>NC_090932.1:7608040-8208040 GCF_040938575.1 Ambystoma mexicanum
ACCACCCCCACCCCTCAGCCATCATGGGCAGCCCTCCACCAGGCCCCACTCATGTCTCCCACCACCCCCACCCCCCAGCAGTGCAGGGGCAGCACCACCAGGCCCCCACTCATGTCTCCCACCACCCCCACCCCCCAGCAGTGTGGGGCACCCTCCACCAGGCCCCCACTCATGTCTCCCACCACCCCCGCCCCCCAGCCACCATGGGCATCCCCCACCAGGCCCCCACACATGTCTCCCACCACCCCAACCCCCCAGCAGTGCAGGGGAAGCACCACTCATGTCCAACTCATGTCTCCCACCACCCCCACCCGCCCAGCCACCATGGGCATCCCCCACCAGGCCCCCACTCATGTCTCCCACCACCCCCCACCCCCCCAGCCACCATGGGCAGCCTCCACCAGGCCCCCACTCATGTCTCCCACCACCCCCACCCCCCCAGCAGTGCAGGGGCAGCACCACCAGGCCCCCACTCATGTCTCCCACCACCCCCACCCCCCAGCCACCATGGGCATCCCCCACCAGGCACCCACTCATGTCTCCCACCACCCCCACCCCCCAGCAGTGCAGGGCCAGCACCACCAGGCCCCACTCATGTCCAACTCATGTCTCCCACCACCCCCACCCCCCCCCCAGCCACCATGGGCATCCCCCACCAGGCACCCACCTCATGTGTCCCACCACTCCCACCCCCCAGCAGTGCAGGGCCAGCACCACCAGGCCCCCACTCATGTCCAACTCATGTCTCCCACCACCCCCACCCCCCAGCCACCATGGGCATCCCCTACCAGGCCCCCACTCATATCTCCCACCACCCCACCCACCAGCAGTGCAGGGGCAGCCTCCACCAGGCCCCCACCCATGTCTCACACCACCCCACCCCCCAGCAGTGCAGGGGCAGCACCACCAGGCCCCCACTCATGTCCAACGCATGTTCCCCCACCACCCCCACCCCCCAGCCACCATGGGCACCCTCCACCAGGCCCCCACTCATGTCTACCACCACCCCCACCCCCCAGCCACCATGGGCAGCCTCCACCAGGCCCCCACTCATGTCTCCCACCACCCCACCCCCCAGCCACCATGGGCAGCCTCCACCAGGCCCTCACTCATGTCTCCCACCACCCCCACCCCCAGCCACCATGGGCAGCCTCCACCAGGCCCCCACTCATGTCTCCCACCACCCCCACCCCCCAGCAGTGCAGGGCCAGCACCACCAGGCCCCCACTCATGTCCAACTCATGTCTCCCACCACCCCCACCCCCCAGCCACCATGGGCAGCCTCCACCAGGCCCCCACCCATGTCTCCCACCCCCCCACCCCCAGCAGTGCAGGGGCAGCACCACCAGGCCCCCACTCATGTCTCCCACCACCCCCACCCCCCAGCCACCATGGGCAGCCTCCACCAGGCCCCCACCCATGTCTCCCACCACCCCCACCCCCCAGCAGTGCAGGGGCAGCACCACCAGGCCCCCACTCATGTCTCCCACCACCCCCACCCCCAGCCACCATGGGCAGCCTCCACCAGGCCCCCACTCATGTCTCCCACCACCCCCATCCCCCAGCAGTGCAGGGCCAGCACCACCAGGCCCCCACTCATGTCCAACTCCTGTCTCCCACCACCCCACCCCCAGCCACCATGGGCATCCCCCACCAGGCACCCAATCATGTCTCCCACCACCCCCACCCCCCGGCAGTGCAGGGCCAGCACCACCAGGCCCCCACTCATGTCCAACTCATGTCTCCCACCACCCCCACCCGCCCAGCCACCATGGGCATCCCCCACCAGGCCCCCACTCATGTCTCCACCACCCCCACCCCCCAGCAGTGCAGGGGCAGCCTCCACCAGGCCCCCACCCATGTCGCACACCACCTCCACCCCCCAGCAGTGCAGAGGGAGCACCACCAGGCCCCCACTCATGTCCAACTCATGTCTCCCACCACCCCCACCCCTCCAGCCACCATGGGCACCCTCCACCACGCCCCCACTCATGTCTCCCACCACCCCCACCCCCCCAGCAGTATGGGGCACCCTCCACCAGGCCCCCACTCATGTCTCCCACCACCCCCACCCCCCAGCCACCATGGGCAGCCTCCACCAGGCCCCCACTCATGTCTCCCACCACCCCCACCCCCCAGCCACCATGGGAAGCCTCCACCAGGCCCCCACTCATGTCTCCCACCACCCCCACCCCCCAGCAGTGCAGGGCCAGCACCACCAGGCCCCCACTCATGTCCAACTCATGTCTCCCACCACCCCCACCCCTCCAGCCACCATGGGCATCCCCCACCAGGCCCCCACTCATGACTCCCACCACCCCACCCCCCAGCCACCATGGGCAGCCTCCACCAGGCCCCCACGCATGTCTCCCACCACCCCCACCCCCCAGCAGTGCAGGGGCAGCACCACCAGGCCCCCATTCATGTCTCCCACCACCCCCACCCCCCAGCCACCATGGGCAGCCTCCCCCAGGCCCCCGCTCATGTCTCCCACCACCCTCACCCCCCAGCAGTGCAGGGCCAGCACCACCAGGCCCCCACTCACGTCCAACTCATGTCTCCCACCACCCCCACCCGCCCAGCCACCGTGGGCATCCCCCACCAGGCACCCACTCATGTCTCTCACCACCCCCACCCCCCAGCAGTGTGGGGCACCCTCCACCAGGCCCCCACTCATGTCTCCCACCACCCCCACCCCCCAGCCATCATGGGCAGCCTCCACCAGGCCCCCACCCATGTCTCCCACCACCCCCACCCCCCAGCAGTGCAGGGGCAGCCTCCACCAGGCCCCCACCCATGTCTCCCACCACCCCCACCCCCCCAGCCACCATGGGCACCCTCCACCAGGCCCCCACTCATGTCTCCCACCACCCCCACCCCCCAGCCACCATGGGCAGCCCCCACCAGGCTCCCACCCATGTCCCCCTGCCCACAGGCCCTGACAATCCTCAAGCATGGGCCTCATGGCCAGCCACCACAGCCCAAAGACACAACCAAGTATTACATGCACCCATAATACTACTCCAATGGAAACAATGTAAATCCACACATGTGTCTCACACACACACAATGGTTGCAAGTGAACCTGAAAACCCATATCATGACATGCATGAAAACAATGAGATGAAACCACACATTGAAGAATGAAAAAATCCAAATAATGTATTAATAACAACAGTAATGGCAATCAAAATGAAACAAAATACACAAGTAAAAAAAATAACAAAATCAAGCTGGCTGTCCCTTTTCAAATTAAAATCAGTGATAATCCTAAAAAAATTCTTCCAAAGTTCAAGTCCATAAAAAGGAAATGAAGTGAAAAAAGAAAATGAAAACCATTGCTCCATGGAAAAAAATATCCATAGTAAAAAAAATATCCAAATCCAAAGTCCAACTATGTACAAAGTATTCAGGGTCCATCATCCCAACAGAAGAAATGAAACCTACCAAAAAACCTATCTAAAATGGAAATATATATAAAAGGTGGAGCAGTGTCCGTCGACTCCAAATAAAAATAAACTATAAAGGAAACCTATCACTAAATAACTATATACAATGGCGGCGGGCCAGTCCAGCGGCTCACTTAGTTGTGTTCCGGGCCAGGGCATCATCGAACTCCTCGTCTATGTCCTGGAGGCAGTCCTGTTCCATGGCCCCGAGGGTCCACAGGGAGGCCGGCATGTTCACCTCCAACTTCCTGCGGATTGCCTCGAGGCACTCGGCCCGCCTCAGGGCCCTCCGCATGCAGTTCTCCGCCCTGACCATCGTGAGCCACGCCTCTTCCGCCCGCTGCCGCTCCGCATCTATGGCGTGGCCCAACCGCTGCCACACGGAAGACACTTCCCGTCCAGGGTCCTCCTGCCCTCCGGCCGAAGCCTGCCCCCCCGATGTTGAAGGCCCCGAGCTATCGTGGCTCCCACCTACAGCCTCCTGCTGCTGCAGCTGCTGCTGTCCATGTGCCCTGTCGGATGGTGCCTGCACATCCTCCTCCAGTTGGGGTGCAGTCGTTGATGTGGCCACCCCTGCTGGACGTCCGACTCCTGACTGTGGCAGGGATCTGTTGTCCACCAGCCTGGCCGCACGGTCGGAGGCAGCTCCACAGGGCACCCAGGTGACACATGGGTGGGAAGATGGCATGGAGGACGACTGGGGCATAGAGGGTTCCGTGGAGGAGGGGGTCGGAACAAGGTCCAGGAAACGGAGGAATCCAGCCCTGGTGAGCTGTCCCAGTGGGTCAACGCAGTCAACGAGCCATGCAAGAAGACGTGCAGACTCATGATGAAAAGACTGCAGGTCAGTTCGCATGGCCCGTTGACGCAACGCCACCCCACCCTGGACAGGCTCAACCTGGTGCAGGATAGTCACATCCGCAGGGAGAGGAAGGCCAGGTGTTGTAAACCAATCCCCTCCCTGAGAACGGGTCTGAAGGTAGGCATCCCCGCTGGTGCAAGATGGTGCAGTGACAGGAGCAGGGACAGGATTGCACACAGGCACCTCTGCGGCGGCCTGTGCTGCCTCCTGTCCCAGATCCTGCACTGCACTACTAGCACCAGTGGAATCCCCACCTCCAGACCCCGCCTCTGTCGCTTGCACGGCCTCCTCCTCCTCCAAACCCCCCACCAACCTGGATGACTCCGTGCCATCTTCCTCCATTGGGCCCTGTGGGGTCCCAGCTGCCCCTTCTGCTGCCGAGGAGTCCAACTCCAACCTCCACCTCTTGGACCTCCCCTCGGCAGCTGCGGCCTGGGACACGGCACCGGACTCCTCACTCCCCGACGAGATCAGAACCTGGATGGGGATCCGGGCCTTGCGTCTCCGGCTGGTGGTGCGACCCCTGCCGCTGTGCTCCACAGCACCTTCTCCGCCCTATTCATCAGTTGACGCTGCAGACAGGGAGAAAGAAAACACAGGCATCAGGGCACTGTCCAATGGACTCATACACACATGACAGTCATACATGAGTGGCATTGGTAAACCTCAAACATGGTGGCATCACAATCCCCAACACACATGTCATTTCAACTTGCACACGAGCCATACCACAGGCATATTGCAACAGCCAGCACCATCCATTCACATACAACAGCATGAGCAGCCAAAGGTCATCCACACATCACATGCAACATAGGGAGTACACTACACATGCACACACACCACCAAACTTGCATGCATGTGTACACCTCCGCCAACTGTCGCAGTGTTCCGATCGACATCCATGTCACACCTGACAATCATTCCTCCACATCCTGTACCATGCAAGCCCACACACACAAGCACCATCCATGTGTCACACATGAGACCCCTCGCATGTGTCACCCTCACGGCCCTGTACACCCCCCCCTACTTGCCCACATAAAAATACATGTTCAACCTGCACACTCCTGGCACACCACACGCACAGCTTACAATCAGTATGCATGTACATTTACCGCTCGACTCCAGACGGGTCTGCCTCTCAAGGACCTGGACGTGGAGCGCTGGGGATATGCGTTCCAGGACCCTCATCTGATCTTCCGACAAGTGGCCCCGGCGCCCCTTAGCATCCGCTGCCCTCAGGAGGTGCCGGGCCTTGTTGAGGGTCCTGGACCTGAAATCCTCCCAGCGCTTCCTGACACGTTCGTAGTCGCGGACTGCCACCTCCTCCGCGTTGATGGCAGTCACGCTCATGCCTTCTGGGCAGGAGCGTGGTCTTCCGTGTGTGAACGCGTGGCCAGCTTGATACGGAGTGATTTTGCACGTGAAAATCCTGCACGTCTGCGTGTAATTCGAGGAAAGGCCCTTAGCGCGTAAGCGCGTCAGCACACGTCTGTACATTCATTGGCCCAAAGGCCACCAGCGTATGCGGGTCTATGAAGTCACGTGCACGTTGAATATGGCACACGTTTGAAATGTTGCGTGTTAAAAAATGAAAGTAAATGGTGGAAAAAGTGCGTACACGCGGAAGTGACAAAGCGTGTAATTGGTGGATACAGCGGGTACACGCGGAAGTGACAAAGCTGTAATTGGTGGAAATGGCCCTAGCGCGTACACGCGGAAGTGACGCTGGATGTGTGGGCCTGCATAAAAGGTACGTGTAGAATACCATTTCCTTGTACGTGCTTTTCGTGGAGAGCGAGTGGGTGAATTCTGTACTTCTTGTCGTTTCACACGCGATTTACTTCACGGCGTTTCAAGTTCGTACTCCCTGTTACCTCTGACAGCTTTTTCTCTTTTTCTGGTTTTCCTGGGCCTGTTCCCTCAAACAGTGTTCCCTTCTACACATACATTCATTCTTGTGTTACTGGGTGCCACAGCGTAGTGCAGGTTTTTTTTTCCACATACGTGGTCTGGGAGGGGTTGTGTGCACGTCATCTCCCTTTTTTGGGCTTCCTGTGCGTTGCGTGACCCGTCATCTTTCCCCAGGGGTCACATTCAGCCTTGCTAGAGCACTAGGGTACAATTACCATCTGGTACCCAACCCCTTTGACCCCCAATTGCCCAGGACAATAGTTTACAGCCACTCCCATACGCACATTAACATCAGTGCCATGGTTGGGAGGCGAGGATTCCGTAAGGGTGGCAAAGGTGGACGAGCCACAAGTGGTGGCCGTGGTGGATCCGGTAGGGGACGTGGTCGTTACCTGCAGGGTGACCCTGTCCCCCCATGTGTGGAGGACCAGTCAAGGGCACCCATAATCCCCTCCCCCCCCCTGGTTGAGGCTGATGTGGCTGACACCATCCATGCTCAGCCCTTGTTGGACCAGCCCATTGTGGCACCAGACCTGGCTGACTCTATGGCTGACTTCCAGGTCAGCAGGCCTATGACACGTGCGCTGGTGCACGTTGATGTCATCAGGCCACGTGGATCAGGGGCAGCAAGGTCATCTGCTGCCCCAAGCAGGCAGGGTGGAGAGGCTGCAGGGGCAGCTGCGGCTCCATCCACCCCAGCTCTCACACACCCAGCCAGGACAGTGTCGGTCCTAGTCCATCCTGCTGACATTCCCACTGACACCATTACACTTGAGCCAATGCCTGCACCAACTCCCATGCTGAGTGTTCAATCCCACACTCCTGATACAGAGTCCACCAGGGCTCCTGCCCCTAGTGTCCAGAGCGGCGCAGGACACTCAGGATCACTACCACCTTCCAAGCGGAAGAGGAAGAGTGCTCGTCCGGCACAGGCTGATGCCTCAGACACGGCTACACAGTCCGGCCCGTCGAGGAAGCCCAGCTTCACGGATGCCGAACTGAATGCACTTGTCGAGTATGTGTCCGCACATGATAACGAGATGGTCATTGTTGCAGGATCCAAGACCACACCTGCACAACGCCAGGCACACTGGCAGACCGTTGCGGACATCGTAAGTGCCCTTGGAATCGTGAGGCGCACAGCCAATGATTTCTATAAGCGCTGGAATGACCTAAAGCGCAGGGCAAAGAATAAGCTGGCCTCAAGTCATGCCGCAAATCTAGTGACTGGAGGTGGGTCTCCAGTAAAAGACATGGAACTCACTCCACATGAGTCAGTCGCTGGGACCTACGTCACGGAGGAACAGATCCAAGGCGTGGGAGATCTGCCTGATTATGAGGCATTGTCCGGTGAGTGCACATGCATGTGTGTGTCATCCATGTGCATGGTGTGTGTGTGAGGGCTTCTGTTTGTGTGCCAGGTGAGGGTGTGTGCGCCTGAGTCGTTTGGGTCACCCATGTGCTTCATGCAATACATTCTGCGCAGCAGCATTTGGCCATAGCAGTATCCCTTCTGCCAACAGTAGACATCTAGCCCAACAGCACGCCAGTTGCCCTTGAAGTGTCACCTTGCCACAACATTGTTGCTTATTTTTCTCTGTTCATTCAGGCAGATTGTTTGCATTCCACCACTTTTACTAGGCATTTCTCAGTCCTCTAGTCACATGTCTGACATGGCTATGGTAAAGTGGAGTGACTTTGTTACCTGGATATCATTTGTTCACACATGTCCCTGTGCAATCGGACCATTTTGGACTGGCAGCTCCAGGTGAAAAATCAGACCTGTTTGAATTAGAAAAGCTATTACATGAGGGAACCGGACTGAATGAATAAGTGCTGCCCTCCTCTCCATCTTCACTCAATAGCAATGTACATGCCATCTGTGTGATGGCATGTGTATTTCACCTGGCAATCACAGGCCAATGTGTGATGCCACTGCCAGGCAGTATGCAGAAAATGTGTTCATCTTCCATCTTGGTGTCATCAGTGTGTGCCATTTGCCTCCCCTTCATACGCAGTGAGGGTGCATGCATGGGAGGGTTTTAGTCATGTGGGACATGTGTCAATCAAGTACTGTTTCTGTAGCCTCTCAGCCCTCATTGTGTGCCATGGTGCTAATGCCTGTTTCCATTTGTTTTCTTTTATGTCTTTGCAGGGGAAGACACACCTGATACTGCTGGGGTTGTGGAGATGGTGCAGACCCAGGAGGGGTCTGAGGGCCGACCGACCACCAGTGAGGGACGTGGTGTGGTGGTGGGTGAGAACCCACAACTGCTGCAGGTCGTGCTCTCAAGGGGTGTCTCTGGGTGCACCTCCCCGAGCTGTACTCAGGTGTTGATTCGGATGATGAGACCTACGTGCCGTCGCAGGTGAGTGTTCCTGGGAGGGATTCTGTTTTGTCCCACCCACCTGCACCAGGGTCAGAACCCTCAATGGGGATGTCAATGTTGCCAGCTACGCCTTTGGTGGTTACGGATGCAGGGTCACACTCCGCAACATCTGATCCTGTTCCTGGGCCAGCAGATCAGAGGGGGAATGCAGTCCTGCAGCCTCAGGCAGTGCCGGCACAGCAAGGCGCAGTTCGCCTTGCCCCAGACAGGTGTGGTGCCCGCCGACGTGGTAGCCGTACGCCACCTGGCAATACCACATGGGAGCAATCCATTTACGGTATGGCAACCCAACAGGCAGCATCATCAGAGATGATGGCTCAGGCCATGGATAGGGTGGCCACTTCCATTGTCCCCCCCGAAAGGCTGATGGAGCGACTACAGCAGGCAACCGACTCCATCTGCCAGTCACACAGGGAGGACATGTTGGCGTCCAACAGGGAGAGGCGGGCGGCACTGGCGACTCTGCAGGAAGCCATCTCCATAGAGTCCCAGGGCCACAGGGAAGCCCTGAGGCTGGAGCTCCTTCACCTCAGGACGACTCTTGTTGAGCTTGAGGCTTCAACAAACCGAAGGACAGAACAGCAGCTGGAGCGTCTCACCCGTACGCTCTCAGCTGAGATGCAGGCAACTAGGGCGGAGGTCCGGGCATCCCGTGAGTTGTTGCATGGGGACCTCCGCACACATCCTCCAGAACGAGACCTACCACACCCGCATGCTTGCAGCCATGGAGGAACAGACTAGGGCCTTGCGTGGGCTGCCTCCCATAGTGCAACCACCTCTGGATGCAGCTGCACAGGGTGATAATAGCGACAGCAGTGATACTCCCACAATAGGGTAGCCGTGTGGGCCATGAGCCCATGGAGGTGTTTTTTTTTTCGCAAGATCCACACAGGTGGGTTTTGGTGTGCACCCTGTCCTCGGACCTCCTGGGTGGCCTCCCCAACCCCCCCCCCCCCGGGCCCATTAATGGCCATTTTTGATTTTTATTTATTTATTTTTTTTTCTTTACATTTTTTTTTTTTTGGGACAATGTGTTGCCTTCTGTGGCTCCTGTGGGCATACGCTGCATTGTGGCTGGGCACATGCAGGCTTGTCATGTATTTGATTCAGATGCTTGGGTTTTTGTCACACACACCCCTCCTGCTTCCCGTTTCCATGGGCTTGCAAAGGGTGTGCCCAAGTGACATTGAGGTACATGGTGACATTGGACTCCCACTACATGTGTGGGTAGTCTAGTCAATACTGTGTATACATTCCTAGTGCATATTGCTGTTGTGTTGTACACTGCATGTTGCATTGATGTGTAACTCATCATCCGTGTCTACCTCCTAATTTTCAGGTCCTTTCCTCATGTCTACACAAGGCCCTGTACTTTGGAGATGGGGTCCATGTTGGCAGCAGTACACCTACAACTCTACATGGCAGCAACACTGTACAGTTGGAAGTGGTGGGAGTGCAGGCATTTCGAGGTGGTGAGACTACTAGTTCCTTACATTCGTAATGTCATGTTAATGGTAGTTTAGAGGGTCAGTGGCTGATAAGTGTTATTGCTAAATACCTGCTCAAGTGTGTTGTTGGTCCTGCATTACTGTGAGCATTTCAGGTGTCGCAAGTTTCAATTAGGGACACTGTACATTGTGACACTTGTGTCATGTTGTGGGGATTACTTTGTTTACCTGCACATAGCATGACATGGCACGGTGTGTTGTGTGGCGGTGCTGGGGATGGGTTGGGTGACATGGCACTGTCCTCATGTTGCATTTTGCAAGTGGGTATTCATTTTAGCTGCATGAATGTGTTTTTTCATGAAACTGCATTGGTGGTTTCTGTGTACGTGGGGATGCACACATTGGAACACTTCCAGGTGAACAATCTCAGGCTGATATGGTTTGGACGGTTGATTCTCCAGACATTCAGGATCAGTGTCAGGTTGAGTCATCATTGATTTTCAGATGGTATGTGCCAGGGCAGTGTGCACTCCACAGGGGTGTGATTTCTATGTGAAGTAATTAGCCACTAGCTGTGTACGGGCTGCCTCCCCCCGTGCCCTTTCCCCTCCCATGCGCAGCGGCCGTGCATGTGGTTGGGGATGTGGGGCCACCACCATGTCCACGGCCAGGCCCCGGCGTGTTGCAACGTTGTGCAGGACACATGCTGCCACTATGATCCTGCACACTACTGGGGGAGCGTATAACAGCTGCCCGCCAGAACGGTCAAGGGAGCGAAAGCGTGACTTAAGCACTCCGAATGTGCGCTCCACTATGCCCCGGGTTGCAATGTGGGCTGTGTTATATCTTACCTCGGGTGGCGTGGTGGGGTTCCGAATTGGCGTCATCATGTGGGGGCTGAGAGGGTAGGCACTGTCCCCTGTGGAGGTGGTGATTGGTATCATTGGTGGGGTTGTGACCTTGCTCAGTATCTGACATGCATGCATGTGCAGTGGCATTCATACTCACCAAGCAGCCATGTATCGCCATGCCGCCCAGCTTCTAGGTCCCGGCTTAGGGTGGACATTCGGTAAATGAAGCTGTCGTGGGTGGACCCGGGATAGTTGGCATATACTGAGGTGATGATTCCCTTGGCATTACATACTACCTGCACGTTGATGGAATGCCAGTGCTTGCGGTTCCTATAGATGTGCTCAGATACCCTGGGGGGACGTAGAGCCACATGGGTGCAGTCGATGGCACCTAGCACTTTGGGGAATCGTGCCACACCGTAAAAATCCAGGGCGGCAGCATGCCTTTCTGCAGGTGTTCTGGGCAGGTATATGTGCCTGCGGACTGATGGGCGTGCAGTGATGATGTTCAAGACCTGGTGTAGGCAGCGTGACTGCGTGGCCTGTGACACCCCACCCACTATGGCACTTGTCCGCTGAAATGATCCAGTGGCTAAGAAGTGCAGTACATTGAGGACCTTCTCCAGGGGGCTGAGTGCTTGGGAGCACAGGGTGGGTGATGTGAGGTCATCCTCCCACTCACTCACCAGGTCCAGTATTATGTGTGGTGGAAACCTGTACCTCCCATACACCTGGTCATCAGGCATCCCGAAAAGGCTGGTTCTGGGTGTGAATATTGTGGCCCTGACTATCCTCCTCCTCCTTTGGTAGCCCACGGCCACTGCTGCTAGGAACGGTATATTCATCCTGGCGTCTGAGCTTGTTATTTTATTTGCGCGCAAATTTATGCGTCGCGGGTCGACGTATGCCTGCTTCCTACTGGCGTACGTGTTTCTTTGCGCGTGTTGTAGGCGAGCGTGTGAAACTTCCCGCGCACCCCTGAAATCCAGTACCCAGGCCAATAGCGTGTGGAAATTCCCGCGCACCCCGGTATACATGTGCGCTGATGTACTCACGTGTGTAAGTGCCCGCGCACCTCTGAAATACACGTAACGTACATAGGCCAATCGCGTGCACGAGCACTTTTGTCCAATTACACGCGATGACACTCTGACGTGCAGTCTTTCCACGTGTGCTCCGTCATCACGTGCAATGAGGGAAACACCCGTGCGGGTCACGTCACAGACGCGCTTACGCACTGAGGGCCTTTGGTCCAATAGAATCGCGTATGCGTGCTGACGCGCTTACGCGCTAAGGGCCTTTCCTCGAATTTCACGCTGACGTGCAGGATTTTCACGTGCCAAATCACTCCGTATCAAGCTGGCCACGCGAAAACACACGGAAGACCACGCTCCTGCCCAGAAGACCGAATTACTGCCCCCCCAGTGCCCCGAGCAGCCTCCCACGTGCCATCTGCTGCAGCTGCCTGCCTGCCTGCCTGCTGCCACCGTGCCCTGCCATTTGGTGCCTGCACATCAGCCATCTGCAGGGGTCCAGTTGCTGTGTCCACCTCTGCTGGAACAGAAGACTCCCGACTGGGATTACATCGCTCCACAGCCCAACCCCAGGACCCAGTTGCCCACCCACTCCTGCCTCTGGGGTTGCCATGTCGGGCACTTCCACATCTGGCACCAGTGGCAACCCCAGGCCAGAGGGACAGAGGGGCACCAGCTTCACTGCCACCGAAGTTGGTGTCCTGGTGGAACATGTCCTGGGGCAGTATGATGCCCTCTTTGGATCGTCCCGCGCCAGCAAGGAAGGACGGGAGAGGATCTGGGCCGACTGTGTGGTTGCCATCAACGCGGAGGGGGTGGCAACCCGCGACGTCCAGAAGATCAAGAAGCGCTGGGAGGACTTGAGGTCCAGGACCCTCGTGAAGGCCCGGCGCCTCGTGGAGGGGGGCCGGGGCCGCATGAGTTCCATCCAGATGAGGGTCCTGGAACGCGTACGCCCAGCGCTCCACGCCCAGATCCTTGAGAGGGAGACCCATCTGGAGTTGAGCGGTAAGTGTCCAAGCATTGCTGTGTGAGACAGGGCATGTTGCGGTGTGCTGGTTGTCTGATACTTGCCTGTATGTGTGACATAGGCCATGTATGCATGTATGTGTGCAGGGACATCATGGTAATGCATGTGCGAACAGTGATGTGTGAACCACATGGTTGTTGCATGTGTTTAAATGCCACATGGGGAGCCCTATGCAGATTTTACACATGAGAGCATGCCAGTCTCTGTTCCTGGACATGGGTGGGGGTGAGGGATGGGTGCTGATGCCAGGTACATATATGGTAGCCATGTCTGTGTGCCTGAGACTTGTGAATGCCATGGATGCATGACACATGTGTGTGACAATGCACAGATTCACTGATGCAGCCTAGTTACCCTTGTATCCGCTGTGTTTGGGGTGTATGAGGCCAGATGGATGTGACTGAGGTGAAGTGTGTGCATGTGATAGGCATGACCCATGATGCATGTGAGTTCCATATCATTGTATGTTTCAAGAGTCCATTGGACATGTATGGAAATGTCCATGGCATGCACCATGCCTGTTACTGTGTGTGTTTTGCCTGGACTGACCCATGTGTTGTGGAGGGACATGATGGAAGTGTACTTTGACAGTGGTACTCATCTGCTATTGCTTCCTGTCTAGGGGACCATTGAACAGTACCCTGATGCTTGTGTTCTATGTCTCCCTCTACGCAGCGGCTAGTGAAGAAGAGGGCGGAGACGGCGCTGTGGAGCAAGGCGGCAGGGATGCCCCCACGGCTGCAGCGGAAGGGGTGGGTGAGCCCCCACAGGGGCCTGCTACGGCGGAAGACGGTGAGGAGCCATCCAGGTTGGTTGTTTCCACAGAGGAGGAGGAGGCCGCCAATGAGGAACACATGGGGCCTGGTGAGGGCATCCCTGCTGGTGCAAGTGGTGCAGTCCAGGGGCAGGGGCAGGAGGCAGCACAGGTCACCGTGGAGGGGCCTGTGCATGTCGCTGTCCCTGACCCTGTGAGTGCACCACCATGCACCAGCAGGGATGCCCCATCCCAGGCCCGTCCGCAGGTAGAGGGGATGTCCATGTCACCTGACTCCCCTCCACCTGCGGACGAGGGGACCCGTGTCCGTATGGAGAAGGTCCTGATTGGGGTCGCGATGCGCGCGGGTGCAATTCGTGATGACGTGCGTGCTTCCCGGGAGGAGCACGCACATCATCACGAAGAGCACCGTGCCGACGTGGCCCAATTGGGATCTTCCATGTTCGGGGGTTTCCTGCATGTGTCTGCCAATCTGGCGGCCCTCTCCTCCTCTGTGGAGGCTATACGCCGGTCGTTCTCCTTGCCGTCTTCCGGCCCAGATGCCACCAGGGCCCCTTGTGGATCTGCCCTGGCCAATGCTGCCAGCTCGGTGGGGATCCCATCCCTGCCACAGTCGGGAGTCGGAGGTCCAGCAGGGGTGGACACCACAGCAACTGTACCCCAGCAGATGGAGGATGTGCTGGCATCATCAGGCAGGGCACGTGCACGACGGCGTCGGTGGATTCCATCAGCCTGGATGCCGTCGTGCTGGCAGAGGCAGTTGCATCGGAGGCAGCAGCAGAGTCAACGTGGGAGGCATCATGGCTCGGGGCCATCAACATCGGAGGGGCAGGCATCGGCCGGAGGGCAGGAGGACCCAGGACAGGAAGTGTCTTCCGTGTGGCTGTGGTTGGGCCAGCAGATAGGTGCGGAGCGGCGGCGGGCGGAAGAGGCGCGGCTCACGATGGTCAGGGCGGAGAACTCCATGCGGAGGGCCCTGAGGCGGGCCGAGTGCCTCGAGGCAATCCGCAGGGGGTTGGAGGAGCAGATGGCGTCGTCCCTGCGGACCCTCGGGGCCATGGAACAGGACCGCCCCCGGGACATAGACGAGGAGTTTGATGATGCCCTGGCCCGGAACACCACGGAGTGAGCCGCTGGACTTGCCCGCCGACTTTGTATATAGTTCTTTAGTTTTAGGTTTCCTTTGTTTCTTCTTATGATTTGGAGTCGACGGATACTGCTCCACTTTTTGTATATAGTTGGATTTTAGTTAGGGTTTTTTGTAGGTTTCCTTTGTTCAGTTGTGCTCATGGACCCTTGGATGTTTTGTACATAGTTCTTCATTGGATTGTTTTATTTTTTTATTTTTAATTTATTCTCCATGGAGCAATGGTCTTTGCATTTATTTTTCTCTCTCGGATTGATTTTATTTTTAATGTGACTTTGAACAACATTTTTTTGGATTTGGATTTGTAGTTTTGATTTTTTTTGGACGGACATGCAGCTTATCTTTTTTTCATTGCCATTGTAGTTTGTTTCATTTCATTTGCATTCAATTTTTTTTAATACAATTTTGTTTTCATACTTCACTGTGTGGTATCATCTCATTGGTTTCATGCATGTCATGTTGGGTGTTTTCCCATTCAATTGCAACCATTGTGTGTGACGGACATGGGTTCATTTGCTTTATGGACATTGGGGGTGTAACATGTAATTTCCATTTCCATGTGGGTGAATGGGTTACTTGGTAGGGCCTTTTGGCTGTGGAGGCTGACCATAACGCACATGATTGGGGATTGTGAGGACCTGGGTGCAGGGGGACATGAGTGGGGGCCTGGTGGGGGATGCCCATGGTGGCTGGGGGGTGGGGGTGGTGTTAGACATGGGTGGGGGCCTGGTGGAGGCTGCCCCTGCACTGCTGGGGGGTGGGGGTGATAGGGGCCATGAGTGGGGGCCTGGTGGAGGGTGCCCCTGGATGCTGGGGGGTGGGGGTGCTGGGGGACATGAGTGGGGGCCTGGTGGAGGGTGCCCCTGCACTGCTGGGGGTGTGGGGGTGCAGGGGGACATGAGTGGGGGCCTGGTGGGGGCTGCCCATGGTGGCTTGGGGGTGGGGGTGGTGGGAGACATGAGTGGGGGCCTGGTGGGGGATGCCCATGGTGGCTGGGGGGTGGGGGTGGTGGGAGACACGAGTGGGGGCCTGGTGGAGGCTGCCCCTGCACTGCTGGGGGGTGGGGGTGATAGGGGCCATGAGTGGGGGCCTGGTGGAGGGTGCCCCTGGATGCTGGGGGGTGCGGGTGCAGGGGGACATGAGTGGGGGCCTGTTGGGGGATGCCCATGGTGGCTGGGGGGGGTGGGGGTGGTGGGAGACATGAGTTGGACATGAGTGGGGGCCTGGTGGTGCTGCCCCTGCACTGCTGGGGGGTGGGGGTGCAGGGGGACATGAGTGGGGGCCTGGTGGAGGCTGCCCCTGCACTGATGGGGGGTGGGGGTGATAGGGGCCAGAAGTGGGGGCCTGGTGGAGGGTGCCCCTGGATGCTGGGGGGTGGGGGTGCAGGGGGACATGAGTGGGGGCCTGGTGGGGGATGCCCATGGTGGCTGGGGGGTGGGGGTGGTGGGAGACATGAGTTGGACATGAGTGGAGGCCTGGTGGTGCTGCCCCTGCACTGCTGGGGGGTGGGGGTGCAGGGGGACATGAGTGGGGGCCTGATGGTGCTGCCCATGGTGGCTGGGGGGTGGGGGTGGTGGGAGACATGAGTGGGGGCCTGGTGGAGGGTGCCCCTGGATGCTGGGGGGTGGGGGTGCAGGGGGACATGAGTGAGGGCCTGGTGGAGGATGCCCCTGCACTGCTGGGGGGGTGGGGGCGCAGGGGGACATGAGTGGGGGCCTGGTGGGGGCTGCCCATGGTGGCTGGGGGGTGGGGGTGGTGGGAGACCTGAGTGGGGGCCTGGTGGGGGAGGCCCATGGTGGCTGGGGGGGTGGGGGTGATGGGAGACATGAGTGGGGGCCTGGTGAGGGATGCCCATGGTGGCTGGGGGGTGGGGGTGGTGGGAGACATGAGTGGGGGCTGCCCATGGTGGCTGTGGGGGTGGGGGTGGTGGGAGACATGGGTGGTGGCCTGGTGGAGGGTGCCCCACACTGCTGGGGGGGTGGGGGTGGTGGGAGACATGAGTTGGACATGAGTGGAGGCCTGGTGGTGCTGCCCCTGCACTGCTGGGGGGTGGGGGTGCAGGGGGACATGAGTGGGGGCCTGGTGGAGGGTGCCCCTGGATGCTGGGGGGTGGGGGTGCAGGGGGACATGAGTGGGGGCCTGGTGGGGGATGCCCATGGATGCTGGGGGGTGGGGGTGCAGGGGGACATGAGTGGGGGTCTGGTGAGGGATGCCCATGGTGGCTGGGGGGTGGGGGTGGTGGGAGACATGAGTGGGGGCCTGGTGGGGGATGCCCATGGTGGCTGGGGGGGTGGGGTGGTGGGAGACATGAGTTGGACATGAGTGGGGGCCTGGTGGTGCTGGCCCTGCACTGCTGGGGGGTGGGGGTGGTGGGAGACATGAGTGGGGGCCTGGTGGAGGCTGCCCATGGTGGCTGGGGGTGGGGGTGGTGGGAGACATGAGTGGGGGCCTGGTGGAGGCTGCCCCTGCACTGCTGGGGGGTGGGGGTGATAGGGGCCATGAGTGGGGGCCTGGTGGAGGGTGCCCCTGGATGCTGGGGGGTGGGGGTGCAGGGGGACATGAGTGGGGGCCTGGTGGGGGATGCCCATGTTGGCTGGGGTGGTGGGGGTGGTGGGAGACATGAGTTGGACATGAGTGGGGGCCTGGTGGTGCTGCCCCTGCACTGCTGGGGGGTGGGGGTGCAGGGGGACATGAGTGGGGGCCTGGTGGGGGCTGCCCATGGTGGTTGGGGGGTGGGGGTGGTGTGAGACATGAGTGGGGGCCTGGTGGACGGTGCCCCTGGATGCTGGGGGGTGGGGGTGCAGGGGGACATGAGTGGGGGCCTGGTGGAGGGTGCCCCTGCACTGCTGGGGGGGTGGGGGTGCAGTGGGACATGAGTGGGGGCCTGGTGGGGGCTGCCCATGGTGGCTGGGGGGTGGGGGTGGTGGGAAACATGAGTGGGGGGCTGGTGGGGGATGCCCATGGTGGCTGGGGTGTGGGGGTGGTGGGAGACATGAGTGGGGGCCTGGTGGAGGCTGCCCCTGCACTGCCGTGGGGTGGGGGTGATAGGGGCCATGAGTGGGGGCCTGGTGGAGGGTGCCCCTGGATGCTGGGGGGTGGGGGCGCAGGGGGACATGAGTGGGGGCCTGGTGGGGGATGCCCATGGTGGTTGGGGGGGTGGGAGGGGTGGGAGACATGAGTTGGTCATGAGTGGGGGCCTGGTGGTGCTGCCCCTGCACTGCTGGGGGTAGGGGTGGTGGGAGACATGAGTGGGGGCTGCCCATGGTTGCTGGGGGGGTGGGGGTGGTGGGAGACATGGGTGGTGGCCTGGTGGAGGGTGCCCCACACTGCTGGGGGGGTGGGGGTGGTGGGAGACATGAGTGGGGGCCTGGTGGGGGCTGCCCATGGTGGCTGGGGGATGGGGTGGGTGGGAGACATGAGTGGGGGCCTGGTGGGGGATGCCCATGGATGCTGGGGGGTGGGGGTGCAGGGGGACATGAGTGGGGGCCTGGTGGGGGATGCCCATGGTGGCTGGGTGGTGGGGATGGTGGGAGACATGGGTGGGGGCCTGGCGGAGGCTGCCCCTGCACTGCTGGGGGGTGGGGGTGATAGGGGCCATGAGTGGGGGCCTGGTGGAGGCTGCCCCTGCTCTGCTGGGGGGAGGGGGTGCTGGGTGACATGAGCAGGTGTGCAGGGTAGTCTCCTGTGGTGTCAGCTGCCTGCAGGGGCCGTCGAGGGTGTACAGGGAATACCTGGGAGCACACAGCCAAATTGCGTGTAGAATTTCCCGCGTACCCCTGAAATACACGTACCCAGCCAAATCGCGTGTGAGACTTCCCGTGCACCCCTGTGATCCATGTACCCAGCCAAATCGCGTGTGTAAATTCCCGCGCACGTACCTGGCCAAATCGCGTGTGTAACTTCCCACGCACCCCTGAAATCCATGTACCCTGCCAAATCGCGTGTGGGACTTCCCGCGCACCCCTGAGATCCACGTACCCAGCCAAGTCACGTGTGTGAATTCCCGCGCACGTACCCTGCCAAATCGCGTGTGAGACTTCCCGCGCACCCCTGAGATCCACGTACCCAGCCAAATCGCGTGTGTAAATTCCCGCGCACGTACCCGGCCAAATCGCGTGTGGAACTTCCCGCGCACCCCTGAAATCCACGTACCCTGCCAAATCGCGTGTGTGAGACTGCCCGCGCACCCCTGAGATCCACATACCCAGCCAAATCGCGTGTGGGACTTCCCGCGCACCCCTGAAATCCACGTACCCTGCCAAATCGCGTGTGAGACTTCCCGCGCACCCCTGAGATCCACATACCCAGCCAAATCGTGTGTGGGACTTCCCGCGCACCCCTGAGATCCACTTACCCAGCCAAATCGCGTGTGTAAATTCCCGCGCACGTACCCGGCCAAATCGCGTGTGGAACTTCCCGCGCACCCCTGAAATCCACGTACCCTGCCAAATCGCGTGTGAGACTTCCCGCGCACCCCTGAGATCCACGTACCCAGCCAAATCGTGTGTGGAACTTCCCGCGCACCCCTGAGATCCACATACCCAGCCAAATCGCGTGTGTAAATTCCCACGCACGTACCCGGCCAAATCGCGTGTGGAACTTCCCGCGCACCCCTGAAATCCACGTACCCTGCCAAATCGCGTGTGAGACTTCCCGCGCACCCCTGAGATCCACGTACCCAGCCAAATCGCGTGTGTGAATTCCCGCGCACGTACCCGGCCAAATCGCGTGTGTAACTTCCCGCGCACCCCTGAAATCCACGTACCCTGCCAAATCGCGTGTGAGACTTCCCGCGCACCCCTGAGATCCACGTACCCAGCCAAGTCGCGTGTGTGAATTCCCGCGCACGTACCCCGCTAAATCGCGTGTGGAACTTCCCGCGCACCCCTGAGATCCACATACCCAGCCAAATCGCGTGTGGGACTTCCCGCGCACCCCTGAGATCCACGTACCCAGCCAAATCGCGTGTGAAAGTTCCCGCGCACCCTGGAATACACGCACACGTTATTTTTCAGTCAGCGGGTGTCCGTGTTTGTGGGTACCCCTTTTCACGTCATTTGTCCTGGAGGGCCACAGTATAGGACATTCATCATGGCTGTATATAGGTGCTATTTGTTGGCGCACCTTTTGGCGCACATTTATTACATGCGCTGAGACGCTACCGCCTGCTTTCTTGTGGCGGTCGTGTTTGTGCCTGTGCGTTGGTTTGACCGTGCGCTTTTTTGCCCTATTCGATTCCATGAATACATGTTGTAGGCGAGCGTGTGGGCGTTCTGCGCACTTGCACCCTGTACTTTCCCCGTGATGCCCACATTTTGGCAAGTTGTTCCCCATTCCGAGTGTTACGCCCCGTGTTCCGCCTACTTTTGTTGTGTGCGCCGCGCTATGTGCGATTTTCGCTGTGGCCTGTGCGATTTTTCGCTGTGACCTGGCGCACGCCGTTAGATGGCCTGTGCGACAACGTGCGCCGCGCACTTTTTTAGCGCACATCCGATGGTTTTCTCGTGCACGGCCTTCCATGAATCGATGTGCGCTGCTTTTCTTGCGATTTTCGCACTTGCACTGCGATTTTCGCTATTCCACTGCGAATCGCACGTTTTTGGCCACTTGCGCCGCGCTAATTATTCCATGAATCGGCCAGTTAATTTCTTCATATGGGATGACATTATTTTACTCTGCATCAAGTGCAAAACAAACATGTGTTGTTATGTGGCTAGCTCAGCCTATGGTGTCAGTGTGCATTACTTGGTAGACGGACCTATCTTATTATAGCCATTCTGGCTAAGATAGGTCAGTCTACCAAGTAATGCACACTGCACACTGACACTCTTTACTGACTGGGAGTCGTTACATGGTAATACAGGCATTTATTTTTGCAGCATGCCTGGACGTGTATGGGCACAGCTAGCATGAGAATATTTTCTATACTGGCGTATGTTGTGGGCAAAGGCATAATGAGAATGAATTGGAAAATGGTTCTGGGAACTGTTGGGAACTTGCATCTAGTGGGGTTATTCATGTTCTCCATACACATTTTATTGCAAACTAATTGGCATTTTGCCCAATTTTTCATAGAAAGTGTTGTAAAATGCACCATGTTAACCCATTATTTAAGTTCAATTCCTGGGAGGGGAATCCCCTGCCCCCTCTCTCCTCACCTTTCGTGTTTGGTACAGGTTCCCTCGCTGTGCTCAGTTGTCATACATATTGGTGACATACATGTGCGCCCCTCCAGGTGACCCTGTTCCCAAACAGAAGCTAGCAGCGCCCCAGTGCTGAACACATGCCAGCTGCTTTTGGAAAACTGTCGAGGCTCAGATCACTCTTTGGAATGACCAACGCTGGAACATGGACATTTACCAATGAACATATCCCTCCCCAATCCTTGGATAACTTCATGTATGCCTTGGATCCACAAGCCCAATAATGATCTATGATCACTGCTGTCCCAATGTTCATTCCTGGTGCTTCAAATATTCTCCCAAAATTCTGGTTCTCTCCAACTTTTCTTGTGCCATTGTTTCTGAAACACAGCTTTGCACTCTCCAAAGGCACTATCTGCAAGGGTCCTCCGCTGTCTTCGACCCATGTCAGTAGCTTAGCAAGTTTTGACCATAGAGACTTACACAATATCTGTGCATTCTCAATAGTTGGTTGGTAGTGACCCATTATCACCCAGTCTCTGCAGATCACTACACCTTCTTCCCAGCCATCTGGTGATAGCACAGTTCCCCAAATCTGCATCTGGCCTCTGTTCTTCCATCTACAAATATCTTCTGTGTTCTTTCCTGGAACTTCCAGCTTTTTTATTTACTTCCCATCTGATTCCAGCTCCTTTTACCCCAGGCTTTTCGTATCTGAGCACATGAATCTTAGTATGGGCTCTGTTTCTTGTCTTTGTGTCTTGGATATAATCATCTTCACCTGGATCTGTCCATTCAGTTGCCCATTTGAGAGAGGCTGTTTGACTCATGAACTGGCCTCTTGTACCACAGAATACTAGATGTAATATGCAGTGTGCAGTCAGGACGTCTATTTCAATAGCTATAAAGATCTTAAATTTCCCCATACTGTATGGCAGGAGTGCACATCTAAAGCATTCCTCCTTCAAAGTCCTTCTTCCTACTTCTTTCATATGCTGATACCATATTTTTTTTTATTTTTTTTTAATTAAATGTTTGGTTTGATTTTACAAACTTTACATTACATTCTTTTTCAAATCTATAGTTAAAAAATAGAAAGAAACATTTCATTTGGTCCATTCATTTCGACCCATTTCATGATCTCAGTCTAGAATTTAATTATTGTAATTATTAGCCACTGATCATTTCCTCTTAGCAGATTCGCCCATCTTTCTTCTGTCGTCATCTCTTTATTGGAAATACCAAAAAAGGTTCTGAATAGTTCTCTTTTTTCTTTCAGCATCGGGCACACCATAATTAAATGGAATAGTGTTTCTGGTGTTTGGAGTTCTTTACAAAATCTGCAGTCCGCGGAAGTAGAACCAGTTTTATCAAATGTAGCTAAGTAGTCCCTAGTTGGGAGTATATTCAGGCGAAATATTAAAAATAAGTCACGAATCATCCTATCAGGGAATTGCATTAAATATTCTGGTAGTTCATTTAAGGCTCTTACTTCTGTGTCACATTTAAGGAACCGTTTGTAGTTTTTTTGTTTGTCTATTTTTTTTATCCAGTCATTCGTTTTTAATTTTCTTTTCGCATGCTGGGGTCTCTTTACCAACAGTTCTTCGGTAATTTCTTCAGCTTGCATTTTTCTCTTTATTGTTGTAATCCATTTCAAAAGAGCTGTTGTTTGAAATGCTTGTTCTTTTCTTTTTAATATTTTCAGTGATGGTATCTGATCATCCGAAATGACTTTTCTATAAAGGTCCATCTGTTTCCATGTAACTATAGATTCTATCGATTGTATGCCCAATTCAAAACGGATCCTAGCAATAGGAAACGATTTGGGGAGTGCTAACGTTTGTCGCCAATATAGACCTTCTAGAACAGACCAGTTAATAACCTTCCCGTTGATTAAGGATTCACTGCCATAGGTTACGATTGGAACTACCTTTTGCCTGTATAGTAGCATTGTGGCCTTCACTGAGTATGTACCATACTTCTGATGAAAGAATGTACCTTGCCTGGCCAAGGATCTGGTCTTTTCTTCAATGTTTTCGTACCATTCTTTTTCATTATTAGAAGGATTTATGAGAGCACCTAGATATTTGATTGTCTTTGTGATCATAATTTCTTTATTATCATGCAAGATTTTTTTAGGATATTGTGTTTTCTGCTTCTGACAGATGAGTTTCATGATCTTTGTTTTACACGTATTGATTTGGAGATCATTTATATACATGTAATCTTTGGTTTTGTTCAGAGATTCTTGTAGTCCGGATATCGTTTTATCCAGTATAATAATATCATCAGCGTAGATTAGTGCCTGAATCGTTTCGTTGTTAATTCTTGGGGGATTTGCTTTCGTGTTTTCAATCTGCGTCTCAAAGTCGTTGGTATATAGATTGTATAAACACGATGCTAACGGACAGCCTTGCTTCAACCCATTCCAGGTGGGAATTGCTTGTGTGACCATTCCAGCATTTGTGAGTCGAACTCGAATGGAGGTATTTGAATATAGTTGAATGATTGGGTTTAGGATGTAAGTGGGACAACCCCATGCTGTTAATTTACCCCAGAGTGTCTGTCTGTTTACTGAATCGAATGCCATTTTCAAGTCTATGATCAAAGCATATACTTGTTGGTGTTTGATGCTTGCTTCTACTTTTATCATATTCAGTAACAGTAGGTTTACATTTGTTCCAATTTTTGTCACAAAGCCAGTTTGCCTTTTCGCCTGTTTTCCGTTCTTTGCTGCCCAGATGTTCAGTTGTTTTTGAAGGTAGCTTGCAAATAATTTTCCCAATGGGTGTAGCAAGGCTATGGGTCTATAGTTGCCTGGCGTCTTTCGGTCTCCTGATTTGTAAATTGGGATCAGAATTGCGACTGTCCAAGTGTGGGGAATTTCTTTTCTTTTTGCTATACGTTCGAGTAAATGAAAGAAAAATTTGGCCCATATTTCTGGTGTCGCTTTGAGGACTGCATTTGAAAGCCCATCCGGGCCAGGGGCTTGTGATGAATTCAAGGCTTTAATCTTGTTTGTTATATCCTCAATGTTCCACTCAAATTTCCAGGTACACACTTCGTTTACTCCGGTCGTTGTCAAAATGGATGTTTTGCTGTTGTAAACTTCTTGATAATGGTTTATCCAAACATGGGACTCAACTTCTTGTATTAAATTTTGTTGTTTGGATTTATCAGTCATCATTGAACACAAGTTTCTTGTGTTTTTATTTTGTAGGGCCTTCAAAATTGTTTCTGCATCGTGTTGTTTCATCATTGCCTTGTTACTTTAAAAAAAATTAGAATATCTTTGTTTTTCCTTGTGTATCTGTTTTTTAAGGTCTAGGTCGTTTTTTTAATTTCAAATGCCTTATTCTCTTTTGATGTTCTTGCTTTTCTTGTTTGATTCTTTGATTATATTGATGGCAATGTGAGGTTTTGGGAACACTCTTTGTTTTTGTTTGTGGACATGTATATTTTTCTAAAATCCATTGACTGTCCAGTTTTTCATGTTCTTTCTGGGGGGCCAGTTGAAAAGTTGAAAGTATTTCGCTGGCTTGATGATTTCTTATTCTTAGTTTATTCAGCCCATTGGATAATTCTAAATCAGGTAAATTGATGTGCTCATTTCCAGTTTTGTATACAAGCCATGAAATTGAAATTTGATGATGGTCGCTTTCTTCATTAGGGAAGTTATTAGTTCCAGTAACAGAATGCTGTAAGGTGTCAGAAGCAAATATATAATCAATTACTGAAGTGGTGGTTTTTCCTGTCCAAGTCGGACAAAGTGTCCCATTTGCATTCGTTGTTTGTTTAGTTAAGGAAATATTGCAAATTCTTAGCTCTTTCATCCATTTCCTTGTCCGGGATGACATTTCGTGTGACAAGTATTTATTACCAGCTTTGTCAAAGAGATGCATGTTGAAGTCGCCAGCTATAATAAATTCATTTTGGTTATTAGCTTGTATGATGGAATCGATTTCTTCAAATACGGCATCGATAAAAATGTTGTCGTTGATTGCAATAGGATTCCAATAGATGTTAAAAATTGAAATACTTCTGTGTTCCATTCTGCATGTCGTTAGCTTTCTATTTTGTTCTAGATTATATGCTGGCATGCTAATGGTAATATATTGACACCAGGGATTAATTTTCTTTCTTGCAGTTATAGACCATGTCACATTGATTTGCATCAGAATTAACATTCCTAAAGCCGCTCTGCCTGTTTTCGACGGTATTGCGGGTTTAAACCAGGTTATATATCCCTCACACAGGATCTCCTCAGTTAGCCAGGTCTCCTGTAAACAGATTATTTCCGCTTTTTTATTTCCAAATCTTTTGAGTGGTCTAAGTGCATGCTTGTCGATATGGATTCCTCAATTTCAGATTTAAGGTTTTTCACGTAACTATTTGCTTCGATCTCACATGGTTTTACTGATGCTGGTACTTTACTGTCTTTGTAGTTATTTGGCGTAGAGGTATTTATTTGGTTAGTTAAACCTTTCCCGTTGAATACCTCTTGTCTTTTTTCTTGGCAGTCCATTAAAGCATCAATTTCTGTTATATCCAGTGACAATCAAGCAACCCTGAGAGGGATTCTTACCACATAGGGAATGAGTGGGACGATATGTTGTCTGCCACTGTTGTTTTGCTATCGATGCTCTCTCTTTTAAGGATGGAGTAACGCATGAATCATTTGCTCTTGTTTTCTGTAAGGATTTGGACTTCGCTTCTCCTTGTTTTGGGGTCTCTTTGACCTGAGCTATAAATGCATCTGATGGGGTCTGTCGATTTATACTTTCAACTGATAAAGGGTAAACCAGATCTGTAGAGGTCCTGATTGGACCATGTGCTTCGGAGTTCACAATCTCATCTCTCTTAAGTGAGTTTTTTTGTGTTACCTCGCTAATGTTGTTTTTTTGGTCGTGTTTCAGTGCGATATTTGCATTAGTTTTAGTTGGTCTTAATTTTTCCTCTATATGCGTGTTATTTATTTGAGGTTTAGTACTTTTTTGGGCTCTGTCTTTTTCATTCATCGCTAATGTTTCTTCCAATTTCTCTTGGAGTCTAGTACGAGGTTTTACATTATCCATCTTGGTCAAGTTGAAATTAAGCTTAGTCAGACACTATACTTACACCAGAATTAGATAAACTTGGTATCTTACCTAGCTTTTCGTCCGGCTTCCGCAGGGATTTCACTGCTGCGGTTTTGTGCCGATGTTCGGGAGACTTGTCTCCGGGTAGTCACGTGAACCTGCTCACGTGGGGAGATGGCAACCAATGAATACTGGCCCGCTCACTTCAACTGCTGTCTGCTGATAAATAATCAGCCGAGAGACTTATGCGATTGGAGCAGGTGAGTCTTTCAAGGAAGTATTGGTTAGTCTGAAAATAAAAATAAAGCCTCCTACCACACCGCAATCGTCGGTGCTCCCTTATCTCCACGTGGGTTCCTATGAGTATGTTGCCATTTCATTAGAACTGGTGTATAACAGGGGTATGTGGTCAAGCGTTAGGTCTCCACCTCTCCGGGCCAACAAGGTGAACAGTGTATACTTTGCGCATCAATTTGGGCGCCCCAGCGCCAAACAGCAGCACAACAGCCAGCGGGCTTGTCTCCACCGGGCTTAGCGCCACAAGGGTGGTTTAGGTCTGAATAAAAAACCCGATAATTATCACGTGATTGGTCACGTGAGGCTGCAACGTCCCGCCTCCTCCAGGAAGCAGGAACTGTGGTGGCAAGAGTTCTCAGCTTGCAGTGCTACAGACCTAGCGCTGAATCAGGCAAGCGATTTTGAGTAAAATGCAGTCTTTTTCTCAGGAGCAGTACACGCCGCTCGGGCGGTTTAGGTCTGAATAAAAAGCCTGATGATTATCACGTGATTGGTCACGTGAGGCTGCAACATCCCGCCTCCTCCAGGAAGCAGGAACTGTGGTAGCAAGAGTTCTCAGCTCGCAGTGCTACAGACCTAGCGCTGAATCAGGCAAGCGATTTTGAGTAAAATGCAGTCTTTTTCTCAGGAGCAGTACACCTGCTGATACCATATGTTATTTCCCAGGTGAGCTCTGTTGTCCAGATAATCATTTATTTAATTCTAAATCATCCTTTTTGGTGCTTCTTTTTAGGTCTCATTCTTTTCATATGACCTTCTATGATCATATCATGAAGTGTGTTAGCATAGAGGGCGCTAGAGGGCCAACCAAGATGGCCGCCTTGGTTTAGGCTCCTGATCAGCCCGGCATCAATCCTGCATAATCCTTGCTGATTCCGGTGTTTCCACGTATTCCTTCCACGTCCCCGGTAAAACGACGAACCCCAGCTGCCTGCACGCGAAATTTGGAAGAAAATCGGCCGCTCCAAGACATTACACAGCCGGCAGGGTCTGGAGGCCAAGCCGCGTCCTGCTGGCCTACCGGGCGCAGGCTAGAGTGCGGCCGCCGACGCCCCCCTGCAGAAGCCCAGAGACTTCCTGCACGGAGACCTGGCGTGCTCAACAAGTGAGGCGTAACAGAGACGCCCCCCCCCCGACAGAGCTGCGAAGGATCCTGTGTTCCCGCCGGGACCCAGTTGCCGTGAGGACACTGCCGCCGGAGCCGCCAGAGGCCGGGAGGCTGGGCACGAGGCTAACTACAGCCGTCGCTCCATCCCCGCCCCCCACATCCGAAGATCGGACAATACGCACCAGAACCCAGCGATTCGTCGGAGGCGGCGGGGATCAGGGCGGTCCAGTGAAACCCGGGAGGGCCGAAGCGCAGACACGATCCGGACAGCCCGGAGTACGAGCGGACAGCCACGTGTGGAGGTAAGGAGCGGGAGGGAGGTCGTAGCCACCCCTGTTCCGAGTAGACACGGGCTCGGGCCTCCCCCGCCCCCTCCGGCTGTGCTCCTCGGAGGGCAGGTCCGCCCGATTGCCGCGGGGGACCGCATTTCGCCAGCCCATAGGCGGCCCACCTTCTCCTGGCCCCAATGCTCCAGTTGACAACGGCTGCATGGCGAGTTGAACGCCAAATCAGAACAGAGTCCCGAAGCGACACCCCGGCGTTATCGGGGGTCCTCCATCCTCTTCCAAGAAAATAAACCTTTAATAAATATTTCAAAATACCTGCTGATACAAGCACGGGCCCCCCCCCCAGGGCCACACGCTGCATCACCTCTGACGCGGGGGTCCCGTTCCAGGAGAACCTCCCCCTCCTTTCTTCCCAATCATGAGGGAACAGAACTTGGCAAGAGCTTTGTTTTTTGAGGTGACTCTTCGCCCCATCTGGTTCTCGGGACCAGTTCTTTCAGGACACTACGAGAAATCCTATTTAGTGAAGAGCCCCTGGAGCACCCTGGGCAGGGAGGACCGCGTCCCACCAGCCCCCTCCAAACCCTCAGTCAAGATGGGAAAATACGATAAATCCCAGAGGAAACTAAACTTTGACGGCAGCTCAACTCCAAAAGCACCCCTCGTTCAGGATGACCAAGCGCCTTCCTCAGCATGTCCAAACCAAGGAGAGGAATCAGTTAATCCGTCTGAAATCAAAGAAATCCTTCTGGACTTGAAGAGCGGCATCGGTAGCCTGAATAGCAAAATGGATGGTCTAGCTTCCAAAGTAGACTTGATGCAACATCGTATGGACTCACACACTGAACGCATGAATGAAATGGAACAAAGGGTGTCTAATCTCGATGATAACTCCTCAACCCTGACAAACAAAGTCTCGTAACTTGAAGGGCAAATGAAATCGATTATTGATAAATGGGGGGGTCTGGAGGGCCGATCGAGAAGGAACAACCTACGGATAGTGGGAGTGAGAGAACACCAAGTGCAAGGGAAAATGGAGGACTTCGTGGAGTCCCTTTGCATATCCCTATTTGGTTGTGACGCTTTATCCCAAACCTTCATAATTGAGAGAGCACACAGGGTACCCTCGTCCAGACCGGCCCCAGGCTTGCCACTCAGGCCAATCGTAGCGAGACTTCTTAACTACAGGGATCGCGATTCCATCCTTCGGCTGGCCAGAGAAAAAGGCGAACTACTGCATGAGGGGGACCCAATCCACTTTTATCCCGACTTCTCCCCGGCGGTCCAGGCTCAGCGGAAAACATTTGCCAATGTTAAACAGAGACTCAGGAATCCTCCATAAAACAGTGGAACCACACGGTTCATTGCAGGCATAGTCACGTTGCTGAATACACCAGATCACATACACTATACGTAAGTCGGGGCTGAATCACCAGGGAAGCCCCCTAGTGCCCCTAGCACATTGACCGTTGGGGTCACTTGGGAAGCCCCGAGCGCCCCTAGCACAGCCACTGTTAAGTTGTTTCGTTCCAAGTGGAGTTTGCTCCGCCGAGGTGAAGTTTCACCCCCCGGCATGGTGGCTCCAGGGTTTTTTTTGATTGTTTGTTGGTTCATGAGGGACCTCTCATGGGCCAGTTGGGGGTTGCCCACCCTTCAGAGAGTAACGTCTCGGGCCTGTTGGGGTTAGCCGGCGGTTCGAGCCCTCAGTGTTCATTGGGAAAGTTCAGCGCCTCCAGATCCCGACCATCGTGCTCCTCACCTGTTCCTGGCCCATCCTCAGCACTGTTGCCTCAGCCGGGCTCCCTGCCCTTGAGCATTGACCCTGGCACCAGTCCGAGTATAACTAGTCCATCGCAGTCCACTGAAATGGCAAAATGGCCCCATATGAAAACTAAATCACCCCATTCAATGTCTTAACGTGGAATATAAGAGGCGGCAATATCCCTGCTAAAACCAGAAAAATTCTGCATTACCTCAGACGCCACGAAGTGGACGTGGCTTTGATCCAAGAGACTCATCTCACCCCAGGGAAGGATCATCAGTGGGCCAAGAGCTGGGGTTGTCACAGATACTTTTCATCCTTCTCCACATACTCGAGAGGAGTCGCGATTCTCATACACAGGAGGCTCAGTTTCAGGCTACTTCATACGCCAAAAGTCAACGAAGGAAGAGCGAGACTAGTGTGTGGCATCATCGCAGGTCAGAAAATGATTTTCATTAATTCATATGCGCTGAATGTGGACGGCCCCGAAAATTTCGGTTGGGTGCTAACTCAGCTCTCCACTCACGACCCCGCAACAATTATCTGGGGTGGGGACATGAACACGGCTTTGGACCCTACAAGAGATAGATCAAAGGCCTCACAACAACCGCCCTCTAAGGCCTGTCTCCAAATAAAGGAAATTTGCAAAGCATTTGATCTTCAAGACATATGGAGAGTCTCTAATGGGGAGCTGCGAGATTTCACCTTCCATTCTGCAGTCCACAACACAAGCTCCCGAATCGACTATTTCTTCACCTCAAAAAATGGCCCCCTGACATGTGGCCGGTGTTGTATCCACCCGAGAACGCTCTCAGACCACTCACCACTTTTTCTTCAACTCATGCCATCCAACCCCACACCGCCATTACAACGCTGACGCTTTAAAGGGGGCTTGCTACGTGATGAAGTCTTCACCTCTGAATTGAGGGAAGAGATGGACGTGTTTCTTGAGGCCAACCTGGGCTCGGTCCCCTCTGCAGGCACCATCTGGGAGTCTTTAAAATGTTTCATTAGAGGGGTATGCCACGCCAAAGAAAATGGTATCCTCAAACTCATAAGGAGCGAGCTCAAAACCAGCGAAGACAAATTAAAGCATCTTGAAACCCAGAACACGAACATGGCCGACCCGGAGTCCGCTGCGGCCCTGAAAATAGAACTGCAAAAATTCAATGCCGCAGCGGATCGGGAGGTCCAATTTTTAAGCCGCCCCAGCCAAGCCTGTCAATACGGCGAGGGCCAAAAACCAGGTGCCCTTCTGGCGAATCTAATCAGAGCCGACAAAAAACAGTCCCGAACCAAGCAAGGCGAGGTGTTCCACACTGACGAAAAGATTGCAGAGGAATTCAGTCGATTCTACCAGGATCTCTACAGTGCTAAACTCCCAAAAGACTCAAATGCCCCACTGGAATATCTAGAAGACACAGAGCTCTACTGGGTCGAACAACATCTGCGCGAACCACTGAATGAGCTGATCTCACAGGACGAGATTAGAGCGGCCATAAAGACCCTACCCTCTTCTAAGGCGCCAGGCCGTGACAGCCTAACGGGAGAATTCTATAAAGCCTTTGCAGATACCCTGGTTCCTCCCCTGGCGGCTGTGTACGAAGAAGCGCTGGAAGTGGGGACTCTCCCTCACTCCTTTTGTGAAGCCAATGTCATCCTTTTGCATAAACCAGGAAAACCACCAGAATATTGTGCTTCGTACCACCCTATCTGCCTGCTCAACCTCGACAATAAAATACTCGCCAAGGTTCTAGCCAATAGGTTGATGCCCCTGATGCCTGCTTCCTAACCCCAGACCAAGCGAAAATGAAAGGGGGCAACACTGCACTGGACGTATTCCTCTATTTTCGGACTCGATACACTCTGCAGACCCTTCTGCCGGACTTCCCGTGTCAACCGCCAACCTGGCAATTGCTGCATGATGCTATTCAGGCACGAGGTGAAGGCAGGCTGGTGTCGCAAATATACAAAGCATTAATCCCGTGCGCGACCCCCGCCAATACAGGGGCACAGTCATTTCAGAGGGGGATTGGGGCTACATCCTGAATCAGACTCAGAAGATCGCACTCAATTCACGTCTCAAACTCATCCACTTTAATTTCCTCCACCAAACCTATTACACACCTGAAAAAATCAACAAACATCACCCTGACACGCAAGCGGAGTGCAAGAGGTGCAGATTATTATCCGCAAACTTTGTCCATCTGTCCTGGGAGTGCCCTGAAGTGGCTCCCTTTTGGAACCGAGTGTTGGACACGACAACGGCGATTGTAGGAGAAGCAATACATCCGAGACAAACAGCAGCGTTGCTAGGTATGACGAGGCTGCAATCCGCCCCATCAAAGAAGTTGACTGGTGTTCTGCTGACACTTGCCCGTAGGAGAGTCGCTATGGCATGGGGCCGAGGTCCCCCTCCATCCTACGCAGCCTGGCGTAAGGACTTACTCTACTACCAAGATGTAGAATCAGACTTTATAAAGCTCCTTCCACAACACGCTCGCCCACCCGACATATGGGGCCCACTGACAATATTCTTGATGAACGAAGCGGAGGCCTTTTCAGTTGGTGCATCGGAGGCTGGCGGCACACCTTTGAGGCAATCTCAGTCCTGACCAGATTTTCCTCTAGTCATGGATCAGGAGGGAGAGGAAGATTCCCCTCAATGACATTGTTTGGGTGTAACGGGTGAGGGAGGCGGGTGGGGGGGGTTTGGTTGGGAGGGCTCAAAGCGGCGGCGCCAAGTTAAAGTCCACCCTAATGTGGGTGTGTATTTGTATGGTGTGTTAAATACCAAAAATAAAGTTTAAAAAAAAAAATGAAGTGTGTTAGCATAGCGCCTTCTGACTGGACCAATTACAGGAACATCTATCAGTGCTCCCTGAGTAGGAGAACGTTCAGCAAGTTTCATCCTCTCAACATACTATTTAGTCATTAAAACGTCTCGCAAAATCTCTGTGTGTGACTGTCTATGAGAAACTACCCTTGGGTCATTTATCACAGTAACAGGTGTGTTTGCATGGATTACTTGTATGGGCTCACCATCTAACGACCTTTCTCCTGTCTGTCTTGCCAAGCCTGTCTTTTATGTCCTAACAGAGTTTCTAAGACACTTTTTGCATGTGAACGATTATTAGTGACACTTATCTCAAACGCAGGCAATTTGCCATCTTTCTTTGGAACAGGAATGACTACATAGGGTCTTGGCTGCCTAGTAGTTACCACGTTTACACCTTCCTTCTGCTCAGGAAGGTTCACAGGTGTCCTAGCTCCATGTACATCAAGGTAGTACGATGTCCGTACTGTAAGTGAAAGCAATATGATTATGAACACAATGCAAGCGTAAATAACACAGAAGTATGTCAATTTACAGCATTTACTTCATGGACAACGTGGACGTGGCTCTGCATCTGGCATTATTATATTACGGCTGATACTAACCCTTTCTATTGCCTAAGGAAAGAAAAAGTAATCTTTAATACATCAGCATTATGAACTGCTTCTGGAAGCTGCTGTCTTGACTCGGCAATTTTGTCCTCGATCTGCTGTGTGCTACTGGATGACAAGAACAAACTCTCAATGTCTCGCTGGAACCAGTCTTTAACCAGACGAAATGTGAATGCCTTTCCAGCACGAAGAAAACCGACTTCAGTAAGTCTAAACAAGTTCAACGACATACACCCGTTCCCAGTCAATCCCTCGAATCTGCCTTAGACCAGACGACTTGATGAATTTCTTTCAGCATGAAACAAAAGTTCTATCTGACCAGCAACCTCTCGATCTCTCCCTCGGAGGAAAGTTTCACTCTGATCTCAGATTTCTCGCAGAAGTTCACTTGCGGTATAACGCCTCTCAAATTTTCGTTTAGTAAAGAAATTGAATAGGATTGTCTTTTTCAATATTCTCTGGAAGATCAACAATTCCTGTAGTCTTCCTCCTATTTCTATTTTCCAAATTCCCTGCTTGCTTCTGCAGGAATATAACTGTATTTTCAAGAGACAGCACCTTTCCTGCAGCATCTTCAGCATTGCTAACCCTTCTTTCCACTTTGTTTATTCTTGATTCGAACGTGGACCACTTGTCATCTAGCATCTGCAGTTTGGCAGTTGCAGCTTCCATGAAAGGTTTAAGGGATTTAATCTCAGTCAAAATAGCTTGCATAACCGTGTATTGTGTATCATCATTCGGTGTGGGAGAGTCACTTTTCTGTCTCTTGGGAGCATTATTGGTCGGCATTGATGGCACATCCTTAGGTTGCCCCTTCTTTGAAGCCATAATGAGGCAGGGGATGTGACATTAGGTATACACTGAGTTACTGCCTCAAGTTTAGTTAATGATGGAAATGTCACATAAATGGTGCAACTTATGATAAAGTGAAGAATGCCACGTATTTAAGAATGACTAATCCCCCACACTAACGTCCCTGATCATTGGTCCCCTGCAGGGTATGACCTATCCTCCATGATGGTTTGGGGAGTTCCCCATGCATTGACATTGAACTTTATCTAGTTCTGTTGTTGAAACTTTTTTGTTTGTAAAAGTTTTTTCTTTGCTGCTGTGGTTTCAGAGTAAAGACTGTAATGCATAATAATCGCCTCCTTGTCTTTAATAGAATCTAAACCCCCATCTCACGTTAGTGTGGGGGATTAGTCATTCTATGACAAGACAGGAGGCTCATATTATGCAAGTTCAAAGCCCTTGCATCTCATTAGTACGTACAAAATGATCCAATATAATAGATAATATAATAAAATAATAGGAAAGGAAACATTTTTTAAATGCTTTCATTAAATCAATCCGTTGACCAATCAGAGAATTGCCCAAGACTAGGTTGCCCGAAAAGCTGTCTTATAAGGCAAAGTCAAATCCACTGCAAGAAAAACAGGAAATGTGCCAATTCCAGCGTTCCTTACAGGCCACCAAAACCAACTGGTTAAAAGAGGGGAAAACATTGAACAAAGTTTTCCTATACTAATAGGTTAGGACAAAACCATCTGAAATAAACACCTATGTTGTTCAATCAAATATTCAAAACACTTAAATTAGTACCATTTTTGGGGACCTAGAAAGCAAACCAATGAAAACAAACACCTAGCTCTCCTGGAGATAAAGAAAAGTACCCCATAGGGGTGAAAGTCTTATAGGTTCCATCCCATGCATTAAAGGAAGATATCGCATTAGAAACAGGGCATGTCACAGAACTACACTGGCGAACCAAGAGGGAAAGACAACTCTTCAAAAGGGTAAAATGGGAGTAAAAAAATATTTTTATAAATTTTGTAATAGGACAATCCATCCTGAGCGGAGCTGAAAAGCAATAGAATTAATCTACAATTGTCTTCAGACATATGTGTATACTAAGGAGGGAAGTCTTCTGGAGGCAGAAGCAGAATGGAAGAGAGGGCCCCACCTGAGAAGCTAAACCCGTCAAACCGCCAACACGGAGACCCTCAGACCTCCCGAACTCTTGAAGAAGGACTCTGCTACCATGACAAAAGGCAGATATTACAAACCTGATCCTTAAGAGGCCAAACTTGGCAAGAAGAAAAAATGTATCCGACATCCAATCACTACCATTATAGTGATATCTAAACCCCTTTGTAGGTATGCCCGGTGCTTGAACCTTGATCCCTCCTCCCTGGTGATAAATCCCCTAGCGGATCAAAAGTAACCGAAGGAGGACACCAAATTTCCAAAATCTTAGCAAGACTCTAAACTGCAAAGAACTGATCACTAAACGGTTAAACTGAAGGTGTACACCAGAAGAGGTCCAACCTATATTTCAGCCAATTTGCAGATCTTTGAAGCTCACAGCACCCTGAGCTGGCACCTTACTGCAAACAAACTCTTGTGAAAACCCCAAAGGTCCACCTGCCATGCAGGTGACTATGATAATCAAGTCATCAACCAAATATATATCCCAGCACTCTGGTAATCGTAGCGGCAGACACCGTCTGAAAGTTAATGTATAGACTCTGGAACGCATCGTGATAGAGGGTCATAACGTGGATGGGGATAGTATCACTCCCAGACCCCTCTATCCCACCAAGGGATATTGAGCCTTCCCAAAAGAGGAGAAACCTCCCCCACTTATCCAAAGGAAAAACCTTGCAATCCAGAAAGAAAACTACCCTGAGGACCACATTAAAGCCCCGCTTTACACCGTTAAGAGAAATAAATACCCACTAGTGCCTCTAACCAATCCCCTGACTGTGAACAGACTCCGGTTAACTTATTGAAATACCAGAGATTAGCACAAAGGAAAGTAACAGACGGGAGGGAAATGCTCAGTGCGAGTCTGCACTGGTCACCCGCCAGAACTCCTGTAAAAAGGAAAAAACGGAAACCATTGGATACTCCCAGAAGTGTAATATTATGATGCAATCTCCCCCAAGGATGGCGGGAAGGGGAATGAGGGGGAAAGGACTCTGGATAATTATCAATGCCCCGTAAATGCAAGGTTGAGAAGAAATCTGGGACCACTGTCCCCTCAAACTCTGAGGTCTGAGTCACTGTATTCATGTGAGGCTGACTGGCCACTCAGGGAATCAGGGGAAGGAAAAACTAAGCACATTGTCCATAGCAAAACCGTACTTATACAGTACTACGAACCCTCAGGTATATGAGTGGTGCTTATCACTACTACGAACGTTGTGTGGTGTGAGGTGTTCACTTATCGATCTCAGCAGGATAAAAGACTGATGTAGACCTTTCCAAAATTAGGAACCTGTATCAGAAGGGTCAGCATGGATATGAAAACAGCACTCTAAAGAGGTTAAGCAACGCTCATGAGGGTACAGAAGCCTGCGTGTACTCCTCGAGCAGAGGAGAAGTTGCAACACACTGTTAGACGGTTAGCTGAACCATAGGCCAAGCTTTGGGAGGAAAAACATGAGGCAGGCGCCAGAAAGTTATTATTTGGCAACTCGTCTAACTGATACCATCAAGTGTTTCCAAACACTCCATCCAAGTAAAACATGGTTGCTCAACTTGTCATGTAAAAAACTGAACGGTTACCCTCGAGCTGACCCTGTCTCCACCAGAAACCAAAAGAATAAGGAATGTCCAATGGGACAAAAGTAGGGGAGAACAAACGTCCCCACTAAAGAGAGCCTTAAGCCCTACAGACCTCAATAGAGGCGTAACGCATCATCTTTATTCTTCCTCATGTTGAGAGAAAATACTGTAGCTTAATCAGCACGGGTATTGGGTAGAGCAATTGAGGTCGGGAATCAAAACCTAAGGAAAGGACCGAGTTGTCCTGAAACTAACTAAGGTAAAGGGTGACAGAATTTTTAACTAAAAGACGAATGATAACACCAGAGAGATGGTTAGAGAGGAAGGTACAACCCCATATGGGTCTGTTTACAACCACTTCCACACTCTTTTCTTTAAAGCACTTAATAAATAAAGAATATATAATATATGAAATATATATAAAATATCCAAAGAAGAGGGGTTACGCCCTCACAGGGGACCGAATCCCCGGCCCTTATATAAGCTGATACTCACTGAGCTTTCTGGGCCACTAACAATTCTGAAAAAACGCAAATGTGCTCCAGTCAACACTTAAACATATTGTTTATCAAAGCGTACACTGAGCAAGTGCACCTCAACTGCTCACCCCAGCAGGGTGAGGCAACCAATAGTACACGAGGGAGCACCTCGCAGTAGGAACAAGGCGAGGCCTGAAACCGAGCAGGTTACTGCACGCCTACAAGACCAAACAATGGCGTCAGCCATATGCAGCACCTAAACAAAGCTGCCGACCTTAAGGAAGGAATACACTGAGCAAGTGCACCTCCAACTGCTCGCCCGAGCAGGGCGTGATAATCAGCAGTACACGAGGGGGTAACCTTGCATTAGAACTCAGGCAGAGCCTGAAACCGAGCAGGTTATGGTGCATGCCAGTTAAGGTAATTACCCAAGTTGCCGACTTTAAGGGAGGAAACACTGAGCAAGTGTACCTCAACTGCTCACCCTAGCAGGGTGTGGACACAGCCGTATACGAGGGGACCCCTCGCAGAAACCCCAGGCAACCTTGCCACCGAGCAGGTGACTGCACCTTTCCAGGGAAGATAACCCAAACAAAAGAAAACTGTCAAGTTGAAGGTAGGATACACTGAGCAAGTGCACCTCCAACTGCTCGCCCGAGCAGGGTGTGATAATCAGCAGTACACGAGGGGGTAACCTCGCAATAGAATCAGGCTGAACCTGAAACCGAACAGGTTATGGCACCTACAGTGAAGGCAAAGCACATAACTTAAGAAATAAGTAAATGAATAAATAAACAAAGAAAATAAAATAAAACTGCAGACTGGCAGTGCATCGGGCTCTTGCGCTGGATGGTCAGACTTTGACCTAACAAACCCACAGTCTATCAGTATACATTCTTTCTTTCCAGCACTAAAGGTAAGGAAATGTGTTGTGTCACCAGGGATACGAAATTACAAACATTTAACAAAACCACATTTTTACTATTAAAATGTTTGTGCTATAATCTTTCTGAAGAAGTCATGAACCAACCAAATGCCCATTAGGAAATCCCTGCTCAACTGAGCAAAAAAGGTGACAATCAAATACCTCCACTGTAAAATACAATTATTTAAAATATAATAATTAAAATATCTAATCTTAAAATATACAAATAAACACGCGCTGGTCGGCCACGAACCTGGGTCTTCCTGCATGGGAGACCTGCAGCTCTATATTTGAGCTGACTTGGCTCAGTACTGAAACAGAGGCTTTTGTTACAAACATAAACCACAGGGGCAGGCCGAACCCAAAGCCTGCAGCACCTGGAATCCCCAGGTGACCATAAATCTGTCAAGGGGCACGAATTCAAACAAGAGCCCCGAACACGCCGGGTGTCAAGCAACAGCTTCTTTCTTTTCTGACCGGCGCACAACAGGAGCCTAAAGGGTGTCACGCCCAATAAACCATTACACCTGGAATTCACAGGCGAAATGAAGAGGGATCAGTGTAAACAACACTGCTCTCGCGCACGCCGGGAGCGAGTTGATTAATGCACTAGAAACACCTGAGTTTACAAGCGCGAGAAATTTTTAAAGAATAAATTAGAGAGCGCCCTCGAGCTCACAACCTCATGGACTGTAGTCCGAAATTCAACCATTGCACCACTGCTTCAGCTGAAACATGATGTATAAGCATAATACATATTTTCTTTTTGAAAGACACCAAAATGAAACCAACAGCCGCTCGCGGCTATCCAGATACAATGTATCAAATACACAAATTCCTTTATAATAAAAGGTAATTAACACATATTTACCATATATGCCATATTCAAACTAATAAAGCCTACTACTGACAAACAATGTAAGACACAACTGAAAGGGGTGTGCAGGAGCGTTTATTGTGTTTCCTGTGGTTCCATATGGGTCCGAGGAGCTGAGGAACCGTGCGCTGGCATCAACGCTCTGTAAGGTAACTATTATTTTCATTAGTGTAATGGCAGGCCTCAGAGGGAAGTGAGGCCGATGGTTGCCGTTGGCGGAAGCTCTTGCAAGTGTTCTGTTATCTTTAAATTGACCCCTCACAACTGGATTGATGTCAAAAATGTGCGAGAAGATACCATGCAGAACCTTCAGAGGATATGCCCACTAAAATGAGGAATTCGTCTGGTTGCGGACCCTAGACAACTATATGCAGCAAATCCCTCCCCCTCCCCCTTTCAAGGAACTAGAAGCCGACCTGAAGAGATGGGGAGAACAAGAAATATCCCAGTTCCCAGTTAGGCAGAAGGACAGCATGCAAGATGAGCCTGTTGCCAAGATTCCTGTACTTATGCTTGTCACTAGCGGTCCACCTCCTGAAGCAACCCCTGATGCAGCTGCAGAAACAGATATTGAAATTCATTTGGAAAGGGGGCAGGGCGAGAATCTCATGGAAAGTCATGACTGGAGCAGCCAAGTGGGGGGGGCATGGGGCTGCCCAATCTCACAAACTACTATATAGCGGCTCAGCTGCCACACGCTACGGCCTGGGCAGAACAGATGAACCCCCCAAAATGGTCTCGAATTGAACAGGCCAAATGCCCCCTCCAGCGAAGCTCCCTGCTACACGTATCAGACGCAGCACTCAAGGCTGGGCAACCCACCCTGTCATCCACCAGAACTACTATGGACACGTGGGCATGGACCTTAAGCAGACAGAAACTCCCCAAGGGCCCGGGCCCTCTCTCACTGATCCTCCGGAATCCGGATATCTCCTCAAGATTGGACATGGCACGTTTCAGCAGATGGTCCTGAGGAGGACTTGGGAGCCTATCACAACTATTCAGGGAGGGTGCCCCTATCTCCTTTGAAGACTGCAAAAGCTGCTTTCATCTAACAGAATCAGAAAGGTTCACCTATCCCCAAATCAGGCACTGTATCTCGCAACCAGCCCAGGGGACACAAAGGATCTTCACCCCCTCGAACAGGCAATGCAGGAAGGCCTGCATCGAGGGCTGATCACCAAACTATATAAGCTGCTGCAAGTCGACATGTTGGCATCTAAACCAACGTACATGGCCAAATGGGAAGCGGACCTGAGGCACCCCATTGAAGACCAAACGCGTGTAGACATTTGGACTAGGATCTGCTCCGCCTCTAGATGCATAACTAATAGGGAATACACTCTCAAGCTCCTCCACCGCTGGTATTTTCCACCAGAGCGCCTTCACCACTTCCGGAAATCCATAGACCCACACTGCTGGAGGCGATGCAGCGCTCGAGGTACCTTTTTCCACGTGTGGTGGGAGTGCCCAAAAGCGCAGACCTTCTGGGAGGAGGTCCAACAACTCATTGAAACCATAACCCAATGCAAACTGTCTATGGACCCAGAGGCGATCTTACTGGGAGTACCAATCCCAGAAGGCTATCCAAAGGCAAGTCGCACAGCCAAACTCTCACTCAGCTGCTCCTGGCAGCCAAAATAACTCTGGCCCGGAAATGGAAGACACCGGAAGGCCCTCTAATACCACTATAGTGGATCAAAGTCTGGGAGATCCTGGTGGCCGAAAAAGTCACAGCGGCAAAGGAAGGACTTTCAGGAGCTTCCCAGGGTAGCCCCTGGCATTATATATGCATTTCTCCAGGGACGTACAGCGGTCCATTTCATTAGCCCACCAGCTAAGACACAGTCCATCTGAGGAACCGCACCTGGAGGCTATAAGTCTCTTTGCTAGTACCATTGCCACAGAGAGGAACATATACTCTGCCTCCCCTCAGATCCCCAGTAACACCATCCTTGGGTCCTGCAGGACTAAAGAACCCAGAACCCCACTGATCTTACCAATGCATCTGTGCCAGAAGTCTTGTTTGACGTCACAATCCCAAATCATGGGAAAGAAGGTTTCTTCTGACCTTCAGCAGCACACACAGTCCCCATCATCTGTTACCCTCCACTTCATCATCGAGGCACAAGAATAATAGGCCTGGCACATTATCTTATATTGTATTAGGCAGATTTTGGTGTCTATGCCGATCTCTCGTGGGAACATTAGTGCCTCCATCCATTCTTCCGATTCCAGCAGGCCCACTCTCTTCTCCCACATCTCCTGAAGCCGAGACAGTTTGTGGGCCCCGAAAGCGCTAATTTCCTGGTATAGTGTTGACGTGGCTTTCACAAGGATCCTGGCCTAGAGAATGTTTGCCTCTAGGGGGGAACACTTTGGGATGTCTGCCAGCACAGGGAATTGGGTCCAAAGAGCATATGTTAGTTGTAGGTGTCTGTACTGTTCCCCAGAGGGCAGAGCAAACCTATCCCGCATCTCTCCAAATGGTAATAATTGCCCGTCCTGTATCACATCAGCTAGAGTCCGTATCCCCTGCTCCTCCCGCCTGCTGAAGTGGCCCATTTTGAAGACTTCTGGGATATACATGTTATTCCATAGGGGTTGGCCCAGCGTTGGTCTCCCACCCCAACCAATATGATCGAGAGCTTGTGCCCAGACTTTGCAAGTTTGTCGTATCATCCCGGGCATGTTGGAGATCTCTCTTTCGGGCCCATACAAGACTCGGAGGGGTGGCATTGTGCCCATAGATCTGATCTCACTGCCTATGTGTGGAAGCACTGAATCCCTGTGAAGCCAGTCATTAACCCCCCCTACTGTGCGGCCCAGTAGTAAACCCGAAGACAGGGTAAACCTATTCCCCCTTCCCAGATGGAGCGCTGAAGGGCTTTGAGGGCTATGCAAGGCTGCTTTCCTCCCCAGAGGAGTCTCTGGAGGATGCCTCTATGGGTGCAAAGGCCGTGTAAGGAATATGGATCAGGGCATTTTGGAGAACGTACAGGAATATCGGGAGAGAGAGCATTTTGAAGAAGGCCGCTCTGCCATCAGGGTTAGTAGGAGGGATTGCCAGTGGGTAACAACGGTTTCAAATCTGCTCACCACCGGTTGCAGGTAGAGCAGAAGGAAGTCATCGGGATTGGGGCCCACGTGAATACCCAGGTAGACAAAGCTCTGAATGGAGACCGAATAGGAGCCTGCTGTGGGTGCACATCGACCCTGCCCTGGAAGGGGAAGAGTACCATCTTTTGTTTATTCACTTTGAGCCCACAGAACTCCTGATAGTCAGTAAGGATTTTCGTGACTGCAGGACACGAGGTCCGGGGGTTGCTCATGTAAATGAGGAGATCATCTGCGTAGAGTAAAACCCGGTCCTCCCCGCCCCAAGGCCACATGAATCACTACCATTCCCTTGACATCCTGAGTCCTATTGCGAGCAGCTCTATGGACAGTGTAAATAGCAGGCGCGAGAGGGGTCAGTCTTGTCTAGTTCCCCTCCCCAGCATCAAAGGCCTGGAGGAAGTCCCGTTCACCCATAACACGGCTTCGGGGGAGACCTACAACATCTTGACCGAGGACATATAGTTGGCCCAAACCCCATGTGGTCCACAATATCCCATAGAGCCAGCCATCCCACTGAATCAAAGGCTTTTTCAAAATCTACTGCTAGGAGAGCAAGTGGTTCCTTGATCACGGCAGCCTCGTTGATAGTGAAGTGCACCCTTCGCAAAGTCATCAGGGTGGACCTGGATGGCATAAATCCACATTGGTCCGGGTGCACAAGGGAATATATAACCCCCAGCAGTCTATTTGCTAAGACCCGGGCGAGGACCTTGGCTTTCACCATTAATGAGTGAGATTGGCCTATAGGAGGCTCAGAGGTCCGGTGGTTTCCCAGGTTTCGGGATCACTACAATGGCCACCTGCCTCAGGTCATGAGGAAGTATCCCTTCTGCATGAGAGCGCATCAACATGCGGTGCATGTGCCCTACTATCGGTTCCCCCAGTTACTTCCAGGTCTCCACCGGGAAGCCGTTCGGTCCCAGGGTTTTTCCGGATTGAAGTTGGGATCGGGCCCCCGCCACCTCTTCTTCAGTGATCTCAGCCTCCAGTTTGCTTGTCTGGAGCTCTGAAAGTCTGGGAATCATGACAGAGTCTAGATAGTGTGAGCCCTTGTTACCCTGCAAAGCCCCCTGGGGGGAGTAAAGGCCTTCATAGAAGGTGGCGAATGCCTCTGCAATCTCGTTGTCATCGAGGAGCAAATCCCCCCTTGCTCCCCCTATGGCGGGTACATGACCCCTGTTCCTGTCTCTTCTTTCCAGCCAGGCAAGGGTTTTCCCAGCTTTGTCTCCAGTTTTATATATCTGACTGCGCACAGCCCAGTGAGCAGTCCTAGCATTGTCTAGCGCCAGGTTCCTCAAGGCCTCCTGGGTCGTATCATAGCTTCCCTGGAGTCCGCTGTCCCCGATGCGAGGAACTCCTCTTCGGCTCTTGCAGCTATCCTCCTTCTCTGCAATTTCACTGACCTGTTGTCAGCGAGATGTGCCGACACAAGAGAAAGGGCCTCCCCTGAGCACCGCCATGTAGCCCTCCCACAACGTTACCGGACTGTCAACAGAGCCTTCATTCCGGGAAAAAGATTATGCCGTTTTTTGGGTGAGTCCATCCACCACCTCAGGGACACCAGGATGATATGCTTTGAGCCTCCAGGTGGGTCTGGACTTGCTTTGAGCCTGCTTTATGGCATGATCAGAGGGGAGTGGTCTAAGATTCCCCTGGCCAAATACGTAGCTGTCCGCAGCCTATGTGTCATATCCTGCGGGACAAAAAAGGAATCTATACGAGACCGAGACCTATGTGCATTGGAAAAGAAGGAAAACCCAGAGTCTGTGGGGTGCAGAGTTCGCCATACATCCAGCCACCCAAGTACCGTTACAAAGGAATTAAGTTTGGTTGGGTAATCAGGATTCCTATTGCCCATGTGCATTCTGTCCTTGACCACATCCATCACCTCGTTAAAGGTACCACCCAACGCTCAGTTGTCTGCGTGTTTATCTAGCATTACCTCCTGGGGGTCATTGAGGAGTTCTCGAGTGAGCGGGGAGGGAGGCATACACTGCCACTATCCTCCAGGAAGTCCCTCTGACATCCCCAGTTATTACCACAAAGTGCCCCCTCTGGTCTGTCTGGAGCCCACCCAGCTGGAAAGGGACCCTTTTGTGTATGACGATCATCGTCCCCCGTGCCCACCTAGAGAATCCTGCATGAAAGGCCGTTTTATAGTTGGATCTTCAAAAAACCTACATTCCGTGCCGATAAGGTGTGTCTCCGTAAGCAGAGCGATATCAGATGAATGCCTGTTCAAGAATTGGAGCACTATCCTACGTTTAATACTGGAGCCCAGCCCATTGACATTCCATGTGAGTACGGTTAGCTGTCCCTCATGTGCCATTGGTGTTAGAGGAGATGTTGTCGCGGTACATGTAGGGTTCACCCCCCCCAGTAGTTTGAGCTCCGGAGATCCCCTCCTTATCCTGTAGCATAGTGTCCGATCCCAGACCCCCCAACCTATGGAGTCAGGATATTCCCAAGCTTGGGGCAGAGTCAACCCATATCCTCCCTTTACAGTCACCTCCTTCTCTGCACATTGCAACCTGTCATAACAAACCCCCACCCATTACTGGTTAGCGGCTTCATGCCAATCGAGAACTGTGTGTAGAGCACCGATCCCCACCCACCACCCCGTACTTCCCCCCAGCCAGAAGCACCTGTAGCCCGAACCAGGTGCCAACTAGGCGCAAAACCATAGAATAAAACATTATGGAGTGCTTACCCCGACTGCAAATACAAGTCCCACATCGTTATGCAGCGGCCGGCGATGCAGGGTCCCCATGCCATATTGGTCTACTTCAGAAACCTAAGGGGCGGTAAAGGTGGCCATCCATTCTCGTCTCTGCCCTCTCCAGTTCGTAGAGGCCTGATGATTCGGTGACTTGGGGGGGCAAGTAGCAGTGGGGATTGGTCAGTCCTTGGACTCTATCTGGGTGGTCCTTTTGGTGACAGTTGCAATGCAGCTCCATTCAGGATTTGGGTCTCCAGCTATTCCCATGCATCTTTGGACGAGTAAAACAGGTGGGTGACTCCTTTGTAGGGCACTTTAAACTGCACCGGAAAGAAAAGTGCATATTTTATAGACGGGGACTGAAGCTTCTTTTTAACAGAGTCAAAAGACTGCCTAGCCATTTGTACCTCTCTGGTGTAGTCTGGGTAGAAGCCAATACGGTAACCATTGTAATTGATGAGACCAGTGACTCGGGCCATCTGGAGAATGGCATCCCTATTGCGAGAATTCAGGAGTCTAGCGATAATTGTATGTGGCGGCATTCTGGGAACTGGGCGCCCAGATGGGATTCTGTGTGCGTGCTCAGTTGAGAAAAACTTGGAGAGTTTCTTAGGGGCAAAATGTTGGTTGAGCCATTGCTCAAGAAAGAGCTCTACACTGGGTCCCTCCTCCTTCTCAGGGATTCCAAGGATGCGTATATTGTTCCGGCGCATCCGTCCCTCATTATCTTCCGCTCTGCTTTCGAGTTGTGTCACCTTCTGGGTGATTGCGGCCAGTTGTTTTTCCATTTGTCAAACAGTGTCCCCCGAGTTCGAGATCCTTTGCTCTGTCTCCCCCACCCTCGAGGGCAAGTTACGGCGGTCTTGCTAGAGGAAGGATACCTATGTGGACAGGCCTCCTATCTTGCCTTCCAGGGACGACCTTGACTACCCAATGGCCTTCATGACATCTGTGAGGGAAATGGCTGGTTCCTGGTGTTCTTCACTTGTATCCTTGGTTCCAGGGGCTTGGGCTATGGACCTTTGGGGGGCTCCCACCGTAAAAAGATTCATTTTACTTTGTAGGGCCAGTCGTTTGGCTTTCTCCTTCAACTTTTGCCTGCCAAATCCGGTCCAGTAGGGGGGTCTTCGATGATCAGCCGCTCAGTTACAGGGTAGGGCCCCAAAGTGGCAGTGGCAGTGCCACCTGTAGAACCCCTTATTTTGTGTGAAGGCCCCACTCCAGTGCAGTTGAGTACAACAGCCTCCACCCTGCTATATATGACCGGTAGTAGTGATTCTAGTGTTATAGTGTAGTCCAGCCGGCCCTCTGGGTAGATGTCTAGGTGCTGGGGGATGGGGAGGTCGACAGGGGGAAAGAATAAGGGGTAGGGGAGAGGGACCCCCCGCTCCCAAGCTTCGGGCGTTATACTGTCTCTCCCATCAGAGTTCAGGGGCTCTGCCGGCGGGACAACTCAACCATCCACTCCTACTAGGAGATAGTATCCAAGAGCATACAGCCCAGATCAAGGTCAGGAGTAGGACCGTCCCTGGCCCCCGTGACACCACCACACCTCCGGCGGTCTCAGCGCCAACCCTCTGCCTTCTGGGTTAGACACTGCAGTCCATTCTTGGCCGAGCTGGTGGTTGCACCTTTGTGTCAGGGGGGAAGGCCAACACCGGCCAACCCCAGAGTCAGACCCTACGCCTCCTCAGCTCTTCAGAACAGGGACAGGAGACCCCCTACGCCTCCCCACCTCGCCAAGTACTCCTTCGTCGAACACCTTAGCAAGACAGGGCCCCTGCCACGTTATGCTGGCAGCTGATGTGCCACTCTTGACGTTTTACTCACATTGAACCCCGGGGAGAAGGGCCTTCCACCGCTCTGCCAGGCTTCCAAGACCCGATCTGAAGAGGGTTTGAGTACCCCACAGGCCACGACAAGGCACCAGGGGTAATTCAACCCTCCTCACTTCAGGTCACACATTCTGCCATTGGGGTGAAGCCTCAGGTGGGCCAAGTGGGAGGAGCCAGATTTCCTCATAAGAAGCCGTCAGAGGGATCAGCCACCCTCTGTAACACTGTCGCATGTTTCCGGGACCTCGCGTTGTGTACTGCTCTACTTCTCCGAGCCCGCCGTGTTCCGTCCCTCTGTGGAAGCGGTGGGCAGGGAGTCAGGCAGATTGCACCAGCAGCATTCCTGGCAGGATATCTCTCTCGTGGACCCGCAGATGTGTGGGCAAGATGGCGCCATCAACGCAGACGGAGAATCAGTGGGTGAATTTTCAGGCTCCCGGCACTGATTCGCTCCCAAAGAGTGCCCAGTTGTAGCTCCAATATTCCGCCGTCGGATCGCCACACTTACAGCTCGAAGGCACAACAGGCAGACCAGGATATTGCAGGAGAATGCCAGCAGTCGCTAGGAGCGAGAGGGCTCACGTCCTCATGGGCACCTCACGCATGCGCAGTCTCTGATTTCTCGAATCTTGAACTCAATGAATAAAGGTCACAACATTTTCCAATATGAATTACTTGAAGAAAGGCAAATCATGAAAGAATTATCTACAAAGCAGTCTTTTTTGGAGGGCTTCATCCTGGGGATAGCTAAACCAGTGAATGTGTCACCACTAAGGAATAATCTTTTAGACATCGAGGTAAACCGCTTGGCCAACCCAGCTAATCCCTCATAAAAGGGCGTATACTGGATGTTCACAGGAAAAGGCCGCAAATTGCTCTACTGAACTGGTGCTGTAGTGAACATTTTAGAGGCACCCATATTAAGGCCGCAAAATATTAATACTAATACTATAGGTACCCAAGTCCTAGATCTGGGATGAACCTAAGGGTGGAACCTCTATTGACCATCTTCAAATTTTATTGAATGTTGAATTGAATAGGTAAAAAACCCAAGAGGCCGGTCTTGTGGAAGCCACTGGTGCCTTCATAAAAAAGTTAAGTAAATGTTGTGGATATAATAAGGTACCTCTGAGAAATACAAAAGGTCAAAAAACATGGCTAAAAAGGTTGTAAGGGGTCTTGTAAATTTTTGTGTAACCTTCACTGGCATCAAAAAGGGAGAAATATTTACTTGAAGTAGATTTCATTGATAAAGAGGATGATGTTCAAAGTGTAGAATTAGTTCCATTATTTGATGAGGACCTAATACTAAATTAAAAAAAAAAGAAATTGAAGAACAAAACTACTTCACCTGTTAAAGGGAAGGGGGCCATTACTCATTTCATGAAACCATCTATACTTTCGATGACTCCCGGCACCGTAGTGTTTTGGCAGCCCATTCAGTACTTGATGAGGTCTCTCCCACCACAAGAAAGGAGGCCCATGAGATAGAGATCAGATGCACCAGTGAGGATGGATCCAGCCAAAACCTTTGAGTGGTAAATGACGAGCTGAATTGCCAGCTACTGGCTCAAGACTGGCTCCAACTGCACTGGGATTTATTCCTAAAGGGCTCTGTGCTCGGGAGGTAGAGAAAGCTGATCCTATATTTCTACCAATAGAAGAATGGCGTAAAGTGGCTATGGATAAAGCATGAGCTTTGGAACCAAAATCTCTTCAATTGAAAGAACAATTGGTTGGGATTGGGAAACAGCTTCATAAACTTCCAAAAAAGGCAGAGGAGCAGGTACAGACTCCCCTTGCGGCCAATAAGCGGAAAGGAGCTGTCTTAGTAGAAGACTTAGATGTCGCAATATTGAGCGCAATTTCGGCACTGTTTGATGAAATTCCAAGGCTAAATCTAATCAAGTCTGCTGATTTAACTCGAGCGGAGTTTTCCACCCTACACGAGTGGACATAGTTCGATTGGGCTTCACAAGTGAGTTTATCAGAAATGGGATATTGTCTGAAACCTCTGCCTTTGAGCAGCGAGGCTATAGTGTAACTATCATTCAAAGAATCTCAGAACATGATCTGGCGACGGCTGATAAAGGAAAGGTAGGTGCAGCTCCTTGGGACCCACTGGATATTAGGGTAAACAATGACGGTTATTACGCTTGTGCAGTCTCAGGGTGCACAGCAAGTAATAGGACTGAATCCTGGGATTGGTCTTCTGTAATAAATGCTTTGCATGGTAAGGATGGACGGCCAAACATTAGCAAATGAGATTGCAAATTTAAACTGGCTTCATGGAACAGGCAGGGCTCTACCCACTTGATCAGACCCTATAGTCTCTGGGATGATTGTTATCTTATCTCGCTTCAAGAAATATGGCTCATCGATGATCCTATATTGGAGGGTTTTTCAATTCATCAGGAGTCTGCAAGGAGAGGTTCTAAAGGCAGACCTTTTCAGGGTTTGCTATGTGCATTACAGATGGGCTTTGATTTCTCAATGGAAAATGTGCTATTGGGGGCTAGCAATATTTTGGCAGTTAGGATGAGGTCAAATAGCAACGATAGAGGAAAGAAATTAGCATTGGACTCTTGTTTGTGATTTGTTGAATTTTATGACCAGGCTAGCAGATATTTTGGACGATAATATGACAGAAGACTCCGGTTGCCTGATCACAGGGAATTGGAAAAGTGAATGTCTTGACGAGGAGTGGTATGAGGTCCGAAAGGCTTGTTCGACTGGTGAACTGAAAGAGGGCACTAAATTAAAGAGGATTAAAGAAGCTATGTTAGTAGCGATCAGAGGCTCCTAAAGGAAAATACTAAGGGAGAGATGCCACTAAAATACACCAGGGTAGGCAAATCATCGGCGTCTACCTTCTACTACATTTTTGCCTCCAATGAAATATATTCTTGGTGTGATAATTTGCTGGTTTGTGACTTTGGGGCCAGTGATCATAGATCTTTAATACTTAGCTTAAAAATAGAGATTGAAAATGAACTATCAATCTCTAATATGAACGTTGACATAAGGGAGAGAGATCATATGATTATCTAAAGACCTCAACTGGAAGTCCAATTTAACACTTTAATGGCTGATTGCTTGGTAGAGGAAAATGTAGGGGTCCTAACACCGGGAGGTTTACCCCTTTTGTCCAAGATACCTTGGCTGGTTGGCCTCGTGCAGCAGGGACCTGGTAGGTCCTCAGTGTGGTGTGCTGGTTAGCCTTTTCGAGCCCGGCTGGGCTGTGTGTGGCGGCCTGGCGTGGCTCAGTCAGGCTCGAAAAGGCGAACGAGCATGCCACACTCAGGACCTACCAGGCCCCTGCTGCACGAGGCCAACCAGCCATCCACACCTTGAACCTATCAGGCCCCTGCTTCATGCCTTGAGAAAGACCGTAGGTCGAAACACGTGTTGGCACGCTAGACATGCAAACAGCATAATATGTATATCCTGTTCTGCACAACCATGTCTGGCAATCCATGGCAAAATATCGTAACTAAACCAACAAACCATTAAAATCGACCAAGATCAAGCCTACAACGGTGTCCTTGATTTCATAAGAGACACTTTCTAGGTATCAACATACCATCTGACAACCTCCTTATCCAGCGCCAAGGTAACCAGGGTTCCATAACAAACCTTTGAATTACCAAATCCCTGGGACTTCAACAGCATTGTCCCACTGGAACCCCAAATACAGGCTGCAGGAAATAAAAGTGTTCGAGGGCAACTTAAACAGATCAGCGCAGTGATCCACAGTTCGCCCAAGCTCCCAAACCTCCAAATCGCTCTTTACAGGCCCACCCAATTTCTGGTAATCTTTGGGATTTATTTTTCTCACATTTATTCTCTGGCAATTCTGACGTAACAGTCGCACAAACAAATGCGCAGAAGATATGTGACTTGCTCTGGAGCCCCCTCAACATTAAAATAGAGGATATTCAGAGGGAAATTAAATCCTCTAAAAATTCCAGTGTCCCGGGCCCAGATGGCCCATCTAATGCCACGCTGAAAACGGATCCAGAACTACGAGCAATGATTCTTTTAAAGTTCTTTGCGAGTATTGTAAACACGAGGAAGGTCCCTCATTCCTGGAGAGATGCGCGGGTCATACTTATTCATAAAACAGGAGATAGATTGGATCCCAGTAATTACCAGCCAATCTCCCTCCTGGATGGATCTTACTAAAATGTGTCCACTCTGATTTTGAAATACTTGACATCAAAAACTCCAGTACCTCTGTGCCAAGACATATATCAGTCAGGCTTTAGGAAAGGGGTGAGTGTTTCCTCACAGTGGCTAACTATATCTCATCTCAGGCACAACCGGCAAAACCACAAATCTATGCTGCCGTTCTTGGCATAACAAAGGCATTCGATACTATAGAAGGACCTATCTTTATAGAAGGACCTATCTTGTGGTCAAAATTAGGTGCACAGGGCTGTCCTTTGTTCCTATTGATATGCTAAAAGCGTTGCATGCAGAAACAAGATTAAAGGTAAGGCTGGATGGGAGAGGAAGCAGCACAGCTTGGATGAAGAGTGAACGTGGCCTGTGCCAAGGATGTGTGTTGGCACCCTTTCCTATTAACGCATATATAGCAGATTTGGGGGGGGGCTGTTTTCAACATGCTAATACAGATCCCCCAAAGCTGGGGAACATTCAAATGTATTGATCTATTGTTTGCTTGTTAGGCACTTATACACTTATACACTTAAAGCACTTTGGATTAAAGGGCTATATAAATTAAATTAAATGCAAATACAAATACAGCAAGTAAAATACTGTTTCAAAGCGCCCACAGGGCGAGGGGAGGGAACAACGGAGTGAAATACATTCCAAAACACAATATTTAATAAGAGCAGTGGAGGGAAAAGGAGAAAAGGGTGGGCCAACCATGCATCGTGAGTATTCAGAACGTGAGGGCAGAGGGCGTACGTGCTGGGGATTCCGGGCTCATGCGTGAGCCACAGATGATGTGCATGGGTTCTTGAAGTGCTACACGGCCAGGGCCCACGTTGGAAGCAAGTGCAAACCTCCATGGTGAAGGGTGTGCCAAGGCAAGTACTGAGGGCAGGCAGGATCTGGGCTTTTTGGGTGTGGGAGGTCAGGGGCCCGAGGATGCATAAGGGCCCCGGACATCAATCACAGCAACTGTGGGATTAGCAGAGATGAGGAGAAGGCAAGGAGGAGGTGAAGAGGAAGGTCTTGAGGAGCTTCCGGAATTTAAGAAAGTCCTGCTCCACGTGCAGGGGGAGGGGGAGGCTGTTCCATAGGAGGGAGCCAGCTAAGGAAAGCGATCGACCCCCTGCCCTCTGTTTAGCAAAACGCTTTACACACAAAAAGTTGGTGCCAGAGGAACGTAGTGGTCTACAGGGAGAGTATTTAGTAAGATAAAGTTGAAGATAGTGTTGTCCCTGGGCCCAGACAGCCTTGTGGATGATGCAGAGGGATTTTCATTTCATCTGTGTCGCAACCGGGAGCCAATGAATACTTTTTAGTGCAGGAGAGATGCGATCCCTGGGCTTGAAGCCAAGGATAAGTCTTGCTGCCCTATTCTGGATTAGCTGGAGGGGTCACAGAGCGGAAGAAGGAAGATTCAGGAGGAGGTTATTGCAATTATCAAGCCGAGAGAGAACCAGGGCTCAGGTAACATTGTGTTTCTGGGGGAAAGTGAGAAAAGGGAGAATTCCTTTCAGAAGAAAGAGCTGAAAGTGGGACATCTTGGCAATGTCCTGAGTGTGAGGGAGGAAGGAGAGAGACGAGTCAAAGATGACTCCAAGGTTTCTGGCTTTGGAAGAAGGAGCAGGGGAGAACCCAAGGAGGATGGCCAGAGAGAAGGGAAGAAAAAGGGGGCAGAGGTCCCAATCAGAAGGATCTCAATTTTACAGGCATTGAGGCAGAGATTGTTGGAGGTGCACCAGGACTGGATGGCAGCTAGGTAGTCAGGGATGATAGAGGGTGCAAGAGGGTCGGCAGGACGTTTGAAAAAGAGCTGTGTGTCATCTGCATAACACTGGACGTTGGAGGGGAAGGAGGAAAATTCTAAATTTGATATATGCCGACGATTCACTGCTATTTGATGATATACATTTGGGGCTACAAAACATGCTAATAGCAGAAAATGACTACTTTGGGAACCTGGATCTAGAGCTCAATGGGGTAAATAAAAAATATTAGTTTTAAATGCCTCAAGAAAAAAAGATTCAAACAAGAGGACTATTAATGGGTATAAAATTGAACAGGTATAATATTTCAAGTATCTTGGCACAATGATCTGTACTAACTCTAAGGACCTGATTTACAGAAGCCTTTTATAATGGTGCAATCCCATAGGAATAAGCTCTGTGAATCAGGCCCCACATTTTATAAACAACTCACATTGAGCAGACCCGCGATTTTATCTTTCATATGCCAAGTTAGACAATTGGACAGAAAATGTGGACATTTTTCATTGGGCTCGATACTTCAATTTTATTGTCAGAAAATTGTTTCCAAAGTAATCCATTGCGCTGAGGTACTGGAATAGAGTGGGGGCTGGACCCAATTTGAGGTTAGTCTGTTGCGAAAGGACCTTTCATTACCCAAGGGGGTCCCTTTGACTGCAATAAGGCATGTGCTGGGCCTTTCATCGCTGCTATAATTGACTGGAGATATCTGCAGCTTTACAAAGGCTTTTTAGACCCTCCTGCTGGTCACTGTTCCCAAAATTCCAAACGGTGATGCTTCTTGGGAACTGTAAACCGCTCTCTGCATGGATAAACAAATGTGTTAAGATATTGGCCCGTCCAGAGATGCCAGCTGAAACTCCGCTGACCAGACCAGACGAGGTGAAAAAACGTTTATACGAAAATTAGTGGATAGATAATAGAACTGGGGGGGCTGAATTACAGAATTTCTAAACACTTTATTTATGATATAAAAGCCCTGCAGCTCCCTGCAAACTATCCTGCAGAAATACCCGTCGGAAAGCGGTAGGCGAGTCTGGCTGCGTATAAAAATGTATTTATTTCCTGCACTTGATGTTTTGGGGGCAAGAGAGAACATCCAAAGAGCTAAATGAGTTTGTAATGTCTGTAAAATGGCAATAGAAGCATGATATGTTCCTCTGTTAGCAATGATTGGGAAGCACTATTAATCTCTAGAGATATCCGGTGAGACTCTGGCACGCTCTGCTTTCTGAGCCAAAGCCTTCTTTATTAATAGCTGCAAAGAAGTTTTTGGAGTTGATATTTGGAGTGCGCTCCTAAGGAAGAATGGATTTAAAATTAAAAGACCTTTATGAAAAGATGTTAGAATGCATTTCCTGTGTTTTAAGAAAGTATGTTTGTATAACAGCAACATTTTCTGGATCTAATATTTTCTACTGAATGTTTTATGGATTATTGATATGAATTCCTGTTTTTAATTGTTTGTAAAAAGTCTTTTTTCAGTCCTATCTTTTCTTCTTTTGTGTTCGGGGTGGAATCACTATTGTATTTGAGATGTTTACTGTTGTGTGGAAGTGGAATTCTGTATTAAGGTTCTTCTTTTCTTTTTTCTCCTTTTCTTTCTTCTTAAATGTGTGACAAGTTTGTTTTTTTAAACGTAGGACACAATAAATAAATACAAAAATTAATTCAGATTATAACAACTAGTAGCTGTTTAGGGGTTTGAACTGAATTGAAGGAATGTACGAAGAATGTGTTAACATGCATCTTATTTTATTGTGGATATATATTGTTGTTAATTTTAATTGAAAACTCTTAATTTGTATTCAAAGGGCTTTAATTAGCAAAAAGCTTTAATAAAAAAAAGAAAGAAAAACTAAGAAATCATCTGCCCTTTGGTGGGGCCTGGTGCCTTAGTCGAGAGGTGCAGAGGGTGTGGAGATGTACTTTAGTTCCTCTGCATGCAGAAGTAGGAGCACTTAGACGCAGCACTACTTATCACAAAACGTACACAATTGAACATAGCATAACCACATAGTGCATTGCACAGCAGAGCTAAAATACCTCTGCATATACTCAGAGGAGAGACATGTACATCAAGGAGGCCCATGTGCACCAAGCAAAGCAAACTGCAGCACAATCTCACAATCAACCCAGAGAAGTCGGAAATTGTGGTGAACCCATAGCCTTGGGCCCTTTAAGACGAGGCAGCAATACTTAGAGATAGAGGGGGATGCAGAATTTACTCAAACATCAATCATCAAACTGACTCAGGAAGTTGGCAAAACAGAGTACTGTTTTATTAGCATTTGTCTAAAACAGGGACTTACAATGGACATCAACAGATGTACACTCGATTTCGCTCAACATAGTAAATATTTGTCATCAGTGACATCATCCTATGTGGCAAACTACAAAAATCTACTTGGGAAAGTGATAGGCTTAAGAGGAACATCTAAGTATATGTTCCATACTTGACAGGGATAGTGATTGGGTCTCTAACATCAGGTGGGCAACTAAAACCTCCTCTAGTACATTCAGTACAAAAAAGAAGGTGGGTAAGGCGCGCACTCCCGGTCCTGGTCAATTAAGCCTGTTGCAAAAAGTAAGTAGCTGGGTCACATCCCAAAACGGACAAATATTAACAGGGTTAGATCCCTTCTGCTGCAAATCAGGTACTCAGTATTAACAGGGTTAGATCCCTCGGCTGCAGTTCTGTGGTCTGAAGTTGTTCTCCTCCTAGCGCTTTCTTATCTCAAATAATCATCAGGGAGGCTGTTAAGCAGGTGTGTCTGATTAGACTCAAAGGATTCTGGTAGCTGTAGTGAAAACCTTTTTTCTGTTCAGGTGACCAGCAACCGACACCCCTCCAAAGCACAAGTCCTTCCCAAATTTGGGGGAGGGGAGAGAACCATCTATATGATTCTCCAAAGTGGGGCACAGTCACCCCGTGGCGCTGCCTCTGGAGCCCGGGACTCCCGTAGCATTCAGTACAAAAAAGAAGGTGGGTGAGGCGCGCCCTCCCGGTCCTGGTCAATTAAACCTGTTACAAAAAGTAAGTAGCTGGGTCACATCCCAAACGGACAAATATTAACAGGGTTAGATCCCTTCTGCTGCAAATCAGGTACTCAGTATTAACAGGGTTAGATCCCTCGGCTGCAGTTCTGTGGTCTGAAGTTGTTCTCCTAGCGCTTTCTTATCTCAAATAATCATCAGGGAGTCTGTTAAGCAGGTGTGTCTGATTAGACTCAAAGGATTCTGGTAGCTGTAGTGAAAAAATGTTTTTCTGTTCAGGTGACCAGCAACCGACACCCCTCCAAAGCACAAGTCCTTCCCAAATTTGGGGGAGGGGAGAGAACATCTATATGATTCTCCAAAGTGGGGCACAGTCACCCCTGGCGCTGCCTCTGGAGCCCGGGACTCCCGTAGCATTCAGTACAAAAAATAAGGTGGGTGAGGCGCGCACTCCCGGTTCTGGTCAATTAAACCTGTTGCAAAAAGTAAGTAGCTGGGTCACATCCCAAAACGGACAAATATTAACAGGGTTAGATCCTTTCTGCTGCAAACCAGGTACTCAGTATTAACAGGGTTAGATCCCTCGGCAGCAGTTCTGTGGTCTGAAGTTGTTCTCCTCCTAGCGCTTTCTTATCTCAAATAATCATCAGGGAGGCTGTTAAGCAGGTGTGTCTGATTAGACTCAAAGGATTCTGGTAGCTGTAGTGAAAACCTTTTTTCTGTTCAGGTGACCAACAACCGACACCCCTCCAAAGAACAAGTCCTTCCCAAATTTGGGGGAGGGGAGAGAACATCTATATGATTCTCCAAAGTGGGTCACAGTCACCCCTGGCGCTGCCTCTGGAGCCCGGGACTCCCGTAGCATTCAGTACAAAAAAGAAGGTGGGTGAGGCGCGCACTCCCGGTCCTGGTCAATTAAACCTGTTGCAAAAAGTAAGTAGCTGGGTCACATCCCAAAACGGACAAATATTAACAGGGTTAGATCCCTTCTGCTGCAAATCAGGTACTCAGTATTAACAGGGTTAGATCCCTCGGCTGCAGTTCTGTGGTCTGAAGTTGTTCTCCTCCTACCGCTTTCTTATCTCAAATAATCATCAGAGAGGCTGTAAAGCAGGTGTATCTGATTAGACTCAAAGGATTCCGTTAGCTGTAGTGAAAAACTTTTTTTCTGTTCAGGTGACCAGCAACCGACACCCCTCCAAAGCACAAGTCCTTCCCAAATTTGGGGGAGGGGAGAGAACCATCTATATGATTCTCCAAAGTGGGGCACAGTCACCCCGTGGTGCTGCCTCTGGAGCCCGGGACTCCCGTAGCATTCAGTACAAAAAAGAAGGTGGGTGAGGCGCGCCATTCACACCTAGGAAGGTCATGCACACCTAGGATGGACATGTGCACCTAGGAAGGACATGCACAGAGGAAGGACATGAGCACAGAGGAAGGACATGCACAGAGGAGGGACATGCGCACCTAGGAAGGATATGCGCTCCTAGGAAGGACATGCGAACCTAAGAAGGACATGCGCACCTAGGAAGGACATGTTCACCTAGGAAGGAAATGCGCACCTAGGAAGGATATGCGCACCTAGGAAGGACATGTGCACCCAGGAAGGACATGCGCACCTAGGAAGGACATGCGCACCTAGGAAGGACATGCGCACCTAGGAAGGACATGCGCACCTAGGAAGGACATGCGCACCTAGGAAGGATATGCGCACCTAGGAAGGACATGTGCACCTAGGAAGGACATGCGCACCTAGGAAGGACATGCGCACCTAGGAAGGACATGCACAGAGGAGGGGCATGCGTACCTAGGAAGGACATGCGCACCTAGGAAGGACTTGCGCACCTAGGAAGGACGTGCGCACCTAGGAAGGTCATGCGCACCTAGGAAGGACATGCGCACCTAGGAAGGACATGTGCACCTAGGAAGGACATGCGCACCTAGGAAGGACATGCGCCCATAGGAAGGACATGCACAGAGGAGGGGCATGCGCACCTAGGAAGGACATGCGCACCTAGGAAGGACATGCGCCCCTAGGAAGGATATGCACAGAGGAGGGGCATGCGCACCTAGGAAGGACATGCGCACCTAGGAAGGATATGCACAGAGGAGGGGCATGCGCACCTAGGAAGGACATGTGCACCTAGGAAGGACATGCGCACCTAGGAAGGACATGCGCACCTAGGAAGGACATGCGCACCTAGGAAGGACATGCGCACCTAGGAAGGACATGCGCACCTAGGAAGCATATGCACAGAGAAGGGGCATGCGCACCTAGGAAGGACATGCGCAACTAGGAAGGATATGCACAGAGAAGAGGCATGCACACCTAGGAAGGACATGCGCACCTAGGAAGGACATGTGCCATGTGCACCTAGGAAGGACATGCGCACCTAGGAAGGACATGCGCACCTAGGAAGGACATGTGCACCTAGGAAGGACATGCGCACCTAGGAAGGACATGCGCACCTAGGAAGGATATGCACGGAGGAGGGGCATGCGCACCTAGGAAGGACATGCGCACCTAGGAAGGACATGCGCACCTAGGAAGGACATGTGCACCTAGGAAGGATATGCGCACCTAGGAAGGACATGCGCACCTAGGAAGGACATGCGCACCTAGGAAGGATATGCACAGAAGAGGGGCATGCGCACCTAGGAAGGACATGCGCACCTATGAAGGACATGTGCACCTAGGAAGGGCATGCGCACCTAGGAAGGACATGTGCACCTAGGGAGGACATGCGCACCTAGGAAGGACATGTCCACCTAGGAAGGACATGCGCACCTAGGAAGGATATGCACAGAGGAGGGGCATGCGCACCTAGGAAGGACATGCGCACCTAGGAAGGACATGTGCACCTAGGAAGGACATGCGCACCTAGGAAGGACATGTGCACCTAGGAAGGACATGCGCACCTAGGAAGGACATGCGCACCTAGGAAGAACATGCATACCTAGGAAGGACATGCGCACCTAGGAAGGACATGCGCACCTAGGAAGGACATGTCCACCTAGGAAGGACATGCGCACCTAGGAAGGATATGCACAGAGGAGGGGCATGCGCACCTAGGAAGGACATGCGCACCTAGGAAGGACATGCGCCCCTCGGAAGGATATGCACAGAGGAGGGGCATGCGCACCTAGGAAGGACATGCGCACCTAGGAAGGACATGCGCCCATAGGAAGGACATGCACAGAGGAGGGGCATGCGCACCGAGGAAGGACATGCGCACCTAGGAAGGACATGCGCCCCTAGGAAGGATATGCACAGAGGAGGGGCATGCGCACCTAGGAAGGACATGCGCACCTAGGAAGGATATGCGCACCTAGGAAGGATATGCGCACCTAGGAAGCACATGCGCACCTAGAAAGGAAATGGGCACCTAGGAAGGACATGCGCACCTAGGAAGGATATGCGCACCTAGGAAGGACATGCGCACCTAGGAAGGACATGCGCACCTAGGAAGGACATGCGCACCTAGGAAGGATATGCACAGAGAAGGGGCATGCACACCTAGGAAGGACATGCGCACCTAGGAAGGACATGTGCCATGTGCACCTAGGAAGGACATGCGCACCTAGGAAGGACATGCGCACCTAGGAAGGACATGTGCATCTAGGAAGGACATGCGCACCTAGGAAGGACATGCGCACCTAGGAAGGATATGCACTGAGGAGGGGCATGCGCACCTAGGAAGGACATGCGCACCTAGGAAGGACATGCGCACCTAGGAAGGACATGTGCACCTAGGAAGGATATGCGCACCTAGGAAGGACATGCGCACCTAGGAAGGACATGCGCACCTAGGAAGGATATGCACAGAAGAGGGGCATGCGCACCTAGGAAGGACATGTGCACCTAGGAAGGACATGCGCACCTAGGAAGGACATGCGCACCTAGGAAGGACATGCGCACCTAGGAAGGACATGCGCACCTAGGAAGGACATGCGCACCTAGGAAGGATATGCACAGAGAAGGGGCATGCGCACCTAGGAAGGACATGCGCAACTAGGAAGGATATGCACAGAGAAGAGGCATGCACACCTAGGAAGGACATGCGCACCTAGGAAGGACATGTGCCATGTGCACCTAGGAAGGACATGCGCACCTAGGAAGGACATGCGCACCTAGGAAGGACATGTGCACCTAGGAAGGACATGCGCACCTAGGAAGGATATGCACGGAGGAGGGGCATGCGCACCTAGGAAGGACATGCGCACCTAGGAAGGACATGCGCACCTAGGAAGGACATGTGCACCTAGGAAGGATATGCGCACCTAGGAAGGACATGCGCACCTAGGAAGGACATGCGCGCCTAGGAAGGATATGCACAGAAGAGGGGCATGCGCACCTAGGAAGGACATGCGCACCTATGAAGGACATGTGCACCTAGGAAGGGCATGCGCACCTAGGAAGGACATGTGCACCTAGGGAGGACATGCGCACCTAGGAAGGACATGTCCACCTAGGAAGGACATGCGCACCTAGGAAGGATATGCACAGAGGAGGGGCATGCGCACCTAGGAAGGACATGCGCACCTAGGAAGGACATGTGCACCTAGGAAGGACATGCGCACCTAGGAAGGACATGTGCACCTAGGAAGGACATGCGCACCTAGGAAGGACATGCGCACCTAGGAAGAACATGCATACCTAGGAAGGACATGCGCACCTAGGAAGGACATGCGCACCTAGGAAGGACATGTCCACCTAGGAAGGACATGCGCACCTAGGAAGGATATGCACAGAGGAGGGGCATGCGCACCTAGGAAGGACATGCGCACCTAGGAAGGACATGCGCCCCTCGGAAGGATATGCACAGAGGAGGGGCATGCGCACCTAGGAAGGACATGCGCACCTAGGAAGGACATGCGCCCATAGGAAGGACATGCACAGAGGAGGGGCATGCGCACCGAGGAAGGACATGCGCACCTAGGAAGGACATGCGCCCCTAGGAAGGAAATGCACAGAGGAGGGGCATGCGCACCTAGGAAGGACATGCGCACCTAGGAAGGATATGCGCACCTAGGAAGGATATGCGCACCTAGGAAGGACATGCGCACCTAGGAAGGAAATGGGCACCTAGGAAGGACATGCGCACCTAGGAAGGATATGCGCACCTAGGAAGGACATGCGCACCTAGGAAGGACATGCGCACCTAGGAAGGACATGCGCACCTAGGAAGGATATGCACAGAGAAGGGGCATGCACACCTAGGAAGGACATGCGCACCTAGGAAGGATATCCACAGAGGAGGGACATGAGCACCGAGGAGGGCCATGTGCACCTACGAAGGATATGCACACCTAGGAAGGATATGCGCACCTAGGAAGGACATGCGCACCTAGGAAGGACATGCACACCTAGGAAGGACATGTGCACCTAGGAAGGACATGCGTACCTAGGAAGGACATGCGCACCTAGGAAGGACATGTGCACCTAGGAAGGACATGCGCACCTAGGAAGGACATGCGCACCTAGGAAGGACATGCGCACCTAGGAAGGACATGCGCACCTAGGAAGGACATGCACAGAGGAGGGGCATGCGCACCTAGGAAGGACATGCGCACCTAGGAAGGACATGCGCACCTAGGAAGGACATGCGCACCTAGGAAGGACATGCACAGAGGAGGGGCATGCGCACCTAGGAAGGACATGCGCACCTAGGAAGGACTTGCGCACCTAGGAAGGACATGTGCACCTAGGAAGGACATGCGCACCTAGGAAGGACATGCGCACCTAGGAAGTACATGCGCACCTAGGAAGGACATGCGCACCTAGGAAGGACATGCGCACCTAGGAAGGACATGTGCACCTAGGAAGGACATGCGCACCTAGGAAGGACTTGCGCCCCTAGGAAGGACATGCACAGAGGAGGGGCATGCGCACCTAGGAAGGACATGCACACCTAGGAAGGACATGCGCCGCTAGGAAGGATACGCACAGAGGAGGGGCATGCGCACCTAGGAAGGACATGCACACCTAGGAAGGATATGCACAGAGGAGGGGCATGCGCACCTAGGAAGGACATGCGCACCTAGGAAGGACTTGCGCACCTAGGAAGGACTTGCGCACCTAGGAAGGACACGTGCACCTAGGAAGTACATGCGCACCTAGGAAGGACATGCGCACCTAGGAAGGACATGTGCACCTAGGAAGGACATGCGCACCTAGGAAGGACTTGCGCTCCTAGGAAGGACATGCACAGAGGAGGGGCATGCGCACCTAGCAAGGACATGCGCCCCTAGGAAGGATATGCACAGAGGAGGGGCATGCGCACCTAGGAAGGACATGCGCACCTAGGAAGGATATGCGCACCTAGGAAGGACATGCGCACCTATAAAGGATATGCACAGAGGAGGGGCATGCGCACCTAGGAAGGACATGCGCACCTAGGAAGGACATGTGCACCTAGGAAGGACATGCGCACCTAAGAAGGATATGCGCACCTAGGAAGGACATGTGCACCTAGGAAGGACATGCGCACCTAGGAAGGATATGCGCACCTAGGAAGGATATCCACAGAGGAGGGACATGAGCACCGAGGAGGGCCATGTGCACCTAGGAAGGATATGCACACCTAGGAAGGATATGCGCACCTAGGAAGGGCATGCGCACCTAGGAAGGACATGCGCACCTAAGAAGGACATGCGCACCTAGGAAGGACATGCGCACCTAGGAAGGATATGCACAGAGGAGGGGCATGCGCACCTAGGAAGGACATGCGCAACTAGGAAGGACATGTGCACCTAGGAAGGGCATGCGCACCTAGGAAGGACATGTGCACCTAGGAAGGACATGCGCACCTAGGAAGGACATGCGCAGCTAGGAAGGACATGCATGCCTAGGAACGACATGCGCACCTAGGAAGGACATGCACAGAGGAGGGACATGCGCACCTAGGAAGGATATGCGCACCTAGGAAGGACATGCGCACCTAGGAAGGACATGCGCACCTAGAAGAACATGAGCACCTAGGAAGGATATGCACAGAGGAGGGGCATGCGCACCTAGGAAGGACATGCGCACCTAGGAAGGATATGCGCACCTAGGAAGGACATGTGCACCTAGGAAGGACATGCGCACCTAGGAAGGATATGCACAAAGGAGGGGCATGTGCACCTAGGAAGGACATGTGCACCTAGGAAGGACATGCGCACCTAGGAAGGATATGCGCACCTAGGAAGGACATGTGCACCTAGGAAGGACATGCGCACCTAGGAAGGACATGCGCACATAGGAAGGATATGCGCAGAGGAGGGGCATGCGCACCTAGGAAGGACATGCGCACCTAGGAAGGATATCCACAGAGGAGGGACATGAGCACCGAGGAGGGCCATGTGCACCTAGGAAGGATATGCACACCTAGGAAGGATATGCGCACCTAGGAAAGGCATGCGCACCTAGGAAGGACATGCGCACCTAAGAAGGACATGCGCACCTAGGAAGGACATGTGCACCTAGGAAGGACATGCGCACCTAGGAAGGACATGTGCACCTAGGAAGGATATGCACAGAGGAGGGCCATGCGCACCTAGGAAGGACATGCGCACCTAGGAAGGACATGCGCACCTAGGAAGGATATGCACAGAGGAGGGGCATGCGCACCTAGGAAGGACATGCAGACCTAGGAAGGACATGCGCATCTAGGAAGGACATGTGCACCTAGGAAGGAGATGCGCACCTAGGAAGGATATGCGCACCTAGGAAGGACATGTGCACCTAGGAAGGACATGCGCACCTAGGAAGGACATGCGCACCTAGGAAGGACATGCGCATCTAGGAAGGACATGCGCACCTAGGAAGGACATGCGCTGCTAGGAAGGACATGTGCACCTAGGAAGGACATGCGCACCTAGGAAGGATATGCGCACCTAGGAAGGACATGTGCACCTAGGAAGGACATGCGCACCTAGGAAGGACATGCGCACCTAGGAAGGATATGCACAGAGGAGGGGCATGCGTACCTAGGAAGGACATGCGCACCTAGGAAGGATATCCACAGAGGAGGGACATGAGCACTGAGGAGGGCCATGTGCACATAGGAAGAATATGCACACCTAGGAAGGATATGCGCACCTAGGAAGGACATGCGCACCTAAGAAGGACATGCGCACCTAAGAAGGACATGCGCACCTAGGAAGGACATGTGCACCTAGGAAGGACATGCGCACCTAGGAAGGATATGCGCACCTAGGAAGGACATGTGCACCTAGGAAGGACATGCGCACCTAGGAAGGACATGCACAGAGGACGGACATGCGCACCTAGGAAGGATATGTGCACCTAGGAAGGACATGTGCACCTAGGAAGGACATGCGCACCTAGGAAGGACATGCGCACCTAGGAAGGACATACACAGAGGAGGGGCATGCGTACCTAGGAAGGCCATGCGCACCTAGAAAGGACTTGCGCACCTAGGAAGGACGTGCGCACCTAGGAAGGTCATGCGCACCTAGGAAGGTCATGCGCACCTAGGAAGGACATGTGCACCTAGGAAGGACATGCGCACCTAGGAAGGACATGCGCCCATAGGAAGGACATGCACAGAGGAGGGGCATGCGCACCTAGGAAGGACATGCGCACCTAGGAAGGACATGCGCCCCTAGCAAGGATATGCAGAGAGGAGGGGCATGCGCACCTAGGAAGGACATGCGCACCTAGGAAGGACATGCGCCCCTCGGAAGGATATGCACAGAGGAGGGGCATGCGCACCTAGGAAGGACATGCGCACCTAGGAAGGACATGCGCCCATAGGAAGGACATGCACAGAGGAGGGGCATGCGCACCGAGGAAGGACATGCGCACCTAGGAAGGACATGCGCCCCTAGGAAGGATATGCACAGAGGAGGGGCATGCGCACCTAGGGAGGACATGCGCACCTAGGAAGGATATGCGCACCTAGGAAGGATATGCGCACCTAGGAAGGACATGCGCACCTAGGAAGGAAATGGGCACCTAGGAAGGACATGCGCACCTAGGAAGGATATGCGCACCTAGGAAGGACATGCGCACCTAGGAAGGACATGCGCACCTAGGAAGGACATGCGCACCTAGGAAGGATATGCACAGAGAAGGGGCATGCGCACCTAGGAAGGACATGCGCACCTAGGAAGGATATCCACAGAGGAGGGACATGAGCACCGAGGAGGGCCATGTGCACCTACGAAGGATATGCACACCTAGGAAGGATATGCGCACCTAGGAAGGACATGCGCACCTAGGAAGGACATGCACACCTAGGAAGGACATGTGCACCTAGGAAGGACATGCGTACCTAGGAAGGACATGCGCACCTAGGAAGGACATGTGCACCTAGGAAGGACATGCGCACCTAGGAAGGACATGCGCACCTAGGAAGGACATGCGCACCTAGGAAGGACATGCGCATCTAGGAAGGACATGCGCACCTAGGAAGGACATGCGCATCTAGGAAGGACATGCGCACCTAGGAAGGACATGCGCACCTAGGAAGGATATGCGCACCTAGGAAGGACATGTACACCTAGGAAGGACATGCGCACCTAGGAAGGACATGCGCACCTAGGAAGGATATGCACAGAAGAGGGGCATGCGTACCTAGGAAGGACATGCGCACCTAGGAAGGATATCCACAGAGGAGGGACATGAGCACTGAGGAGGGCCATGTGCACCTAGGAAGAATATGCACACCTAGGAAGGATATGCGCACCTAGGAAGGACATGCGCACCTAAGAAGGACATGCGCACCCAAGAAGGACATGCGCACCTAGGAAGGACATGTGCACCTAGGAAGGACATGCGCACCTAGGAAGGATATGCGCACCTAGGAAGGACATGTGCACCTAGGAAGGACATGCGCACCTAGGAAGGACATGCACAGAGGAGGGACATGCGCACCTAGGAAGGACATGTGCACCTAGGAACGATATGCGCACCTAGGAAGGATATGCACAGAGGAGGGGCATGCGCACCTAGGAAGGACATGCACACCTAGGAAGGACATGTGCACCTAAGAAGGACATGCGCACCTAGGAAGGACATGCGCACCTAGGAAGGACATGTGCACCTAGGAAGGACATGCGCACCTAGGAAGGATATGTGCACCTAGGAAGGACATGTGCACCTAGGAAGGACATGTGCACCTAGGAAGGACATGCGCACCTAGGAAGGACATGCACAGAGGAGGGGCATGCGTACCTAGGAAGGACATGCGCACCTAGAAAGGACTTGCGCACCTAGGAAGGAAGTGCGCACCTAGGAAGGTCATGCGCACCTAGGAAGGTCATGCGCACCTAGGAAGGACATGTGCACCTAGGAAGGACATGCGCACCTAGGAAGGACATGCGCCCATAGGAAGGACATGCACAGAGGAGGGGCATGCGCACCTAGGAAGGACATGCGCACCTAGGAAGGACATGCGCCCCTAGCAAGGATATACACAGAGGAGGGGCATGCGCACCTAGGAAGGACATGCGCACCTAGGAAGGACATGCGCCCCTCGGAAGGATATGCACAGAGGAGGGGCATGCGCACCTAGGAAGGACATGCGCACCTAGGAAGGACATGCGCCCATAGGAAGGACATGCACAGAGGAGGGGCATGCGCACCGAGGAAGGACATGCGCACCTAGGAAGGACATGCGCCCCTAGGAAGGATATGCACAGAGGAGGGGCATGCGCACCTAGGAAGGACATGCGCACCTAGGAAGGATATGCGCACCTAGGAAGGATATGCGCACCTAGGAAGGACATGCGCACCTAGGAAGGAAATGGGCACCTAGGAAGGACATGCGCACCTAGGAAGGATATGCGCACCTAGGAAGGACATGCGCACCTAGGAAGGACATGCGCACCTAGGAAGGACATGCGCACCTAGGAAGGATATGCACAGAGAAGGGGCATGCGCACCTAGGAAGGACATGCGCACCTAGGAAGGATATCCACAGAGGAGGGACATGAGCACCGAGGAGGGCCATGTGCACCTACGAAGGATATGCACACCTAGGAAGGATATGCGCACCTAGGAAGGACATGCGCACCTAGGAAGGACATGCACACCTAGGAAGGACATGTGCACCTAGGAAGGACATGCGTACCTAGGAAGGACATGCGCACCTAGGAAGGACATGTGCACCTAGGAAGGACATGCGCACCTAGGAAGGACATGCGCACCTAGGAAGGACATGCGCACCTAGGAAGGACATGCACAGAGGAGGGGCATGCGCACCTAGGAAGGACATGCGCACCTAGGAAGGACATGCGCACCTAGGAAGGACATGCGCACCTAGGAAGGACATGCACAGAGGAGGGGCATGCGCACCTAGGAAGGACATGCGCACCTAGGAAGGACTTGCGCACCTAGGAAGGACATGTGCACCTAGGAAGGACATGCGCACCTAGGAAGGACATGCGCACCTAGGAAGTACATGCGCACCTAGGAAGGACATGCGCACCTAGGAAGGACATGTGCACCTAGGAAGGACATGCGCACCTAGGAAGGACTTGCGCCCCTAGGAAGGACATGCACAGAGGAGGGGCATGCGCACCTAGGAAGGACATGCACACCTAGGAAGGACATGCGCCCCTAGGAAGGATATGCACAGAGGAGGGGCATGCGCACCTAGGAAGGACATGCACACCTAGGAAGGATATGCACAGAGGAGGGGCATGCGCACCTAGGAAGGACATGCGCACCTAGGAAGGACTTGCGAACCTAGGAAGGACTTGCGCACCTAGGAAGGACACGTGCACCTAGGAAGTACATGCGCACCTAGGAAGGACATGCGCACCTAGGAAGGACATGTGCACCTAGGAAGGACATGCGCACCTAGGAAGGACTTGCGCTCCTAGGAAGGACATGCACAGAGGAGGGGCATGCGCACCTAGCAAGGACATGCGCCCCTAGGAAGGATATGCACAGAGGAGGGGCATGCGCACCTAGGAAGGACATGCGCACCTAGGAAGGATATGCGCACCTAGGAAGGACATGCGCACCTATAAAGGATATGCACAGAGGAGGGGCATGCGCACCTAGGAAGGACATGCGCACCTAAGAAGGATATGCGCACCTAGGAAGGACATGTGCACCTAGGAAGGACATGCGCACCTAGGAAGGATATGCGCACCTAGGAAGGATATCCACAGAGGAGGGACATGAGCACCGAGGAGGGCCATGTGCACCTAGGAAGGATATGCGCACCTAAGAAGGACATGCGCACCTAGGAAGGACATGTGCACCGAGGAAGGACATGCGCACCTAGGAATGACATGCGCACCTAGGAAGGACATGCGCACCTAGGAAGGACTTGCGCACCTAGGAAGGACATGCGCACCTAGGAAGGACTTGCGCACCTAGGAAGGACTTGCGCACCTAGGAAGGACATGCGCACCTAGGAAGGACATGCGCACCTAGGAAGGACTTGCGCACCAAGGAAGGACATGCGCACCTAGGAAGGACTTGCGCACCTAGGAAGGACATGCGCACCTACGAAGGACTTGCGCACCTAGGAAGGACATGCGCACCTAGGAAGGACATGCGCACCTACGAAGGACTTGCGCACCTAGGAAGAAAATGCGCACCTAGGAAGGACATGCGCACCTACGAAGGACTTGCGCACCTAGGAAGGACATGCGCACCTAGGAAGGACTTGCGCACCTAGGAAGGACATGCGCACCTAGGAAGGACTTGCGCACCTAGGAAGGACATGCGCACCTAGGAAGGACATGTGCACCTAGGGAGGACATGCGCACCTAGGAAGGACATGCGCACCTAGGAAGGACTTGCGCACCTAGGAAGGACATGCGCACCTAGGAAGGACATGTGCACCTAGGGAGGACATGCGCACCTACGAAGGACTTGCGCTCCTAGGAAGGACATGCACAGAGGAGGGGCATGCGCACCTAGGAAGGACTTGCGCACCTAGGAAGGACATGCGCACCTAGGAAGGACTTGCGCACCAAGGAAGGACATGCGCACCTAGGAAGGACATGCGCACCTACGAAGGACTTGCGCACCTAGGAAGGACATGCGCACCGAGGAGCATCTCATGAATACCCACTCCATTATTACTCTCTGCCCTCTGCCTCCACATTCTCGACCTGCTGAGTCATCATCACTGCTTGAACTGTGGAAGTCATGTCTGTGTCTGGGCCCCTCCCCCCTTGCTAGGGGCCTTCCATTGTGTGGCTGTTGCAAGCTGGTGTTTCACAAGGGTAATGAGTTTATCCCCAGGGCGTGCACCCGGCCTCCCTGCCGCGTGCCAGACCTCACCTGTCTATCATGTGCTAATCTGGGCTTGTGCCTAACTGGCAAACTGACACAGGGCAACATGTGAGGGCAGGAGAGGAGTTAAGTATTCACACCTGGACCTTCAAACGCTGCCTATCCCCCTGCCCTGCACGGGGGCGGGGTCTTCCACTGTGAAGGCTGTTGAGGGCTTCTGAGAGTTCCCTTCCTCCGTGCAAGCGGGAAAAGTGTGTGTGCGTGAGTGTTCATGCTCGAGTATGTTGACGTGTGCGCGCGCGCGTTTGTGTATGTGTGTATGCCTGTGTGTGTTGCATACAAGCTTCAAAAGATTCCATCCAGGGTGCAAAATGCATTCTGCAGCATGACCCCAAAGTTGCATTTCACATAACACTGACAGTTGCCAGATTCTATTGCTAATGTAACTTTATTCGGTAGTACATCCTGGCACATACAATCAATAAACAAGGCCATACTGCACCACAAAAATAAAAAAGTAAGGGCAGGAGACAGGAGTGGAGAGAAACCAGTCCTATTCAGAATTGCGCCAGCTCAGGGGGTCCCCCCACAATAGTCCTGCAGTTATCATGAGCCCAGGGGAGTAAGGTTCGCACCAGTCAGGGGCAGGGACGTCATTATGGGTCGCCAGAGGTCGCAACTGCGACCTCTGTGGTCTCCCTTGCGACCTCTAAAAAAAACAAAACGTTTTTTTTAAACATTTTTTTTTTTTGTAATGCAAGCTCATGGGCTGTGGCCAGCACCATGTGGCTCTTTAGTTTTGGAGTGGCTGGCTTTCTTGTTCAGGCCCCTTAAAAAAAAGAAGAAAAATAAGAACAGGAGTGCTACAAGTCTAACCCTTTCAGCACTGACCCTAAATAAGAAAGAACAGGAATAACAAATAATGTGTCTTTCTAGAATTCTATACAATAATTGCTAGACTCATTAAAGGTTTATTTCAGGCCCACTTCAGAGTGTGAGTCACTGATTTAGTCTGTTCTTAAACGCCTCAACTCAGCCTTTCATCCTTCTGAGGTCGATAAGAGTACCAAAACAGGGTGGGTGTTATTGGGTGTATATTTTTTCTATATAAATCGCTTAAGCGTAAGTGCTATATGGCCCTGGACGTCTGCTTACATTCACAGTAATTTGGTAATGTGGGCCTATACACACTGTTCTTAACGATACATATGGTGATCCATTCTTGTATGAAATGTACATCACATTATAGTGATATCGTAACCATATTTTTCGTAGTGTACAATGCTATGTTATTCCACTTCCTGTTTTGTTAACGGGTGAAAGGTTGTGTTCCATCGCTGCACGCGATATCACTTCTTGGTGGGGTCAAATGGCATTTTGGTGAAATTACGTCCCTGGTCAGGGGAGTGTTCAATGGGGTTGATACAAATCGACCAGCGGGACCTTGCTGTGGGTACTGCCTGCCTGATATCCCCCCTTGGCTGGCTGACCATTCCACACAGTTCTTCCAAAGACCCCTTTGGCCACTCCCCAGTTCCAGAAAACCAGTTGTAAGGTATGATAGGGGTTCGAGCCCTAATTTCAGACTCTGGAGCATCCAACCATAGATTCTCTCGAAAGAAGTGCACATATGCTCACAGTCCGCAACCAGTGCAAGCACTTGTTCAATAGGGCACCTCTTGATTCCATCTTGCTCACTGCCAGTTTTTTGTACCCCATGTAAATAAACTACGCTGGATTCGGACCCAGCCTTGCCATAGCACCCATACATGCTCCCCATTGTAACAAGGACTGTAGGCTCCAGGGCCATTTGTGCTTGAACCTTGTATAGGGCACTAGGCCTCTCCGTACCTGGGGAGTGGCTTAAGATAACCCCCCTCTGCTGCACTCTTGGGGCTTCATTCCGGATTTGCGAGTGGCATTGATGTAGTTTGATTCCCAGGGTGCCCCGCTGTTCCCTAGGTGCCCAGCTGTTCCCTGGGTGCCCAGCTGTTCCCTGGGGACACGCTGTTCCCTGGGTGCCCAGCTGTTCCCTGGGTGGCCAGCTGTTCCATGGGTGCCCTGCTGTTCCCTGGGTGCTCTGCTGTTTCCTGGGTGCCCAGCTGTTCCCTGGGTGCCCTGCTGTTCCTTGGGTGCCCTGCTGTTCCCTGGCTGCCCTGCTGTTCCCTGGGTGCCCTACAATGAGAAGCTGCATATTCTTTGGGTATTCCAAGGTTCGCACGATCCTGAGCCATGGGGCACTCCGGAGGTAGGATCCTAAATCCCTTAACCCCTTAAAACTTGAGGTAAACCATCTCCGGTTCTGGTAGCACCTCACAACCATCCTCTTTGCTTCTGCCTTCCTCCCCGCCCCCTCGCCCCTGCTGATTCTGTTCTCTCTCTGCACCGTGCACCTGGTCTCCCCCTGTCCTCCAGGCCCAGGTACCTGCTCACCCCGCCACCCTCATGCACTGCCTCCGCACCACCCCTTGCACTGGGGTCTGTATCTGAACCCATACAGACCCCCCTTTTCTCCTGCACTTATCAGACGTACCCTGTCTGCTACTTAAACCCAGCACTTGCTGGCTGCACTACTAATGTTTGTCGCCTTTATTATTATTCATTTATTATTATTTATCTGTTTTTTTCTCCTTGCTCCGCACTCTCCTTTGCTCCCCCTTCCACGCACTTCTCCCCCTCTCCCATGTAGTTATACATTCTCAATATCACTGGGTCTAGTAAGATCGCTGTTTTGTTCTCCCCTGTTCCCCTCCCTTGCCTTGTCGCGCTCTGAAACACTTGTGTACGAGCGCAATAGAAATAAAATATCAATATCAACCATGCGGAAGGCAATGGACGACTCCTTGTGCGCCATTTCCCTTCCCCTCCCCTGATTTCCTACTAGGACCATGAGCAATTTCCTAATAGCTGTCAATGCAACAAGCACCTGGTTACACTTACGCCTCCTGGCAGAGGAGGCATCCTCAGCTGGCAGGTTACTGTTCAGGTTAGAACCGTGGTGGCCCTGTTACATATGGGCTGGGGGCTCTGAGTGGGGTTAAGCAGAGAAATGAGCTACCCCCAGGGCTTGAAGAAGAGAGGTACTAGGTCCAGGCACTATTAGATGAACCCAGGGTGCCAGAGGAGGTGAGAGCAGGCTTAGCACCAGCTGAGGCACAGATGGCTATATCCGCTAGGACCATGGGGGTTGGAACTTGAGAGCACATAGGATGGTCATCCTGGGTACCTACAGTTGGTGCAGGGTCGGAGACCGGGCTGGTCCTTAGGGTGGAACCAGATAACAGGGTACAGCCAGCAAGAAGGGAGGGGGGATCTAGAGGAAAATTCCCCATCGCTGATGCTAGCGACTTCACTAGACAGTGGCATATTTAGTTAAAGGGTGAAAGCAGGGTAGACACAACGGGAAAGTTGAGGGAGCCAGGATGGCAGGAAAGATTGAAGAGGGAGGAGTTGCCATTCCGGGAGTACTTTTGCCTTTATCCACCACAGTATCCATACTTAGGGGGTTTCTTCTAGTTGAGCTTAGGACCTTGGCAGGTAGCGTTTCATGCAGTGGATAGGATGCAGAGTAACTCTTACACCAAACAATCAAACCAACTCAAGAAGATGGCAAAGTCGTTTTACTGTTTTATTATCAATTGTCTAAAACAGGGAGTTACAACGGACATCAATGGATGTCGTACAGCTTTATTTCACTTCTCTCAACTCAACGCATTTCATAAAAAAACATACTCAACGCATTTCATTAAAAAACATACTTTTATAATGAAAATTCGTCATACATGACGTCATACTATGTGGCAAATAAGTAAAACATACGGGGGGTTGTGGTTGGCTAAAAAGATTCATCTAAGTATACTTTCTATAAGGGGTTGGGTTGTGATTGGGTCTCTACAGTCAGGTGGACAACTCATGCCCACCCCTAGCGCAAGTCATCTTCACCAGTTATTAGATACACGGTACACCATTGGCTTTCAAACTATAAGGCCCTTCGTTATATGGCCCTCTACAATTGGTTGGCAAGCTTGTGCCCTTCTGGAACATTCGGCTCACTAGCAGCACATAGGCTTTACCGCAGGTGCCAGGGGGTATACTTGACTTTACCTCCCCACCCAATTAGCCCATATACTCACATTACCCATGCCTTCTGCCATGCAGCTTGTCTTTGAACTTGGCCTTGCAAATTATCCTCAGCCCTGGGAATATATGGGAGTGTGAGCACACGCTATCTTACTTCAGGAGCTGCATGCCCATCTTCTATTTCCATTCATAGCCCATGTGACAGGAGACCATAATTTGGACCATTTTCTAGAATTTAATTGTCTTAAATGAATCAAACTTGACACTCATTATGTTCTTTCTTTGCACCTCGACAGGGATGATTCTGCTTCTCACGTTCACTGTTCTTCAAGGATAGATAACCAGTTCTTGGCTGCTCTGTTCTGCAGGGTCATCCGTGGAATGGCCCTCAATTCTTCTTTGATAGCATTGAATCCCTTTATTGTAGTGTTAATGGTCTGCAGAAGCTCCCATCTTGTAATCTGCAACCGTTTGGCATTGGCCATCATCTGGATCCCACACATAAAGATAGTTGTGAATATTGAAGCTGGCTAAACCTATGCTCATATGGAATAGCATCAAAGGCTTCTATTGATTTTGCTGATAAATAGTTCTCCCTCTTTTTTCAATAGAGAAATTTGAGTGATCTTCTCCTTCTCAAATGGGCATCTGCTTTTGGAAATTCACCAATGTTCAGGTCACTCTGTGGAATTACTAACGCTTGAACATGGATGAGCACCAAGGAACACGTCCCTCCACAGTCCTTGGGTAGCTTTATTTAGGCTCTAGACCCACAAGCCCAATAATGATACATCAGGACGGCTGTCCCTTCCCTCATGCCTGTTACATCAGAAATTCAGCCACACTGGCAATTCTGTCCAACCTTCTTCATACCATTATTTCTGAAAAATAAAGACGCGTCCTTCAGGGGTGGTATCTGCAATGGTCCTCCCTTATCGTCGACCCATGTCAACAATCTTGCAATCTTCGGCCATTGGTATTTGCATTCTTTTTCTGCATTTGCCACAACATCTTCCCACTGTCCGGTTAGTGCTGCTGCTTTGCACACAAGCAGTCCATCGGCCCATCCTCCATGAGTAAGCACTGGTCCTTTGATTTGTAGTTGACCTCTTTCCCAACATTCTCGTATTTCCTTCCCATTCTTATCTTTGCATTGCAGAATCTTGTTTTCTTCATCTTGATTCCTGGTCCATTTACTCCAGGCTGTTCATATTTTATTATTTGATGTTTTGTTTCTGGCTTCTCTCTTGTCTTTGAATCTTGCACATAATAGTCTTCTCTTGGCACTGAAGAACACTGTGCCTATGGCATTCCAACCTGGCACCTTAGCACTCAAGAACACTGTGCCTATGGGATTACAACCGGTGACCTTAGCACTGAAGAACACTGTGCCTATGGGATTCCAACCTGGAACCTTAGCACTAAAGAACACTGTGCCTATGGCATTCCAACCTGGCACCTTAGCACTCAAGAACACTGTGCCTATGGGATTACAACCGGTGACCTTAGCACTGAAGAACACTGTGCCTATGGGATTCCAACCTGGAACCTTAGCACTGAAGAACACTGTGCCTATGGGATTCCAATCTGGAACCTCGGCACTGAAGAATACTGTGCCTATGGGATTCCATCCTGGGACCTTAGCACTGAAGAACACTGTGCCTAAAGGAGGAGTCCTGGAGGCTCAGTGCTAAAGAATATGTTCCCTGAGGCTGTCGAGCTGGGAGCTCAGCCCTGAAGAACACTGTGCCTCTGGAATTCCAACCTGGGACCTTTGCAATGAAGAACTCTGTGCCTGTGGGATTCCAACCTGGAACCCTAGCACTGAAGAACACTGTGCCTTTGGGATTCCAACCTGGAACCCTAGCACTGAAGAACACTGTTCCTATGGGATTCCAACCTGGGACCTTAGCACTGAAGAACACTGTGCCTTTGGCATTGCAACCTGGAACCCTAGCACTGAAGAACACTGGTCCTATGGGATTCCAACCTGGGACCTTAGCACTGAAGAACACTGTGCCAATGGGATTCCAACCTGGCACCTTAGCACTCAAGAACACTGTGCCTATGGGACTACAACCGGTGACCTTAGCACTGAAGAACACTGTGCCTATGGGATTCCAACCTGGAACCTTAGCACTGAAGAACACTGTGCCTATGGGATTCCAATCTGGAACCTCGGCACTGAAGAATACTGTGCCTATGGGATTCCATCCTGGGACCTTAGCACTGAAGAACACTGTGCCTAAAGGAGGAGTCCTGGAGGCTCAGTGCTAAAGAATATGTTCCCTGAGGCTGTCGAGCTCAGCCCTGAAGAACACTGTGCCTCTGGAATTCCAACCTGGGACCTTTGCACTGAAGAACTCTGTGCCTGTGGGATTCCAACCTGGAACCCTAGCACTGAAGAACACTGTGCCTTTGGGATTCCAACCTGGAACCCTAGCACTGAAGAACACTGTTCCTATGGGATTCCAACCTGGGACCTTAGCACTGAAGAACACTGTGCCTTTGGCATTCCAACCTGGAACCCTAGCACTGAAGAACACTGGTCCTATGGGATTCCAACCTGGGACCTTAGCACTGAAGAACACTGTGCCAATGGGATTCCAACCTGGAACCCTAGCACTGAAGAACACTGTGCCTTTGGGATTCCAACCTGGAACCCTAGCACTGAAGAACACTGTTCCTATGGGATTCCAACCTGGGACCTTAGCACTGAAGAACACTGTGCCTTTGGGATTCCAACCTGGAACCCTAGCACTGAAGAACACTGGTCCTATGGGATTCCAACCTGGGACCTTAGCACCGAAGAACACTGTGCCTATGGGATTCCAACCTGGAACCCTAGCACTGAAGAACACTGTTCCTATGGGATTCCAACCTGGGACCTTAGCACTGAAGAACACTGTGCCTTTGGGATTCCAACCTGGAACCCTAGCACTGAAGAACACTGGTCCTATGGGATTCCAACCTGGGACCTTAGCACTGAAGAACACTGTGCCTTTGGGATTCCAACCTGGAACCCTAGCACTGAAGAACACTGGTCCTATGGGATTCCAACCTGGGACCTTAGCACTGAAGAACACTGTGCCTATGGGATTCCAACCTGGAACCCTAGCACTGAAGAACACTGTGCCTTTGGGATTCCAACCTGGAACCCTAGCACTGAAGAACACTGTTCCTATGGGATTCCAACCTGGGACCTTAGCACTGAAGAACACTGCCTTTGGGATTCCAACCTGGAACCCTAGCACTGAAGAACACTGGTCCTGTGGGATTCCAACCTGGGACCTTAGCACCGAAGAACACTGTGCCTATGGGATTCCAACCTGGAACCCTAGCACTGAAGAACACTGTTCCTATGGGATTCCAACCTGGGACCTTAGCACTGAAGAACACTGTGCCTTTGGGATTCCAACCTGGAACCCTAGCACTGAAGAACACTGTTCCTATGGGATTCCAACCTGGGACCTTAGCACTAAAGAACACTGTGCCTTTGGGATTCCAACCTGGAACCCTAGCACTGAAGAACACTGTTCCTATGGGATTCCAACCTGGAACCCTAGCACTGAAGAACACTGTGCCTATGGCATTCCAACCTGGGACCCTAGCACTGAAGAACACTGTTTGTGTGGGATTCCAACCTGGAACCTTAGCACTGAAGAACACTGTGCCTATGGGATTCCAACCTGGGACCTTAGCACTGAAGAACACTGTTCCTATGGGATTCCAACCTGGGACCTTAGCACTGAAGAACACTGTGCCTATGGCATTCCAACCTGGGACCCTAGCACTGAAGGACACTGTTTGTGTGGGATTCCAACCTGGAACCTTAGCACTGAAGAACACTGTGCCTATGGGATTCCAACCTGGGACCTTAGCACTGAAGAACACTGTGCCAATGGGATTCCAACTTGGAACCTTAGCACTGAAGAACACTATTTGTGTGGGATTCCAACCTGGAACCTTAGCACTGAAGAACACTGTGCCTATGGGATTCCAACCTGGGACCTTAGCACTGAAGAACACTGTGCTTATGGGATTCCAACCTGGAACCTTGGCACTGAAGAACACTGTGCCTATGGGATTCCAACCTGGGACCTTAGCACTGAAGAACACTATGCCTATGGGATTCCAACCTGGAACCTTGGCACTGAAGAATACTGTGCCTGTGGGATTCCAACCTGGGGCTTTAGGACTGAAGAACACTGTGCCAATGGGATTCCAACCTGGAACCTTAGCACTGAAGAACACTGTGCCTATGGGATTCCAACCTGGGACCTTAGCACTGAAGAACACTATACCTATGGGATTCCAACCTGGAACCTTGGCACTGAAGAATACTGTGCCTGTAGGATTCCAACCTGGGGCTTTAGGACTGAAGAACACTGTGCCTATGGGATTCCAACCTGGGACCCTAGCACTGAAGAACACTGTGCCAATGGGATTCCAACCTGGAACCTTAGCACTGAAGAACACTGTGCCTATGGGATTCCAACCTGGGACCTTAGCACTGAAGAACACTATGCCTATGGGATTCCAACCTGGAACCTTGGCACTGAAGAATACTGTGCCTGTGGGATTCCAACCTGGGGCTTTAGGACTGAAGAACACTGTTCCTATGGGATTCCAACCTGGGAGGGTAGCACTGTAGAACACTGTACCTATGGGATTCCAACCTGGAACCTTAGCACTAAAGAACACTGTGCCTATGGGATTCCAACTTGGAACCTTAGCACTGAAGAACACTGTGCCTATGGGATTCCAACCTGGGACCCTAGCACTGAAGAACACTGTTTGTGTGGGATTCCAACCTGGGACCCTAGCACTGAAGAACACTGTGCTAATGGGATTCCAACCTGGAACCTTAGCACTGAAGAACACTGTGCCTATGGGATTCCAACCTGGGACCTTAGCACTGAAGAACACTATGCCTATGGGATTCCAACCTGGAACCTTGGCACTGAAGAATACTGTGCCTGTGTGATTCCAACCTGGGGTTTTAGGACTGAAGAACACTGTGCCTATGGGATTCCAACCTGGGACCCTAGCACTGATGAACACATTGCCTATGGGATTCCAACCTGGGAGGGTAGCACTGTAGAACACTGTACCTATGGGATTCCAATCTGGGACTTTAGGACTGAAGAACACTGTGCCTATGGGATTCCAACCGAGGACCTTAGCACTGAAGCACACTGTGCCTATGGGATTCCAACCTGGAACCTTAGCACTAAAGAACACTGTGCCTATGGGATTCCAACCTGGAACCTTAGCACTGAAGAACACGGTGCCTATGGGATTCCAATCTGGAACCTTGGCCCTGAATAATACTGTGCCTATGGGATTCCAACCTGGGACTTTAGGACTGAAGAACACTGTGCCTAAAGGAGGAGCCCTGGAGGCCCAGTGGTAAAGAATAAGTTCCCTGAGGCAGTCAACCTGGGAGCCCAGCACGGAATACCACTGTGCTTAGGGAAGGCAATCCTGGTGACACAGAAGTATAGAGCACTGAGTCTATGGCTTGACAATCTGGGAGCACAAAGGTGTACCTGGTGGCACAGCAGCGAAGGACACTTGACCTAAAGCAGGCATATATGGGGGCACTGGGGAACACTGTGGCGAGGGGAGGCAGACCTGGGGGCCCAACCCTTAAGAATATTGAGTCCAACGAAAGCAAACCTGGGATTGCAGAACTGAAGATCACTGTGCCTATCGCATGTCAATCTGGGTGCCCAGAGGGGATCCTATTGGGCCTGGCACTACAGAACGCTCTTTCTTAAACAGGCCAATTTGGGAAAACTGAAGAACAATGTGCCTAGGAAAGGCAAATTAATTGGGCCAGAACTAAAGAATACTGTGCCTAAGGCAGGCCAATTTGGAAGCCCAACAAAGAAGAACACTGTGCCTTAGGGAGGCCAACCTAGAATACCAGCATTGAAGAACACTGAGCCTATGGGAATCCAACCTGTGAGACTTGCACTGAAATACAGAGAGCCTCTGGGAGTCCAACCTGGGGACCCAGAACTGATCAACACTGCACCTTAGAGAGGCCGGCCTAGAAGACCAGCAAAGAGGAACACTGAGCCTTAGGGGGGCCAAACTAGGAGACCAGCAATGACGAACACTGCACCTTAGGGAGCCTACCTAAGAGACCACACTGAAGAACACTGCACCTTAGGGGAGGCCAACCTACGAAATCAGTATTGTGGCACACTGAAAGTATTGGAATTCAACCTGGGGCCCAGCAATGACAAACACTGCGCCTCAGGAAGGCCCACCCATCAGACCAGCCCTAAAGAACACTGAACCTTTGGGAGCACAACATAGGAGCCCAGCACTGCAGAACACTGCACCTGAGGGAGGTCAACCTAAGAGACCAACACTGAACAACACTGCGCATGAGAGAGGTCAACCTAGGAGACCAGCTCTAAAGAACAGTGAGTCTTTGGGGGTTTAACCTAGGAGTCCAGCTACAAAGAGCGCTGAGCCTATGTAAGTCCAACTTTAGAGCCCAGCACTAAAGTCCACTGTGCCTTAGGTTTGGCAACCTTAGTAGCCCAGCTCTAAAGAACCATGAACCTATGGGAGTCTAACCTGGGAGCCCAGCACTGAGGAACACTCCACCTTAGAGGTCGACATATGAGACCAGCACTGCAGAACACTGAACACTGAGTCTATGGGAGTTTAACCTGGAAGCCCAGCAATGCATAATACTGAACACTGAGTCTATGAGAATTTAACATGGGAGACAAGCAATGCAAAATACTGAACAATGAGTCTGTGGAGTTTAACCTGGGAGACAAGCAATGCAAAATACTGAACACTGAGTCTGTGGAGTTTAACCTGGGAGACCAGCACTGCAGATCAGTGGACCTTAGGGAATCCAACCTATTAGCCTAGCACTCCAGAACACCAAGCCTTAGTAAGGTTGGCCTCGGAGTCTTGCTCTGAGGAACACTGAGCATCTGGGAATCCAACCTGTGAGATCAGCAATAAAAGACCAATGTGCCCGAGGGAGTCCAACCTGGGAGACCAGCACTGAAGACCAATGTGCCCGAGGGAGTCCAACCTGGGAGACCAGCACTGAAGACCAATGAGCCCGAGGGAGTCCAACCTGTGAAACCAGCACTGAAGACCAATGTGCCTGAGGGAGTCCAACCTGGGAGACCAGCACTGAAGACCAATGTGCCTGAGGGAGTCCAACTTGTGAAACCAGCACTGAAGACCAATGTGCCCGAGGGAGTCCAACCTGGGAGACGAGCACTGAAGACCAATGTGCCCAAGGGAGTCCAACCTGTGAAACCAGCACTGAAGACCAATGTGCCTGAGGGAGTCCAACCTGTGAAACCAGCACTGAAGACCAATGTGCCCGAGGGAGTCCAACCTGGGAGACCAGCACTGAAGACCAATGTGCCCGAGGGAGTCCAACCTGTGAAACCAGCACTGAAGACCAATGTGCCCGAGGGAGTCCAACCTGGGAGACCAGCACTGAAGACCAATGTGCCTGAGGGAGTCCAACCTGTGAAACCAGCACTGAAGACCAATGAGCCTGAGGGAGTCCAACCTGTGAAACCAGCACTGAAGACTGTAGGGTATTTTGTGGAGATTTGGGGCCTGACGGTATTTTATTACCGCCGAAAAATAACTTAGCAATAATCACTCTTTGTATTCAGATTTGGCCATGTGCAACAATAATACAATGGACATGCATTATTTCAGCACCCAGACCTGCATATTTGGTATACGTGGTTGGTGGTATTTTGGTGAGCATAATTCCCTTGTTTTATTTGTGGCCCCAATGTCCAGAATCCCTTATCTTTGCTTAGATTTTTCGTGTGATCACTAGAGAGACCTCAGACCTGCATTCTAGGAAGACCACATTTTCCTGTGATAGTGTTGGTGTGCCACCATGGGCGAACTCACTGACTTATTTACGACAGAGAGCTATATGTGGTAGTCTTGTGGTAATTTCCACTACCTTATATACGGTAGGGAGCTATGTTCAGAGAGTCTCTCTTCCCGTTGGCTCATGTACCTCCAACAAGCTATGCTACAGTCACTCACAATTATTCATACTGATTTTGACATGCACACATCTGTCTTAAAATGACCATTGCACTGTTTAAAAATCTCCCCACATCATCAGCATTGTAATGGTAAACAATAAACATCACCCGTCTGTTTTCAAATATTTTTCTGTATTATAAAAGTTATATTTACAAACGATCTCATTCTTTACAGAAATAAAATGGTACAGTCAAAGCATTGTCTGTGACACTCTGCAAAGAGAGTGGCGGAGAACAGAACTCAAATTGCAACATTAGCACTTGATTAAGACACGCACAGGAATCCTACACTGACTGCATATTACCGTACACACTCAGCTCCCACACTTCTCATTACCTTATCTTTTTAGTTGTTCTCTTTGTGAATGTGGCTCTCTTGGATTAACTCCAGCAAAAAGGAACGCTTGCCTTCTCAAGCCGGGGTCATTGCCTGGAATTCTCAGCTTTTTCAGATAGGAATGCCTCAGCCAGTGGAAAGGTTTTTCTTTCAGCTCTCCCCAATCTCGACTGCAGCAGGACACAGGAATCTGCATTCAGTCAGGACCCCACAGCCAGGTCTTCTCCCCAGTAGTGCAGAAAGATGTCTGCCTGTCTTTTTCCTTGATACTGCCCACTAAAACTTTCCTCTCAGCCCTCTGTATGACGTGTCCCAATGAAATCCATCATCTCTCATCCTCCTACTCTTCAACAATAGCTTCGCTTATACATTTGCAATTGTTGCAAATCTGACTTCCTTCTTCCTGCAGTTACTGTGCACAAAAACACGGAGAATCAGGCAGAGAAGAGAAGAGAAAAAAAAAATCTGCACACACATTTAAATGGTTTTCAGAGTATGCCTAATTCTGCAGTGGAGAACACATTTTATTAGTGGGTTATATTAAATAAGGTTTTATTAGTCAGGTTAATGGTTAATAGGTTAGCTGTTAATTTTCAAATGTGTCTCTCGCACCATAGGCATTTCAGGTGAAAAATAGTGTGCATTTTTAAATGAACACGTGTGCTTTTAACTGTAAAAATAGATTTGCATCTTATATGTTAAAATCGTTTTTGACTGAATAGCCTGTCTTTCCTTGTTAATCTGCTAACCCATATAGCAATGCACCGCACCCTTGTGGTGGTGGTGCTGCAAAAAAAAATGTGCTACTTGTGCAGTATTACTGTACTCTGTACTGTAACACGCCAAATATCCTTACATATACCCTCCTTTTGTTTTTAGAACTTGGCTATAATCCAAGCCAATTCCTAAAAACAACTTGTTCTATTTTTTTTTACAATATAGCAATCCAACAAAATGAATATTCATGTGCATCAATGAAAATTTGCAATCAACATTTCATCTGAGTCCATCAGTTCATAAAATGTTCCACATTTGCCTTCTCAGTGGAAGTGGCATTACTTTAAGTTTAAATTTTCCAAGTCAATTAAAAACAATGAAATAAAACAACTAACTAAAACAAATAAGTAATATAACAAGTTAAAATAAATAATTAAAATAATAAATACGTGGAACTTCATATGCCGGAACTTTTGTTTTGTCTCTTTTGGTATGTCCCGACCAGCGATGTTATTCGGTTCATTCGAGTACTCTTTCGTCTTGGCAATCTTGAATCCACAGTAGTCATCTCTTTTGGCATTCCGGTTATTTTGTCTTCACCTCCACCTGGAGGCAGGCATCTTTTGGTCTTCATCCAGGGGACTCCAGGACTCCATCGTCTCCCGTGGCCTCTGATCCCGGAACCTCCGACCAAATAATGTTAATTGTCTAAATCAAAATAGAAAATAAACAGATTAAGTACATAGCACAATACTAACTTCATCCTTTTGCCAAAAATAAAACATGCTTGGTAAAAATATTTCGTTTTTTTTTTCTTTCTTCTGAAATTAAACACAAGTTAAAAGAAAACAAACACATATAAAACAGCATTCAATATTTAATACACTTTCTCTCTGCACACCAACCATGAGCTTCCATTATATGTGCATTTATTTATTTATTTATTTATTTATATTTATTTTATATTATATTTTACATATACTACAGTGTTTATGTGCCATTATAACAATCAACTTTTTAACTTCTTTGTCACTGCCTCCTGATTACACCCATTTATTTTCTCTTTTTGTGTTCAAGGGACTTTATCTGTTTCTACATGCTCAAGCCGCCTGATCTCATGTCTGGGATGGCATGGTTTGATTTGATTTACATGGACAAACTGCTCTATTGCTGTTTCACCTTCATTTTTCAAAATTTTATACACTACAGGAGAAACCTTATCTATAATTCGAAATGGCCCCTGCCAGGCTGCTAGAAATTTAGAATTTTTCTGTTTACTTTTTCCAAAATGAAACTTGTACACCTGATCCCCTACACTGTATTCCTTTGCTGATGTCTTTTTGTCATAATATGACTTTGCACTGTCAACAGCTCTTTCCAGATTTCTCTGCACAAAAGCAAATGCATGTTGCAAATGCCTCCTCAGTTCATCAATATATTCATGAACCGTGGATGCACTCACTAGAGTTTGCTCATGTGTTCTGTATAGTAGGTGTTGTGGTAACACCATTTTCCTACCTGTCAAGACCTCATGGGGGCTAACACCTGTTGCTTTGGCAGGAGTCGACCTGATTGCCATCAAAACCAATGGTAAACGCAAATCCCAGCTGGAACCTGCTTCTGCCACAAATTTCTTTAAAATATCCACAACAGACCTATTGCTTCTTTCAACTGTACCTGAAGACGCCGCCCGATATGCGATATGTAGTTTCCTTTTCACACCTAGTATTTGCCATACCTTGCTCATTAGAGTACTTGTGAAATGACTTCCTCTGTCTGACTCAATTCTTTGCGGCAACCCAAACCTTGAGAACACATGGTTCACCAGCAATGTGGCTGCTGTTTGCGCACTACAATCTGGTGCAGGAATGCACTCAATCCACTTTGACATCAAACATACCACACTCAAAATATAACGGTGTCCCCTGCTCGACCTTTTTAAAGGACCTACATAGTCTATTTGCAAATCTGACCATGGGAGAGTTAGGCCTCTTTTCATCAATGGTGCTCTATGCATTGGTGAAGCAGGTTTAAATTGGGCGCATACTAGACATCCTCTAGTATATAATTCCACATCTTGGGACATATGAGGCCAGTAAGCATAATCTTTTAGTATTCCTAATGTTTTTTGTGAACCTCTATGGCCTGCAGTTATGGCATCATGTGCATGGTGTAGCATTAGTCCTCTGAATGAAAGGGGTACTACCCACTGTATTTGCCCTGTTATGGACTCTCTAATCATGAGCCCATCCTGTAATCTAATTCGTGTTTTGTTCTTTAATAACACCCTCAACTCTTCTTTTCCCATACAATCTTTTTCTGTTACAGGATTTTGTTCAGGATCTATCGAATGATTATAATAGATTCCCAAAATTTGATCATTCTTTTGTGCCTCAATCAAATCTTGGTCTGGCGTGTCATGACTCCACTGCACCACCGGTTGATCTACCTCCTTTGGTGCTTTAGAACGTGTGACTGCATCAATTTGTATTTCACCCATTAAATAATCAATAGGTAGCAATTCTCCCATCACAGCCCCAATCTTAGCCAGATGGTCTGCCTTATCATTTCCCTCCTTATCCTCTCCTGGTGTTTTTAAATGCCCACAAATTTTTCTCCAGTATATTGTTAAATTATTTTCTGACACCAATTTGTCTATGGCTTGTATCATTTTTCCATGTTTAAGTGGCTTTTTGTTGTATGTAACCATGCCTCTTGCTTTCCAACCAGGCAAATACTCCACAAAGCTATTCCGTGCATAGTCAGAATCAGTCACCAGGACAATTTCACTGAACTTTTTATCAACTGCAGTAGCAATTGCTTTATAAATGGCTGCCAATTCCGCCACCTGACTGCTCCTATCTCCAATCCTCATCCCTATACTGGGAACGCCTTCACATTTCAACCAGACATTTCCTATTCCTGCCACTAACTGTTTATTACTGTCATTTTCAATGTGAAAAGCACAACCATCCACATATACAGTTGGCAAATCCTTGCATGTTTTTTCATCAAAAGCTTTGTGTGATGATTGTTCAAATTCCTGTAAACTAGTTTCCACTTCCATTTCATTTGGTATTTGTTCAGCTGCACAGTCATGTAAGTCAGCTAACCCTTGAGCAATTGGGCTCTTTTTATTTTGTCCATATCTCACTTCTACGGGAAAACCTTGTAATGCCAGCGTCCATGAAGTGATTCTGGATTGCGCTAGATTGCCTGATCTAATTCTTTTACTCTCTAAAAATTGCAACGGTTGATGATTTGTTTCAATAATCACCTTTTCTCCCTGAACAATGGGGCGGAAATGTTGTAGCGCCCACACAGTGGTTAATAGGGCCTTTTCACATTCATTAAATTTCATTTCAACTTGGGAAAATGCCTTACTTGCATATGCAATGGTTTTGTGATTCAAATCGTGTTTTTGTGATAATACTGCTGACATACAATGTTCAGAAAAACCTATTTCTATAAAGAAATCCCTGTCCTTTATGGGGTATGCTAAACATGGTGCCTTTACAAGACATTCCTTCAATCTATCCACTGCATCAGACTGCTCTCTTTCCCATCTCCAGGGGGTATTTAGTTTAAGCAGTTTAGTTAATGGTTGAGTGATTTCTGCATAATTCTCAATGAACTTTCTGTTATAGCCTGTCATCCCTAATAAACTTTTTACTCCTTTCACATTTTTAGGATCTTTTAATCTTTGTATGGCCTCTATTTTCTTCCTTTGTGGATTTAGCCCATGTTCAGTCACTTCATGCCCTAGAAAGTTCACTTTTTTCTTGCACCATTGTGCTTTTTGCAAAGATACTTTGGCGCCTGCTTTCTGCAATTGGCCAAGCACATGTCTTATTTCATCAAAGTGGCTTTTAAGGTTTTCATTTTTTATCAGGACATCATCCACATAAACTATTGTTCCTCTTTCCGCTGCATCCGGCATGGCCTTTCTCAAAAATATGCCAAATTCACTCCCACTATTGATGTACCCGAACGGAGCTCTAAGCCAGGCATATTGAGTCCTGTCAAATGTAAAGGAAAATAAGTGTTGTATCTCCTCTGCCAATGGCACACACCAATATCCAGATGTGAGATCTAACGTGGTAAATACATTTGAACCATGTATCTGAGCTAGGCCCTGATCAATGAATGGTAGTGGCCATCTAGATACTGGTACTCTTTTATTTAACTCTCTTAAGTCTGCACACAGCCGCCATTGACCATTTGGCTTTAACACACCTAAAATAGGTGTATTGGATGTGCTATGAATGGGCCTGATTATTCCCCGTGATTCCAAATTTTTAATAATCTCTGCCAATGATTCTAAACATGCCAGCGGTAGTCTATACTGGCGTACAAACACTGGATTTCTGCTACAACCTTCTGGTAGTGTGGCCACATGTAAATCAGTTAAACCACAATCATAAGCATCTTTTGCAAATACATCCTTAAACTCCATAAATATTTCCCTCAGGTCGTCTCTATCCTTATCGCTGTCACATGCATCCGCTAAGGAGATCTGCTCTTCTACCATTCTGGAAAATTCTGGAAACTCTTCTGGTAAAGGAATCTCAGCGCTTTCCTCTAACTGTGTGGCTGTGTCTTTTTGTAGAGCTGCCACTTTTAAATATTTTGGCATATCAGCTTCCACTTCAATGGGCTGATTTCCTGTTTCGTTTTCATTTAAATTAAATATTATGCAATCCTCTTGATGGCAGCACACTGTCTCATTTGAATCATAAGGATACACAGAATGAATTTTAAATATTCCTTTGGGCTGAGAGTCCAGGTGTTCTGGCAACTCGCCCTTGGCATCTACATATTTTTCAGGAATATTCCCAATCACCATGTTATTTAAATCTGCCGTATAATGTGATTTTTGTATGGCCATTCCTAATGGGGAGTTTTCCTCTAAATGAATATCCTGACAACCTTTATTATTTACCATGATTTTTACAGATCCTTCACCAATGTCTACCAATGGAATGTATTCATAATCCAGGCCTTGCTGTTTTATGGATTCATTCAGGCATACAAATGCATCAGAGCCTTTCATCTGCTGCCCATTTTTGCATTTCAGTGTTATTGCAAACTGTTTTGTAAATGCAGGAATAATAGTATCTTTCCTTATTTGTAATTCGATGGCATAAGGAACCAGTTGTGCACAATGATAAGCCCTTCTTTTGTCTTCAAATTCAGGTGCCGGCCCACCTAGGCGTGACCATATTTTTTGATTAAGGAAATCTAACACCATACACATTCTGTGCATGATGTCATTGCCCATGTAAAATTCATTTTGTGCTCCATTCACTATCCATACATTATGGTAAATTGTTTTCTGCCCAATGCTAATTTTAAGCATGCATCTGCCTGCAATTCGGTTTTCAAAGTCTGGACTGTCCAACCCAGAAACATATTGGTTTTTAATCCTAAATTTCGGGATTTCTTCCCTCTCCATAATTTTTTGCAACAATTTCTCATTAATGAAACTCCTTTCATGTTCAAGCGCTAAAGTGGCTTTTATTGTTTTAAGATAATCATTTATACCAACGTGAACCCATGGTTGCTCATCTTCCATGTGTATTTCTGCCAGAGTGGTAATGTGTTTTTCTGAATCTGTTTTAGGAACAATATTCTGTTTGCATGTATTCTCTTTTAAGTAGAAACGTAATGTGTGCTCATCTATAGCAGTCTGCCAATCTTTCCTTGGGTCCAAGTATATTTGTACAGGTAGTTTTTCATTGTCGCTCTGATCTTTGTCTTGACACATTAATATAACAGTGACACTAGGTATGCAGCTATTCTGGAGATATACCTCCACAGCATCATTTGTTTTGGCAACGGTGTGACATTCATTTATATTGCTGTTTTGTGATTTTAGTTTCTTAGGCCTCAATGGTTTTTTGGTTAAGGACCACAGCACTCCATTCACCCCATCTATGAGAGGAGACAATCTTTTCAGGCAATCTGTCCCCATCAGAAATGGAATTTCACAAATAGATGTGATCAATACCTCTTGTTTCATTCTGTGCTTTCCTATTTTTATGTCAACCTCAGTTACACCTATGATGGGCACCTCCTCCCCATTAAAGTTATGCACTGGGCCTTGATTTGCCTTCACTGTGATCTGACTCTGTGGAGGCCTCCCTTCATTGATACTCTTTACCAGCTCCTTGGACATAATTGTGGCCTGTGCGCCAGTGTCAATCATAGCGAAGGTGTGGCATTTTTCTTCTACAGTGATGGGTGCATAATATCTGTCCTCAACTTCCTCTAATACACATAAGAAATGTGAATTCTTACTGATTTCAGGGCTCACCTTTCTCAGGTCTTTTTCACTTTTGGCTAAGCACATTGGTAAATGAAAAGACATTTTTCCCTCCTTTTTACCCATTTCTGTGCGAGATATTTTATTCATTTCTCCATGATCAGAAGTTTTTTGGAGTGTGGCCACTGTTCGCCCATCCATCTGGGTAACATCAGAGACCACATTACAACCTTCCAACTGAACATGTGTAACAACATCATTCAGCAATTTGTCATTTTTTAATTCTGTGCATTTGTGATCATTTAGTGTCATATCAGCCCTTGCAGCCTCTTCAAGAATATGTGGCTCAAAGAATTCTTCAGGTGATTGACTTGTACCCTCCTTGTGAGTATTTCCTTTTTCTGTCTGTGTTTGGTCATTGTTTTGCTTGCCCAGGGAAGGAGCTATGGCATCCCCACTTACTCCCTGTTCACTGGTATTCCCCATGCATGAGTCATTTTTCTTAAATCTGTCCCTTTGTTCTTTTGGAATTCCTAATGTTTCTTTTTCATTTGTGCAAATCTTTACTGTTTTATTTAGCTCTAAGTTAAACCGTACCTCTTTTTTAGAAGTATTTGCACTTTCTATCACAATTTCATTTACTGGTACTTTCATTTTTAATCCATTAGTCACCTCAGAGTTGTCATGCAAAATTATATCAGAGCAATCTGTCATTTTGGCACTGCGATTATCATGAGTACTTAGTCACTTTTCGGAAGCCCCCCGGTCATTGCTATGGCCATCAGCCCCCTCTTTGGAAGGTTGTTTTTGCGCTGTATAGAGCTTTCCTATTTGCTCAGCTAACATTTTCACTTGGGCCTCAAGGCACTGGAACCTTTCCATCTCTCTAGGATCCTCTTTCTGTGGCCTAGGTCGATATTGGTTGTTTTCCCCCTGATTGGATCTATTCTGATACCTCTCAGGTGATTGATGTCGGTTGGGATGGTTTCTGAACTCTTGATTCATTTGTGGAGGGGAGCGGGTTGCACCCATCCTTTGATTATAGTCCCCTGGTGGGGAATCATTGTACTGGCGTGGATTGTAGTTCACGTTTTGCCTCATGTCCTGTCTCTCAGATTGTGGGTACTGGCCCCTATGTTGATTTCCATTATCATTAAATCGATTCACATATCGGGGCCTATCCTGATTACCATATATCATGGTGTTGGGATCAAACCTACTCTGTGTCCCCAATGACTGATAGGGACCATCATTTCTTTGATCTTGATTTTGTCTCTGGTTATTGTTCATACCAGCCATATCAGGCCGATATCCTACCCGGGGTCTGTCCCCTAAATACCTAGGGCTGATGTAGCTCTCTCTATTACTAGGATCATGTGATTGGAACATTGGTACAGGAAATGGCGATCTTTGTTGATTACCCCTTTGTTCAGGTGTCACATTATTTTTACCTTGGCTTTGAGCAGACTCAAGGGACATTTTGGCTGACCTGATTTCCATTACTGTGGCTGAGGGTTCTTTAGATTTAGGCCTAGTATCTTTCATTTTATCACTTTCTCTACCCTGACAATAGAGTACCTCATATAGCTTAGTGCTTTGATGTACAATCCATTCAAGGGACTTGTCACGGTCAAATTCACGGACCAATTGGGATATGATGTCTTTCTGTAGCCCATAGAAGTATGCAGTTTTAAACTCATTGGAATTTGAGTCAAAAGATACATCAAAGCGAGAGAATGCTCTTTTTAAGTCTTGTAAAAATTGGCGAGGGGATGTATTAGGTCCAGCAGTAATTGTGTACGCGACTTTCTTTGCCTCCTGCAATGACTGAAAAGGAGAAAAATGACGCCTAATTTCTTTTTCAAACTCCAGCCATGTCATATTCTGCTGTTCATTTAATCCCCTTATGATGCTGGCCGTCGGGGCATCTAAAGTTAAATGAAAATATTGTCTGTACTGTTCCCTAGGTATCTGGAGTGCTTTAAAAATGTCATGCACCGCTTCTAAGTGATCCTCAATGCAGCATTCACCTCCCTTTTTAAATGGTTTGATCAGGGCTTTAATGGATTTCATTATTTTTATGGGGCTACTTGTTGCAATGCATGGAATTGCACTATTTTGTGATTCAATCCTGTTTTCAGGTGTATGAGCTTGGTGGCTGCCCCCAATGGGAGTATCAAGTCCCCCAAGGGCGCTGCAACCAAGTTCAGTCACCGGCCCAGTCTCTGGGGCACTAGCTCTTTGGGCAGAGCTAGACTTCACCTCCACTCCATTGAATGTGGTACCCTGCCGCCTCTCCTGGGACCTGGGAATGCACATTTGCTGTTCTAAGTCTTTACACTTTTTAAGGAGTCTGTTGGCTTCATCATGCAAATAATTATTTTCATCACTCATTTTATTAATCGCCTCCTGCATATCGCACATTTGCATTTGGCATTCATTGAACTCTTTATTTCTCTTGTCTCTTTCTTGGATCATTTTAATCATTTCTTGTTCTGCACTCTGGAGATCACCTTCTTTTTCGCAATGTTCTTTTTGTAAAATCTGCATTTCTGAAACAACCTCATCTTTATCCTGCCTAATGTGATCCACTAAGGCTTTTAAGTGTGTCAATTCTTGCTCACTATCTTCAAATTGTTTCTTGCTTTTGGATAACTGAGTATCAAAGTCTCTGCATTTTAATTGCATGTCTTTTTGGCATACATCCAATTCTGCTCTCAACATTTCCTGATTTTTACTTGCCCCATCTAATTCAGTCTTTAACCTGTTAATTAGCTGAGTATCATTCTCTTGCATTCGCAGGGACTTGTTTAAAATAAACCATATTTTGCCGCATAGCCGTATTAAACAGTCTTTCTCTGCACTTTTATCGGCTGCATTCAATAATCTTGTAAGGCAGACCTGAATTATGCTGCCTTCTGCAAAAATATTGTCTAGTTTTTCTTTCTGCACCTCACCCTGAATGCGGTTACTCCATTCTAACGTACTATTCGAAGACCAATTCCCATGTGCAAATAACTTTGCCTCTAAATATTGCACTAGATCTGAGAATGTGGTTTCCCTTTGTGACATTCTGAAATTCGTTTTTAGTGGCACACTGCTATTATAAAATGGGTTCCCTTTAATGTGCAAATGGCAGTGTGAGACACGCTTGCCACGCCCAGTAGGTACTCTGTGATCACTTTCCCGGCCTGCAACGCACCATAAATATGTAGGGTATTTTGTGGAGATTTGGGGCCTGACGGTATTTTATTACCGCCGAAAAATAACTTAGCAATAATCACTCTTTGTATTCAGATTTGGCCATGTGCAACAATAATACAATGGACATGCATTATTTCAGCACCCAGACCTGCATATTTGGTATACGTGGTTGGTGGTATTTTGGTGAGCATAATTCCCTTGTTTTATTTGTGGCCCCAATGTCCAGAATCCCTTATCTTTGCTTAGATTTTTCGTGTGATCACTAGAGAGACCTCAGACCTGCATTCTAGGAAGACCACATTTTCCTGTGATAGTGTTGGTGTGCCACCATGGGCGAACTCACTGACTTATTTACGACAGAGAGCTATATGTGGTAGTCTTGTGGTAATTTCCACTACCTTATATACGGTAGGGAGCTATGTTCAGAGAGTCTCTCTTCCCGTTGGCTCATGTACCTCCAACAAGCTATGCTACAGTCACTCACAATTATTCATACTGATTTTGACATGCACACATCTGTCTTAAAATGACCATTGCACTGTTTAAAAATCTCCCCACATCATCAGCATTGTAATGGTAAACAATAAACATCACCCGTCTGTTTTCAAATATTTTTCTGTATTATAAAAGTTATATTTACAAACGATCTCATTCTTTACAGAAATAAAATGGTACAGTCAAAGCATTGTCTGTGACACTCTGCAAAGAGAGTGGCGGAGAACAGAACTCAAATTGCAACATTAGCACTTGATTAAGACACGCACAGGAATCCTACACTGACTGCATATTACCGTACACACTCAGCTCCCACACTTCTCATTACCTTATCTTTTTAGTTGTTCTCTTTGTGAATGTGGCTCTCTTGGATTAACTCCAGCAAAAAGGAACGCTTGCCTTCTCAAGCCGGGGTCATTGCCTGGAATTCTCAGCTTTTTCAGATAGGAATGCCTCAGCCAGTGGAAAGGTTTTTCTTTCAGCTCTCCCCAATCTCGACTGCAGCAGGACACAGGAATCTGCATTCAGTCAGGACCCCACAGCCAGGTCTTCGCCCCAGTAGTGCAGAAAGATGTCTGCCTGTCTTTTTCCTTGATACTGCCCACTAAAACTTTCCTCTCAGCCCTGTGTATGACGTGTCCCAATGAAATCCATCATCTCTCATCCTCCTACTCTTCAACAATAGCTTCGCTTATACATTTGCAATTGTTGCAAATCTGACTTCCTTCTTCCTGCAGTTACTGTGCACAAAAACACGGAGAATCAGGCAGAGAAGAGAAGAGAAAAAAAAATCTGCACACACATTTAAATGGTTTTCAGAGTATGCCTAATTCTGCAGTGGAGAACACATTTTATTAGTGGGTTATATTAAATAAGGTTTTATTAGTCAGGTTAATGGTTAATAGGTTAGCTGTTAATTTTCAAATGTGTCTCTCGCACCATAGGCATTTCAGGTGAAAAATAGTGTGCATTTTTAAATGAACACGTGTGCTTTTAACTGTAAAAATAGATTTGCATCTTATATGTTAAAATCGTTTTTGACTGAATAGCCTGTCTTTCCTTGTTAATCTGCTAACCCATATAGCAATGCACCGCACCCTTGTGGTGGTGGTGCTGCAAAAAAAATGTGCTACTTGTGCAGTATTACTGTACTCTGTACTGTAACACGCCAAATATCCTTACAAGACCAATGTGCCTGAGGGAGTCCAACCTGGGAGACCAGCACTGAAGACCAATGTGCCTGAGGGAGTCCAACTTGTGAAACCAGCACTGAAGAACAATGTGCCCGAGGGAGTGCAACTTGTGAAACCAGCACTGAAGACCAATGTGCCCGAGGGAGTCCAACCTGGGAGACCAGCACTGAAGACCAATGTGCCCGAGGGAGTCCAACCTGGGAGACCAGCACTGAAGACCAATGTGCCCGAGGGAGTCCAACCTGGGAGACCAGCACTGAAGACCAATGTGCCTGAGGGAGTCCAACCTGGGAGACCAGCACTGAAGACCAATGTGCCTGAGGGAGTCCAACCTGTGAAACCAGCACTGAAGACCAATGAGCCTGAGGGAGTCCAACCTGTGAAACCAGCACTGAAGACCAATGTGCCTGAGGGAGTCCAACCTGTGAAACCAGCACTGAAGACCAATGTGCCCGAGGGAGTCCAACCTGGGAGACCAGCACTGAAGACCAATGTGCCTGAGGGAGTCCAACCTGGGAGACCAGCACTGAAGACCAATGTGCCCGAGGGAGTCCAACCTGGGAGACCAGCACTGAAGACCAATGTGCCCGAGGGAGTCCAACCTGGGAGACCAGCACTGAAGACCAATGTGCCTGAGGGAGTCCAACCTGGGAGACCAGCACTGAAGACCAATGTGCCTGAGGGAGTCCAACCTGTGAAACCAGCATTGAAGACCAATGAGCGTGAGGGAGTCCAACCTGTGAAACCAGCACTGAATACCAAAGTGCCTGAGGGAGTCCAAGCTATGAAACTAGCACTGAAGACGAATGTGCCTGAGGGAGTCCAACCTATGAAACCAGCACTGAAGACCAATGTGCCTGAGGGAGTCCAACCTGTGAAACCATCACTGAAGACCAATGTGCCTGAGGGAGTCCAAGCTATGAAACCAGCAATGAAGACCAATGTGCCCGAGGGAGTCCAACCTGTGAAACCAGCACTGAAGACCAATGTGCATGAGGGAGTCCAACCTGTGAAACCAGCACTGAAGACCAATGTGCCTGATTCCAACCTGTGAAACCAGCACTGAAGACCAATGTGCCCGAGGGAGTCCAACCTGGGAGAGCAGCACTGAAGACCAATGTGCCTGAGGGAGTCCAACCTGGGAGACCAGCACAGAAGACCAATGTGCCTCAGGGAGTGCAACTTGTGAAACCAGCACTGAAGACCAATGTGCCTGAGGGACTCCAACCTGGGAGACCAGCACTGAAGACGAATGTGCCTGAGGGAGTCCAACTTGTGAAACCAGCACTGAAGACCAATGTGCCCGAGGGAGTCCAACCTGGGAGACCAGCACTGAAGACCAATGTGCCCGAGGGAGTACAACCTGGGAGACCAGCACTGAAGACCAATGTGCCCGAGGGAGTCCAACCTGGGAGACCAGCACTGAAGACCAATGTGCCCGAGGGAGTCCAACCTGTGAAACCAGCACTGAAGACCAATGTGCCTGAGGGAGTCCAATCTGTGAAACCAGCACTGAAGACCAATGTGCCCGAGGGAGTCCAACCTGGGAGACCAGCACTGAAGACCAATGTGCCCGAGGGAGTCCAACCTGGGAGACCAGCACTGAAGACCAATGAGCCCGAGGGAGTCCAACCTGTGAAACCAGCACTGAAGACCAATGTGCCTGAGGGAGTCCAACCTGGGAGACCAGCACTGAAGACCAATGTGCCTGAGGGAGTCCAACTTGTGAAACCAGCACTGAAGACCAATGTGCCCGAGGGAGTCCAACCTGGGAGACCAGCACTGAAGACCAATGTGCCCGAGGGAGTCCAACCTGGGAGACCAGCACTGAAGACCAATGTGCCCGAGGGAGTCCAACCTGGGAGACCAGCACTGAAGACCAATGTGCCTGAGGGAGTCCAACCTGTGAAACCAGCACTGAAGACCAATGAGCCTGAGGGAGTCCAACCTGGGAGACCAGCACTGAAGACCAATGTGACTGAGGGAGTCCAACTTGTGAAACCAGCACTGAAGTACAATGTGCCCGAGGGAGTGCAACTTACAAAACCAGCACTGAAGACCAATGTGCCCGAGGGAGTCCAACCTGGGAGACCAGCACTGAAGACCAATGTGCCCGAGGGAGTCCAACCTGGGAGACCAGCACTGAAGACCAATGTGCCCGAGGGAGTCCAACCTGGGAGACCAGCACTGAAGACCAATGTGCCTGAGGGAGTCCAACCTGTGAGACCAGCACTGAAGACCAATGTGCCTGAGGGAGTCCAACCTGTGAAACCAGCACTGAAGACCAATGAGCCTGAGGGAGTCCAACCTGTGAAACCAGCACTGAAGACCAATGTGCCTGAGGGAGTCCAACCTGGGAGACCAACACTGAAGACCAATGTGCCTGAGGGAGTCCAACCTGGGAGACCAGCACTGAAGACCAATGTGCCCGAGGGAGTCCAACCTGGGAGACCAGCACTGAAGACCAATGTGCCCGAGGGAGTCCAACCTGGGAGACCAGCACTGAAGACCAATGTGCCCGAGGGAGTCCAACCTGGGAGACCAGCACTGAAGACCAATGTGCCTGAGGGAGTCCAACCTGTGAGACCAGCACTGAAGACCAATGTGCCTGAGGGAGTCCAACCTGTGAAACCAGCACTGAAGACCAATGAGCCTGAGGGAGTCCAACCTGTGAAACCAGCACTGAAGACCAATGTGCCTGAGGGAGTCCAACCTGTGAAACCAGCACTGAAGACCAATGTGCCTGAGGGAGTCCAACCTGTGAAACCAGCACTGAAGACCAATGTGCCCGAGGGAGTCCAACCTGGGAGACCAGCACTGAAGACCAATGTGCCTGAGGGAGTCCAACCTGTGAAACCAGCACTGAAGACCAATGAGCCTGAGGGAGTCCAACCTGTGAAACCAGCACTGAAGACCAATGTGCCTGAGGGAGTCCAACCTGTGAAACCAGCACTGAAGACCAATGTGCCTGAGGGAGTCCAAGCTATGAAACCAGCACCGAAGACGAATGTGCCTGAGTGAGTCCAACCTATGAAACCAGCATTGAAGACCAATGTGCCTGAGGGAGTCCAACCTGTGAAACCATCACTGAAGACCAATGTGCCTGAGGGAGTCCAAGCTATGAAACCAGCACTGAAGACCAATGTGCCTGATTCCAACCTGTGAAACCAGCACTGAAGACCAATGTGCCTGAGGGAGTCCAACCTGTGAAACCAGCACTGAAGACCAATGTGCCTGATTCCAACCTGTGAAACCAGCACTGAAGACCAATGTGCCTGAGGGAGTCCAACCTGGGAGACCAGCACTGAAGACCAATGTGCCTGAGGGAGTCCAACCTGGGAGACCAGCACTGAAGACCAATGTGCCTGAGGGAGTCCAACCTGTGAAACCAGCACTGAAGACCAATGAGCCTGAGGGAGTCCAACCTGTGAAACCAGCACTGAAGACCAATGTGCCCGAGGGAGTCCAACCTGGGAGACCAGCACTGAAGACCAATGTGCCTGAGGGAGTCCAACCTGTGAAACCAGCACTGAAGACCAATGTGCCTGAGGGAGTACAACCCGTGAAACCAGCACTGAAGACCAATGTGCCCGAGGGAGTCCAACCTGGGAGACCAGCACTGAAGACCAATGTGCCCGAGGGAGTCCAACCTGGGAGACCAGCACTGAAGACCAATGTGCCCGAGGGAGTCCAACCTGGGAGACCAGCACTGAAGACCAATGAGCCCGAGGGAGTCCAACCTGTGAAACCAGCACTGAAGACCAATGTGCCTGAGGGAGTCCAACCTGGGAGACCAGCACTGAAGACCAATGTGCTTGAGGGAGTCCAACTTGTGAAACCAGCACTGAAGACCAATGTGCCCGAGGGAGTCCAACCTGGGAGACCAGCACTGAAGACCAACGTGCCCGAGCGAGTCCAACCTGGGAGACCAGCACTGAAGACCAATGTGCCTGAGGGAGTCCAACCTGTGAAACCAGCACTGAAGACCAATGTGCCTGAGGGAGTGCAACCTGTGAAACCAGCACTGAAGACCAATGTGCCCGAGGGAGTCCAACCTGGGAGACCAGCACTGAAGACAAATGTGCCCGAGGGAGTCCAACCTGGGAGACCAGCACTGAAGACCAATGTGCCCGAGGGAGTCCAACCTGGGAGACCAGCACTGAAGACCAATGTGCCTGAGGGAGTCCAACCTGGGAGACCAGCACTGAAGACCAATGTGCCTGAGGGAGTCCAACCTGGGAGACCAGCACTGAAGACCAATGTGCCTGAGGGAGTCCAACCTGTGAAACCAGCACTGAAGACCAATGAGCCTGAGGGAGTCCAACCTGGGAGACCAGCACTGAAGACCAATGTGACTGAGGGAGTCCAACTTGTGAAACCAGCACTGAAGTACAATGTGCCCGAGGGAGTGCAACTTACAAAACCAGCACTGAAGACCAATGTGCCCGAGGGAGTCCAACCTGGGAGACCAGCACTGAAGACCAATGTGCCCGAGGGAGTCCAACCTGGGAGACCAGCACTGAAGACCAATGTGCCCGAGGGAGTCCAACCTGGGAGACCAGCACTGAAGACCAATGTGCCTGAGGGAGTCCAACCTGGGAGACCAGCACTGAAGACCAATGTGCCTGAGGGAGTCCAACCTGTGAAACCAGCACTGAAGACCAATGAGCCTGAGGGAGTCCAACCTGTGAAACCAGCACTGAAGACCAATGTGCCTGAGGGAGTCCAACCTGGGAGACCAACACTGAAGACCAATGTGCCCGAGGGAGTCCAACCTGGGAGACCAGCACTGAAGACCAATGTGCCCGAGGGAGTCCAACCTGGGAGACCAGCACTGAAGACCAATGTGCCCGAGGGAGTCCAACCTGGGGACCAGCACTGAAGACCAATGTACCCGAGGGAGTCCAACCTGTGAAACCAACACTGAAGACCAATGAGCCTGAGGGAGTCCAACCTGTGAAACCAGCACTGAAGACCAATGTGCCTGAGGGAGTCCAACCTGTGAAACCAGCACCGAAGACCAATGTGCCTGAGGGAGTCCAAGCTATGAAACCAGCACCGAAGACGAATGTGCCCGAGGGAGTCCAACCTATGAAACCAGCACTGAAGACCAATGTGCCTGAGGGAGTCCAACCTGTGAAACCATCACTGAAGACCAATGTGCCTGAGGGAGTCCAAGCTATGAAACCAGCACTGAAGACCAATGTGCCCGAGGGAGTCCAACCTGTGAAACCAGCACTGAAGACCAATGTGCCTGAGGGAGTCCAACCTGTGAAACCAGCACTGAAGACCAATGTGCCTGATTCCAACCTGTGAAACCAGCACTGAAGACCAATGTGCCTGAGGGAGTCCAACCTGGGAGACCAGCACTGAACACCAATGTGCCTGAGGGAGTCCAACCTGGGAGACCAGCACTGAAGACCAATGTGCCTGAGGGAGTCCAACCTGTGAAACCAGCACTGAAGACCAATGAGCCTGATGGAGTCCAACCTGTGAAACCAGCACTGAAGACCAATGTGCCTGAGGGACTCCAACCTGGGAGACCAGCACTGAAGACGAATGTGCCTGAGGGAGTCCAACTTGTGAAACCAGCACTGAAGACCATTGTGCCCGAGGGAGTCCAACCTGGGAGACCAGCACTGAAGACCAATGTGCCCGAGGGAGTCCAACCTGGGAGACCAGCACTGAAGACCAATGTGCCCGAGGGAGTCCAACCTGGGAGACCAGCACTGAAGACCAATGTGCCCGAGGGAGTCCAACCTGGGAGACCAGCACTGAAGACCAATGTGCCCGAGGGAGTCCAACCTGTGAAACCAGCACTGAAGACCAATGTGCCTGAGGGAGTCCAACCTGTGAAACCAGCACTGAAGACCAATTTGCGCGAGGGAGTCCAACCTGGGAGACCAGCACTGAAGACCAATGTGCCCGAGGGAGTCCAACCTGGGAGACCAGCACTGAAGACCAATGTGCCCGAGGGAGTCCAACCTGGGAGACCAGCACTGAAGACCAATGAGCTCGAGGGAGTCCAACCTGTGAAACCAGCACTGAAGACCAACGTGCCTGAGGGAGTCCAACCTGGGAGACCAGCACTGAAGACCAATGTGCCTGACGGAGTCCAACCTGGGAGACCAGCACTGAAGACCAATGTGCCAGAGGGAGTCCAACCTGGGAGACCAGCACTGAAGACCAATGTGCCTGAGGGAGTCCAGGGAGTCCAACCTGGGAGACCAGCACTGAAGACAATTTGTGCCTGAGGGAGTCCAACCTGGGAGACCAGCACTGAAGACCAATGTGCCCGAGGGAGTCCAACCTGGGAGACCAGCACTGAAGACCAATGTGCCTGAGGGAGTCCAACCTGTGAAACCAGCACTGAAGACCAATGTGCCCGAGGGAGTCCAACCTGTGAAACCAGCACTGAAGACCAATGTGCCCGAGGGAGTCCAACCTGTGAAACCAGCACTGAAGACCAATGTGCCCGAGGGAGTCCAACCTGGGAGACCAGCACTGAAGACCAATGTGCCAGAGGGAGTCCAACCTGGGAGACCAGCACTGAAGACCAATGTGCCCGAGGGAGTCCAACCTGGGAGACCAGCACTGAAGACCAATGTGCCCGAGGGAGTCCAACCTGGGAGACCAGCACTGAAGACCAATGTGCCCGAGGGAGTCCAACCTGGGAGACCAGCACTGAAGGCCAATGTGCCCGAGGGAGTCCAACCTGTGAAACCAGCACTGAAGACCAATGAGCCCGAGGGAGTCCAACCTGTGAAACCAGCACTGAAGACCAATGTGCCTGAAGGAGTCCAACTTGTGAAACCAGCACTGAAGAACAATGTGCCCGAGGGAGTCCAACCTGGGAGACCAGCACTGAAGACCAATGTGCCCGAGGGAGTCCAACCTGGGAGACCAGCACTGAAGACCAATGTGCCTGAGGGAGTCCAACCTGGGAGACCAGCACTGAAGACCAATGTGCCTGAGGGAGTCCAACCTGTGAAACCAGCACTGAAGACCAATGTGCCTGAGGGAGTCCAACCTGTGAAACCAGCACTGAAGACCAATGTGCCCGAGGGAGTCCAACCTGGGAGACCAGCACTGAAGACCAATGTGCCTGAGGGAGTCCAACCTGGGAGACCAGCACTGAAGACCAATGTGCCTGAGGGAGTCCAACCTGGGAGACCAGCACTGAAGACCAATGTGCCTGAGGGAGTCCAACCTGTGAAACCAGCACTGAAGACCAATGAGCCTGAGGGAGTCCAACCTGTGAAACCAGCACTGAAGACCAATGTGCCTGAGGGAGTCCAACCTGGGAGACCAGCACTGAAGACCAATGTGCCCGAGGGAGTCCAACCTGGGAGACCAGCACTGAAGACCAATGTGCCCGAGGGAGTCCAACTTGTGAAACCAGCACTGAAGACCAATGTGCCCGAGGGAGTCCAACCTGGGAGACCAGCACTGAAGACCAATGTGCCCGAGGGAGTCCAACCTGGGAGACCAGCACTGAAGACCAATGTGCCCGACGGAGTCCAACCTGGGAGACCAGCACTGAAGACCAATGTGCCCGAGGGAGTCCAACCTGGGAGACCAGCACTGAAGACCAATGTGCCCGAGGGAGTCCAACCTGTGAAACCAGCACTGAAGACCAATGAGCCTGAGGGAGTCCAACCTGTGAAACCAGCACTGAAGACCAATGTGCCTGAGGGAGTCCAACCTGGGAGACCAGCACTGAAGACCAATGAGCCTGAGGGAGTCCAACTTGTGAAACCAGCACTGAAGACCAATGTGCCTGAGGGAGTCCAACCTGGGAGACCAGCACTGAAGACCAATGTGCCTGAGGGAGTCCAACCTGTGAAACCAGCACTGAAGACCAATGAGCCTGAGCGAGTCCAACCTGTGAAACCAGCACTGAAGAGCAATGTGCCTGAGGGAGTCCAACCTGTGAAACCAGCACTGAAGACCAATGAGCCTGAGGGAGTCCAACTTGTGAAACCAGCACTGAAGACCAATGTGCCTGAGGGAGTCCAACCTGTGAAACCAGCACTGAAGACCAATGAGCCTGAGGGAGTCCAACCTGTGAAACCAGCACTGAAGACCAATGTGCCTGAGGGAGTCCAACCTGTGAAACCAGCACTGAAGACCAATGTGCCCGAGGGAGTCCAACCTGGGAGACCAGCACTGAAGACCAATGTGCCCGAGGGAGTCCAACCTGGGAGACCAGCACTGAAGACCAATGTGCCTGAGGGAGTCCAACCTGGGAGACCAGCACTGAAGACCAATGTGCCTGAGGGAGTCCAACCTGTGAAACCAGCACTGAAGACCAATGAGCCTGAGGGAGTCCAACCTGTGAAACCAGCACTGAAGACCAATGTGCCTGAGGGAGTCCAACCTGGGAGACCAGCACTGAAGACCAATGTGCCTGAGGGAGTCCAACCTGGGAGACCAGCATTGAAGACCAATGTGCCTGAGGGAGTCCAACCTGGGAGACCAGCACTGAAGACCAATGTGCCCGAGGGAGTCCAACCTGGGAGACCAGCACTGAATACCAAAGTGCCTGAGGGAGTCCAAGCTATGAAACCAGCACTGAAGACGAATGTGCCTGAGGGAGTCCAACCTATGAAACCAGCACTGAAGACCAATGTGCCTGAGGGAGTCCAACCTGTGAAACCATCACTGAAGACCAATGTGCCTGAGGGAGTCCAAGCTATGAAACCAGCACTGAAGACCAATGTGCCCGAGGGAGTCCAACCTGTGAAACCAGCACTGAAGACCAATGTGCCTGAGGGAGTCCAACCTGTGAAACCAGCACTGAAGACCAATGTGCCTGTTTCCAACCTGTGAAACCAGCACTGAAGACCAATGTGCCCGAGGGAGTCCAACCTGGGAGAGCAGCACTGAAGACCAATGTGCCTGAGGGAGTCCAACCTGGGAGACCAGCACAGAAGACCAATGTGCCTGAGGGAGTGCAACTTGTGAAACCAGCACTGAAGACCAATGAGCCTGAGGGAGTCCAACCTGTGAAACCAGCACTGAAGACCAATGTGCCTGAGGGACTCCAACCTGGGAGACCAGCACTGAAGACGAATGTGCCTGAGGGAGTCCAACTTGTGAAACCAGCACTGAAGACCAATGTGCCCGAGGGAGTCCAACCTGGGAGACCAGCACTGAAGACCAATGTGCCCGAGGGAGTCCAACCTGGGAGACCAGCACTGAAGACCAATGTGCCCGAGGGAGTACAACCTGGGAGACCAGCACTGAAGACCAATGTGCCCGAGGGAGTCCAACCTGGGAGACCAGCACTGAAGACCAATGTGCCCGAGGGAGTCCAACCTGTGAAACCAGCACTGAAGACCAATGTGCCTGAGGGAGTCCAACCTGTGAAACCAGCACTGAAGACCAATGTGCCCGAGGGAGTCCAACCTGGGAGACCAGCACTGAAGACCAATGTGCCCGAGGGAGTCCAACCTGGGAGACCAGCACTGAAGACCAATGAGCCCGAGGGAGTCCAACCTGTGAAACCAGCACTGAAGACCAATGTGCCTGAGGGAGTCCAACCTGGGAGACCAGAACTGAAGACCAATGTGCCTGAGGGAGTCCAACTTGTGAAACCAGCACTGAAGACCAATGTGCCCGAGGGAGTCCAACCTGGGAGACCAGCACTGAAGACCAATGTGCCCGAGGGAGTGCAACCTGGGAGACCAGCACTGAAGACCAATGTGCCTGAGGGAGTCCAACCTGTGAAACCAGCACTGAAGACCAATGTGCCTGAGGGAGTCCAACCTGTGAAACCAGCACTGAAGACCAATGTGCCTGAGGGAGTCCAACCTGTGAAACCAGCACTGAAGACCAATGTGCCCGAGGGAGTCCAACCTGGGAGACCAGCACTGAAGACCAATGTGCCTGAGGGAGTCCAACCTGTGAAACCATCACTGAAGACCAATGAGCCTGAGGGAGTCCAACCTGTGAAACCAGCACTGAAGACCAATGTGCCTGAGGGAGTCCAACCTGTGAAACCAGCACTGAAGACCAATGTGCCTGAGGGAGTCCAAGCTATGAAACCAGCACCGAAGACGAATGTGCCTGAGGGAGTCCAACCTATGAAACCAGCATTGAAGACCAATGTGCCTGAGGGAGTCCAACCTGTGAAACCATCACTGAAGACCAATGTGCCTGAGGGAGTCCAAGCTATGAAACCAGCACTGAAGACCAATGTGCCTGATTCCAACCTGTGAAACCAGCACTGAAGACCAATGTGCCTGAGGGAGTCCAACCTGTGAAACCAGCACTGAAGACCAATGTGCCTGATTCCAACCTGTGAAACCAGCACTGAAGACCAATGTGCCTGAGGGAGTCCAACCTAGGAGACCAGCACTGAAGACCAATGTGCCTGAGGGAGTCCAACCTGGGAGACCAGCACTGAAGACCAATGTGCCTGAGGGAGTCCAACCTGTGAAACCAGCACTGAAGACCAATGAGCCTGAGGGAGTCCAACCTGTGAAACCAGCACTGAAGACCAATGTGCCCGAGGGAGTCCAACCTGGGATACCAGCACTGAAGACCAATTTGCCTGAGGGAGTCCAACCTGTGAAACCAGCACTGAAGACCAATGTGCCTGAGGGAGTCCAACCTGTGAAACCAGCACTGAAGACCAATGTGCCCGAGGGAGTCCAACCTGGGAGACCAGCACTGAAGACCAATGTGCCCGAGGGAGTCCAACCTGGGAGACCAGCACTGAAGACCAATGTGCCCGAGGGAGTCCAACCTGGGAGACCAGCACTGAAGACCAATGAGCCCGAGGGAGTCCAACCTGTGAAACCAGCACTGAAGACCAATGTGCCTGAGGGAGTCCAACCTGGGAGACCAGCACTGAAGACCAATGTGCTTGAGGGAGTCCAACTTGTGAAACCAGCACTGAAGACCAATGTGCCCCAGGGAGTCCAACCTGGGAGACCAGCACTGAAGACCAATGTGCCCGAGGTAGTCCAACCTGGGAGACCAGCACTGAAGACCAATGTGCCTGAGGGAGTCCAACCTGTGAAACCAGCACTGAAGACCAATGTGCCTGAGTGAGTCCAACCTGTGAAACCAGCACTGAAGACCAATGTGCCCGAGGGAGTCCAACCTGGGAGACCAGCACTGAAGACAAATGTGCCCGAGGGAGTCCAACCTGGGAGACCAGCACTGAAGACCAATGTGCCCGAGGGAGTCCAACCTGGGAGACTAGCACTGAAGACCAATGTGCCTGAGGGAGTCCAACCTGGGAGACCAGCACTGAAGACCAATGTGCCTGAGGGAGTCCAACCTGGGAGACCAGCACTGAAGACCAATGTGCCTGAGGGAGTCCAACCTGTGAAACCAGCACTGAAGACCAATGAGCCTGAGGGAGTCCAACCTGGGAGACCAGCACTGAAGACCAATGTGACTGAGGGAGTCCAACTTGTGAAACCAGCACTGAAGTACAATGTGCCCGAGGGAGTGCAACTTACAAAACCAGCACTGAAGACCAATGTGCCCGAGGGAGTCCAACCTGGGAGACCAGCACTGAAGACCAATGTGCCCGAGGGAGTCCAACCTGGGAGACCAGCACTGAAGACCAATGTGCCCGAGGGAGTCCAACCTGGGAGACCAGCACTGAAGACCAATGTGCCTGAGGGAGTCCAACCTGTGAGACCAGCACTGAAGACCAATGTGCCTGAGGGAGTCCAACCTGTGAAACCAGCACTGAAGACCAATGAGCCTGAGGGAGTCCAACCTGTGAAACCAGCACTGAAGACCAATGTGCCTGAGGGAGTCCAACCTGGGAGACCAACACTGAAGACCAATGTGCCCGAGGGAGTCCAACCTGGGAGACCAGCACTGAAGACCAATGTGCCCGAGGGAGTCCAACCTGGGAGACCAGCACTGAAGACCAATGTGCCCGAGGGAGTCCAACCTGGGGACCAGCACTGAAGACCATTGTGCCCGAGGGAGTCCAACCTGGGAGACCATCACTGAAGACCAATGTGCCCGAGGGAGTCCAACCTGTGAAACCAACACTGAAGACCAATGAGCCTGAGGGAGTCCAACCTGTGAAACCAGCACTGAAGACCAATGTGCCTGAGGGAGTCCAACCTGTGAAACCAGCACCAAAGACCAATGTGCCTGAGGGAGTCAAAGCTATGAAACCAGCACCGAAGACGAATGTGCCCGAGGGAGTCCAACCTATGAAACCAGCACTGAAGACCAATGTGCCTGAGGGAGTCCAACCTGTGAAACCATCACTGAAGACCAATGTGCCTGAGGGAGTCCAAGCTATGAAACCAGCACTGAAGACCAATGTGCCCGAGGGAGTCCAACCTGTGAAACCAGCACTGAAGACCAATGTGCCTGAGGGAGTCCAACCTGTGAAACCAGCACTGAAGACCAATGTGCCTGATTCCAACCTGTGAAACCAGCACTGAAGACCAATGTGCCTGAGGGAGTCCAACCTGGGAGACCAGCACTGAACACCAATGTGCCTGAGGGAGTCCAACCTGGGAGACCAGCACTGAAGACCAATGTGCCTGAGGGAGTCCAACCTGTGAAACCAGCACTGAAGACCAATGAGCCTGATGGAGTCCAACCTGTGAAACCAGCACTGAAGACCAATGTGCCTGAGGGACTCCAACCTGGGAGACCAGCACTGAAGACGAATGTGCCTGAGGGAGTCCAACTTGTGAAACCAGCACTGAAGACCATTGTGCCCGAGGGAGTCCAACCTGGGAGACCAGCACTGAAGACCAATGTGCCCGAGGGAGTCCAACCTGGGAGACCAGCACTGAAGACCAATGTGCCCGAGGGAGTCCAACCTGGGAGACCAGCACTGAAGACCAATGTGCCCGAGGGAGTCCAACCTGGGAGACCAGCACTGAAGACCAATGTGCCCGAGGGAGTCCAACCTGTGAAACCAGCACTGAAGACCAATGTGCCTGAGGGAGTCCAACCTGTGAAACCAGCACTGAAGACCAATTTGCCCGAGGGAGTCCAACCTGGGAGACCAGCACTGAAGACCAATGTGCCCGAGGGAGTCCAACCTGGGAGACCAGCACTGAAGACCAATGTGCCCGAGGGAGTCCAACCTGGGAGACCAGCACTGAAGACCAATGAGCCCGAGGGAGTCCAACCTGTGAAACCAGCACTGAAGACCAACGTGCCTGAGGGAGTCCAACCTGGGAGACCAGCACTGAAGACCAATGTGCCTGAGGGAGTCCAACCTGGGAGACCAGCACTGAAGACCAATGTGCCCGAGGGAGTCCAACCTGGGAGACCAGCACTGAAGACCAATGTGCGTGAGGGAGTCCAGGGAGTCCAACCTGGGAGACCAGCACTGAAGACAATTTGTGCCTGAGGGAGTCCAACCTGGGAGACCAGCACTGAAGACCAATGTGCCCGAGGGAGTCCAACCTGGGAGGCCAGCACTGAAGACCAATGTGCCTGAGGGAGTCCAACCTGTGAAACCAGCACTGAAGACCAATGTGCCCGAGGGAGTCCAACCTGTGAAACCAGCACTGAAGACCAATGTGCCCGAGGGAGTCCAACCTGTGAAACCAGCACTGAAGACCAATGTGCCCGAGGGAGTCCAACCTGGGAGACCAGCACTGAAGACCAATGTGCCAGAGGGAGTCCAACCTGGGAGACCAGCACTGAAGACCAATGTGCCCGAGGGAGTCCAACCTGGGAGACCAGCACTGAAGACCAATGTGCCAGAGGGAGTCCAACCTGGGAGACCAGCACTGAAGACCAATGTGCCCGAGGGAGTCCAACCTGGGAGACCAGCACTGAAGGCCAATGTGCCCGAGGGAGTCCAACCTGTGAAACCAGCACTGAAGACCAATGAGCCCGAGGGAGTCCAACCTGTGAAACCAGCACTGAAGACCAATGTGCCTGAGGGAGTCCAACCTGGGAGACCAGCACTGAAGACCAATGTGCCTGAGGGAGTCCAACTTGCGAAACCAGCACTGAAGAACAATGTGCCCGAGGGAGTCCAACCTGGGAGACCAGCACTGAAGACCAATGTGCCCGAGGGAGTCCAACCTGGGAGACCAGCACTGAAGACCAATGTGCCTGAGGGAGTCCAACCTGGGAGACCAGCACTGAAGACCAATGTGCCTGAGGGAGTCCAACCTGTGAAACCAGCACTGAAGACCAATGTGCCTGAGGGAGTCCAACCTGTGAAACCAGCACTGAAGACCAATGTGCCCGAGGGAGTCCAACCTGGGAGACCAGCACTGAAGACCAATGTGCCTGAGGGAGTCCAACCTGGGAGACCAGCACTGAAGACCAATGTGCCTGAGGGAGTCCAACCTGGGAGACCAGCACTGAAGACCAATGTGCCTGAGGGAGTCCAACCTGTGAAACCAGCACTGAAGACCAATGAGCCTGAGGGAGTCCAACCTGTGAAACCAGCACTGAAGACCAATGCGCCTGAGGGAGTCCAACCTGGGAGACCAGCACTGAAGACCAATGTGCCTGAGGGAGTCCAACCTGGGAGACCAGCACTGAAGACCAATGTGCCCGAGGGAGTCCAACCTGGGAGACCAGCACTGAAGACCAATGTGCCCGAGGGAGTCCAACTTGTGAAACCAGCACTGAAGACCAATGTGCCCGAGCGAGTCCAACCTGGGAGACCAGCACTGAAGACCAATGTGCCCGAGGGAGTCCAACCTGGGAGACCAGCACTGAAGACCAATGTGCCCGAGGGAGTCCAACCTGGGAGACCAGCACTGAAGACCAATGTGCCCGAGGGAGTCCATCCTGGGAGACCAGCACTGAAGACCAATGTGCCCGAGGGAGTCCAACCTGTGAAACCAGCACTGAAGACCAATGAGCCTGAGGGAGTCCAACCTGTGAAACCAGCACTGAAGACCAATGTGCCTGAGGGAGTCCAGCCTGTGAAACCAGCACTGAAGACCAATGTGCCCGAGGGAGTCCAACCTGGGAGACCAGCACTGAAGACCAATGTGCCTGAGGGAGTCCAACCTGGGAGACCAGCACTGAAGACCAATGTGCCTGAGGGAGTCCAACCTGGGAGACCAGCACTGAAGACCAATGTGCCTGAGGGAGTCCAACCTGTGAAACCAGCACTGAAGACCAATGAGCCTGAGGGAGTCCAACCTGTGAAACCAGCACTGAAGACCAATGCGCCTGAGGGAGTCCAACCTGGGAGACCAGCACTGAAGACCAATGTGCCTGAGGGAGTCCAACCTGGGAGACCAGCACTGAAGACCAATGTGCCCGAGGGAGTCCAACCTGGGAGACCAGCACTGAAGACCAATGTGCCCGAGGGAGTCCAACTTGTGAAACCAGCACTGAAGACCAATGTGCCCGAGCGAGTCCTACCTGGGAGACCAGCACTGAAGACCAATGTGCCCGAGGGAGTCCAACCTGGGAGACCAGCACTGAAGACCAATGTGCCCGAGGGAGTCCAACCTGGGAGACCAGCACTGAAGACCAATGTGCCCGAGGGAGTCCATCCTGGGAGACCAGCACTGAAGACCAATGTGCCCGAGGGAGTCCAACCTGTGAAACCAGCACTGAAGACCAATGAGCCTGAGGGAGTCCAACCTGTGAAACCAGCACTGAAGACCAATGTGCCTGAGGGAGTCCAACCTGGGAGACCAGCACTGAAGACCAATGAGCCTGAGGGAGTCCAACTTGTGAAACCAGCACTGAAGACCAATGTGCCTGAGGGAGTCCAACCTGGGAGACCAGCACTGAAGACCAATGTGCCTGAGGGAGTCCAACCTGTGAAACCAGCACTGAAGACCAATGAGCCTGAGCGAGTCCAACCTGTGAAACCAGCACTGAAGACCAATGTGCCTGAGGGAGTCCAACCTGTGAAACCAGCACTGAAGACCAATGAGCCTGAGGGAGTCCAACTTGTGAAACCAGCACTGAAGACCAATGTGCCGGAGGGAGTCCAACCTGTGAAACCAGCACTGAAGACCAATGAGCCTGAGGGAGTCCAACCTGTGAAACCAGCACTGAAGACCAATGTGCCTGAGGGAGTCCAACCTGGGAGACCAGCACTGAAGACCAATGTGCCCGAGGGAGTCCAACCTGGGAGACCAGCACTGAAGACCAATGTGCCCGAGGGAGTCCAACTTGTGAAACCAGCACTGAAGACCAATGTGCCCGAGCGAGTCCAACCTGGGAGACCAGCACTGAAGACCAATGTGCCCGAGGGAGTCCAACCTGGGAGACCAGCACTGAAGACCAATGTGCCCGAGGGAGTCCAACCTGGGAGACCAGCACTGAAGACCAATGTGCCCGAGGGAGTCCAACCTGGGAGACCAGCACTGAAGACCAATGTGCCCGAGGGAGTCCAACCTGGGGACCAGCACTGAAGACCATTGTGCCCGAGGGAGTCCAACCTGGGAGACCAGCACTGAAGACCAATGTGCCCGAGGGAGTCCAACCTGTGAAACCAACACTGAAGACCAATGAGCCTGAGGGAGTCCAACCTGTGAAACCAGCACTGAAGACCAATGTGCCTGAGGGAGTCCAACCTGTGAAACCAGCACCAAAGACCAATGTGCCTGAGGGAGTCAAAGCTATGAAACCAGCACCGAAGACGAATGTGCCCGAGGGAGTCCAACCTATGAAACCAGCACTGAAGACCAATGTGCCTGAGGGAGTCCAACCTGTGAAACCATCACTGAAGACCAATGTGCCTGAGGGAGTCCAAGCTATGAAACCAGCACTGAAGACCAATGTGCCCGAGGGAGTCCAACCTGTGAAACCAGCACTGAAGACCAATGTGCCTGAGGGAGTCCAACCTGTGAAACCAGCACTGAAGACCAATGTGCCTGATTCCAACCTGTGAAACCAGCACTGAAGACCAATGTGCCTGAGGGAGTCCAACCTGGGAGACCAGCACTGAACACCAATGTGCCTGAGGGAGTCCAACCTGGGAGACCAGCACTGAAGACCAATGTGCCTGAGGGAGTCCAACCTGTGAAACCAGCACTGAAGACCAATGAGCCGGATGGAGTCCAACCTGTGAAACCAGCACTGAAGACCAATGTGCCTGAGGGACTCCAACCTGGGAGACCAGCACTGAAGACGAATGTGCCTGAGGGAGTCCAACTTGTGAAACCAGCACTGAAGACCATTGTGCCCGAGGGAGTCCAACCTGGGAGACCAGCACTGAAGACCAATGTGCCCGAGGGAGTCCAACCTGGGAGACCAGCACTGAAGACCAATGTGCCCGAGGGAGTCCAACCTGGGAGACCAGCACTGAAGACCAATGTGCCCGAGGGAGTCCAACCTGGGAGACCAGCACTGAAGACCAATGTGCCCGAGGGAGTCCAACCTGTGAAACCAGCACTGAAGACCAATGTGCCTGAGGGAGTCCAACCTGTGAAACCAGCACTGAAGACCAATTTGCCCGAGGGAGTCCAACCTGGGAGACCAGCACTGAAGACCAATGTGCCCGAGGGAGTCCAACCTGGGAGACCAGCACTGAAGACCAATGTGCCCGAGGGAGTCCAACCTGGGAGACCAGCACTGAAGACCAATGAGCCCGAGGGAGTCCAACCTGTGAAACCAGCACTGAAGACCAACGTGCCTGAGGGAGTCCAACCTGGGAGACCAGCACTGAAGACCAATGTGCCTGAGGGAGTCCAACCTGGGAGACCAGCACTGAAGACCAATGTGCCCGAGGGAGTCCAACCTGGGAGACCAGCACTGAAGACCAATGTGCGTGAGGGAGTCCAGGGAGTCCAACCTGGGAGACCAGCACTGAAGACAATTTGTGCCTGAGGGAGTCCAACCTGGGAGACCAGCACTGAAGACCAATGTGCCCGAGGGAGTCCAACCTGGGAGGCCAGCACTGAAGACCAATGTGCCTGAGGGAGTCCAACCTGTGAAACCAGCACTGAAGACCAATGTGCCCGAGGGAGTCCAACCTGTGAAACCAGCACTGAAGACCAATGTGCCCGAGGGAGTCCAACCTGTGAAACCAGCACTGAAGACCAATGTGCCCGAGGGAGTCCAACCTGGGAGACCAGCACTAAAGACCAATGTGCCAGAGGGAGTCCAACCTGGGAGACCAGCACTGAAGACCAATGTGCCCGAGGGAGTCCAACCTGGGAGACCAGCACTGAAGACCAATGTGCCCGAGGGAGTCCAACCTGGGAGACCAGCACTGAAGACCAATGTGCCCGAGGGAGTCCAACCTGGGAGACCAGCACTGAAGGCCAATGTGCCCGAGGGAGTCCAACCTGTGAAACCAGCACTGAAGACCAATGAGCCCGAGGGAGTCCAACCTGTGAAACCAGCACTGAAGACCAATGTGCCTGAGGGAGTCCAACCTGGGAGACCAGCACTGAAGACCAATGTGCGTGAGGGAGCCCAACTTGTGAAACCAGCACTGAAGAACAATGTGCCCGAGGGAGTCCAACCTGGGAGACCAGCACTGAAGACCAATGTGCCCGAGGGAGTCCAACCTGGGAGACCAGCACTGAAGACCAATGTGCCTGAGGGAGTCCAACCTGGGAGACCAGCACTGAAGACCAATGTGCCTGAGGGAGTCCAACCTGTGAAACCAGCACTGAAGACCAATGTGCCTGAGGGAGTCCAACCTGTGAAACCAGCACTGAAGACCAATGTGCCCGAGGGAGTCCAACCTGGGAGACCAGCACTGAAGACCAATGTGCCTGAGGGAGTCCAACCTGGGAGACCAGCACTGAAGACCAATGTGCCTGAGGGAGTCCAACCTGGGAGACCAGCACTGAAGACCAATGTGCCTGAGGGAGTCCAACCTGTGAAACCAGCACTGAAGACCAATGAGCCTGAGGGAGTCCAACCTGTGAAACCAGCACTGAAGACCAATGCGCCTGAGGGAGTCCAACCTGGGAGACCAGCACTGAAGACCAATGCGCCTGAGGGAGTCCAACCTGGGAGACCAGCACTGAAGACCAATGTGCCCGAGGGAGTCCAACCTGGGAGACCAGCACTGAAGACCAATGTGCCCGAGGGAGTCCAACTTGTGAAACCAGCACTGAAGACCAATGTGCCCGAGCGAGTCCAACCTGGGAGACCAGCACTGAAGACCAATGTGCCCGAGGGAGTCCAACCTGGGAGACCAGCACTGAAGACCAATGTGCCCGAGGGAGTCCAACCTGGGAGACCAGCACTGAAGACCAATGTGCCCGAGGGAGTCCATCCTGGGAGACCAGCACTGAAGACCAATGTGCCCGAGGGAGTCCAACCTGTGAAACCAGCACTGAAGACCAATGAGCCTGAGGGAGTCCAACCTGTGAAACCAGCACTGAAGACCAATGTGCCTGAGGGAGTCCAACCTGTGAAACCAGCACTGAAGACCAATGTGCCCGAGGGAGTCCAACCTGGGAGACCAGCACTGAAGACCAATGTGCCTGAGGGAGTCCAACCTGGGAGACCAGCACTGAAGACCAATGTGCCTGAGGGAGTCCAACCTGGGAGACCAGCACTGAAGACCAATGTGCCTGAGGGAGTCCAACCTGTGAAACCAGCACTGAAGACCAATGAGCCTGAGGGAGTCCAACCTGTGAAACCAGCACTGAAGACCAATGCGCCTGAGGGAGTCCAACCTGGGAGACCAGCACTGAAGACCAATGTGCCTGAGGGAGTCCAACCTGGGAGACCAGCACTGAAGACCAATGTGCCCGAGGGAGTCCAACCTGGGAGACCAGCACTGAAGACCAATGTGCCCGAGGGAGTCCAACTTGTGAAACCAGCACTGAAGACCAATGTGCCCGAGCGAGTCCAACCTGGGAGACCAGCACTGAAGACCAATGTGCCCGAGGGAGTCCAACCTGGGAGACCAGCACTGAAGACCAATGTGCCCGAGGGAGTCCAACCTGGGAGACCAGCACTGAAGACCAATGTGCCCGAGGGAGTCCATCCTGGGAGACCAGCACTGAAGACCAATGTGCCCGAGGGAGTCCAACCTGTGAAACCAGCACTGAAGACCAATGAGCCTGAGGGAGTCCAACCTGTGAAACCAGCACTGAAGACCAATGTGCCTGAGGGACTCCAACCTGGGAGACCAGCACTGAAGACCAATGAGCCTGAGGGAGTCCAACTTGTGAAACCAGCACTGAAGACCAATGTGCCTGAGGGAGTCCAACCTGGGAGACCAGCACTGAAGACCAATGTGCCTGAGGGAGTCCAACCTGTGAAACCAGCACTGAAGACCAATGAGCCTGAGCGAGTCCAACCTGTGAAACCAGCACTGAAGACCAATGTGCCTGAGGGAGTCCAACCTGTGAAACCAGCACTGAAGACCAATGAGCCTGAGGGAGTCCAACTTGTGAAACCAGCACTGAAGACCAATGTGCCGGAGGGAGTCCAACCTGTGAAACCAGCACTGAAGACCAATGAGCCTGAGGGAGTCCAACCTGTGAAACCAGCACTGAAGACCAATGTGCCTGAGGGAGTCCAACCTGGGAGACCAGCACTGAAGACCAATGTGCCCGAGGGAGTCCAACCTGGGAGACCAGCACTGAAGACCAATGTGCCCGAGGGAGTCCAACTTGTGAAACCAGCACTGAAGACCAATGTGCCCGAGCGAGTCCAACCTGGGAGACCAGCACTGAAGACCAATGTGCCCGAGGGAGTCCAACCTGGGAGACCAGCACTGAAGACCAATGTGCCCGAGGGAGTCCAACCTGGGAGACCAGCACTGAAGACCAATGTGCCCGAGGGAGTCCATCCTGGGAGACCAGCACTGAAGACCAATGTGCCCGAGGGAGTCCAACCTGTGAAACCAGCACTGAAGACCAATGAGCCTGAGGGAGTCCAACCTGTGAAACCAGCACTGAAGACCAATGTGCCGGAGGGAGTCCAACCTGGGAGACCAGCACTGAAGACCAATGAGCCTGAGGGAGTCCAACTTGTGAAACCAGCACTGAAGACCAATGTGCCTGAGGGAGTCCAACCTGGGAGACCAGCACTGAAGACCAATGTGCCTGAGGGAGTCCAACCTGTGAAACCAGCACTGAAGACCAATGAGCCTGAGCGAGTCCAACCTGTGAAACCAGCACTGAAGACCAATGTGCCTGAGGGAGTCCAACCTGTGAAACCAGCACTGAAGACCAATGAGCCTGAGGGAGTCCAACTTGTGAAACCAGCACTGAAGACCAATGTGCCTGAGGGAGTCCAACCTGTGAAACCAGCACTGAAGACCAATGAGCCTGAGGGAGTCCAACCTGTGAAACCAGCACTGAAGACCAATGTGCCTGAGGGAGTCCAACCTGTGAAACCAGCACTGAAGACCAATGTGCCCGAGGGAGTCCAACCTGGGAGACCAGTACTGAAGACCAATGTGCCCGAGGGAGTCCAACCTGGGAGACCAGCACTGAAGACCAATGTGCCTGAGGGTGTCCAACCTGGGAGACCAGCACTGAAGACCAATGTGCCCGAGGGAGTCCAACCTGTGAAACCAGCACTGAAGACCAATGAGCCTGAGGGAGTCCAACCTGTGAAACCAGCACTGAAGACCAATGTGCCTGAGGGAGTCCAACCTGGGAGACCAGCACTGAAGACCAATGTGCCCGAGGGAGTCCAACCTGGGAGACCAGCACTGAAGACTAATGTGCCTGAGGGAGTCCAACCTGGGAGACCAGCACTGAAGACCAATGTGCCCGAGGGAGTCCAACCTGTGAAACCAGCACTGAAGACCAATGAGCCTGAGGGAGTCCAACCTGAGAAACCAGCACTGAAGACCAATGTGCCTGAGGGAGTCCAACCTGTGAAACCAGCACTGAAGACCAATGTGCCTGAGGGAGTCCAACCTGGGAGACCAGCACTGAAGACCAATGTGCCCGAGGGAGTCCAACCTGGGAGACCAGCACTGAAGACCAATGTGCCCGAGGGAGTCCAACCTGTGAAACCAGCACTGAAGACGAATGTGCCTGAGGGAGTCCAACTTGTGAAACCAGTAACAAAGAAAACCTTTTTCCAGTTCAAACAAGCACTGGACCAACTCCTCTCAGTTAATCAAAGGGGGACAGATACCCTGACATGGCACCATGAAACGTGCTGAAAATAGTGAACGGAGAGTGTGGCGGAGGACAGCAATAAGAGTCCACAGCTATTATTCATATTAATATTAGGGTAATATTGAGTGCTGACCTGGCTTTGGGAAGCAATGGAGCGCGTTCATTTATAAGGGGACGAGCGAGTTCGGGAGCAGAGAAACAGGGAGTGGGGGTCTTACAACAGGGGAGGAAGGGCAATTGTCAGCAATGGGTCTACAGGCAAACAGGGGAGGAACCTGTGGGCATCGGGTCAGCCAGTCTCGGGTATGTGGGAGCGGTCGATGTATGAGCCTAGGTGTTAGGGAGGAGCCATAGCTGGGTGGCACTGTACCTCTGAACAGTGAGTGCGATGGCATGGCACCAGTTTGCAACCAGGGAGCAAGCTGAGGGGGAGGAGAGAGATGAGAGTGGGGAGAGGGACAGAGCGCAAGCGACCCCCATGAGCCTGCGGTGGCATTCTGACTGCCCGGTGCATTAGGGTCATAGCCTCACTTTAGCTCAGTGTAAGAATCTCACAGTATCTCAGAGCTGGGCAGTGAAAGGGCAATGGGTTTTAAGTGGCCTGATGAAAGCGTGGCCCCGCCAGGGAACGGCCCTGGAGGCAGATGTGAGAAGTGCCCAGTGATGGGGTGGCGGTCTCATCCTTCATTTCCTTTCAGAGCCCAGGACGAGGGTGTCCCCGAAGCCCCCTCTGAGGTGGCCTGTCAGGCCTTTGTCTTGCCGTGTAAGGAGGCTTCTGCGCCAGTGGGTGCGAACAAGGCCCCTATTGAGCGCGAGCCTGTGAGGGGAAGGCGCGGACAATGGGCCCAACACTGTGTACAACCCTCAGACAAGGCTGTGAACAAACGGTGCCGGGATGTGCCCACAGCCCCCTGGGCTCAGAGTCAGCGCATACATTTACCTACCTCGGCGCCATTCAGCACAATATCAATAGAGCGGGATTGGGCGGGTCGCCATGGCAGCCACTCCTCGCCAACATGGCCGCCGAGGAAGGCCTGCTGCAGGGATGGGCCAATACAAAGCCGCCCCATTTCAGGAGCACGACTGGAGGGCTCAGAAGAGGGCCCACTGCCCCTGTGAGGTTTGCACAAGGAATTAACACTTCTGCAGTGTTGGGATAGAGAGATGTGTCCACATCTGGAGCGGGCCGTGTGCTCTCAGGATGAGTGGGTGCTAGAGTCTAAGTGTGTGCTTTAGTGATAAACAGAAAACAAACCCCCTGACACGCCACACTCACTCAAGGGTCCTGCGGCTGGACTCACGCTGCACAAACAAGGGGAGAAATGTGTCCATCTAAAAACAAGCGTGGGCCTGCTGCCGTGATCCGACGCAAAGCCGGCGCCCAGCGGTGCCAAGGAGCCTTCTGCGATGACTGGAGACACGGGGCGCACGCCCCCCCCCCCCCCCTGTGGCTGGCTAAGCCAGTGGTAGAAGTGTACCAGTGGTAGAAGTGTACCGGAACTAGTGGTCTTAGCGGAGAGGGTAGGGGGAGCATAGTGCAACACGTGACAAGGTGTTGTGGCCGGGGCATTGCACTAGTCCATGTGACTAGTAACTAAGCCTCCTATTGCAGTTTACACTTGCACAGGGACATGAATAGACACATCCTCTGTATAGACTGGTCAATATGATCATACAAAGTAGAGGAATGGTAAACAGCAAAACATAAAAGTAGTGGAACACCGCTCCCCACCGTGACCGCTCACTTCGATCACCGGTAAACCCGGCTACGGGGGTCAGACATGGTGGGCCCGGAACTGGCCCGCCACAGAGACTGCCACCCGAGCGTGATGTTGCAGTGGCTGTGCGAGAGTGTAATTGTGGGTTTGTGTTTGTATCGGCACGCGTGTGTGTGGTGACAAGCTGGTTTGTGAGTGAGCGTCAGTTGACTCTTAAGTCTGTTACTACGTGTTTGGGTGTGTAGATGTGTAAGTGTGTGTACGAGTGGATCGGCGTAAGTGTATGTGTGGTCATCTTGAGTATGGCGAGGACAGGAAACACGAGCTATTTTTAATATCTCCTACCGATTACGAGCTGGGATTGCACGAGATGTCTGCAGCGCGAGGCACGTGGGAAGTCCCACATGGGGTACACACACACACGCATCTGCCCCATGAGTGCCTCGGTGTTACGTTCTTTATTCACCGTGCGTTAAGTATCCAGCTCACAATGAGGTGACATTTACATAGATGGAGGTTTTACTGTTACTGCAAGACACGTGACGGCGGTGTCTTCCTCAATGTGGTGAGGTGGCGCTGCCCCTGCTGCAGTCGCTCTCCTACGGGGAGATGGTGCAATTCAGACTTCAATTGTTAAACAGTGGTGTGTGGGCCCCCACGGACCAATCACAGTAGGGATGTATTGGTGCCATTGCCATCCATGCCAGCGGTGGCATGGCAGCAGGTTCTCGCCTTGGCATGGCAGGAGGTTCTCGCCTTGGCATGGCAGGAGTGTCTCGCCTTGGCACATCAGAAGGTTCTCGCCTTGGCATGGCAGGAGTTTCTTGCATTGTCATGGCAGGAGGTTCTCGCCTTGGCATGGCAGGAGGTTCTCCCCTTGGCATGGCAGCAGGTTCTCACCTTGGCATGGCAGGAGTGTCTCGCCTTGGCACATCAGAAGGTTCTCGCCTTGGCATGGCAGGAGTTTCTTGCATTGTCATGGCAGGAGGTTCTCGCCTTGGCATGGCAGGAGGTTCTCCCCTTGGCATGGCAGGAGGTTCTCGCCTTGGCATGGCAGGAGTTTCTTGCATTGGCATGGCAGGAGGTTCTCGCCTTCGCATGGCAGGATGTTCTCCCCTTGGCATGGCAGGAGGTTCTCGCCTTGGCATGGCAGGAGTTTCTCACCGTGGCATGGCAGGAGTGTCTCGCCTTGGCATGGCAGGAGTTTCTCACCTTGGCATGGTAGAAGGTCCTCGCCTTGGCATGGCAAGAGTGTCTCACCTTGGCACGTCAGAAGGTTCTCGCCTTGGCATGGCAGGAGTTTCTTGCATTGGCATGGCAGGAGTGTCTCGCCTTGGCATGGCAGGAGGTTCTCCCCTTGGCATGGCAGCAGGTTCTCGCCTTGGCATGGCAGGGGTGTGTTGAAAGCGTTAGCTTTGGCTGTGGTGATGGCTGCTTTGTATTGGTGGGAGATTAAGTGGAACTCGTTTTTGGCACTGTCGCAAGGGTTGGTTTGCCAGTTTTTTAGTGCTTCTCTTTTGCGAGAGCGCAATGCCTGAAGTTCTTCAGAGAACCAGGAGTTGGTGTGTAGTGATTTCTTTTTTGCATTCGAGTGGTGCTATTACGTTAATGGCTTTAGTGATAACATCCTTGTAAATGTCTGCTAGGTTGTTAGGGTCATTGGCGAAGGGGGGTGCTAGTTCAGGGATATTGAGGTAAGGGCGCAGGGTGTCCTCGTTGAGCTTCTTAGAGTTTCTCACTTGCACTGCGGTAGCAGGGGTGAGAGTTGTGTGGCTCTTGGTGATGGGTATAGTGAATTCGATACAGTTGTGATCGGTCCATGACAAGTTGGTGTTAGAGGTGATTGTAGAGAGGCAGTTATGGTCCGCGATACAATCCAGATGTCCCTACTGCACATAACATGTGGACATAGGACACATGCTCATATTTGCACCTATGACGCATGCACCTATAACACACACACCTATGACACATGCTCCTATGACACATGCTTCTACCACACAAGCTCCTACCACACATGCTCCTACCACATACACTCTTACCAAACACACTCTTACGACACACATTCTAATGACACACATTCCTACACCACATGCTCCTATGACACACACACAACACACAATCCTATGTAGAGGAGCAGGTAGGCGCTATCCTGCCAGTCCCCACACCCTCGCCACTGTCATATTGGAACGGTCGGAGAAGAGCTATCGATGGGACCCCCTGTATCATTCAGATAATGCAATGCGTGAATGAGAGACGCTATGTACCCAGACAGCCATAAAGAATGTACCCTCACACTGAACGTGTGGAAAGATATCACATGGAAGAAAGTTACATGGAAGGATGTCGCCTGCTAAGATGTCAGAATGCATCAGTGAATATCGTGGATGAACGTTAAAGTGAAATCTGACGATGACAAAGTGATGTCATGAAGAAGATATATGAACCTGTACTGAAACAATATGAAATTACTTAGAAGTAACAATGTAACTGAAGTACTAAGAGTAACATGTACCTAAAGCTAAAGTAATCATGGATCTAAAGAAGATGAAGTAACTTACTGACCAATAACTGTAAATACACAGTAACTCAAAGTAGAAAGACAAGGTATAGAAGCTTGCTATAGAGGAATCTTTAACGTGGCCAGGACGGCCATATAAGGAAAATGGACGATGGTTCATGTGAATGTAACCAAGATACCACAGAAACAGGCCAAAGCTGTAAGAATTAGGAGATGTGGAAAGACAGCCCTGTGAGCAGACCCGATGATGGGTCAAGGTTGGCCCAGAGCAAAGATGCTATTTTTAAAGGAAAAGCACAGAGCACAAAGGGAGTACAAGGATAAGCTCTGAATATTAAACATTCTTCTTAGATGAAGGAAGACGAAAACATCTGTGAGAGCAAAACTACTGGTCAATTAAAAGTATACAAAGTTCATATGAGGTAGAGTGAGCATGTCTCTGGAAGCCAGAAGGAGCAACTGCACCGTTCATAATTATATCAAATAGCAGTAAATGGAAGGCTTAAATTGACACATTCGTGGTCCACTCATACGTGACTCAGAAGTCGAAAACAAATGCTATTCATTTGAGCCTTAAGTTAAGATAGTGGTGTGCTCACACTCCCATGAATGTTCCAGGACAGTGAGCAGGCAAAAAGGTCAAACTACAAATGAGAGACTTTGGCTTGTGGCCTGCAGATGAGATATGATGGACTAATTAGGAAAATGGGGAGTAGTCCGATGGGATTCAAACACCTACGTTTTGTTTCACGTATGTGCTGCTAGGAGCCAAAAGTCCAAGGTTGGAATAGTATGGCAACCAATGAGTGGGGTTGGGGGACAACCTAACACACAAAGTTTCTTGCAAGAGCCAATCCCCTGATGTTTTGTCCACTATAATGAGTAATGTATGCATTTATAGGGAGTTCAAGGCGTGCCCTGCAGACAAGAGGTAGCCAATGAAGCGCTAACCTATACATATTTGAAAGTAAACATGTTTCCTTAACCAATCCCTCCCCTCGATAGGTTTTGTATTTTGCCATGTAGTATGATGTCATAGATGATGTACAGTGTGGTATAAGACATCCGCCAAGTCAAACCTAGGTGTGAGTGTGCATGCATCAGTCCTACATTTGTCAGGTCTCCCTGCTTTATTAAACTGAGAAAAAAGTAGTATTTTTCCATATTCCTTGAGTTTGTCCATTTATTTGATTTGATTTGTGACCATTATTGTAATTCCATCTAGCGCAAAATACGCTCCAAAGTGCTACTGCACCCCTATGATATATTTTCCTATAACATGCGCAGCTACTGCACATAACATGTGGACTTATGATATATGCTCTCATATGCACCTATGACACATGCTCCTACGACGCATGCTCCTCTGAGACACGCTCCTACCATACACGCTCATACCACACACACTCTTATGGCACACACTGTAATGACACTCTCCTATGACACGTGCTCCTACGACACATGCTCCTATGACACATGCTCCTACAACACATGCTGCTACAAAACACACACATGACACACAATCTCATGAAATGTGGTCTTACAACACAGAAACCTACAAAACATGCACTTACAACACATATACTTATGGCACACACTGTTATGCTATAATATCAAGAGAGCAAACCCGGTAGACCACTGTACAGACCCATTGACAGTGTCTACTCTGTCTGTATCCAGAAGGATCAATGACAAATCTAAATAGAAGACAGAGCTAGCGATACAGGTGCTGGTCTCAAAACATAGAGAGGAAGGGGGGGGCAAACACATCTAAAAAACTATAACATCAATTTTAATAAGAAATCAAATAGTTAAAATACACGATTAAATTCAATGGTCCACAATACAAAACTTTACAGAAAACATAGGAAAACGTAATTTGCAATAGATGCTAATTAACACAAATTCAAGAAATAACAAGGTACATCTAAGACAACCTGTTGTGTACCAGATTCCATTTGGATTATTATATCATATTCTCACTTCCCTGTTTTCAATCTAGAGAGCTGTCTCGACATGTTTCTGTTCACAAACACAATTAACGAACATTCATCAGGAGAAGACAACAATTAACACGAAAAACCGAGTTCCTACAGAGTCACAGACTTGATCTGGGTCAGTCTCATAGCACCTTGTATGGTGCTCGTGGGGGCTCTCAACTTCTATGAGTAGGTTGGGATAGGAGGAAGAATCAGTCCTGCCAGGGTGGGTAGTAGGCGGGCCACACCGAAGTCTCTAAGGTTGTGCGAGAAGGCTCTTCACAACATGAACCAGTAGGTCGTCTCCTTCGAGACAGTAAGTTCCCAGTGCTACAAGAGCGTATGTGTGGGAAATCACTCGCTCTCAAAAGAAAACAATTGCTCTCAAGGTGCGGGATGCGTAGTACTGAAGAGTCACTTTCCGGATGCAAGAAATGCCTCGTCATGGTTCAGGTAACACCAGGTAACACCCCGCACCTTGAGAGTGTTTGTTTTCCTTTGAGAGCGAGTGATTTCCCACACATACGCTCTTGTAGTGAGATTTGGACTCCAACCCCTTGGCTACTTGTTACTCTGCTTACGTGGTTTTTGAAAGCGGCAGAATTTCTAGTTTCGAACTTCTCCGGGCACTTACCGTCTCAAATGAGACAACCTACTGGTTCATGTTGTGGAGAGCATTCTCGCATAACCTTAGAGACTTCGGTGTGTCCCGCCTACTACCCACCCTGGCAGGACTGATTCTTCCTCCTATCCCAACCTACTCATAGAAGTTGATAGCCCCCACGAGCACCATACAAGGTGCTATGAGACTGACCCAGATCAAGGGCCTCATTCCGAGTATGGCGGTAAGGGATAGCGGCCACCGGTAACGAGACCGGTGGTGGTGATCCCTTACCGCCATACTCCGAGTTCCCTTTGCGCCCTCGCCCTTAACGCCTGCTTTGAGCAGGTGTTCAAGTCGAGGGCGCAAAGGGGCCTCCAAGCCAATAACGGTGACCGTAATGAACGGTCACCGTTATTTGCATCTTCCCCATTCCCATTGAGCCCTATGGGGGCTCATTTGGGAATGGGGAAGAGCCTTGGTGAATGGGGAATTACCGCCCCGCCAACCTTGGAATGGGGCGGTAATTCCGCCATCCACCAAGGCGCTGCCGGTCCGGGTACGGCGTCAACCAAGGCGTTAATAGCGCCATTGGTTAGCGCCGTACTCTGAATGAGGCCCCAAGTCTGTGACTCTGTAGGAACTAGGTTTTTGTTGTTAATTATTGTCTTCTCCTGATGAATGTTCGTTAATTGTGTTTGTGAACAGAAACATGTCGAGACAGCTCTCTGGATTGAAAACAGGGAAGTGAGAACAAGATATAATAATCCAAATGGAATCTGGTACACAACAGGTTGTCTTAGATGTACATTGTTATTTCTTGAATTTGTGTTAATTAGCATCTATTGCAAATTACGTTTTCCTATGTTTTCTGTAAAGTTTGGTATTGTGGACCATTGAATTTAATCGTGTATTTTAAATATCTGATTTATTATTAAAATTGATGTTATAGTTTTTTAGATGCGTTTGGTCCTCCCCTTCCTCTATATGTTTTGAGACCAACACCTGTATCGCTAGCTCTGTCTTCAATTTAGATTTGTTACACACTGTTATGCAACATGCCCTTATGCCACGCACACACTTATTCTACATGCTCTGTGATGGGGTGTCCCGTCACAAATAACCATGCTGACTTTTATGAAAAGTCCAAGGGTGTTTATTTGTAAACTTAATGGTCAGAGATGCTGATTCTGTTCTTGATTCTTTGGGCTCTAAGGGCCTGGGAATGATTGGCCCTAGGGCTGTCCCTTTCCTCTCTCAACTCCCCAGGTCTGGGACCCACCACCCAGCCCCAAACATCCCTACCAGGTTGTTAGTCAGTACCTATCGTTAACACCTATCTGTTCTACTAACTATGGCTCTAGGTGTTTGCCCTAAAATGCTGGCTATCTGTCTCCCCTAACTTTCCCTCTCCTATCGTTGGTTAGTCTCTCCGGCAATAGGGCGTGGTGCCTTCTTTCACCCAGCATCATGCACACTCCTTTCGCAACCTCTCATACATGATCCTTTCCTGTACTGATCCCTCCAATCGCTCACTCCTCCTTTCCACCGCCATCCTTCCATCTTACTTCCTTTCCTGCTACTATTCTTTCCTGATGCTTGTTGTTCCAACTATCCCTCTACCTTGGTTCCATTTCCCTCCCTCCTCTCACGCTACTTCCCCACCTCTTGCTATTCTCCTTGTTATCATTTCTATCTCACTTAATGCAATATCCCCTCCTACTCTCCCACTCACCGTCGCTCTTCCCACTCTACTACTGCTCCTATTTCCCTACTACCACTACCTCTGTTCTACATTTAGACACTATGCACTTGCTGTAACTAGCGTCTAGATGCCCGGGTACTTTGTGCTCTTAGCATTGCTGTCTCTGACACAGACTAGAACCAGTCTCACCTTGTATACAATTGTGAGGGCAGTGTCTATGCAGTATAATGCAGGAATTAATGGCTTGCCTTGTTTGAAAACAGTTTAACCATATCTGCCATACCTGATACTGCACTTTTCTTTGTTTCTTGAGATTCATCTGATGCAGGAAGACTGACCTACTGATCCACATCTGAACATCCGTGCCAAGTGATGTCTCTGAGCAGAGCACATCTGATCTGTGGAATGCGTAATGCCTCAGAGAGGGGCATGATAACAGCTCCACCTGAAAATGTACACAGTTTATGAAGCTGCTGGTTCGAATCCCAGAGTGCAAGAGGCTCGCAGAAACTGCCTGCAATTGAGAGATGTACTTCCCTGCTGTGTTTCGAAATGGACATATTTATCATTCGTACATTATACAAGCTGTTTGCATGGATAGCAAGAAGAGAAGAAATTGGATCCACGCTGCACATCTGAAAAAATTACCTTTGCCTCTGCCCTATGACAACTGGGTAAAGGAGGGGTTAGGGTATAGAGAAATACGTACCAAATACGTGCCCCAGTGTGCCTTTCAGTGAGAAGAAATAAATACTGATCCTGGTTTTGTGCAACATGAGGGTCCATTGAGATGTGAATATAACTGAATTGTTCAAAGGTCACTCTGTGCCCAGGGTGACACGATACAATCTGTACCAAGGAAAGATAGGGAAAAACTTTTGGGGTAGAAAAGTGTTGCAGCAATTTGTGCAGCACCCACAAGAAACCAACTTGTGTTCCCTCTATACCCACCCAAAGACTCATGGAGGTAGAGGGGGGCAGGGAACAGAAGACTTGAATTAAGGAAGGACAGGTGGTCAAGTGCCACCCACATATGAACTTCTAGAGCCTGTATCAGTGAGGCTTCTTAATGGACACTGATAAACTATGCCCATGTTTGGGTTGCACAGAAGTGAGGATATGGACACTTTTGCCACAGAAATGATCAGGTCGAGGGGACCATGGTTAGCCAGAGAAATATGTGATACTTGGTCTGATAATAACTGGTAATAATAATAACTGTCTTTTGGGTACTAGAGACTGCACGCCATTACAGAAAACTGTTGCCACGTCCATCCCACCTGCTATGCTATGCTATACTATGCTATGCTATGCTGTGTTTTCTTTCTTTCCAACACACACACATGCTTGATACTTTTCATCTTGAGCACCAGGTTGATATATATATCCTGCTTTTGTCCACAGCTTGCTATGCACCCCTTAGAGCAATGTTTTCAGGTTAATAGAATGATAGCACCAACCTTTTTGTCACCATTGCAGTGCTTGCAGGAATCATCCTAGGATGCTGCCTTTGTATACAATGCGTCCCTGTTTTAGTTTCCATGCTATGTACATGTTCCACAGATCTGACGCGCTTACAGGTCAACATGGTTAACTGCCAACGGTTTACCTTCTCTCACCAGGACCTTACTAATAGAGTTTCACTATGCTTTTTCAATGGTGTTACTGTTCCAGTATCACTATTCCCCTGCCTATGTTACTACATGAGTGCCTAGCTACAGCTGCTTCTTATCCATGTTTTGACTGACCTCAGTCATCTAACTTGACTGATGTCAATATGCCATCTCCTCCACACTACTGCCTAGCTTTACTGTCCTAGAATTGATTAGCCCATGCTAAAAGGAGCGTTTGTGAATCAGCATTTTTATGATTAGCATAAGCTAATTAATTCATTCATTAATGTAAACTTGTTTAGCACTATGGTTTGTTCTGAGCTATCATGGATCAACATTTGCTAAGAGTCATGCAGAAAGATATAATGAATAATTGTCATTATGTATAGCGCAAATTCTAGTTTCGAAGTGCTATATATGTTTGTGTGCCAATGCTAAAATGCTGAACGCAGCTGAACAGTGAATAGATGTTATAATAAGAGAGTGTCTTTTGGCAGACACTGTTGGCAGACTGTAAGCTATTTTCAGCACAGAGTAACCTTCAGTTACTAAAACAAAGATTGTATAACTCAGAATGTCTTTTTGGTTCAGGAACTGCATGTGATTTTATGAACTTATAATGCTCATGGTGTACTTGTAAGCAAACTGCGGAAAAATATATGTTTTCCCAGAATAACTGTACATGACAGTATATGCCTCTCAGAAATGTATGCACATAGGCAAAAGCATGCGGGTTTCCCTGCAATTCTTCTACGCATGTAATGTACGTCAATGCCACTATGTAGAAACAGTGGATTTCTGTTCAGTAGTGTGTGCCAGTGTGTGGTGTGTGCTAGTGCTAGAGTGTTAGTGCTAGGGGACTCGGCTTGTTAGTGAGCAGATGACTTCCCTTGCCATGCATAATAAACTGTTTTCCGTTTAATATCTTTCTCTGTGTCTCTTGTGATCTTATTTTTTTCCATAGTATATATTTTGGGACTTACAATGGTGCCCCGCTCACCCTCTATTAACCCCGGTTCAACCCTCAGGAACTCTCAGGGAAAAGGTGCCCTGCTCACCCTTCTACTACTAATTCCCACTATACCACTTATATACTTCCCTCGCTACTCCCATCACCTACTACCTCTACTCCCAACAACTACTACTGCAACCTCTGCTCCCACTCCACCACTGCTCCTATTCTACCGCTAATACTCAGACTCTCTTCTCTCTAACACAAACACTCCACAGACTCCCTCCTTACCAATAGCCTCAGCACTGCAGCCGCTCACGCCTCCTCTGGTCTCTTGGACGTCCTCCTCCATCTCCTGTCCTCACCTAACTAACCCACCCCTACACACTCACATGCACCTAATGAAATACTCCACCCCCTTCCAGGATTGGCCACTCACTCTGTCCAATCACTTACCTGGCTCAAGGGAGGAGTGTTTAGGTAGGCTTCAAAAAGGGCTTGTAAGCCCCTCCCCTTTTTCTGGAAGCATTTCTGGCAAGGAAAGTGGAAGGTTTCTGAGGAACTAGAGTCCTTGTTCCACAAAGCCTTATAATGAGCCTTTTAAATCTTAATATCGCTGGTGATCTGGTGGGAGCCTCATTAATAAGGCCTTTTTTCCGAATGGTATGTATTTTTCTGGAGACTTTGCTACACTGCTTTCTCACGTGGCCGCTGTTAGGCTTCTTTCTGTGTGCTGCAAAGAAGTGCAAGCTGCTTCTGCGTGGTGGCTTCCCTCTGCTGCCTCCCGCTACAGTTTCCCTATCAGTGTTCGCCATCACCATAGGTAAGATGGGGATGAGAAGGGGCCTGTACACACTTGTGCGAGCACCAGGGAATGTTTGGGGCGGACTTTCTTCCTTCCCTAACACGGCCTGTAAGCAGGCCTTGTCATAGTTCTTACAACACAGGCTAGTATCACAAAAACACTCCGAATCAATAATCATATAACTGTAAAAAATGTTGAAATTATTTGAAAAAAACTATTTGTTTTTACAAAAGAGTTAAGGTTAAACCAACAAAAACTTAGTCCACAAACATCAGAAATAATAAAGTTAAGATAACAACATAAACTGTATTAATAAATTAAAAAATATTATATTTAAACCAAATATAATGCTAACCTTAACTCACCCACACACTTAAAAGCATATAATATTACCATAGAATTATAATAATTTCGCACATAAAAACAAGCAATTGTACACAACTTCAAATCATTAAAAAGTTAATTAAATGTACACTTAAAATAAATGTTAAAAAAGTATAACATATTATTTGTAACACAAAATTGCTACATAATAACAAACAAATTATAATATACAGAAGCATAATTCCTCCCAAAAAATTGAAATAAAAAACAATACAATAATAAAAATAAAAATGTATAAGCATTCAAGTCTTCTACTTTACATAAACAATAAAATCAATTAACAAATAACTTTATAAATTAATAGAAATACAAATATTAAATAACATGGCCCATGTCATCATTGTAAATACATATAATTTACTAAACAATAAGCATAACATTATAAAAATAAAACTGACAGAAAACCAATACAAATTATTATTATCATATTTTTTTGTATTGGTTTATACAAACCTTTAAAAACAGACACCAATGAATCAGAAGAATACATTTCCCTATTTCCCTATTTCCATCTCTTCATCATCTAGTCACTTCTTTCTCTAAAATACAGTAAGAAACATTTCAGATTTGTCGTGCAAAAGAAGGGACACGTGCCCACTCTTTAACTGGGCTTTAAGTTTGTTTTTTCAACGTCCAAGCCCTCCTTTAGGACACAGAGGAAGGCAACCAAAGCATATAGCACCGATCAGTTAGATCGATCAAACAGGGCTCTCCACCAATCATCAACAGACAGTGTTTGATGTTTGCTAATTACTGTGCCAAAAATGTTTCTTCTTTGTTGTTCAAACCCAGCACACGACATTGTCAAGTGTTTTAGAGTCTTGTTATTTGTTCTACAGAAGTGACACGTCAGGTCTGAATCAGCATACTGGGGCCAAACACTTAGATGCTCCTTAGTGGCCAGTGCATTAAGCCTAAAATGCATCTATAGTGCTCTCGTATGCTGGTCTGGAAAGCAGGTTAAATAATCTTGTAGCTGACCGTATGCTCTGGCTTCTCCAGGGGCCTCTTTCATCGTTATTGATTCAGATCTTAAATTGCATGTGTTGATCCAGTCTGTTCTCCACATCTTTTCTTGGCCAAATCTAGGTTTTCAATTAGGGACTGTACTGTGATATCATGTTTCTAGTACCTTGAGGCATAGCGCATTCCATTGAGAAAGAATGGTGTGTGCTTTTTCTGTGTCAGGTTTGTGTAGTATATGGATTTGAGGCGGCGGATCCGTTTGCATCGTTTTTCTAAACAGGCTTAGTAGATTCCAGGAGACTCGAGCTTGGATTGAAATGTAACCGAGTTCGAATCTTATGCATGCCGTTGGGGTCCCCTTTGGTAAGTGCAAGACTCTTGACCAAAACATGTTTTTAAGTGAGTTCCACAGATCATATCCACATCCAAAGGCATTTTCAACACCATATATCAGGGCAGGCACCACTTTTTGTTGAAAGAAGCTAACGGTTGGTTTTAAAGAAAATGTGCCAAATTTTTTGTTGATCAAGGAAACCTGGCAAGCCATCTGGCGACATTTGCTTTTTGTCACCTCGACCCAGGATGCATCGTTTCTACTTGCACTCATTCTCATGCCTAAGTAGGTGGTGTTTTTCACTATCTTAATCGGTTCCTTGTCGCGGTACCAATTGAACTTCTTCTTGTTCCCACTGTTTCCCAGCAGTTTTTCAAGGACCAAAATGTTGCATTTTTGCTTATTTATATAGAGTCCATTCGCTGTTATGTACTTTTCAAGAGTGGTAAGTTTACGTTGAAGACCTATGGGTGTCAAATCCATAAGGATAAGGTCATCCGTATAAACAAGATAATCAATGTGGGTGCCATGAATTTTGGATGGAAAGGTGGTTAGTTCATTAAAGATCTCCTTAATGTCCGGTATGAACAGATTGAAGATAAAGGCTGCTAAAGGGCAGCCTTGTTTAACACCCCTGTATGTGCCGATAGGGGCTGATAGTGTGCCTTTGAGATCAAGTCGCATCTTGATAGAAGTGTTTGTGTGTAACTCCCGGATGGCAGCCAGCAGGCTGGGGGGACAATTCCACACACTACGTGTTTTCCATAGCAGGTCACTGTTTATGCTATCAAAAGCGTGTGATAGGTCTATTAAGGCCAGGTACACCTTTGAATTGGACCGATGGGCTTCCATCTTCAATAGGTTTAACAGCAGAAGGTTCACACCGCACCCAACTCCCTTCACAAATCCTGCTTGTCTTGGGTCTACCCGGTTTGATTCAGTAGCCCACTTCAGGAGTTTCTGTTGCAGGAGGGTGGCGTAAATTTTCCCCAGCACGTCAAGCAACGGAATCAGTCTATAGTTTTTTGGGTTCCTTCTGTCGCATTTTTTGAAGATTGGTACAATCACAGCAGACTTCCACGATTTTGGGGTACTACAACACTTAACAATTCTGTTGAACAAAGTTGTGCAGAAGTCTGTCCATTGGTCCGGGTGACGTTTGATAGAATAATTAGTTAAACCATCCGGGCCAGGTCTCTGGAAGCGTGCACGTTCTTAATTGCTTGTAGGATGTCCTCTTTGTCAAAAACAATCTCCCAGTGGGTCAAGGCAGGGGCTTCCCACTCCTTGGTTGTAACATCTTTACAGAAGAGATCAGTGTAAAAGGACGTCCACTCTGCCTCCAAGACCAAGTTTGCTTGGAGGGCATGTTGTGCGGCACGATTGGTGTTTATCAATCTCCGGTAGTCGGCAGAATTTTTACTTGCCATTTTAGACAGCATTAGCTCCGCGTCGTTTTGTGCCATGATGACCTTATGTGACTTGAGCCAGTTCTTGTGTGTTTGCTTGAGCGATCTTATCTGGTCGTAGACGTTAGCATTGGAGGCTTTTTGCAAGTTTCTTAGGTCACGTCGCAATGTTCTTTTCCATTGGAGAATTTCTAAGTCAAATTTATGTTTTGGTGTGAATTCAGCATGTTTTAGTTTGTGTTTATGTTCCTCGAATTGTGACAACAGATGTTGGTATTCCAGTGACTCTGAGTGCAATTGAAATTCAAAAATAATGTAAGTTAATTCCTCATCTTCGAGGTGTAGGCGAATTCTACATGCTCCTGTTCTCACTGCATGAGACCACATCTCTTGATCGCGCTGAGTGCTGTTATTGAAACTTAGAGTCACCATGTCTTGGTCACTATGAGTCATTTTAGTGATCTCTAAACGAGTGGTCCTCGTGTGGATGTTTTCAGACACGAATATATAGTCGAGTGTCTAGCTTTGATCACATCTTCTCCAAGTCGGTTGAGCTGAAATATCACCAGCTGTTTGACCATTTAGCATCATTAGCCCACGGAGCTCCATTTCCAAACACCATTGATTTATTAACCGCTCCTGGGAGTTGTTGGTTTTCTTATTACCACTAGGTACATTTTGGAATGTAATACAATCAATGTTTACATCTCGCCTGCTGATTAGATTGATCAGATTTCCCCTTTCTATTAGGTCATCAATGACCGTTGTAACTTGATCAACAAAGGACTCAGAGCCTGCTGCCAAGTGGTTCCAATATAGATTAATGATGTACAACCTAGGCGTTTGAGACCTTTCTTTCCCCAAAGAACTGACAACAACCACCTGAATAAATGGAGATGGATTAAAGGATTTTTCAATCCTAAAGCCAGAGTCTTTCTTTACTGCCACTAGTAGACCAGCCATTGGTCACCCTTAGACTTCTTGATGGCTGGATGAAATGCTATTTCGAATCCTTCAAGGATGGGAATTTCATTTAACCAGGTTTCCTGTAGGCAAATAAGATCAAGGCCAGTAGCCCAAACAGTTGAGAACAGGGAAGTTAGAGGTAAACACTACAACAGATTTACCACAGAAGTATATGCATCTAAACATTGGTCTTCTTAATACACATTCTTTAACAAAACATGCAAACAATATCAAAGATATGATTACCTCTAATAACTTCGACATTCTTTGCATAACAGAAATCTGGCTCATAGACCCAGTGGGGCCTACTTGTGAGCAGGCTGTACCAGAAGGTTACACTATGTACATGGAGAATAGGCAGCAGGGTCGAGGAGGTGGGGTGGCAATTATTGCAAAGGACAGCCTTAAACTTTTCAAGGTGACTCTAAGCTGTAGCGGGTGTGAAGCACTCCACCTGAAACTAGTGTTCTCCCCCAACAACTCCCTAAATTTGGTGGTCATCTACAGACCACTGGCGTTGGTTTCGGATTTCTCAATGGAACTTTGCTCACACTTAAACACCCTAAGATCCGTTAACGTGTCCACAGTTGTTATGGGAGACTTTAACCTATGGCGAGGGAATAAGAAGGATAAAGGAGCCATTGCTTTGGAAAAAGCATTGAACAACCTTGACTTTAATGTTTTCAATGAGGATCCCACTACCCCTCAGGGAAACCAGTTGGACTGGCTATGCGGATATAATGTATCCCTGCAAGACTGCAGAACCACGCCCTGCATTTGGAGCGACCACTATCTGGTATCTGCTAATCTAAAACTGCCTATTCATGTACATCAACATAATCCCCATATCCAGGTAGTTAATAGAAACTTTAAAAATCTAAACAGGGCACAGCTTAAGTCATGCGCTGATGAAATACTGTGTTCCTTTCAGGATCTTGACTCATGCGCAATCCTCTTAGACAAATACAATAAGCACGTTCTTGAGCTGGTGGAGGCAGAGGCCCCTCTCAAATCTAAATAAGTAAGAAAAAACAATAACTGCCAAAAATGGTTTCTATAGAGCTCCACACTTTAAAAAAGGAAAAACGAACTCTGGAGAGGAAATGGATCCTAGAAAAATCAGTGGACAGTAAAAATAATTGGAAAATAAAGGACAAGGAATATAGAGACAAAATCAAGTCAGCAAAGGCCAACCTCTTTAATTCAGAGATTGAATTTGCTGACAATAAGACTAGTAAACTTTTTGACATAGTAAAGAGCATTGAAAAACCTGCTAGCCTCACACCCCCCTTTACGCCCACAGAGGAGGATTGTAATATTGTCTCTAAGGCTTTTCAAGCTAAAACTGATAAAGCACGACAAAATATTATCAAGGCTAGAACCTCTGTTAATCAGGATATACAATCTATAGAAGTGGAGACAATCATTAGAGAACAGCTATTCAAATTTGACTCCATTACAGAAGCAGAATTGTTAGAGGTACTGAACAATATGAAACCCACCACCTGGGCAGAAAACATTCTACCACCTAGCATTATACTCCAACATCAAGACATGTTTGCCCCCATTCTCCTGAGAATAGTGAATGCCTCGTTCCAGGAGGGTGTAGTGCCTAAGGAACTTAAGAAGGTCACCATCACCCCTCTTGTAAAAAAAGCCGGCCTGGATCCAAAGGACCCAGCTAACCTGCGCCCAATAACAAACTCCAATTTTGTTCTTAAATTATTGGACAAGGTAGCAAAGCAGCAACTACAGTATTTTGTAGAGAATCAGGAAGCCTTGCACCAGCGACAATCTGGCTTCAGAGCGTCCCATGGCACTGAAACAGCCAGGCTGGACCTGCAGAATCAGATGCTGAGCCTGTTACACAAAAATAAGTTAGGGATGCTGATGGTTCTTGATTTAAGCGCTGCTTTCGATCTGGTAGATCATCAACTCCTCATTAAGGCACTCAGAGAGAACGTGGGCTGCTCCGAAGGAGCCATTGACTGGTTATTGTCATTTCTATCGAACCGCCAAGCCAGAGTCCATTGGGCAAGCAACTTTTCTGATCCCTGCGACATCCTCTTCGGAGTGCCCCAAGGGGCCAGTTTGTCTCCAATGCTGTTTAACATATACATGCACACTTTGTGCAGCATACTGGTGAAAGCTTGCATGTCGTTTTCCGAATTACGCAGATGACACTCAGCTTATTTTGGAACTGGGGGGTAGCCATCACGCCGCTGACAGCGAAGTGATTGCAAGGGTTTATAAGACAATAGACGACTGGATGCAGGCTAATTGGATGTGCCTGAATGATTCAAAAACCGAACTGATGCTGTTTGGTTCCAGTCGTCAGTTGGCTAATCTAGGGGCAGAGTACAAATCTTTCCAAATTAAGAAAGCCATCATTTCGGTGGCCCCTAAAGTGAAAACCTTGGGCATGATGGTTTACTCTGCGGTTGATTCTCATGCCCAGACCAGCTATCTCCAAAAAAATATGGCTTATTATCTTAGGCTAATGAGATATATCAAGCCTTTCCTAAATGAATGCAACCTGGCCACCATAGCCAGAGCCATTATCCTATCACGGCCCGACTATGGCAATGGACTGTTGTTAGGGGCCTCGTCTAAGGACTTATCTAGATGTCAGGTGATTCAGTACAGTGCGGTTAGGCTAGTTAAAAATCTGAAGAAGAAAGATCATGTCACCCCCGATAGGATTTCCCTTCATTGGCTAAGAGTAGAGGAACGTATAAAGTTTAAGGCCCTCTCCTTGGTCCACAAGTGCCTTTATGGTAAAGCACCAGAGTATTTGAAAAACAGCCTAGTTCTCTACACACCCAGGAGAAGACTACGATCGGAAGGAAAGTGCCTCCTGGTCGTACCCAATTTCAAGTTGAAATCTGGGTTGGGTAGATCTTTTCTGGTGCTGGCACCTAAATTGTGGAACAGCCTCCCCGATTCTCTGAGGTCAGAAGCAAACCACCTTTTATTTAGGAAACGGATGAAGACACACCTCTTTAGATACGTTTTCTGGCGCTAGTGGCTGCCGGGTCTCCCGAGCCAACAGCTCGGGTCACATTATGCCTGTCCTCTTTTCTTCTGTGTTGTAATGTTCAAGCGCCCTGATGCCCTTGGGCTACCGGCGCTATACAACAATAAATACATACATACATACAGATGTGTGAATCCCCTAGTGTTCCAAGATCCCATTATGCAATTTTGAGGTTCCACTTGGGCCTGGCATTACTTGTCTAATTTGGTGTTTAGAGTACCAGCAAGCCAGGACCAGTCATTTGCTTTGCCAGCCAAGTTAGCGACTTGCTCTGTCTCTTCGGAATTTGTTGATACACTATTTGCTCCTTGGAATGTTATCCTTATGAGGTCGTTCATTTGAAGTTTGGTCGAAGATTCAGAATGTTGAAAGCAAGTTCGCGATTGAACTAATGGAGTCAAGGCAGCATTTATGGATTGTAATACCTCAGCATCTGTCTGTTTGACTCCGCCAACTGCCACTCTGCATGTGCCATTTTCCATGGATCTAGGCACAAGACAATTCGGTACTGTGAAAAATGTCGAACCCCAGAGACATTAGCACTGGACCCGCTTCCAGTAAAATGTCTGCTATGAGTTTAGACTGCAGATGTAGTATTACAGCGTCGTTTTTGGTTTCATTGAAAAATTCAACAATTTTCAAGTCTCCGGATTCGATGGCTCTAAGGCTTGGAACAAGGTGACACAACCACAAAATATTGTGGCAGTTTAGAATTAAATCATCCGAAGATTCTATGCGTTCCAATAGCACTTGCTGTAGAGCCTGTGGTTTTTGTACAGTGGTTTTCGCCTTTTTATCCATCATGGCTTGGGGAAGGCTTTTACTCATTTCTGACGCAGTTCGCTTGTGTTTTGTTGTAGCACCGGTGGTGAGAAGTGGCTGCAAATCAGATTTACGCTCAGTTGGTGTGTCCTTCTGGACGTAAGATGTGGAAGGGCGAGCTGGTTGAAGCCCATTGCAGCTGAACGCTTTTCGATAAAGAGTCTGACGTTCTCGGATAGACATCTGGTATGTGAGACATTGCAGCCAGTTTGGTGCGTTTTTCATCCAGTGTCATGAAAGTGAGCTTGGGTTTGGAGAGACCATCTTGGAGAGAGGGGGGTTGCTGAAACACTTGGCAAAGTCTTGGTACTTTGTTTCGTTGGAATGGGATTGTTTCTTCGCACAGAACGTCTCTACTGGATGTTTCAGGGACCATGGATGCTTTTACCTCAGATTCTGTTGAAACGGGCGGTTGAGGTAAATGAGACGGTTTTAAGACTGTGTTTGAGTTGGGTGCCTCTTTCGTTTGACCTGCGGTGTCGCGACTGGGCATAGTGTGTAAGGTTTTGCAAGCTGCTTGCACAGTTGCAACATGCTCACTCGGTTCCTTGTCGTCGCCGTTCTCATAAGTTGACATATTCATCAGGTCTGCGGATACATCACTGTTGCATGTAACAGGCGCTAAGTCCTCATCCATCAGAGTTGTTACTTCTTTTAGGACAACTTTTGGATCACAGCTTTTCTCTTTCACAATGGTTCTGTTTACCGTCACATTGACTGTTTTGATGTTACGTAGAAACTTGAGTGAATCATTTCCTCGTTTCGTTTTCTTAAGAGGTTGATTTTTAGACTTTCTTACATTAGCGCCTCTCAGTTTGTTTTCCACAGGACCTGATCTTTAATTGTTCGTGGGATTCTTGAATATTTCAAAAAGATCTGGAGCGTTAGCGAGAGCTGCGGATTTCGCCGGTGTGGCATCCACACTGGCCGGTAGACACTGAGGGGCCACTTTGGAAGTAGATGCCAGGGGGATCTAAGAGAGCCAAGTTTCTTGTAGATTGACTTTCTGTAAGGATGTCGGCGAACTGCGTGGACAACACCTTGTCTTTGGGTTACATGCTTTCTGCTTGTGGAGGCACGCTGGCTCTTTCTTCACTTTCGCCACATGCGACAGCAGGTACCACGGCCGACCCTATGCCCCCAACAGGAGGCAGCTCACTTGGAACAACTGTGACCTCGTTCCCTGGCACAACCTCTGAGCGCATGGTCTTTTTTGTTATTTCTCTATTAGGCACAATTTTTTCGATTATAATACCCAGCACACTCAAATCAGGTTAACTTGTCATTGGACCCCTGGGGCTCCTGGAGAGAGTCGCGCAATCGTTTGGTGCTCCAGCGGTGCACCTTTCACAGTTTTGTTTCACCACTGGATATGTTTCTTTTTTTTTGCTGGAAAAGATTTAGTGCTTCTTTTGCCACTTCTGCCAAACGTTTCTTGTCTAAATTGGCATTTTAGGTGTAGTCCACTAAGGTGTCCAAGGCCCACTCTGTCCTCTTTTGTGTACCAATCAGTGTCTCTTTATATGAGCTGTGTACGTTTTCAATGTTCGAAAGCTTAATGTTCATAGAAGAGACCAGACAGGAAAGGTCTTTCATATTATCATTCAGGTGTTCGTACATTTTAAGAAAGGGGGCAATTGTTAGTGCCATGGACGACATGATTGTTGCTTGAAGAGCTTTCATTTTTTGTTCGTGTCTCACTACAGTGTCATCACCAACCTCTTGCCGTACGCGGCACCTTTGACGGTATGGGAGCCGTCTGATTTTCGAAATGGACGTTCCATTAAAGAGGAATTGGAGGAAGAAGAATCCGACGAACAGTGAGCATTTAACACCTCCCCCCCAAGGGCAATGTGTCACTTAAAGAATTCGACTGAATTTTTGGTGTGGTATTTGTCATTTTGGGTTTCTTCATCTGTGAGCATCTGATACTCGGTGAAGTGCTCGAGTCAACTCTCCTTCGTTTGGAGAGACTCATTTTACGAGCAACTTGGGCCTTTTGTTTTTTTTGTAAAAGAGGGGCTTGGAGTGACAAGTGGCTCAGTAGTTGACCCCAACCCCTCTGGCGTCACATTGGTTGTAGGTTTGTGAGTTCTTTCTTTATTTGGACAGGTGAGGTCTGTTAAGAGTTTGTTAACGACGTCCAATGAATTTCGTCGATTGTCATACCGATATGACTCTTTCAGGTCAGCTAATGTTCAGAGAGACTGGTTTTGTGGCACATCTTGTAGTTGAGCCCTAAGCGACTCCTTGTGGGCATATGAGGGATAAAATACATTGGGCCTCATTACGAGGTAGTGGTGGCTACCCCCTTACCGCATTCCGAGTCTGGGTTCCCGAAATGGGACTTACTGGGTCATTCCAACCTTGGAGGACCCGGTAAATCCCCATTCCGGGAACCATTCCCCATTCCCATTCGAGCCCCCATAGGGCTCAATGGGAATGGGGATGGAGCTAATAACGGTACCGCAATTTGCGGTACCGTTATTAGCTCTGAAGTCCCTTAACGGGTCCCTTCCATAACGCCTGGTAAAACCAGGCATTAAGGAAGGCACCCGCTAAGGGACCTCGGAATAGGGTGGTATGGGATTACCGGCACCATTGTCCTTACCGGTGCCGGTAATCCCTTACCACCTACCTTGTAATGAGGCCCATTGTCTTCTTCGCCAGTGACTGATGCCGCTTCTAGGCTGTGCAGAGGTAAGGAGTCCAGCTTTTCAAGGGTGCTGTAAAATCGAGGACAGGGGGACCCTAGACTTATGACGCGGCTTTCACTCGTATATCCGTTGGTGCGGCTTAGCATTTTTTCACAGTCGCATTCCTCATCCACACATTCCGAGGGCACACTCAAACAGTCACTGTTTGCAGCAGTGGGTGTACGCTCGTTCGTGGAGCCAACGACTACAGAGTGGGTCTCCGAGTCGTCAGCTCAAGCCCTGTTGCTCGTCACAGGGGCCACGGTCACACCCGCTCCGCCGGTCGTATCGGGTGGATGCATCTGTTTTGCTGGGACGTGTGTTTCAACAAATTGGATTCTCGGAATGATCCTGTCATCGTTCAGTATCAGTGCAATTGAAGTGTCAGGTACGTGTAACGCGCTGCACACATTTTCACTTACTTGGAGCCGTGGCGACTGTGGAGGCGCAGGCACAGTCGAAGCAGGCGTTGCATGCAATGCCAGCGAGGCCGCTGGAGCCACAGGCATGGGGAGCACTTCCAAAGAGCTGGACGTTGCTGATTCCAGCTTCCGTTGGGTGCGTGTTTTGCACGGTAGAGCTACTCTCAATAGCAGCAGGGAAAGCAGACTCCACTCCTTCACTCCTCAGACTCTGCCAGACTCTGCACCTGCTCCGCGGGGGGAAACAGTTTTTAAAGGTAGACACTCCCAGTAGTGTAGACACGGTAGAGCTACTCTCAATAGCAGCAGGGAAAGCAGACTCCACTCCTTCACTTCTCAGACTCTGCCAGACTCCGCCAATACAAATTATTGAAATACCAAATACAGTAAAAGCTTAATAACATTTACTTCACCTAATATTAACATAAACACATTTATCATTATTACACTGTGCATACACAATTCAAGCACGTAACATGTATGCTAAATTACATTACATTTGGTAAATAATGCAAACTGCAAATACTAACAAAAGCAACACAATGTAATGCACATTAAAAACATAAATACATAAAAACAGTTTAACATTTTTATTAAAAATAAATATTCACAAAACACATTACATTACTGGGACTATAAAGAATTTTAGCAAATTACAAAGTTTATTCCTGCCGTTATTATCATTTAAAACAATGGGCCTCATTACAAATTTGACGGTCCGGGAACTACGGTACCAGTAATCTTGCTGGTACCGTAGTTACTAGAACAGCAAACTACAAGTTCTGCTCACGGGTGCCTTTTCAACTGCCAGCTCGGACCTGCCAGGCGGAAAGGCACCCGCGAGCAGAGCATATCGGACGCAGCGGCACCATTCTGAATGGTGCCGGTGCATCCAACCTCCCCAGCCCTATGGTGCTCAATGGGAATGGGGAGTAAATGTTTCCGGCCCCTGGCAATGTGGAAATACAGGGTCCACCAGGATTGTAATGGCCCTGTATTTCCCCATTGCCAGGGGTCGGAAAAGTTCGCAAGTTTGGTGGCAGCCTGCAGGTTTTACCAGCAAGGCTACCGCCAAACTTGTAATGGGGCCCAATGTATTTAGAATTACACCCACAATAGCTCGTAGTCTAACATTTAGCAAGACAAATAACACAATATATAGAGGCCTTCTTTCTTTGATGCAAGAGAACCCTTAGGCTCTTTTACACAAGGTAACGCGTCGTAATATGGATGGGGCAGAGAATAACTTCTCAAACTATGCAAAAAGACAGACTCAGGGAGCTGGCAAATAACACTGTTTGATTAACAATTATCTTAAACAGGGAGTACAAAGGACATCAACGGACATCGCAAAGCATAACCTCGGCTATTCTTATAAAAAAATCACACCTTTATAGCAAAAACTCAACATTCTGGAACATTCGATGTTCTAGCAGCACGTAAACTGGTCCCCCAGGTACTGGTGGGTGGACTTGCCCTTATCTTCCCACCCAATTAGCCTGCCATCGCTCATCACTGATGCCGTCTGTCATTCACATTGTCTTTGAACTTGGCCTTGCAGTAGCTCCTCGTCTCTGGGAATATATGGGAGTATGAGCGCTTGTTATCTTCAGTCCTGTGCACCATGCTCTTCATTTATTTTCATCCTCAGCTCACGTGATCAGAGACAGCGAATGTGCTCGTATTATGCCATTTATTTGTCTTTAACGAAGAAACTTGCCACCCATGGTGTTTCTTCTTTGCAACTTTAACAAGGGATGTCTTGGCTTCTCACGTGTACTCTTCTTTGCACACTGATAACCAATTAATTGCTTCTCCCAGTCTTTGACATCAAGCCAGACATCCTCTCTGATCTTGTTTCAAATTCAAGCCTATTCTTTGCTGGGACACACATAGCTTCAAATCCATCTTCCCTCATGGAGACTCGCTTACTAAAATATGGCACTGAATGTCCAGAACTCGATATACATATATGTTGACGGCACCGCCTGTCTGTATATTACATATAGCCAGCCTTATGAATACTAAGACTACTTGAGTTGCAGCGTCTGTACAGTTATTGAACGGCTTGCATTTTCTTCAGTGTTCTTCACACTCATGCAATCTTCGTTCTGCACATTAAAGTGTGCACTAGGACCCCAACTGGCCCATGAAGCTGGGGGTTCCCCGATAGCACTTTAAGATGAGTAGCAGCACCCGTGTGATGGATGGGGATGCAGATAAATACTCTAGCATCAGATCAATAATGACAACTCAATAGTTTGGCAAAAGGAGTCTGTTAAATGACAAGTACAAACAACGGGGAGTTCATGAACATCAGCAATCGCTCCATCTTACTTCTCGCTTCAACAACTCCAACGAACCTCATAAAAAACACTTCTTTTATATACTAAAAACTCGTCATTACTGACGTGTAACGCTTAAAATGTTGCATGCAATTCTAGTGGTTATAGGAAGGCAACTTTAATATAGGTACTATATCTGTACATGCTAACGAAGTGAGGGGTTTGGATAAACAGTGTCAGGTGGGGCTTCTAAGCCCTTCCTTCAAAATGGCTACTGTGGATGTCACTAAAAGTACAACGTCTTATCGGTTCTACTAACTATAGGACCCTAGATTACTTGGTCCACTATGATTGGGTCGGCATCAACCCTGCTCATACTTTTCCACCAGCTTAGCAGCATGCAGAATAGCTGTCCAGATGCAGGGAGCTCGTCCCCTCCCCCAGTCTCCCTCCAATTATTGGAACAATCACTCATCACTTCAGTGGTCATGTGTCAATTATTCCTTTGTATTTTGGCCTTGAGTCTGCTTCTTGGTCTGGAAAAGTGAAGTCGTCTGGGCATGGCACAACTCCATGCGTAGGTGTGAAAGTTCCATCCCTTCTGCTTGCTTGGTCACGTGATTCCGACACAGTGAAATCGTCTTATTCTCCATGCAATGTGTCTATTTGATTTAATTTTGCCAGCCATCTGCCTCCTGTGGCTTATCTTGACCTTTCAGATTAGGATACTCTGTTCTTTTCTTCATTAATTGTATCCACTGTTGGGCTATTTCAGCTGTTACGACCTTGGCTTCTTGGCATGACTTGCCTTCGTCTGAGTTTCTCTCTGTCCTTAATTCTCGATTTTCCTGCTGTAAAGCTCTCCTTGTGAGACCTTAAGTAACCTTTGGTCGGTTCTGCTCTTGTGCATAGTAGAAGTATACTTATATAAAGTTCTTTTCTTGAGGTAGATATGTATAGGTGGTGCTTGCTGCACTCTATTTTACTACTAAGCTTTAGCAAGCCTCGTGATTTTCTTAGCTTCTTGTGGTTCCTTGCATATGTACACGTGTAAAACTGGCTGAATATCTTCATCACGCTCATTTCATAAGTTTCTAACATTTGACATGGTTATTTCGCTTTAACCTCAGGATGTCACTTATCCATGGTGTTTCATCTCTTTTCATCATTCACAGGTCGTCATATCTTCTATATGTGAGTCAGTCCGGGTTCTTGTGATGTCACCATTCGTCTTCTTTTAGGACTTTCTTGGCTTCTTCAGGTATTACATTTTGACAACCGTCATTCTGTCTCACTTGTCGATGTGGTTTTCTCAATGGGTACCTCACTGTCCAAGCTCTCTTATGTACAGGTACTTCAATAGGTGCTGTCAGTCTGATAGGTACTGGGCAGAGTCTCACTGCGGCTCTCTGTTGGTTTATTTGCTCATCATAGGTCACATATTTCGGCGTTAACGTTCCTGGTACTTCAAAACGGGCGGTAGGGGTGCAAATTATGTTTGGGACCCCTCTACAAAAGTCTTCTCAATTATTTACTTCACCATCAGATTCTATGTATTCTCTTTTCTGTTCATCCATTTCAGTGCGTCATTCTCATTCTTCATGACGTCACCAGCTTCTCCTTTTAACATCTTCACACTTCTTCGGGCACATTTCTCAAGAGATCATCAGTCTTTTGGGGATACTTCAGATAGGGCTTTCTTAATGGTGCCTCATCTCAAAGACTCTCCATGGTATAGGTATCATTACTGGCGCTGCACATGTCGCAATTTCCAGTTTCCAACATATAGGCAGAATAGGGGCAGGACTTCCTGTAGAGGCATTCGGCTGCTCCTCTACACTCCCCCCTCTGGTCGATTCATCTAACACTTCTTTATCAGCTTCCACATCTCGACATACTTTCGTGAAAAAGTGCTTCTTTGGAGTCCAAATTTTCACTACTCCTTTCAAGGATCCTGCTGAATTTTCGTGTTCATCAAAACTCCAGGTCATAAGGCTGCATCAGCCGTTTGGGTTGCAGTAAATCCATTGTCCCACATACTTCTTGTGGTTTCTTGGATGCAGGAGCTTCGTTCCATCTGGTGCTAAGATACTGGCCTTCATGTAGTCTCCCATTTCGTCATCTGTCAATTCCTTGGATTTGAACCCTGATTCAATGTTAATGATTACCTTCATTTCTACTGATTTCTTTGTTGTCTACTTGTACTGTGTAATTATCATCCTGATTATACAGAATCCAAACGTCATCATCACGAGTGTAGCTCCCAGGATCTTGAAGATATACACCATCCATTGTGGAACCCATGAGAAGATCGATGCAAACCAACTATCATCTGCAATATCTTCTATCTCATCATCCATCTTGTTATGCAAGTTTGTCAGCAGCGTTATGGCCTCCGTCAAGGGCCCATTCTCTTCATCATGAGAAGGTATAAACGTGCAACATGATGGCCCGATTTTAGCAAAAACACCTCCATCCATTGCTGTGATCATATCAAGGACATACGGTTCTGAAAGGTCATCATCCTTATGGCTCTCAATTCCTCCATGATCGCATTAAATCCCTTAATAGTGGTGTTGATTGTATGCAAGAGTTCCCATCTGGTAATCCGTAGCCATTTGGCCTTTGCCTTCATCTGGATTTCTGGCCAATGTTCCTTCTAAGCTGTGCGCATGTGCGCTTGCACAGCTTCCTTCTGTGTGCCGCTCAGAAGAATTTTAGCAGCGCACCCAGGCAACTCTCACCTGTGCAAAAAGATTTGATAAGGCACAAGCCACAGAAATTACATGACATTTGCTTTCTCCTAAAATAATTAACTAGTCATGATATTCTGGTGTAGCTCGTTTACATTACCCTACTATGCAAGCGTGACCTTAAAAACCTAAAAACAGAATGCAGCCACAAGAGGTAAAAACTAATATGAAAAAGGGGCTCCATGGACAGAAAAATATAACTAAGATATGCTTGCCCACATTAACCAACTACTGTTCCCTTCCTACCCATATATCCTATGCTTTAGTCTACAACACGCTTAATCTAACCTCTACCACAAAAGATATTTAGGTCTTACCAGATAACCATGACTCTTTCTCTCTTGGCTCTGCAAAAGGTTAACAGATGTGTACCTACATCCACTTATTTTATGTTTGTTGTAATTTGAGTAGCGTTCAAGTGCCAGAACCTCTGTTATTCAACGTGCCTTAAAAAAAATTCCTTTTTGGAAGGCCTTCCAGCGACTACCCTGGCCCCCCTGAGATGTGGCCTGCATGCTGCAGCACCACTCATGAAAGGACTCTGGAAATTCAACCCTGAACCTCCTCTAACTGCACTGGCTCCCGTTGCAAGCCTGTATCATCTACAAATCCTGTTGCATCATCTACACGGCTGTCACCCTGAAGTCCCCAAGCTACTTCACTGTGAAACGTAGCATCTCCAGAGGGCTGCAATCCACCAGACGAGAAGTAAGGAAATGTGAAGGCTTGAACTCCAACGGTGCAGGAAGGAAAAAACAAGAAGAACAGCCTTCTCTGACTATGCTCCAAGACCCTGGAACCTCCTACCAGACTTACCCCATTGCTGCTACAGTTCAGGAAAGAGCTCAAAACCTTCCTCTTCAAGGAATGGCTCCTCCGTAACACATTGGTCCACACACCCTCCACTCCCCATCATACATGAGACTCTGATCTGCCACCCCACTGTCTCCTCCCCTGGTTGCTTGTAGATCTCTTGCTGCTAATTGGCCGCCGTTGCCTTCCCCTGTTAGCGCCCAGTCCCTTGTCTCTGTTTCCCTCACTGTGTTCTTGCCCCTACAATTGTAAAGCACTCTGGTGATTCCTGAAGCCAGGTCTGTGCTCAATAAATACACTAATAATACTAATAATAAATGCATCATCCATACTATGCAACTTAATTATCATCTCAAATAACTGAAACTGAATGTAAGTAAATAGACTACTTAGATGTGTAACCTCATCCCATGCTTCCTATTCTTAGTACATATATCACGCAAGTGCTTTGAAGTGGTCTCTTGCATGTTAACACATTATAAAACTCAAATATTAATTTTCTCTCTAAGAATTTTGAGTAGACCAATGTCATGCTCAGCATCTCCTACTTTAGCATTGCTAACATTACCCTATAAGTGGAGAGCAACATTGCAATATCACTTACTTGGCCTGCAAGGGATAATGGGTATGGGCTATGCCAGGTATTACTCGTATATAGTATTAGGGCAACAGATATTCAGACAGTAGAATGCATTTCACACAATCTGCATCCTTTTTAAGTGTGAAGAATTGCATTGGGCATAGACCTTAACAAATTATATTGTAACTCAATGCTATACGAAAACAAGTTCACTCATCAGTTGTATAAACCTACCCAACAATATAAGGGTGGAATAAGTTACAAAATATCTTGTATGCTCTGTAAAATAATTGTGTATCTGCAGATTCATGACATTTTCTTAAAATGCATATAATAACATGGTGAGGCACTAAATAGGTTTGTTTGCAAAGTATTATGGGTATTTAAATATCCCAGTGAGTGTTTCACTGCCACCATCTCATGTTTTACAGTGCCCTGTCAACTAGTATTGGAGGCAAGCACAGGAGCTGGGGAAGGGTACGGGTGAAAAGGCACTGGAGAACACTCCTTGTGGGCGATAAACCAATCAGTAACTTTAAAAAAACAAGTCAGTAGTTTTGGAAGTACAGTACAGTGTAGAAAATGTGTTTGTTTGCTGAAGGAAAGTAAACTCTAGTAACAGTCTAGAGAACTGTACTTTCTGTTTCTTTCTATGCTCAGCTGCTGAGGGCACTTCAATGTAAACATGTGTTCTCTGTTAACTGACTGCAGCACTCCCCTGAATCGTGTTCAACTGATAACAATGTATTACAGAGGGATCCCTATTTACAGAAGAAGGCTGCCAAGCTATCGTACCTCTGAACACTGATGCTATTAACCTAAAAGGCATAACTATGTGATTCACTTCAACAGGGCTCTGTAAGTCTCTTGTTGAATTTTATCTACGCTCTGGCGAGGGAGTGCCAGCAAAACTATAGGCTGTATGAGCACAGTCATTTGACTTCCTATGTCATGGTTACAAGCACGGCTCTGATAAGTATTTGCTTCCTACTTAAAGTGAAACGATTTTTCAGAGAGTAAAAAAGTGATTGGCCTTGCCAACAGGAATACTTTATGCCTATTAAAAGATGTTTGTTGCCCTTAAAATTCGTTTTGGGATCGGTCTGAAATATTATAAGAGTTCCTTCCTATGCCACTGCTCTGCAGATCACTGATTCGAAACAATTTCAGTGGAACGTTGTGTGCAGAAGCCTAGGGTTGGTTCCTATAGGTTCCTTGTTTCCCCTTTTTATTGGGCACATTTTTTTGTTTTTAGGGGTTAGAAATGGATGGTGTATATGTCTCTAAGCTGTAAGGCTGATTTTGACTAACTCACATGACTACATAATGTGGATAGTAAGTAGAAGCTAGGGAATTGTGATCTTCATTTTCTGTGGTGCAGTTCTTCTGAAGCAATTATCATCTTTACACAAACTATGAGTGACATGTTCTCATGTGGCTCTTGAATTACTTCATTAAAGTAGCACACGAACTCCTATTGGCATGTTTTCTGACACATTTCTTTTCAGTTGCATTTATTCCATCTGTAAATATGGTGTCCGGTCTGATTTTTGATAGCCACATCAGTTATGAAAAGCAGTATTTTATTTTTGTAATACACATGAGTGTTTTTCCAGTGTTATAAAGCACACATTTATCTCTGCACAGGAGTACTTTTGCAAGCTACTGTGCCACATCTTGAGGTCTTGAACTAGTTGATGGGTTCTCTTTATAATCACATATAAAATAGATCTTTTTCAACCTATGTATTTGGAAACGGTGTTGTGAGGTGCACCTTTTTTGCAGATTAGTAAAGAATTGCAGTAGTTTGGAAGGGGCAATTCCTTTCCAAACTCTCTTTGGAGATTGTAGCTCACTAACTGAGAATTCTCACAAAGTGACTTACCCCGTGAGTCATTTGCGCACGTGGAAAATAAAGTGCGCACGAAAGCCAACCAGTTCCGCACTTAGAGAAAAATAATAATAGGGAACATTGTTCCTAGCATAAAGTATGCTCATACGAATAGCATTGAAAGCTTCCATCGATTTTGCTGAAAAGTAATTCCCTCTCCTTGTTCAGTTAAGGAACTCGAGTGATCTCCTCCTCCTCAAATGGGAATCTGCCTTCGGAAATTCGCCAATATTCAGGTCACTTTTTGGGATCACTAATGCTGGAACATTAATAAGTACCAGGGAGCAAGTCCCTCCCCAAGTCCCTCCCCAATCCTCGGGCAGCTTCATGTAAGCCCTGGATCCACAAGCCCAATATTGGTCCATCAGGACGGCTGTTCCTGCTCCCATTCTAATAACGTGGTGTAGTCTTGCAGCCTTTATTTCTTCATACATAATTCTTCTCCTCTCTTTGGAAGCACAACATCACATTTGTCAATGAAACCACTGGCATCGGCCTGATTCATCTTCTACCCATATCAACAGTTTGGCGTGATTAGCCCAGGATTATAAACAAGCATCATTCGCTCTCTGTACTTCAGGCAAATATTTTCGCTTTAATAGATGAGCTGTGCAGGACATCACACCTCCTTCCATCCTTTTGTAGATTTCACTTGTCCATAAACTAAAACTTGTGTCCGTTCCCAACTCCAGGCCATCCTGCTACTTCTGTTTTATCAGGGCAATTCAGTCTCTTTATTTCCGCAACTACCACCTCTTCATGTTGTCTCGCAGGATTCGTAAGCATCTTGCTTTTCCATGCAGGTTCCTTTTCCATCTGTGTAGTCTTGATATAATCATCCTGGAACGGAAATTACCATTTCGACATCCATCACTAGGTGGCCCAGCTTCCTTGAAATTGGCCTCTTGTCATGCATGCTGCAAGATGAACGAGACATCTGGCATCGCATTCCGAAATTTCTTTAGAAATTAAAGTTTGTGTTGCATCCATAGCATAGGGTATGCGTGAGCAGACATGGCAACTCTTCTTAGAGGTTTTCTCACCCATCTTTTTCGTGTGCTGATATCAGATGTTGTTCCCCAGATGTGCTCTGCTGTCTAAATATGTGTCAATCCCATCATTATCTTTTTCTGCATTTCTCTTACTATTACCAAATCAGTACTTAATAAGTAATCGTGAAGTTCATCATAAAGAGTTATTTCTCCGGGGAGAACCATAAGAATCCCCCCCTTAAGAGAAGTGAATACATCAAGAGCAGTAGTTGGAGGAATCACAGCAGTCCCTTGATAAAATAAGGAATGCTAAATAGAAGAACAAGTAAGACAGAGGTTGCCGATCCGGACCGGCAAACTCTGAGTTGTGCTTGCGGGTGCCTTTCATTCCGCCATGCCACAGCAAGCCTGTAGCACCGGCACAGTAATTACCGTGCCGGTGCTACAGGCATCCCCGGTCCCATTGAGCCTTATGGGGCTCAAATGGGAATGGGGATCTACCAGACAGTTTGGAGGTAGCCTTGCCGGGTTGTAATGAGGCACATCGAGCATAGTGGCACATGCGTACATCATAAGCCAATATATAAATCTCCACCATTTGCAGCATTGTGGATTTCATTGCTCATTTTCTGAAATCGTACCACTTTCAAGATTCCTCATTATGCCTGTACACTTTCTTAAGGAAGGAAACAACCTTTTTAATCAGGCAATTCAGGAAAATCAGGTAACTGCACAATCTGTTCATTTATTGCCTTAAGCGGCCTCCTTATCGCAGGGCCATTTTTAGGATCATGCAGAAAAATAGGTATGCTCACACTATGCCCGACAATAGCAGGATAAGTTCGGAGTATACATACGAAAACAGCAAGTACGATCCTATAGGCATCGTCATTTGTCCGAACCATGGATTCCACCAAACAATTGCATTGTACAAAAAGAATCGGCGTACTGATCAAGCTTCCAATTTCTTATTAGTTGCTGTCCCTTAAACATATTCACAATGTGACAATAACTTTCTAAAGGTCATTTTCAAAAGAACTCTGTGGCTCAAGAAATGAGTTTGCACACCTGCTATAATATCTATAAAGATTATCCAGTAGAGCCACAGTCCGAGGGCAAATCTGTTCATAGATTAATTAATCTGTTGGTTTATCGTCCTTATTTATTTTATTTGGTTATACGCCCAAATCCTTGGGTATCACGGTATAGGTTACAAGAATACTTAGTACTTATTCGGTACAGGAATACTTAGTACTTATTTGGTAAAGGAATATTTAGGGGGTAATTCATAGAATTCAGCGCACAAGTGGCGCACGCGGCTGGCGCACAGTGTGCGCGTGCGAATCCCTGCGCCAGCCGCATGCGCTAAAATCCATTTCCGTGCACAGCGTATTCATGGATTCCAGCCGCCAAAACCAGCCGTGGCGCACAGTGGCACAGCGACCCTGCAGCAGCGCCAGTTACGCCCCCAAGAACGCCTCTCCGCAGGGAAAAGCCATCAATATACCCAATCCAGCGCAAAGGGCTGCGCTAACCCTGTACCAGCACGGCAAGCGGGCTACGTTTATCACTGGGGTGCGCGGGAAGTACCTCACGCGATTGGCCCCGTGCGAGCAGGGTACGCGTATTTCAGGGGTGCGCAGGAAGTTCCACACGCGATTTCCGCAGGGTACGTGTATTTCAGTGGTGCGCGTGAAGTTCCACACGCGATTTCAGCGGGGTACGTGTATTTCAGGGTGCGGGGGAAGTTTCACACACGATTTCAGCAGGGTACGTGCATTTCAGGGGTGCGCGGGAATTTCCACACGTGATTGGGCCCGTGTGAGCAGGGTACGCGTATCTCAGGGGTGCGCAGGAAGTGCCACACGCGATTTCAGCAGGGTACGTGTATTTCGGGGTGCGGGGCAAGTTTCACACGCGATTTCAGCAGGGTATGTGTATTTCAGGGGTGCGTGGGAATTTCCACACGCGATTGGGCCCGTGCGAGCAGGGTACGCGTATCTCAGGGGTGCGCGGGAAGTGCCACACGCGATTTCAGCAGGGTACGTGTATTTCAGGGGTGCGCGGGAAATTCCACACCCGATTGGGCCCGTGCGAGCAGGGTACGCGTATCTCAGGGGTGCGCGGGAAGTGCCACACGCGATTTCAGCAGGGTACGTGTATTTCAGGGGTGCGCGGGAATTTCCACACGCGATTTCATCATGGTACGTGTATTTCGGGGTGCGGGGGAAGTTTCACACGCGACATCAGCAAGGTACGTGTATTTCAGGGGTGCGTGGGAAGTTCCACACGCGATTTCATCAGGGTACGTGTATTTCAGGGTGCGGGGGAAGTTTCACACGCGACATCAGCAGGGTACGTGTATTCCAGGGGTGTGCGGGAAGTTCCACACGCGATTCCATCAGGGTACGTGTATTTCAGGGGTGCGCAGGAAGTTCCACACGCGATTGGCCCCGTGCGAGCAGGGTACGCATATTTCAGGGGTGCGCGGGAAGTTCCACACGCGATTCCATTAGGGTACGTGTATTACAGGGGTGCGCGGGGAGCACCACACGTGAATTGCACGTGTGGGTCCTCCCAGGTGTTCCCTCTACACCCTCCATGGCCCCTGCAGGTGGCTCACACCACAGGGGCCTAGCCTGCACATGTCCTGCAGGCACCCCATCCACCATGGCCATGCCCCCCAGCCAACCCACATGTCAACTTGCACTACTGCCCACCAACGCATGTCCCCCTGCACCCCCAGCCACCAGGGGCACCCTCCACCAGGCCCCCACCCATGTCTCCCACCACCCCCCAGCAGTGCAGGGGCACCCTCCACCAGGCCCCCACCCATGTCTCCCACCACCCCCACCTCCCAGCCACCAGGGGCAGCCTCCACCAGGCCCCCACCCATGTCTCCCAGCACCCCCACCGGAGCAGTGCAGGGGCACCCTCCACCTGGCCCCCACCCATGTCTCCCACCACCCCCACCCCCCAGCCACCAGGGGCAGCCTCCACCAGGCCCCCACCCATGTCTCCCACCACCCCCACCCCCCAGCACTGTGGGGCACCTGCCAGCAAGCCCCCACCCATGTCCAACTCATGTTCCCCACCCCCCTCACCCCATAGCACTGTGGGGCACCTGCTAGCAGGCCCCCACTCATGTCCAACTCATGTACCCCTGCACCCCCACCCCCCAGCACTGTGGGGTACCTGCCAGCAGGCACCCACCCATGTCCAACTCATGTTCCCCACCACCCCCACCCCCCAGCACTGTGGGGCACCTGCCAGCAGGCCCCCAACCATGTCCAACTCATGTCTCCCACCACCCCCACCCCCCAGCCACCAGGGGCAGCCTCCACCAAGCCCCCACCCATGTCTCCCACCACCCCCACCACCCAGCACTGTGGGGCACCTGCCAGCAGGCCCCCACCCATGTCCAACTCATGTTCCCCACCACCCCCACCCCCACCCCCCAGCACTGTGGGGCACCTGCCAGCAGGCCCCCACTCATGTCCAACTCATGTACCCCTGCACCCCCACCCCCCAGCACTGTGGGGCACCTACCAGCAGGCCCCCACCCATGTCCAACTCATGTCTCCCACCACCCCCACCCACCAGCCACCAGGGGCAGCCTCCACCAGGCCCCCACCCATGTCTCCCACCACCCCCACCCCCCAGCAGTGCAGGGGCACCCTCCACCAGGCCCCCACCCATGTCTCCCACCACCCCCACCCCCCAGCAGTGCAGGGGCACCCTCCACCAGGCCCCCACCCATGTCTCCCACCACCCCCACCCCCCAGCACTGTGGGGCACCTGCCAGCAGGCCCCCACCCATGTGCAACTCATGTTCCCCACCGCCCCCACCCCCCAGCACTGTGGGGCACCTGCCAGCAGGCACCCACCCATGTCTCCCAGCACCCCCACCCCCCAGCCACCAGGGGCAGCCTCCACCAGGCCCCCACTCATGTCTCCCACCCCCCCACCCCCCAGCACTGTGGGGCACCTGCCAGCAGGCCCCCACCCATGTCTCCCACCACCCCCACCCCCAGCAGTGCAGGGGCACCCACCACCAGGCCCGCACCCATGTCTCCCACCACCCCCACCCCCCAGCAGTGCAGGGGCACCCTCCACCAGGCCCCCACAAATGTCTCACACCACCCCACCCCCAAGCAGTGCAGGGGCACCCTCCACCAGGCCCCCACCCATGTCTCCCACCACCCCCACCCCCCAGCAGTGCAGGGGCACCCTCCACCAGGCCCCCACCCATGTCTCCCACCACCCCCACCCCCAGCAGTGCAGGGGCACCCTCCACCAGGCCCCCACCCATGTCTCCCACCACCCCCACCCCCCAGCACTGTGGGGCACCTGCCAGCAGGCCCCCACCCATGTGCACCTCATGTTCCCCACTCCCCCCACCCCCCAGCACTGTGGGGCACCTGCCGCCAGCAGGCCCCCACCCATGTCCAACTCATGTTCCCCACCACCCCCACCCCCCAGCACTGTGGGGCAGCCTCCACCAGGCCCCCACCCATGTCTCCCACCACCCCCACCCCCCAGCAGTGCAGGGGCAGCCTCCACCAGGCCCCCACCCATGTCTCCCAGCACCCCACCCCCCAGCCACCAGGGGCAGCCTCCACCAGGCCCCCACCCATGTCTCCCACCACCCCCAGCACTGTGGGGCACCTGCCAGCAGGCCCACACCCATGTCCAACTCATGTTCCCCACCACCCCCAACCCCAGCACTGTGGGGCACCTGCCAGCAGGCCCCCACCCATGTCTCCCAACACCCCCACCCCCCAGCAGTGCAGGGGCACCCTCCACCAGGCCCCCACCCATGTCTCCCACCACCCCCACCCCCCAGCAGTGCAGGGGCACCCTCCACCAGGCCCCCACCCATGTCTCCCACCACCCCCAGCCACCAGGGGCAGCCTCCACCAGGGCCCCACCCATGTCTCCCACCACCCCCACCCCCCAGCACTGTGTCATCCTCCAAATGCAAAACACCCACCTGAGTATTGCATCCACCCACTTAGAAATGGCAATAACATGATAGAACACCAATTGCAAGTTTGGAAACGAACACATGACGCTCACATACACCCAATGGGTGTCAGTGAATCTCAAAACCCATATCATGAAATGCATGAAACCAATGAGATGATACTACACATTGAAGTATGAAAAAAATATGTATTAAAGGGAAGCTAAATAGAATCAAAAATAAAGAAACATAAATGTACAAAAATTAAAAGAAGCATGTCCGTGAAAAAAAGCAAACCCAAAAATGATATCCCAAAGTAATGGTGTCCAAAGTCGCTGTCCACAAAACAAAATCCAATGGGAAATAAAAAACAAAGCCATTGCTCCATGGTTAAAATGTGAAAGAAAAATAGAATCCAACAGTGAACTATGTACATGGGAACAGGCCAGGGTCCATTATCCCAACAAAAGAAAGGAAACCTATCTAACTACACTAATAAAATAAACTATATACAAAAATGTGGCCAATGTCCGAAAGGTCCAAATAAAATCCAAAAAAAAATGAAACCTAACACTACCTACATAACTATGTACAAGGGCAGCGGGCTAGTTTGACGGCTCACTTGTGGATGTCCCGGGCCAGGGCATCATCGAACTCCTGCTCAATGTCCCGTAGGCGGTCCTCCTCCATGGCCCTGAGGGTCCGCAGGGCCGTCGACGTGTCCACCTCCAAACCCCTGCGGATTGCCTCGAGGCACTCGGCTAGCCTCAGGGCCCTCCGCATGGAGTTCTCCGCCCTGACCAATGTGTGCCGTGCCTCTTCCGCCCGCTGCCGCTCCGCATCTATGGCGTGGCCCAACCGCTGCCACACGGAAGACACTCTCTGTCCTGGGTCCTCCTGCCCTCCGGCCGATGCCTGTCCCTCCGATGTTGAAGGCCCCGAACCTTCATGGCTCCCACCACGTTGCTGCTGCTGCTGTGCCTCTGCCCGTGCACTGCCTCCTGCTGCCTGCACATCCTCCGCCGGCTGGGGTGCAGTCGTTGATGTGGCCACTCGAGATGACGTGCAGTCTCCTCATGAAAAGACTGCAGGTCACCTCGCATGGCCCGTTGACGCAACGCCACACCACTCAGAACAGGCTCAACCCGGACCCGGATAGCCACGTCCGCAGGCAGAGGAAGGCCAGTTGACGTGAGCTCATCCCCTGCCTGAAAACGGGTCTGGACGTAGGCATCCCTGCTGGTGCAAGATGATGCAGGGACAGGATCAGGGACAGGATTGCACACAGGCACCTACGCGGCGGCCTGTGCTGCCTCCTGTCGCTGGTCCTGCACTGCACCACTAGCACCAGTGGGATCCCCACCTCCAGACCCCGTCTCTGTTGCTTGCACGGCCTCCTCCTCCACCAAACCCCCCACCAACCTGGATGACTCCGTGGCATCTTCCCCTGTTGGGCCCTGTGGGGTCCCAGCTGCCCCTTCTGCTGCCGAGGAGTCCAACTCCAACCTCCGCCTCCCGGACCTCCCCCCGGCAGCTGCGGCCTGGGACGCGGCACCGGACTCCTCACTCCCCGACGAGATCACAACATGGGAGGGGAGCCGGGCCTTGCGTCTCCGGCTGGCGGTGGGATCCCCGCCGCTGTGCTCCACAGCACGTTCTCCGCCCTCTTCATCAGTTGACGCTGCAGACAGGGAGAAATAAAACACAGGCATCAGGGCACTGTACAATGGACACATACACACATGACAGTTGTACATGAGTGGCATTGGCAAACCTCAGACATGTCATCACAATCCCCAAAACACATGTCATTACAACTCGCACACATGAGCCATACCACAGCCATATCGCAACTGCCAGCACCAACCATACACATACAACAGCATGAGCAGGCAAAGGTGAGCCAGACATCACATGCAACACAGGAAGTGCACCACACATGTACACACACCACCACACTTGCATGCATGTGTACACCTCTGCCAAGTGTCGCAGTGTTCATACGGGCATCCATGTCACATCTGCCGATCAGGCTTCCACATGCCGCTGTCACATGCATCCATGTTGCATCACTGTTGCACCCTTGTCAAATACACACACATGCACATGTACACAGTGCTGATACATGCAGATGAAAACAACATACATGCGTGACATCACGGACATGTCTATTTACATACACATTCATCCAAACATGTGTGCCCACACAACTGCATTTGGCATGCAAGCCTACACACACAAGCACCATCCATGTCTCACACATTCCAGCCCTCGCATGTGTTAGCCCCACGGCCCTGTACACCCCCACCCATATTCGACCCCATACAAACAGATGTGCAACCTGCACACTACTGAAGAATCATCACACGCACTGATCACAATCAGGATGCATGTACACTTACCGCTCGACTCCAGACAGGTCTGCCTCTCAAGGACCTGGACGTGGAGCGCTGGGGATATGCGTTCCAGGACCCTCATCTGTTGTTCCGACAAGTGGCCCCGGCGCCCCATGGCATCGCTGCCTTCAAGAGGCGCCGGGCCTTGTTCAGGGTCCTGGACCTGAAGTCCTCCCAGCGCTTCTTGACATGTTGTAAGTCGCGGACTGCCACCCCCTCCGCGTTGACGGCAGTCACGATGTCAGTCCAGATCCGTATCCGTCCTTCCTTGTCGGCCCGGGAACTTCCGAAGAGGGCATCATACTGCCCCAGGACTTGCTCCACCAGGACACCAACTTCGGTGGCACTGAAGCTGGTGCCCCTCTGCCTCTCTGGCCGGGGATTGTCAGTGGTCTCAGATGATGTTTGCCCCGACATGACAACCCCAGAGGCAGGAGTGGGTGGGCAACTGGGTCCTGGGGCTGGGCTGTGGAGCGATGGAATCCCAGTCGGGAGTCTTCGGTTCCAGCAGGGGTGGTCACAGCAACAGCACCCCTGGCTGATGTGCAGGCAGCAAATGGCAGGGCACATGGGCAGCAGGCAGTCAGGCAGCAGCAGATGGCTGGTGGGAGCGTGCTCGGGGCTCTGGGGGGCAGTAGTTCGGCCTTCTGGGCAGGAGCGTGGTCTTCCGTGTGCTTACGCGTGGCCAGCTTGATACGGAGTGATTTGGCACGTGAAAAATCTGCACGTCAGCGTGTAATTCGAGGAAAGGCCCTTAGCGCGTAAGCGCGTCTGCACGCATATGCATTTTCATTGGACAGAAGGCCCCTCAAGCGCAAGCGCCCCTGTGATGTGACGCGTACAGGCGTGCATGGGCATTTCAGCGCGCGTGAAAAACTGCACGTCCGCGTGTAATACGAGGAAAGGGCCCATGCGCGTAAGTGATGTGACGCGCGCGTGCGTTTCCCTCAGCACGGGTTAAAGGTGAGCGGGCCCAGCAGTTCGCTGTACGTGCCTTTCGTGGAGACCGACGTGTGTTGCTGCTTCCTGTTGTTTCGCGCGCCATCACAACTTCATAGCTATCAAGGACGTATCTCTTCTTTTGGCGGGGGTATTGGCTACGTGTGTTTTTCTGCATCGCGCTAGTCAGACGGTGAGTCGCACACGCTCTTTTTCCCACTGCGGGTGCCCCTGTGTATCGCACCCATTTTCGATGTCATAGTAGCCTGCGTGTCCCACGCGTACGCGTTATTCGTGTTACTGGGTGCCACCGCGTACTGCGGGAGGTTGAATCCACGCACGTAGACTGCAGGGTTGCGTGCACGGTTTTACTGCAGTTTTGGGGTGCCTGAGCGTTGCGTGACCCGTCACCACATCACCGGGGTCACATACAGCCTTGCAGGTGCAGGGGGGCTGTTAACATCTTGCTTCCCACCCCCTTCACCCCAATTGCCCAGGTCAATTGTGGTGTACACCTCCCATTGGCACCACTCCATCTGTGCCAGCACTACTACATCTGTGCCATGGTTGGGAGGGCACCAAAGGTGAGGGGCGCCTCAGCTGGCCGTCCTCCTCATGGCGGGCGTGGTCGGGGACGTGGCCGTGGTGACCAGGGAGTAGGGGGACTCCAGGGTGTCCAGGGCAGCCACAGAGGGGGAAGAGGCAGGGGTGCGCCACTTGAGCACAATGTTGTGCCATGTGTCGGTGCAGCCATGCCACCACCCCTTGTGGTTCCGGGGGATGCAGCTCCTGCATCTGGCACTGGTACCCGTATGACCCGGCAGTCCGTTCCATCGACTGCCACGGGCCCAAGGGTAGTGGTAGCTGCAGGTGCAGCTGTGGACACCGCCACCCAGGCTCAGGGTCTGCCAGTGCAGGCTGCGTTGGTAGATCTCCAACAGGCCAGGGGGGAAACCATAGGGGCATGCCGGGCTACTCAGACCAAGACACGTGTCCCTGGGGCAGTCATGTCATCTGCTGCCCCGAACAGCCGGGTGTTGGCAAGTGCAGGGGCAGATGCACCCAACAGCACCCCGGTTGTGAGTCTGCCAACCAGGACCGTTGCGGTCAATGACCCTGCCACAGCTGATGTTGCTGCGCAGGGTCCATTAGTGGGCACCCAGCTGCCACTGACACAAGTCAGGCCTTTGGTCATCGCTCCACCTGCCACTCCCTTGGCTCAATCCACCGAACCCACTGGCCATACTGGTCAGGGCGGCATTAGCCAGCCAGGGTCTGCGCCACAGTCCAAGAGGAGGAAGGTTGCACCTGCAGCACAGGCTGGGACCCCACACACAGCCACGACCTCCTGCACGTCGAGGAAGAAGCCTTTCTGTAAGGTGGAACTGGACTTCCTCGTGGACTACATGCGGGGCCACAGCCGTGACATGCTAGTGGGTGCCAATAGTCAGACTACGGCTGCCCAACGTGACACCCACTGGAAGCATGTTGCGGAACATGTCAGTTCATTCGGCCATGAGGTGCGCACGGCGCAGGAGTGCAAAAAGCGTTGGAATGACATCAAGCGCAGCACTAAGGCTAAGCGTGCCTCTAATTACAACTTGACTTTGGTGGCTGGCGGTGGGCCTGCACCAGAGGAGGAAGAACTCACTCCGCATGAGGCTCTCGTTGCGGAGTTCATACCACCTGAATTGGTCGAAGGAGTGGGAGAGATGCTGGACTTTGATGCCCAGTCCAGTGAGTGTTGATGCGTGTTTGTTGAGGACGTGTGTGTTTCACTTGTGGGATGTGTTGTGCATGATTGCTGCTACATGTGACGTGTACATGGTTCTGATGTGTAAGTAATGCAATGCTTCCGTCATGCATGTCTCCTCTGCCTGCATGCGGGACTCCATGTGGGCATGCTCCCTTGCCCCTCCTCCGCCACTCTGCACCCCAGTTCCACCTTTGCACTGGTCTGCTTCAATCTTGCCAATGTGTAGTTTCTTGTTCATGTGTCCTGTGTAGATGCTAACTTCCAGCATAGAAACTGCCAGACATATGCCGTGTGGTACAGCCTTAGTACTCGATGCAGGGTATCTCACTTGTACTGTGCATGGGTCAGATGTCCCGCAGGGACATGAGTGCCCATTCATGCTCCATGTGCATTGCACGCATGCCCCTATGTGTCCTTGACTGGATGATCACTGTAATATGAGTCCTTGGTTACATATATTGCCTGCCATCTCATCAGCCTTCCCATGTCAACTGTGGCTCAGTCCTGCGTTGCACACATGTTTAGGCTCTGACAATCTGTGTGGCTCACAGGCCTCAGCCTGTTCAATGGCCAATGACTCTGTCCAACTCTTGTTGTGTCTTCTTCACACGTGGGCGTTTTCATCATGTGTCCTGCCTACTGTCCCAGCATCATTTGCAGTGTTGTAATTTGAATCACATTAAGCTGTTGATGCCAGTCAACAATGCCTGTCAATACACAGGTGTATGGTCAGCCTTTTGATACCATGCTAGGCATCCCTGCTTTGGTACTGGGGTGGAGGGGTGCTTGGCTTCTAGATATGGTACACATTGAATTCACAATGCACGTGATGTCTGAATTTGACATTGCACTGCCTTCACATTTCCTGGCACACACCATGGAGTGCTTGTACATGTAGGTAGTGAGTGGCGTACACATTTTCTGCACTGCATAGACCCACTTCCGTGGAAACTGCCACCTTTCAACAGGTCTGATCACAGAAGCTATTCAAAGTAGACCCAGCATGCATGCCAGGTCATATGTTGTGTGTCACATGTCTGCCGGATGCCTTTGCTGTCGGTGTGTGTGTGTGTCGTGTGCTTCTGACATGTGTAGTGACCTTTTTTCTCTCTAATTTTCAGGTGATGACGCAATGGAGGCGGAGGATGGTGTTGTCATGCCAGACACAGGGTTGGTAACATCACATCAACCCGGCACTACTGGGGGTCGTGGGGTGGTAGGCCACGAAAACCCCCAAGTGCTGCAGTCCATCTTGTCTCTGGCTGCCTATGAGTCCAGCCTTGATGACGACTCTGACGTCCATGTCGAGTTGGATGAGCATCAAGTCCATGTGTCAGGGGTGAGTGATTCTGATGTGGACACTCCTCTGTCTGTGATACCTGCACTGAGGGATCAGACAGTCTTGGTTCCTCCGCCCGTGGCGGATCGGGACGCAGGGTCACCCTCCACACCAGTCACTGATGTGCCTGGGACATCACGTCGACGGGGGCATGTAGTCATGCAGCCGCAGGCGGTGCCAACACAGCGAGGACCCCCGGTCCTTGGGTCCCGCAGGGGTCAAGCCCGGCAACGCAGTCGCCGGGCGCAACCGCTGTATACTGAGTGGGAGCAAGACATGACTGCCAATTCCGAACGGCAGGGGGCAGCAATGGCGAACATCGCTGAGAGCATGGAGCGTGTGGCCCGATCTGTGCTCCCCCCTGCTAGGCAGGTGCTTCTCCAGCAGCAGGCGGCACGGTCCACGGCCCGCTCGCTCAGGCTGGGCATGGCGGCCTCAGACAGGGCACGCCAGGCTGAAATGTCGTCTCTGCATCAAGCCATTGCTGCTCACGCAGAGGCGCACATGGATGCCCTGAGGGAGGAGTATGCTTCCCTCAGATCCACTCTGGGTGTCCTTATGATGTCCCAGAGGCAGCAGGCAGAGGAGAGGTTTGCACAGCTTGAGCGTACCATCTCGGCTGAGCTACAGGCTTGCCGGGAGGTGCAGCGGTTGTCCAGCCAGGCCTTGCAGGAGGAACTCCGTGTTACACGTGCTACCTTGCAAGAGGAAGCACGTGTATCACGTGAGGTTCTGCATGCAGACCTATGTCACATCGCCACACAGAACCTCACCCGCCCGGCAGACTTGCTGCCGACGAGGGGCAAGCTGCGGCTAGGCGTGGCCAGGCTACTGTGCCACGTCCTCCTTTACAGGATGAGCCAGACTCGGACGACCATCTATCTCCCACATAGGTCGGGCTGTGCAGGCGTTGAGCCCATGGGGTTTTTTTTTTGGCTCAGCATCATCGCATGTGGATGTTGAGCAGCACCCTGTACCTCCCCCTCCTGGGTGCCTCCCCTCCCCCCCGGGTCGTATGTGGCCATTTTTGATTTTTCTTTTAGTTTAGTTAGTTAAGTTTCTGTTTGATAGTTAGTTTAAATAGGTAATGTAGGTTTTCCATTGTTAGTGTAATTAGTTAATAGTTGATTTAGTTTAAAATTGCTAGTCTATTGTGCTTTCATGTGATGGTGCGGTGCTTTGTGGCTTTTGAAGACATCCACTGTCTGTTCCAGCTGGGCCCTTCATGGTTGTCTTGTGTATGTGTTTGCTGCTTGGGGTCCTTGGCTCACATATACCACTCCTGCCTCCCTTATCCATGGGCTCGCAAGGATGGTTCGGTGTTACAGAATATTACACAAGGGCTTTGGACTGTCATACCTCTGGCATGTCTGGTGCTGTGTGACTTGTGTTGATACCCCTAGTGGGGATGATTTTGGTGTTATTGTCCACTGTTCAGCTTTTGCTAGATGGCGTGTGTCATGATTAATGTGTACATTGATTGCTATGCATTGTGTAGTATGTTTCATATCTTTCCTGTACACGTGCTTGTTGCAATTCATGCTGTAGATAGAGTTCCATACTTTGGATGTGAAAGACGGACTGATGGTGTGATTTGTGATGTGACTCTCTGACATGGTCAAGTAATGAGATGCCTGATGAGACACACACAGATGACTTTGAAGCATTAATCATGTGTTTCATGCCCTTTCTGCAGGGGGATGAGCCTCCAGAGCACCTTTGCCAGCAGACATGGCCCATTGGACGACAGAATTCTGGACCCGTTTGTTGGTGCCCACATGCACATGTGTGCACAAGCAGAGGCACAGTGATTGCAGACCCACATCCTAGAACTGCTGACATGTTCCAAGGAACTCCAGGCAAGGTGAGCATCACAGGGGGGCCACGACACAGCAAAGCTTGCACCAGGCGAGTTGCACATGCAGGCTTAGTCACAGCACTGAGGGTGAGCTTAGACGAATATTGGTGTTGAAGCACACAATGCAGCTCAGATGTGTTTGTGGACTGATGGCTGTTGATAGTAGGGTTGTCTGGGACACATGCAGGGGCAGTGGCACATACCCTCCGGTATACCAAGGTCCATTGAGGCACTTGTATCAACCATGTAGCCTTCCGAGACATGGAAAGGGGCAGCTCACAGGGACATACAGCAAGGGACATACTCGGGTGCAGTGCATGTCTTTTCCATGTACTTTATGATAAATGCACTGCCAACTTTGTTTCGGTCATGGTGGTACGCAACTTGCTCGGTAGTCATGGCTTGCTATATGGGTTTGTCTGCTTACCCTGGGAACATTGCATGTTGTGTGAATTGTGACACATTGGTGTTCCATTTGCCACGCACCCACCAGCGGCTAACTTACTGCATTGACTGTGTATGACCCATCACAGGGGTGATGTTATATATGGGTACGAAGCATCGACCCCAGATTGTCTGTTTGTAGAGTAGTTTGTTGCTATGGGGCATGTTTGGTGTTGTGTTTTTGTGTAATTGGCACGTACAGTTTGTTGACTGTGGCTCTCTTTGCAGCATTGCAGTGCTCCTGTAACCGGACCTGAGAGTGCGCAGGCAGGAGGCCAGCACTCAAAACCAGAGCTAAGTGTCTTGTTGTTCTTCTTTCGAACTGCTCTGCATAGGCTTGCTGGGGAGTGTACTAATGCATGGATGTATGTGTGGTTCAATTTGGTATGTTTTTTCTCCCTAATCACCCGTGATCCTATGCAATTTTGAAACCTGTACCCTCTACCCAGTGTTCCTGCTTCCCGTACCTATCCAAGCAACGTTCCCTGACCCTCTTTCCCCGCTGGGGTTGCGGATGCCTGTGTAAGCCCCGAACTTGCAGGCGCCAAAACCCTAGAGGGGGTGGTTGGTTCGTACCACTCCTGAGCCTGGACTACAGAAGGCCATGACAATGATGTCCAAGTTTGTTTGGATTGTGTATGTGTTCATGCAGGTTGTACATTTTCATGCATTCCCTAGTTTCATGTGTCATTCCTCCTCCCCTCTCCTGCCACTCATTCCAGTCATCCAGTGTGTCAACACCTGTCCCGACTGCATATCCCTGAACCTCCTTCCCCACCAGGGTCTCAGGGGCCTGTGTGAGTTTGACCTTGCAGGCACCCGGGACATGGTGGGGGTGGTTGTATCGTGACACTCCCGCGCCTGTACAGGGGACCTGTGACAGTACACATCCGTTCATGGTGCATCATCCTATGTCATGTACCACACATGTCTCACATCCTGTCGTGACATTGTTTTGCTGTGCTACCTTGGTTGTTGCATCATTGTGGTAGTACTTGGCCTTTGTGTGGTACTGCTACGTCAAGTCATCTACTGGAGGGTGTTCTGGTTCGTTTTTCTGGCTTGGATTTTGTGATTTTGGACATTGATTATGAGGGTGCAGGCACCTTTTTACACACAAGGTGGGAGATGGTGACGAAGGGTAAAGGTGATCCTGTGGCCAGGTGGAATTGAGGTTTGAAGGCTCCTTGACCCAGGTGCAGTTGTTCAGTGGGTCATGGTCATTTGTGAGGGGGGGGGGTTGTTGTTGATAGTTGCCTTGCCCTGCAGTGTGATGGGAACTCTGACATTGTAATGGTGGTATCCTATGTACATGTTGTGTTCTGCTGATCAATGCCTGTTCATGTGTTGTGTTTTCCTTTCAGGTGCGAGGGGATAGTTGTGGTTTGACATGCTGGGGTGTACACATGGTGAATGTTCACATGTGATGTGTAGAGAACACTGATGGTCACTTGAGTGCACATGCATATGTGGAGTGCATATCCTTGCAGAACCACACACTTGCACTCTGATGCACTACATGTACTCCCACCCTTGCATATCCATGTGTACACTGTTTGCCTTCTGGTGCCCACTGTGTCCCTGCAGCACATGTTTTGTGACCGATTATGGATCCTGTACATGCCTAATTTGCTGTTTGATGTGGTCTGTCACTTAGATGTGATTCTCAGGGTGTGCATCACACACAATGGCTGTTCACTGTGCTGTGCGCTGAGCAGTGTATTGCAGGAGTAGGACACTGCACACATGAGCTGCAGTGTTGATTTTGCAATGCAAAATGTGCATGTAGACAGACATTCATTGTTATGTTACGTCTACGACTCTTGTAATGCATTTGGAAATTACTTATTTTGGGTGGGAGATTTTGTTGGTCTGTCATTTCATCTGATTCCGGGTCAGGCATCATTGTCTGATGCCACTGTACATTTAGGACATGGCAATGTGTACCTTATCGTTACTGTGTTGGTGTATGGGTATTGCTTGCCATGTCATGTTGTGGTTTGGGAGGGTTTGAGTGACATGACAGTGATGGCCATGGCCTGTTTTGCAGGTGTGTGTGATGCACACCTTGCATGTCAGGGTCATCCGCTTCTCAGAGCAACTAGCTGGGGGTAGATTTCTCTCCGCGGCAGGGCCCTCCCCCTGGAACAGACTTCCTGCCTGACTTGAACTTGAGGGGAACCATCTCCAGTTCTGGAAGCACCTCAAGACCTTCCTCTTTGCTTCTGCTTACTCTCTGCCTCTCCCTTGCAGAATTCTTCACTGGAACTGCACTGGAGCTGCAACTGGGCCACTCTCACCGACCTCGGTCCCTGGCCCAGCCACTCTCCACTTGCACTGCCTCCCTGGCAACCCCTGCACTGCAGTACTGTCTCTCTATCCCTACAGCCCACCCTTCCCAGCACTTGTCTGCACTTACTTTTGCAATTGCCACCAGCCGACCTATGTATTATTTTTTTGGGCTACTTCCCCTGTACTGGACTCTCCCCCACCCTTCCCCTTGCACTTTTCCCTTCCCCCTACCCCTGCACTTGCATGATCTCAATGACACCTGGCCTAGTAGTACCGTTGTCTGTCTTCCCTTGTTCCCCCCTCCCTGCCTCATTCCGCCTTGAAATACTTCTGTATGGGCCATATCATGTCATATGTCATATGTGTGCCTTTTGGTCACACATGATAGCTTGTGTTTACGTAGCTAGGGATGCAGACAATGTGGCACTTCCATGGCAACTATCTCAGGGTGGTAGGGTTGTGACAGTTGACTGTCTCTTTGTCATCATCGATTGTCACCTGGTATGTGCCAGGTCTATGTGCACTCCGCAGGGGTGGGAGTTTAGGTGAAAAATGTGGCCACAAGCTGGGTCCGGGCTTCCTCGCCACGTGCCCTGTCCCCTCCCATGGGCAGCACCTGTGCCTGTGGTTGGGGATGTGGGGGCACCACCATGTCCACCGGGACGCCCTGCCGTGTTGCAACATTGTGCAGGACACATGCTGCCACAATGATCCTGCACACTACTGGTGGTGCATAGAGTAGTTGCCCACCAGAACGGTCAAGGGAGCAGAAACGTGACTTGAGCACTCCAAATGTGCGCTCCACTATGCCCCTGGTTGCAATATGGGCGGCGTTGTATCTTACCTGGGGTGGTCTTGTGGGGTTCCGGATTGGCGTCATCATGTGGTTGCTCAGAGGGTAGGCACTGTCCCCTGGGGAGGTGATAATAGTTGAGATTATTAGGGTTTGGATATTTGTCTGTGTGTGACTTGCATGCATGTGCAAGGGCATTTGTACTGACCTAGGAGCCATGTGTCGCCATGCTGCCCAGCTTCCAGGGCCCGGCTCAGGGCGGACATTCTGTATATGAAACTGTCATGGGTGGAGCCAGGGTAGTTTGCATAGACAGAGGTGATGATTCCCTTTGCATCGCATTCCACCTGTACATTGATGGAATGCCAGTCCTTGCGGTTTCGGTAGATGTGCTCAGTGGGCCTAGGTGGACCTAGGGCCACATGGGTGCAATCTATGGCACCAAGCACTTTGGGGAAGTGTGCCACCCTGAAAAAATCCAGGACAACGGCCTGCCTTTCTGCGGGTGTTCTGGGCATGTATATGTGCCTACGGACTGAGGGGCGCGCTGTCATGATTGCCAGTACCTGGTGTAGGCAGCGTGACTGCGTGGCCTGTGAGACCCCCCCCACTATGGCAGTGGTCCGCTGAAATGACCCAGTGGCCAAAAAATGCAGGACATTGAGCAGCTTCTCCAAGGGGCTCAATGCTTGGGAGCAAAGGGTGGGGGATGTAAGTTCATCATCCCACTCCCTGACCAGGTCTAGGATGATATGGGGTGGAAACCTATACCTGCCGTAGACCTGGTCGTCAGGCATCCCAAAAAGGCTTGTCCGTGGTGCGAAAATGCGTGCCCTGGCTATTCTCCTCCTCCTGCGGTGTCCCACGATCAGTGCAGCGACAAATGGGGCATTCATCGTAGCTGTATATACGCGTTTGTTGTTTGCGCGCACTTTTATGCTGTGCGCAGGGACGCTTCCGCCTGCCTTCGTGTGGGCGGACGCATTGACGCCTGTGCACGTCTTTTGCCGTGCGCGGGTTTCCCGTATTCGGATACGTGGTAAGACAGTACGTCCGAGTGTCATCGCATGTGATCGGAGGGGAGTGAGCGTACACGCGATTGGCCTGGGTACGTGTGTTTCGGGGTGCGCGGGAAGTTCCACACGCGATTAGCCTGGGTACGTGTGTTCCGGGGTGCACGGGAACTTTCACACGCGATTGGTGGAAATCCACGTGTGTTCTGTCATCACGTGCAATGAGGGAAACACCCGCGCGCGTCACGTCACAGACGCGCTCACGCGCTAAGGGCCTTTGGTCCAATGAAATCGCATATGCGTGCTGCCATGCATACGCGCTAAGGGCCTTTCCTCGAATTACACGCTGACGTGCAGATTTTTCACGTGCCAAATCACTCCGTATCAAGCTGGCCACGCGTAAGCACACGGAAGACCACGCTCCTGCCCAGAAGGCCGAACTACTGCCCCCCAGAGCCCCGAGCACGCTCCCACCTGCCATCTGCTGCTGCCTGACTGCCTGCTGCCCACGTGCCCTGCCATTTGCTGCCTGCACATCAGCCAGGGGTGCTGTTGCTGTGACCACCCCTGCTGGAACCGAAGACTCCCGACTGGGATTCCATCGCTCCACAGCCCAGCCCCAGGACCCAGTTGCCCACCCACTCCTGCCTCTGGGGTTGTCATGTCGGGGCAAACACCACCTGAGACCACTGACAACCCCCGGCCAGAGAGGCAGAGGGGCACCAGCTTCAGTGCCACCGAAGTTGGTGTCCTGGTGGAGCAAGTCCTGGGGCAGTATGATGCCCTCTTCGGAAGTTCCTGCGCCGACAAGGAAGGACGGACTCGGATCTGGACTGACATCGTGACTGCCATCAACGCGGAGGGGGTGGCAGTCCGCGACTTACAACATGTCAAGAAGCGCTGGGAGGACTTCAGGTCCAGGACCCTGAACAAGGCCCGGCGCCTCTTGAAGGCAGCGGATGCCAAGGGCCGCCGGGGCCACTTGTCGGAAGAACAGATGAGGGTCCTGGAACGCACATCCCCAGCACTCCATGTCCAGGTCCTTGAGAGGCAGACCCGTCTGGAGTCGAGCGGTAAGTGTACATGCATCCTGATTGTGAGCAGTGCGTATGGTGATTTTTCAGTAGTGTGCAGGTTGCACATCTGTTTGTATGGGGTCGAGTATGGGTGGGGGTGTACAGGGCCGTGGGGCTAACACATGCGAGGGCTGGAATGTGTGAGACATGGATGGTGCTTGTGTGTGTAGGCTTGCATGCCAAATGCAGTTGTGTGGGCACACATGTTTGGATGAATGTGTATGTAAGTAGACATGTCCGTGATGTCACGCATGTATGTTGTTTTCATCTGCATGTATCAGCACTGTGTACATGTGCATGTGTGTGTATTTGACAAGGGTGCAACAGTGATGCAACATGGATGCATGTGACAGCGGCATGTGGAAGCCTGATCGGCAGATGTGACATGGATGCCCGTATGAACACTGCGACACTTGGCAGAGGTGTACACATGCATGCAAGTGTGGTGGTGTGTGTACATGTGTGGTGCACTTCCTGTGTTGCATGTGATGTCTGGCTCACCTTTGCCTGCTCATGCTGTTGTATGTGTATGGATGGTGCTGGCAGTTGTAGAATGGCTCATGTGTGCGAGTTGAAATGACATGTGTGTTGGGGATTGTGATGACATGTCTGAGGTTTACCAATGCCACTCATGTACAACTGTCATCTGTGTATGTGTCCATTGTACAGTGCCCTGATGCCTGTGTTTTATTTCTCCCTGTCTGCAGCGTCAACTGATGAAGAGGGCGGAGAAGGTGCTGTGGAGCACAGCGGCGGGGATCCCACCGCCAGCCGGAGACGCAAGGCCCGGCTCCCCTCCCATGTTGTGATCTCGTCGGGGAGTGAGGAGTCCGGTGCCGCGTCCCAGGCCGCAGCTGCCGGGGGGAGGTCCAAGAGACGGAGGTTGGAGTTGGACTCCTCGGCAGCAGAAGGGGCAGCTGGGACCCCACAGGGCCCAACAGGGGAAGACGCCACGGAGTCATCCAGGTTGGTGGGGGGTTTGGTGGAGGAGGAGGCCGTGCAAGCAACAGAGACGGGGTCTGGAGGTGGGGATTCCACTGGTGCTAGTGGTGCAGTGCAGGACCAGGGACAGGAGGCAGCACAGGCCGCCGCAGAGGTGCCTGTGTGCAATCCTGTCCCTGATCCTGTCCCTGCATCATCTTGCACCAGCAGGTATGCCTACGTCCAGACCCGTTTTCAGGCAGGGGATGAGCTCACGTCAACTGGCCTTCCTCTGCCTGCGGACGTGGCTATCCGGGTCCGGGTTGAGCCTGTTCTGAGTGGTGTGGTGTTGCGTCAACGGGCCATGCGAGGTGACCTGCAGTCTTTTCATGAGGAGACTGCACGTCATCTCGAATGGCTCATTGACCACGTCAGCCTGCTGGGACAGGTCACCCAGGCCGGATTCCTCCGTATGATGGGGCTTGCTACGACCCCCTCCTCAACTGGACCCCCTACGCGCCAGTCGTCCTCCGTGCCATCTTCCCACCCATCAGTCACCTGGGTGCCCTGTGGAGCTGCCTCTGACGGTGCGGCCAGGCTGGTGGAGGAGGCATCCCTGCCACAGTCGGGAGTCGGACGTCCAGCAGGGGTGGCCACATCAACGACTGCACCCAAGCCGGCGGAGGATGTGCAGGCAGCAGGAGGCAGTGCACGGGCAGAGGCACAGCAGCAGCAGCAACGTGGTGGGAGCCATGAAGGCTCGGGGCCTTCAACATCGGATGGGTAGGCATCGGCCGGAGGGCAGGAGGACCCAGGACAGAGAGTGTCTTCCGTGTGGCAGCGGTTGGGCCACGCCATAGATGCGGAGCGGCAGCAGGCGGAAGAGGCACGGCTCACAATGGTCAGGGCGGAGAACTCCATGCGGAGGGCCCTGAGGCGGGCCGAGTGCCTCGAGGCAATCCGCAGGGGTTTGGAGGTGGACACGTCGATGGCCCTGCGGACCCTCAGGACCATGGAGGAGGACCGCCTCCGGGACATTGAGCAGGAGTTCGATGATGCCCTGGCCCGGGACATCCACAAGTGAGCCGTCAAACTAGCCCGCTGCCCTTGTACATAGTTATGTAGGTAGTGTTAGGTTTCATTTTTTTTGGATTTTATTTGGACCTTTCGGACATTGGCCACATTTTTGTATATAGTTTATTTTATTAGTTAGTGTAGTTAGATAGGTTTCCTTTCTTTTGTTGGGATAATGGACCCTGGCTTGTTCCCATGTACATAGTTCACTGTTGGATTCTATTTTTCTTTCACATTTTAACCATGGAGCAATGGCTTTCTTTTTTATTTCCCATTGGATTTTGTTTTGTGGACAGTGACCTTGGACACCATTACTTTGGGATATCATTTTTGGTTTTGCTTTTTTTCACGGACATGCTTCTTTTAATTTTTGTACATTCACATTTATGTTTCTTTATTTTTGATTCTATTTAGGTTCCCTTTAATACATATTTTTTGTCATACTTCAATGTGTGGTATCTCATTGGTTTCATGCATTTCATGATATGGGTTTTGAGATTCACTGACACCCATTGGGTGTATGTGAGGGAAATGTGTTTCGGAACTTGCAATTGGTGTTCTGTGATGTAATTGCAAATTATGAGTGGGTGGATGCAATACTCGGGTGGGTGTTTTGCATTTGGAGGCTGACCATAGGGACCAGGGGTCTAGATTGTGATGACATGTTGGCTGGGGAACATGAGTTGGACATGGGTGGGGGCCTGCTGGCAGGTGCCCCACAGTGCTGGGGGGTGGGGGTGGTAGGGAACATGAGTTGGACATGGGTGGGGGCCTGCTGGCAGGTGCCCCACAGTGCTGGGGGGTGGGGGGGTTGGGGAACATGAGTTGCACATGGGTGGGGGCCTGCTGGCAGGTGCCCCACAGTGCTGGGGGGTGGGGGTGGTGGGAGACATGGGTGGGGGCCTGGTGGAGGGTGCCCCTGCACTGCTGGGGGGTGGGGGTGGTGTGAGACATGGGTGGGGGCCTGGTGGAGGGTGCCCCTGCACTGCTGGGGGGTGGGGGTGGTGGGAGACATGGGTGGGGGCCTGGTGGAGGGTGCCCCTGCACTGCTGGGGGGTGGGGGTGGTGGGAGACGTGGGTGGGGGCCTGGTGGAGGGTGCCCCTGCACTGCTGGGGGGTGGGGGTGGTGGGAGACATGGGTGGGGGCCTGGTGGAGGGTGCCCCTGCACTGCTGGGGGGTGGGGGTGGTGTGAGACATGGGTGGGGGCCTGGTGGAGGGTGCCCCTGCACTGCCGGGGGGTGGGGGTGGTGGGAGACATGGGTGGGGGCCTGGTGGTGGGTGCCCCTGCACTGCCGGGGGGTGGGGGTGGTGGGAGACATGGGTGGGGGCCTGGTGGTGGGTGCCCCTGCACTGCTGGGGGGTGGGGGTGGTGGGAGACATGGGTGGGTGCCTGGTGGAGGGTGACCCTGCACTGCTGGGGGGTGGGGGTGGTGGGAGACATGGGTGGGTGCCTGGTGGAGGGTGACCCTGCACTGCTGGGGGGTGGGGGTGGTGGGAGACATGGGTGGGGGCCTGCTGGCAGGTGCCCCACAGTGCAGGGGGGTGGGGGGGTGGGGAACATGAGTTGGACATGGGTGGGGGCCTGGTGGAGGGTGCCCCTGCACTGCTGGGGGGTGGTGGGAGACATGGGTGGGGGCCTGGTGGAGGGTGCCCCTGGTGGCTGGGGGTGCAGGGGGACATGCGTTGGTGGGCAGTAGTGCAAGTTGACATGTGGGTTGGCTGGGGGGCATGGCCATGGTGGATGGGGTGCCTGCAGGACATGTGCAGGGTAGGCCCCTGTGATGTGAGCCACCTGCAGGGGCCGTGGAGGGTGTAGAGGGAACACCTGGGAGGACCCACACGTGCAATTCACGTGTGGTGCTCCCCGCGCACCCATGTAATACACGTACCCTGATGAGATCGCGTGTGGAACTTCCCGCGCACCCCTGTAATACATGTACCCTGATGGAATTGCGTGTGGAACTTCCCGCGCACCCCTGGAATACACGTACCCTGCTGATGTTGCGTGTGATACTTCCCCCGCACCCCGAAATACACGTACCCTGATGAGATCGCGTGTGTAACTTCCCGCGCAGCCCCGAAATACACGTACCCCGCTCAATTGCGTGTGTAACTTCCCGCGCACCCCCGAAATACACGTACCCCGCTCAATCGCGTGTGTAACTTCCCGCGCACCCCTGAAATACACGTACCCCGCTCAATCGCGTGTGTAACTTCCCGCGCACCCCCGAAATACACGTGCCCCACTCAATCGCGTGTGTAACTTCCCGCACACCCCCGAAATACACGTGCCCCGCTTGCACAGGCCCAATTGCTGTATGTTGCCACTTTTGTAATGCGCAGGGACTCTACCGCCTACCTTTGTGGGGCGGACGTGTTTCGGCTTGTGCGTGTCTTTGGCTGTGCATGGCTTTGCCCTATTCGATTCCATGAATACCTGTGGTTCGAGTGTGTGTGGGCGTTCCGTCTGCTTCCCTGCAGTACATCCCCAGTTACGCCCTTATTTTCGCGCGTTGTTCCCCATTCCGCGCGTTATGCCCCGTGTCCCGCCCACTTTCTGGTGTATGCGCCGAGGTTGTGCGCTTTCACTGTGCGCGTCGCGCACGCCTTTCGGGATGTTGCAGTGACTTGTGCGCCATGCACGGGTTTGGCGCACATCCCGAGGTAAACACGTGCAGGGACTTCCATGAATCGCACGCGTGCGCGTGCGCCTGTTTTTTTGCGCTTCTGCCTGCTTGCGCCAAGATTTTCGCCGCACGTTTGTTCCATGAATCGGCCCCTTAGTACTTAGTTGTTGTAGAAAACATATTAGCAATCATACATTTTTGTTTCTTAGTGATTCATACAGTTAATTTACAAAGTGTTTCATAGTTAAATCAGGGATCAACTTCCATGATACAGCAAAAAACAGAGTTAGCACAGTTGTTAGCAGTGTTATAGGAGTGCACACAGTTTTATTTCGTTAGTGAATTGTACAATACATATTCATAGTGTTACCATGTCAGGTCGGGCTTAGCTGTAGATGTATAAAGGTATAGGTAAACATTCTTTCAGGGAAGTTTAGCCTATTGGCATTGCTTAATGTGCTGTGGTTTTTAAAATGTATTAAATAGCCAGGTTTTGAGGGATTTCTTGAATTTGGGGAGAGAAGGTTCATTGGAGATGGTCGCTGGAAGAGAATTCCAAATTCTGGATGCTGCTATAGGGAAGCTGGAGTTCCCAGTTCTTGTATTTTTGAATCGGGGGATTTAGAGGAGTGTATTAGTGTTGAATCTCAATGATCTGGCTGAGGTTTGTCTTGTCTTGCTTCTGAATCGATCGTTAGAGGTGTGTCGGCCTCTCCAACGTAGACCTTAACATCGCTGTGGTGAATCCATGCTCTTCTACCTTGGACTTTTACTGCAGAGGGAGTAATGTCTATCACAACAAATGGGCCAACAAATCTAGGCTCACACCACTTTTGGGTAAAGTTCTGAATCAGAAACGTATCACCAATGAACAACTAAGGTGTTGATAATAATTTTGAAACTCCGGCTGCTGAATGGTCTTCATCTGTGTTCTGAGACCAACACCCTGGTGCTTGAGTTGATCTGAAATGAAAGAGATACTAGCGGTCATACATGTTAAGTACTCATTTAATTCATTTCCTAACAGTTTTGCAGAACTCTGAGCATCACTTCTGCTCCACGATGGAGGAGTCAAAGGGATTCTTATTCTTCTACCAGTTACTAGTTCAGGGGGTGTGAGGTGATTGTCCTAACCAGGGTGATTGCTTAAGGCATATAAAGCTAAGGGCAGGCAATATAGCCATCCCTTCTTCAGTGTCAATTTCAATTTGGCGTCTCTCTCCTTTAGGAGACCGTTGAGTCTCTCATGTGTACAGTTTGCTTGTGGGTGATAAGCAGAAGAAAACATATGTTTAATGTTCAATAACAATCCTATTTGTTGAAATACTTCATTAACAAAATGTGGCCCATTATCGGATCACAGCACTTCACACACTCCCCATCTGGGAAAGACTTCACATACTAAAATCCTTGCTGCGCAAGTGGCATCAGGGTGTGTACAAAGATCTTCTTCGATCCACCTGGAGAAGGGACACAGCACCACTATCAAATACCTATATCCACTACATACTTGCAGCATGTCAACATAATCAATATGTAAATGCTGAAAAGGACCATTTGGTCGAGGAATCACTCCTCTATTTGCAGTGTATGCCCAGCAGTAAACATTTGACAAGCAATGCAATTTACTACATAAAATGCAATGTGCTCTTACAAGTTTGGTACAAACCAGTCTTCTGCAATAGCTGCAGTCAGACTCTCCCTAGTTACATGCACTGGGTAGTGCAGCTGTTCAAGCACTACCTTTAGTAATGCTACTGGCATGACCGGCTTTCTGGTACTGTCCTGCCACCATAAGGCTTCTGTGGGGGATAAAGAACACCCCCTTCGCTTCCACAATTCTTGCTCTTCTTGTTGTGCACTGCCTTGAATTTCCATTAACTGAACTCTAGGTAAATGGTTAAACCCTTCATTCACCACCATCATTTTAAGCACCTTTTCTTTAACATTTGGAGCATCACAACTTGAAATATCTGGTGCGTACATGATTTATTTGCTTCTGTGTCTGCAGCTTCGTTTCTGCGAGATATAAAGCCAGCTTGCTTAGTGTGCACTGCGCATTTAACAACCACTATTGCTACTGGGAGTTGTAGTGCCTTAATAGTCTATCCAATAAGGATGTGTGTTGCACTGGAGTGCCGTCCACTTGGAAGTAGCCCCTCCTTTGCTAACATGCAAGCCCTACATGTACAATCAACGCCACATAGGCACAGTCACTGTATATCATCACTTCCTGTCCTTCATGTTTTTCAAGAGCCACAATAATCGTTACCAATTCTGCCACCTGTGCTGAAAAGTGAGACGGTAGTCTTACACTTGCTACAATCTCAAATTCACCATTTGCTTTATGCCTCACTACAGCTGCGTGGGAATGCCTTTCCCCACTTGTCTGATCATTTTTTGAAGAGCCAACTGCAAAGAGAATCTCCCCTCCTGACAGTGCGTTTTCTTTAACGCGTGGTACGTTATCGAAGAACTCCTCGTAATTTACACAATCATGCACACGCTCACCCTATGTCACTGGTTCAGCTGGATTAGATATAATAACTTCGTACACAGAAGCCCTGTGCAATGTCAATGTACCCTTAGGTTTCTTCAAAATAGCAAACAAAGCATGCTCTACCAAAAGTCATACCCATTACAATGCTTGCAGACTTATCAATTGCGAACGCGGCTGCTGCCAATGACTGTTCATGGAAAATGCCCCTTCAGAACTGCGCCTAAAATCCCACTGTAATATGCCAAAGTTTTGTACCCTAACTTAGTTCTCTGTGTTAGCACTGCTGTCATAAATGTCCCATCAGAGTGTGAAAATAAAAAGAATTCCTCAGCATAGTTGGAATTCCAAAAACAGGAGCTGTACAAATTGCTTTTTTAACTCTTCAAATCCTTCCTCTCCTTTCTCAATCCATTCTATCTTTTCCATATTCACTTGTGCTTTCTTCAAAGCCTGCAAAAGGGGTCCTGTGTATGAGCTGTAGTCAAATACCCACACTCTTACATAATTGCACAATCCCAAGAATCGTTGCATCTGCTATATCGTGTGTGGTTTGACAGTTTTCATGATCGCTTCAGCCCTTCCAGGTGTCACCCTTTTCACCCTTTAACCCTCATGTAGATCATGTGAGATCAACTGACCTATGTTAAAATACTGCAACTCCTCCTTACCTACCTTGTATCCCTTGTCTACAAGGATAGTCATTAGTTGAATTGAATCTTGTCTACACTCATCTTCTGTCATGCTACAAATCAGTATGTGATCCACGTACTGTATCACAGTGCTTATCAAATCGATATTGCCAAGATCCATCTGCAGGACTCTATTAAAGATCCATGGGGACTCACAGTACCCCTGGGGTAAACAAGTATGTTTCAGTTGAATTTGGTGAAATGTAAAGGAAGTTAAGTCTTGTGAGTCTTTGTGCAACGGGATTGAGAAAAATGCATTTTTCGAATCAATCACTGTAACAAAAATGTGCTTCTACTGGGATACTGCATAGTGTCATTGCCGGGTTTGGAACTAAAGGAACCTCGGCCTCTACAAGCTGGTTAGTCGGTCTCATATCTTGTATGAATCTCCACGACCCTCCCTTTAATTTCTTCACAGGGTACAGCGCGGTATTACACGATGACTCAGACAGTACTAGAATACGTTGCTTCATTAATGCTGCAATAGTTCCAAAAATGCCCTAATCTGCCTCACTCGAGGTAAAATTGCTCTTGGTTTCAGCTTTATTTTGACCTCTCCTACTGCTTTTAACAGACCTACATCGTAGGGGCCTGTAGTCCATAAAAAACTTGGCACTTTCCCCAAGTCTTCATAAACAAATGCTGGACGCTGTCGCATTATTGCCTGTGCGATCTCCCTTTCCTCTATCATAACACAATATGTACTCATCTCAAATATTACTTCATCGTCTGCTGGATCATCTCTAAACATGTCATCATCAGTGACGTCAGTCAATCTGCACTCCTCTCCAATGGCAATGACTGTTATGATATTATAATATGATATGATATGATATGATAATTTATTTGTATCGTGCTCGTATACAAGTTCTCCTTGGTCTACCCTCGTCATCTGTGCCTTCAAGCAGTGTCATTTCCCCTGATACTATGGCTGCATCTAATTCTGAGGGGATCGTCTGTCTCCCCTCTTCGTCCATAGGTACCTGTGGTCTAAACAGGAATTCATCAGGTATCCGCATAGTTTTTCCCACTAAACCAGGTAGCCATGTTAGCAAAATGATAACCCCATAAATGAAAACTTCTGGCTCTATCGGCACCCCTTTCAGAGTCATCTGCCCTGTAGATGCCAATATAAATTCACCCAAATTCATATAGTGTATCCAAGGAGTGGAACACACTATGCCTTCATCAGTAAAAGAAATCATCATATTAGGTTTTCTCATTAAGTCTCTTCCCAGAATATTAACAGGTGTCTTCGATGCATACCACATTCTCCTATGAAGACTGGCAATTCATCAGTAAAAGGAACTTGGCTTGTAGCTCCAGAGAATCCCTGAGCATTCATGGCATTTCCCGACATTGGTTATTTTCCCTCTCGTATACATGAACGAGTAGCCCCAGTGCCAAATAAAAATTCAAAGGATTTGCCTCCTATCGTCACATCAACCCTTGGTTCCTCTTGAGGGTCTGGTGTCACGGATAGTACTGAACACATCAAGTCGCCCTGTGAGCTGTCCTATTGTGCATGCATACATACCCCTGTACCTGTAAATGGATTCCCTCCTACCACTGTGAGGTCGCCTATTCTAGGTGTCAATAATTGCCCTGTGTTTGTGTTCTGCTGTATCTGCATGGGGGCGTGCTGTGACTGCCCTTGTGGTGGGTTCAATGGTGCTTGCTGCAATTGCTGTGGTTGCTGTATCTGTTGTACTTGTGTCGCTTGTGCCCGATACACTGTCTGATCTTGGGCAAATCCATTCCTAGCTTGCAAGCTATATGCTGGAGGATAGGCTGTCCCCCCTCTTGAATACTGACCATTTTGTATTTACCCTTGTCTCCCACATGTGCGTGCAATGTACCCTGTCATTTCACATGTCCAACATACAGGAGGGTTTCATCTAACAAGCCCTTCCTGATGAAATCCTCCTTAAATATTCTTATTCTCATTCTGCCCATTTTGAAACCCACCTTGAGTATTCTGAAATCCACCCCTTCCTCTGTAACCCATACCTCTACCTCGTGGTATGCACCCACTCCCTCCTTGATTCATCGGGCGCCGATTATTCTCCTGCAACATATTCACTGGTTCCTTTACTTCTGGCACTTCTCCACTTGTCAATACCGCTCCTTCCATGGCGTATTTTGACAATTTTTTCATAACTAACTTGGCTTCCTCAATTTTTCTAGCATCGTCCTTCTTTTTATTCTTTTCTTGTAACAGTCGACAGTGATGCACTATAGTCAACGGTCTCTCAGGCCATGGTTTTGCTTCCATCCCCACAAACTTCTTGAACTGCCTTTGTACTGGCTCAGGCAGTCCCTGGCACAAAATGTGGTAAAATACCACCACTGTTTTACTCCACGGCTCACGCGTTTCAAGAGACAAGTGCTCTTGAATGTCTTGAATATAAGCAAGCAGATCTTCATCTTCTTTCATCTTTCGTGTCATAATCCCACCCATATCTGATACATCAAGATATTGTACTCTAAGGGCTCTCCAAACATCTGCCTTAGTTATTAAATAGTGCTGCATCATGCGCCGTGTTTTGTGCCGTGACACTCAAATAGCCTGCTCTTGTCCAAATATCATCTGCTCTTTCCCCAAGAATAGTTGCTGGGAGACCCTTGATATCCCCTATTGCCAAGGTATCTCCTCCGGTCATTTTCTCTAACTCATAAATCAATTTTCCCGCACTCGCTGTTAAGCTGGGGAGTTTGCACCTTAAATTATCCTTGTCCATCTGTGGCCATAGAATATACTTTGGTCTCGCACCTCTCTTCTCCAATAGAGGAAAATGAGTAAAACATATTCCGCAATCTGCTCCTATCGTTTGTCTATCCATGGTAGGCTCCTGATTGCCTTCTTCCTGGCAGAGACCTTAACCGATTTACATATGGTGGCAATTCTCCCCTTTTGCTGTACGATCGTCCCTTAGGGTGCTCTGGGCAAGCTATAGGATCTGGCATCCTATGCTTAGGTTGCTCTAAATCAGACCATCTATTACTCCCTTGTCTGTCTGCAGACATCCCTCGGGCCACATGCATCTCCTCCCTCTTTCCCATAGAAGTTTTCTCTCTCTTCGTCTGACATATCTAGCCCCCAGCTAGTATGGCTCTCCTCTCTTTCACCTTTATCTAAAGTCAGCCTATCTAAGGACAAAGCTCTGTGCTCGAGACTAAATGGGTCTCTTTCTTCGCTTCATGATTGGAGGACCAGGGATCGATCTTGCTTCCCTCGGCTGCCCGATTTGCTACTTTCTCTTAAGTCCTGATAGACTTTATCAATCCTTTCTCTGATTCTCCCTATATCGAAATACTCATCTAATGTAACCTTAGATGGCCCTGATGTTGCTCCCTGTAATGGGAGGAACTCCTCTATATTGCTCCATTGTATCACTGGACTTGGCTCCATTAATTAATTCTGAATGTGATTAATCTTGCGTTCTCGCTGTCTCCTTTTTCATTCTAATTCTTTGTCTTCCTCTCTCTGCCTCCTTGTGTCCCATTTAACTCTTTCCTATTTCTTTCTCATTTTTTCTCTCCTTCCTACGCTCTTCTCTCCTCCTCTTTTTTTTGTCTCTGTATCCTTTTATCTCTTAATTTCTGTGCTTCCTCTTCTTCTTTCGTTCTGTCCTGTCTATCCCGCTCTTCTATTGCCCTCTGTCTGTTATCATACTTCCTTTGTTCTTCTGCCCTTTCTTCTTTCTCTTGTTGCTCCTCCTGATACAGCTGTTTTCGGCACTGTCAGCATTTCCTTTTTCACTCTTCTTCTTGTAATTTCTTTTCTCGTTCCTTGTCTTTCTTATCTTGCTCATCTTGATCTTCCATTTGCCTTACTTCCTCGATGCTTTTCCCATCTAGGTTAAGAAATATCTGTCCTCCCATCCATTTGTTCTGTATGAGCGTTACCTTGTCAGCTTTATCCCTTTCTCCCTTACATCTCTTAATTTCTCGTTCTATCTCTGCTGATATATTCAATCGCTCACTTTTCTCCTCCCTGTTTTGTAAGACCTTAAAGGTCTCCTCTTTCTTCTTAGTCTCCTCTGGACTATCGTCACTGTTATAAGCAGGTGGTTCGTATATCGGATTACTATACCCGGTCACTGCTTTCAATTCTTTCAATGGACACAATTCAATTCAATTCTTTCAATGGATGCTTTCTGTACTGACACTTTTTATCTCAGACGAGGCAAGGGGAGCAGAAGGCTCAACACGTTCCTCTTTACTCTGATTAAGCATCCAATCCTCAGGTGGCGGATCCTTTCTCTCATCCTGTAACATCTTCCAAAGCTCTAAAATAGCTAACCTCTTTTCTAATTTCTTTCCTGTGTACGCAGCGTGCAAGTATGTGGTCATCTGTTGCAATACTGCCTTTGCCAAAGATCCCCCTTGTGGTCATGCCGTGCCTTTCACCCATCTCGCACTATACTGTTCGAGCTTGGGCATGTTTTTTGGCAAAGCTTTCCACAGATGCATTAAAGGAGTAACATCTTCCATTGTGACAAGTCTCAACTGACTGTCAATACTTACCGGTGCTTTATAACAAATACGTTTATAAAAACAACAAATATGAGCGTGCTCCAACAATTCGCCACTCAAAACCTCTAAGTTCTCAATATCCTCAGCCTAGCTATAAGTCAGTACAGACAACATTTCTAGCTAGTCTATATCTCCTTGACTTTTTTCAAATCTTTTTACATAATCGTCGCTCTTCGACACCTCAAAACAAACATATAAACAGTGAAGGCCCCCACAAGCACGTGTCCGAATATAATTGTAAAAATAAAGTCGTCTCCACGTCGACCGAATGAGACCAGGAGAAGTTGCGCAGATAACAAAGTTTATATAATCATAAAAATTGCCAGCAAAGAACTCTGCTGCCCGAGAGCACTCTGCCAAAACATTACACAGGCAGCACATTAAAAGGACACACAACATCACAGATGACGACATGTATATGGTACATTTTCTTGTATCGGATTAGTGGGTGGCATAGAGAACAGTCAATACTATATGCGATACAAGATGCTGGTTGGTTGCCGTCTTGCAGTTGCTCTTGGCACACGTGGTTCAGCTGGGCTCATCTCCACTGTGTGAAGGTCAGGGCAAGGAAGTAAATTCTCTAACTAACTAAACTAAACAACAGGAACTGATAATGCAGAAATAATGGCACACCTAAAATTTTACATGAATGGTGGTATTTTGGTCAAATGAGCTAATATATTGGCATTCCGACCCCTGCAATCTGGATTCTCTTTGATACCGGAGGTCTCGCACCCAGGTGCCCACCCTTAAGGTTTTGATCTACCATCTTTCCTTTTGGGGTCCTAGTGATATAGGTGGGCATGTGTTGCTTTTGGGAAAATATACTTCTACACAGGATTAGAGCTGTGGTGGGGATCCTGGAGTGATTGAGGTGCGGGTGGGTCAGATGGGTATCAGCATGAAAGGAACTGGGGGGTCAGGCTGGTGGGATATGGCCTGGCAGGGTGGGGATTGACAGGTTGCGGGCAGTTTAGTGGAGATAAATAGGCACTAGTGCTTATGACTTGTCACTGTCTCATGCTCTCTGCAGAGCACATTCTTTGGGAAATGATACTACGGGATTACAACAAGGTATGGCTGGGCTTCTGTGAGAACAGGGCTTGTGCGGAGCTGGCAAGGTGGAGGCGATGGTGTGGGATGGTGGTGCGAGGCGCTGGGGATGGGAGAGCTGCATTTCTACAGAGAAACAGATTTTCAGGCCCAGTAAAAAAGATGGCGTGGGGCCTAGTTCAAAATGGGCGTCCCAGATGCGTGCGTTATCAATGAACACACATTACAACTACCATTAGTTGGTCTTTTCGCCGAGGCACTCATGTACGAGTACCATTTGTTAGATTGGTCAGGATGACAGAGGTCTTCTACTTTATCTAGCCCAAAACCACAGTATGCATCATACTTAAACTGTTGTGTTTGCCTCTTCCGTCTACTGTATTGTAAGAGGGGCTGTCTTTTCCCTACCAGTCTGCTACACAGTCTATCAGTGGTACACAGTGACTTCTGAACAGCTATGGGCTGCTGACGATACATTGAAAAAATGCCAGTATTCACATTTTCATTAACCTCTGCGTTATCGTGCATATACGCCATAGGAAGGGGCAGGGAGCTTAATGTTATTTCAGGCACTGTAATGGGGACAATAAAGCTCATTGCATTTGACTTTGAGGTAGACATTATATTAGGTTGTGAGGTGTCTTGTAAAGCTGTAAACATGGTAGACGGTGGCACTGTAACACTATTTATATCAGGTGAGTTTTCACTTTCATTATTTACAAATACTCCGGGCTCTGGGGTTACTTTCGTTAAGTTTTCTTTTTATACAGAGTGGTGAGGTTAGGAAATGTGTTATCGTTCCAGGTCAGTTTTACCCCCTCAGTGTTACACATCGCTGCAAGTGGTCTTTATGGGCACGGACCCGCTTGTGCGGCGCCCTGATTCCTAACATTTCTAAGATGGAAGCTGGTGTATTTCCCCGACCCGCAGGCAACGGTCTAGTAGTTGCACGCTCCCTTGACGTGCGGTCGACAGGTCACGTGATCCTTTATCCGGAAACGAAGCGACCAGTGCTTCGCGCCGCTTCTGCCTTTGGCGCTCCGTGAGTTCGCTTCTGAATCCTTTCTCTTCATGCTCTCATTCCTTCCTGTCATTTGCGGTTCCTACTTACCCTGTGTTACTTTCTCTCATCAGATCCTCCTCTCAGCCTTCGCTGGTTTCATTTTCAACCGGCTTCGCGAATCCATCTTACTTGTCTCCCATTCCGGCCAGATCCACATCTGAGTAAGTTCCCTTTCTCTAGGATTCCCTTGAATATTTGCCAGGTCCTCATCTCCTGTTATCCTTCCAGATTCTCCCGACTCGCCCGAAACTGTCCTTTGCAGCCAGGTTCCAGATCCAAACTTTCCCTCAGTCCTTTTCGGGTGAGAGTGTTCCCATTGATATCTCTTTCCTTTCCCTTTATGGGCCCTTCTCTAACCTAACCCTCCTCTAAACCTGCTCTCTATTTCTTTACTTCTCATTCCTGCAGACAAAGTGTCTTGTGTGAATCCCGGGGTTTCCTGTCGGAGACATCCAACCTTCCATCGTAAAGCCTGATCTGCACGAGCTGGGATTTCGTCCAGGGTTTTCTTCCCATAGAGGGTTTCCCTGGGAGTCCTGCCCGCTCTCCTGGGTTACTTTACCCTGGGCTGAGTGGCCAGGGCTGTCTCTGGGAAATCTTCACAGCTGCTTAATCCTTCCAGTTGGAGTCATCGATTGCCAAGGTGAGCTGTTTGAGAGCTATCACTTGATTTAGAACTACAACAGCTTACTCATATTTACAGAGTTCCCTAACAGAAATAACACTCAGCTCCCTTCTTTTATATGGATCCCCGGATGAAAGATGATCCCCACAAAAGGCCTAATATTATTATTGTTAAAGAAAATACAATTGCTACAAAGTGCAGGCCACATTCATAACTATCTGCGCTTGTGGCACTTATTCTATTCCTACTGCTATCTAACTTATTGTTGTCATTGTTGAGTGGTCTGAGTTCCATTCTCGTTGCACCTATTGAAAAGGATAAAACGGGGTGATGTTATAAAATGGGAAAATAGAACATGGGGAAGTGGTGAAACAAGAAGAGACAAGCTAGTCAGTGAGAGAGGTAGGAAAGAGAGTGAGAGAGGTAGGAAAGAGAGTGAGAGAGGTAGGAAAGAGAGTGAGAGAGGTAGGAAAGAGAGTGAGAGAGGTAGGAAGGAGAGTGAGAGAGGTAGGAAAGAGAGTGAGATAGGGAGGTAGGAAAGAGAGTGGGAGAGGTAGGAGAGAGAGTGAGAGAGGTAGGAAAGAGAGTGAGAGAGGTAGGAAAGAGAGTGAGAGAGGTAGGAAAGAGAGTGAGAGAGGTAGGAAAGAGAGTGAGAGAGGGAGGTAGGAAAGAGAGTGAGAGAGGTAGGAAAGAGAGTGAGAGAGGTAGGAAAGAGAGTGAGAGAGGTAGGAAAGAGAGTGAGAGAGAGAAATAGAGAGAGAGACACTGATACATCATTCACTTATTTTTTAGTACTGTCTTAATTACATACTATATTTTCTTATCTTCCTTATTTACATTGTTTGCTGTCTTAATATGCGTCCAGTAAACACTTATGGTACTGCAGCATTTGTTTGATTAGTATCTATTGTGTCAGAGAATACACTATTGTGTGCTTTTCGTACATTCGAAAGTGGATCCAGTACCTTAGCCCTTTCACCCTTATCACTACAGTTCCATTTCTTCTTAAGAGTTTAGACAGAGTAGCCTATCTACAAATACAGAAGTATCTACAGACCAATCACCTCCTATGAGTCCACCAATCTGGTTTCAGGCCTCAACATGGTACTGATACGGTGCTGTTTGATCTCAAAACCCAGATCGGGAGCTTAAAGACAAAGGAAAAATAGCTCTGCTGCTCCTCCTTGATCTTTCTGCTGCCTTCGATCTGGTGGACCATAAAGTACTTTGCAAACACCTCGAATCACTTTTCACAGGAAGCCATAGCTTAGATCCAAACCTTTTTGAATAACAGGACTATTAGAGCCTTCTCGCCATCAGCGGGGGCCGATCCAATCCCGATTACATGTGGTGTGCCGCAGGGTTCCTGTGTCTCGCCACCAATGTACAATATATTTACAAAGCCTTTGTTCGATGATCTGGACCATCTGGCTGTCACCTACACTAATTATGCAGATGACACCCAGATCCTCATACCCCTCACAGGGCACTACGATGAGGACACTGCCCTTGTAAATAAAATGTATCGAGTCATACAGGCATGGATGGCTGCCCACGCCCTATGCCTGAATGATGATAAAAACTGAGATCCTCTTACTTGGAACCACAGTCAACCTGAACAAACTTAACTCCAAATATACTTCATTTAATATAGATGGTAACCACATCAAAGTGGTAAAAGACGTAACAACTCTATGCTTCTAACTCGACTTAACCCTCACACTTGGCAAACAGGTCAATGCCATGGCGTGAGCCACAGCATGCACCTGCAAGCTATATGATGATATACATGTGGTGCTCCATGTGGTCTTGCTTCCAAGGTGAGCACGTTGCCCCTGAGCTATGCTCTCAAGCTGATCAGAGCCTGTAAACCATTCCTATCCAAGGCCAGCTGCACTACCCTTGCCAGAGCCCACAATCTCTCCAAGCTGCACTTTTGTAATGCCTTATACTTGGGTGCAAGCAAGCACATTATCAATAAGATCCAAATCCTCCAAAATAATGCCCTTAGAACTGCACAGGGCATACCGAGGAGAGAACATATTTCAGAGCTGAGGAGACGGAACAAATGGCTATCCATAAAAGACAAAATACTGCTCAAAGCTGTCTCACTAACCCATAAATGCCTTAATAAAGCCGCCCCACTCTACCTCTCTGAGAGTATCACCAGAAAAGTCTGTGAATGCCCTACTAGGACTGCCAACTCCTTCTGCCTGCTAGTTCCCAGATTTAAACTAAAAAAAGAGGGGGGAAGAAGCTTCCCTGTCATGGTGGCACAGAAATGGAATGCCATCCCTACATTACTAAGAGTGGACCAAACCTTCAATAAATTCAGGTACAATACTCTAAACTGGCTCATAGCCAATGATCGCTGACCATCCTACACCACTTTGTATCATCCGCCTGCTGTATATAACTGCACATGTACATAATTACTGTAATTGCATATACATTATTGAGTACGTTGTATGTATTTAACATGTTTATCATTGTAATTTCATATGTTTATCATTGTAATTTCTTGTATATCCTGTTGTAACCCTGCAACTCATGCCCAAAGTATGCTTGCAACTACTGCGCCCACACACCTTCGGGTGTGGTGCGCCTTACAAATATAAAAACAAACAAACAAACAGCGAGGGGTGCACAATAGATCACCTCTGATATGGACCATGGAATCGGGGAGAGCTCCAACTGCGGACAAAACTGCAGACATACACTAATTCTCTGGCATCAGTAATTGCACTGGGCTATCTTGTGCTGCAGTACATGTGTCAGTCACATTATCTGCAGTGAATGGGGGTGCGATCTATTTGGCAATACATCTCACTGCTTGTGTGAATTGTGTGAGGTACTCCTTGAATTCTTCTCCTAACACATTGGCTGTTCTATTTGCATCAGATACCCTTCTTACATGCGACAGTGGCATTTGCATGTGTCGGACAGTTACAATTTTGTGGGGGGGACAGGTGGTGGTCCTTACTTGGCTGAGTGCGCAGCTGAAAAAGTGCCAGGGGCAGGCAGTATGCACAATTTGTCTTCAGTGAATTGCATAGTTTGGACAATCTACTCTTCAGGAGGCCGTTGGTTTTTTCCACTATACCATTCGCTTGTAGATAATAAATCGAGCACATTTTATGTTTTATTCCTAGCAGGGATGTTACTTCTTTGAAGTGTGTACCATTGACAAAATGTGTACCATTGTCTGACCTTATAACGTCTCATATACCCCATCGGGCAAGAACTTCTCTGACCAAAAATGACACTGCGCACTTTGCGTCAGTGTGGGCACAGGGTCTTGCTTCCACCCATCAGGAAAATGGACACACCACTACAATTAGATATCCTGCTCCATTGTACCTCTCTCCCATGTCTGCATAATCTACGTGCAGCTCTCGGAAGGGGTCCACAGGGTGGTGCAACGTGCCTCGTAGTGTTTGTAAAGTAATTCCAGAATTGAACACTTGACATGTGGTGCATTCGACCAACATTTTATTGAGATGCTGCTGGAGGTTTGGAATGAACCAATCCTCCTGAAGATCTGCGGCAATGTGTTTTGTGCTATGGGCAGGAAAGTGCAATTGTTCAAAAGAAATTTGTAACAATTCTACAGGCATGACAAATTTTCCCGTCATGTCCTGCCTCCACAATAACTCTGTAAGGGACTGTGTGCATCCTCTCTTGGTCCATTGGTCCTGCTCAGTTTGTGGGGCTCTCTTTTGTAATTCAGTTATCTGAGCAATGGGTAGTGCATTATAACCATCAGGTTTTTGCTCTTCCATTTTATTTATTAGTATGTATTGTGTACTCATGGGAATGGGGAGGTATGCTGCCTCTTTTGCTGCTGTGTCTGCGGCCGCGTTTCCCAAAGAGATCTCGTCCATATTATGGGTGTGTGCTTGGCACTTCACGATCGCTACTACTGAGGGTTGTGCTAATACTTCAATCCATTTATTTAGTAACTCTGCATGTTGCACCGGGACCCATCTGCTCTTCTAAATCCTCTCCTCCGCCATCTGGACAGAACGGCATGTACCGTAGTGGTTACGTATGCCGAGTCAGAGTATATTGTTACGGAACATCCTTTTACTGCATGGAGTACTTCACTGAATACCACTAGCTCTGCTGCTTGGGCAGAAAATTGTGTGGCTAGATGTTTTTTAATTAGTGTTTCATATTCCCCTTCCTCCAATCTTACCACTGATGCTCCTACATGTTTTTCACCCGTTTCAGCCATCAACAAAGAACACTTCTCCTTCCTCTAGTGCATTTTCACTTGCTTTGGGAATGTCGTCCCCCTCACCCCATATGTAGCACAATCATGTTCCTGCATATCTTGAACAGTGCAGGGTTCAGTAAGGAATGTGGCAGGGTTTACAGTCTTGCATCTGACAACATGGATATTGGGGCTGGACAATATAATGTCATATGCTGAAGCTCTTTGTGTTGTGAGAGTGGATTTAGATCTTTCAAGTATGGCAAACAGGGAGTGTTCTACGTAAATTGTGGAACTCTTTTCAATAGCAAAGGCGGCAGCTGTGAGAGCCTGTTCACAAGCGACGTGACCCTGCATTACCGAATCGAGTGTGCCACTATAATAGGCCAGTGTGGCCATGGACGTTTTCTGTGTCAAGACTTGCTGTCATCATGGTGCCATTAGAGTAGGAAAAAATGTCATATTTGCGCTCATAGTCAGGTGTTGGTAGAACTGGGGCTGTAGACGGATCCTCCACATGCATGCCGAGTCTGGAACAACACTCTGGCCACATCAGGACCTCTTCTCCCCTGTGAATGCAGAGTCTGGAAAAACACACTGGCCATGTCAGGACGGCACCTCCTTGTGCATGCGGGGTCTGGAACAACACACTGGCCACGTCAGGACAACTCCTCCCGTGCATGCAGAGTCCGGAACAACATGCTGCCCACACCAGGTTGGCGCCTTCCTGTGCATGCAGAGTCTGCAACAACACTCAGGCGACTTCAGGGCGGCTCCTCCCTGTGCATGCCGAGTCTAGAGGAACACTCTGGCCACGCCAGGACGGCTTCCCTCATGCATGAAGAGCTTAGAACAACACTGGGCACATCTGGGCCGCTCTTCCTGTGCATGCAGAGCCTGGAACAACACTTGGCCACATCTGGATTGCTCATCCCAGTGCATGCAAAGTCTGGAATAAGACTCTGGCCATGTCAGGACTGCTTCTCCCTGTGCAGGAAGGCAAAGGACATGTCATCAGCTGCTGATGAGCGGACCCCAGGAGATTATCCTACCCCCTTCCCTTTCCAAAATTCGACCCCACAGCTTGTATTTACTATAGGTTCCCTTTTATTTCTCATGCATACACATAAATACCTCGACACAGGATGGCAAAACATGGCTTGTGGTAGTATTACCTGGACATTCAAGCATTTGAAGCTGCGTGTGTTATATGAGCTACACCTGGGCAACTATTGGCCATGCCTGGAAGATGAGACAGCACCCAGGCATGTGTTGGCTAGGCCTGGCAGACGAGACAGCACCTGGGCATAGGTTGGCTATGCTTGAGACACCTATGACTTTTAGACGAGACAGCACCCAGACATATGTTGGCTATGCCTGACAGATGAGACAGCACTTGGGTATATGTTGGCTCTGCCTGCCAGATGAGAAAGCACCTGGATATGTGTTGGCTATGCCTGCCAGATGAGACAGCACCCAGGCATATGTTGGCTCTGCCTGCCAGATGAGACAGCACCCAGACATATGTTGGCTATGCCTGCCAGATGAGACAGCACCTGGGCATATGTTGGCTATGCCTGACAGATGAGACAGCACTTGGGCATATGTTGGCTCTGCCTGCCAGATGAGAAAGCACCTGGATATGTGTTGGCTATGCCTGCCAGATGAGACAGCACCCAGGCATATGTTGGCTCTGCCTGCCAGATGAGACAGCACCTGGCCATGTGTTGGCTATGCCTGCCAGATGACACCGCACCCGGGCATATGTTGGCTCTGCCTGTCAGATGAGACAGCAGCTGGGCATGTGTTGGCTAGGCCTGCCAGATGAGACAGCACCCGGGCATATGTTGGCTGTGCCTGCCAGATGAGACAGCACCAGGGCATATGCTGGCTATGCCTGCCAGATGAGACAGCACCTGGGCATGTGTTGACTATGACAGCCAGATGAGACAGCACCCAGCATATGTTGGCTCTACCTGCCAGATGAGACAGCAACTGGGCATGTGTTGGCTAGGCCTGCTAGATGAGACAGCACCCGGGCATATGTTGGCTATGCCTGCTAGATGAGACAGCTCCTGGGCATGTGTTGGCTATGCCGGCCAGATGAAACAGCACCCAGGCATGTGTTGGCTATGCCTGCCAGATGAGACAGCACCTAGACATATGTTAGCTATGCCTGTCAGATGAAACAGCACCCGGGCATGTGTTGGCGATGCCTGGGAGATGAGACAGCACCTGGGCATGTGTTAGCTATGCTTGGCACATGGGAAAGCACCCAGACATATGCTGGCTAGGCCAGCCAGATGAGACAGCACCTGGGCATGTGTTGGCTCTACCTGCCAGGTGAGACAGCACCTGGGCGTAGGTTAGCTATGCCTGCCAGATGAGACAGCACTTGGGCATATGTTGGCTATGCCTGCCAGATGAGACAGTACCTGGGCATGTGTTGGCTATGGCTGCTAGATGAGACAGCACCTGGGCATGTGTTGGCTATGCCTGCCATATGAGACAGCACATGGGCATATGTTGGCTATGCCTGCCAGATGAGACAGTACCTGGCCATGTGTTGGCTATGCCTGCCAGATGAGACAGCAGTAGGGCATGTGTTGCTTATGTCTGCCAGATGAGACAGCACATGGGTATATGTTGGCTATGCCTGGCAGATGAGACAGCACCTGGGCATATGTTAGCTATGCCTGGCAGATGAGACAGCACATGGGCATATGTTAGCTATGCGTGGCCGATGAGGCAGCACCTGGGCATATGTTGGCTATGCTTGTCGGATGGGGCCGCAACTGGGCATATTTTGGCTATGCCTGGCAGGGGAGACACTGCCTGGGCTTAGAAGGCTCCACCTGTGCCTGGCATATGATGGCATTACCTGGAGAAATGAGGTATCCAAATGCCTACGGTGGCACTACCTTACCGCACGGGGCTGCCCTTGGGCACATGATCTCTATACCTGGGAATGCCATGCTGTAAGTGGCGTCACATAACCCCAGAACTAGTGGCTCTTTAAAGGCTTGTGTGTGGGTGTGTTGGTGTGTTGCATCTATGCATGCTGTGTTCCCAGGTAGATAGACGTGTACACTATGAATCATTGCCACTATGGGCATGATATGGACAGCCCTCCCGGGGGCGTGGGGGTGCGGGGGGGCTATGGAGTGGGGGAGGTGGTGTAAGTCACAGTAATGAAGATATATGACCCGGGGAGGGGTGCATGTTTCCCAGACCCCCCTCCCCACCCCACCAGTTCATTATCAATGACATGCAGTGTGGAGATGTCTGCCCCGCTGGGGGCGGATTAGGGCATTGATTCTAGCTGGAGGCGAATTGCAGGCACCCCCCGCCCCCACACCCCATGCTCAGAAGCATCTGGAAGGCCCCCCTGTGATCAGAAGCGACGGCTGCCCCATGCACCCGCTGTCATGGCAGGGATAGGTTTCCGGTGCAAGACTCTTATCAGCAACAGAATCTTCTGGAAACATGGCGGAAGAGTGGCTGTGCCACGGCTGCACGCATGCGAACATGGGCCAGTGGGGGGTGGGTTTCCAAGTCTCCCGCCCTAGTGTCTGGGCTCAGCCTACTGCAGCAATGCCGCATGGTCAGGGGGCAGTGTGGGGGTGAGCACGAGAATAGGGGGTGCCACTGCCATTGTTAGAGGGCGGCGTTCGTTTCAGGTGCGTGCCGGGGCAGCTGAGCGCCCCACGGGGTCTCATGCTGGCTGGGGCATCAGCTGGCTGGTCATTATTTCTTGTGATGCTTGTTCCTTTTCAGCCTGAAACGGGTGACCCTGGAGCCCCCACTCCCAGGAGCACCTCTGCCTCTGGGCGCTTCTTTCCAGAGTAAAACATACTCAGCTCTTAAATGAATGCACTTTCTTACAATACCAGTCCTGTAATATCCTTTACAAAATGCACCTACAATTCAATCTACAGTGTCCCTCCACATGCTCGTTTCTTCGCAGCCCCGTGTCTCGCATGGCATCCATTTCCCCGACAGGCATGAGTAGGGGGTGTGTTGCCATTTACTTTTCAAGCAACACACTCGCATTACACTCATCATAACACAGACGCAATTGATCTCTTTTCACATGTATCTGCTCATTCTGTGACTAGACAGTGCAATTCATATGAATGCACACAATCTTAAATGCCCGGCGCGTTTCGGATATAATGGCCTTCTTCAGAGGCTCCATCGCACGTTACAAGTCACAGTTTTAGAAAAGCACAACGAAGGAGGCGTGTAGGGGTTATCATTCATTCCAGTTACTTCATATTCAGGACTAAATGCCATGCGTCAGTGTGAACTGTTAATTCATTATAACATCGGTACTTTGTATTTTTATTCATGTATTTATTTAACATTCGTAGCGCGCGCCAAACCCTTAGGTATCTGGGCGCTGGAGAGCAGGTAATACACATTACAGGGCTTACCACAGGCAACAATAGAAAAACCTAGGTTTGGCATAATCCCGATAAGCATATTTACAGGGTCATTCTTCCAGTTGGTACATAATCAGTGATATTTACACACACAGTCTTCTTCGCATAGGTAATTTGCAGATGAGGTATAGCAGATGTATTCACAGAAGCATAGTGTGTAAGGATGATACTGTGAGCATTGAGGCACAGAAGGCTAGACCTTGGAGGGGAAGAATTCTGCGGAATGAGGTGTGGCACAGGGCGGGTCTAATGTCTAGAGGGAGGGCGTTCCAGCCTTTGTCTGCCAGGCTGAGGTGGAGCGTGTAGGCTTGGTGGCTTGGGTTGCAGTTAGCAGGTAGGTAAGATATTTAGGAGCTATGTTAGGGAGGCATTTGTGGGTGTTTATGGTATACATTTAAAATTTCCAAAAAGCAAATTATAAATCCTTCTGAATTTCTTATAAACAATTCATATTTCTAAAAATGCCTTTGTAATACATATACAAAAAACATTTTCATGCTGTAATGTGCAAAAAGTGCAGAGCATACATGTGCAAATACGCATATGGAAAGGTAGTCGCTGTTGAATTCCATATCAACGTTTGTATGAATATATGACAGCTGTAAATTAAACCTGTATCCGATTCTTTATCACAACCGTGACACATTTCAAGTGTAGGTCAAGTCACAGTTTCACCATTGCCCTAAAAGACAAAATAATAATAGTAATGGAAACGGTCTCACAGTATCCTCATTCCAAACAATCGATGTCTCTCTAATTTAATAAATAACACTAATCTCTTGTTTGTGTCACATCACTCAGATTCCTTATGTCTAAAAAAAAATAATTAAAAACTGGGGGGCTAAGGGGGCTATAGCCCCTGGTCTTTTGGTTGTAGCCCCGGATAGAATCTCAGGAGCTACAGCCAAAAGGCTAGCTAGCCCCCAGTCCCAACAGTTCCGACATCAGCCTAGCCCCGGGTCTTTTCCAGACCTAGCAACTCCCTTGGTATATGGAGAAGCGCCATTAGGCGGCTAGAACCCGATCTTACCCGACCTCCTTGGCATCTCACGTGCAAATCACGGGCCCGGAAGCTGTACGCGCTGTGCCCTGTGTGGTGTACCCTTTGCATTGTGAACCGTGAGCGGCTTGAGTCTCTGAATGCTTACGACTGTCTTGCTGCATACTCGACCCCACGGACAGCGCAGCCTCAGACTGGAAAACGGGTTGGGCGCCCTGCATTCGTGCTAAGACGCCGGGTGCGTTACCATGGCAACAGCCCTGAAGGAAGAGGAGGGCCGCCATATGTCGTGCAAGTTCGTCATCTTGGTCGAGTTTGTAGAGTATGGGCCTCATTACGGGTCTGGCGATAAACCCTGCTACCTGTAGGTTGCCGCTGGACCCGTAACAATAATTTACCGGCGCCTGACTTCCCGGTGCCACCGGGGTATTCCAAGTCCGGCGACCGGGAAGTCAGGCGCCGGTATTTTTGTTATTCCCCATTGCCATAGAGTCATATGAGACTCTATGGGAGTGGGGACACAGGAGCACCGGCACCGTAAACTATGGTGCTGATGCTCCCGTGACAAGTCTGCCTAAGGCGGCCGCTGCGCCCGGCAGGGTCAGACCTGTCGGGCACAGTGGCCACGGCAGGCAGATTCATAGTGAGCTCACTGGCACCCTTGTTTCCGGACCGGCAAACATGCAATTAGGCCCATGTGTACGTTCCATCTAGTGATCTTTGTCCTCCCTTAAGTCTGGCTCAAAGTCATGCACCACTCAATTCAGTCAGTAATATCAAGATGGAGACTTCCTGGAAATGGCACTCTAGCGCAGCCTCCTATATCTCGTCCATAACAGACCCTTCATATATAAATCTATCACAGTGTTCAGCATTACTGACAACCTCAGACCTCTGCTAACGTAACTCTTGCAGAAACCTACATTGTTCACAATATGGCTTCCCTTGTGCACAATGTATCCACAATTAACATCACAATATGATGTCCCTTATGCACGCTATGTGCTCAGTTGGCATCAAGTCGTTATACACTTTGAGAGCAAAGGTCATCTGAAGCCAATACTCATCTCCTCCGGCATAGTATCAATATGCTCACAATCTATCGCGATTGAAGTATGGCCACGTGACACTGGATTAGCATTGTCACTCCCCACGCCTTGCACCGCTAATATTCCATATCGTCTACCACTCAACCAGGCCCCTTAGTTCCATGCAAGCAGATTTACAAGAAACATGAAAGATCCTCCCAGAGTCCATTCTCCTCAATCCATGCATGTAGGAGCAGTCTTTGCACACTGCCCCCTCTTTTGGGGACCACCACCCTTTCCAAAATTACACTTTAGTTCTCCAATATTATGTTTGGCTTCCAAAAAATGAACCTCCACTGGGGACTTCTGGTTCTGTAGCCTAATGTTCGTCTTGTGCTCAGTCCAGCGTGTCTTGGCTTTGCGTGTTGTTATCCCTACATAGTAAAAGCCACAGGGGCATCTCAAGCCATAGACCACGTCGGCTGCTCCTCTGGGAACCTCTGGTTCTGTAGCCTAATGTTCGACTTGTGCTCAGTCCAGCGTGTCTTGGCTTTGCGTGTTGTTATCCCTACATAGTAAAAGCCACAGGGGCATCTCAAGCCATAGACCACGTCGGCTGCTCCTCTGGGAACCTCTGGTTCTGTAGCCTAATGTTCGACTTGTGCTCAGTCCAGCGTGTCTTGGCTTTGCGTGTTGTTATCCCTACATAGTAAAAGCCACAGGGGCATCTCAAGCCATAGACCACGTCGGCTGCTCCTCTGGGAACCTCTGGTTCTGTAGCCTAATGTTCGACTTGTGCTGAGTCCAGCGTGTCTTGGCTTTGCGTGTTGTTACCCCTACATAGTAAAAGCCGTAGAGCAAGTTGGCTGAGTCACGAGTGCTCGAGTCACGTAGGTAGGTTGTCTTGCCTGTGTGAGGGGGCAGAATACAATTCTCCTTTCGTGATATTACCAGGGTGCTGGCAATTATGGCACGGCTGCATGCCCCTATGTATCACTTTCTTGAACTCCGAGGCGAAGACTGATGGAGCCGGGAAGAGCTTCTCTAGAGTAGGGTCCAACTTGAACATTTCCCAGTTCTTTTATCCGATCTGCTTGATCTTCCGGCTCTGCGCAGAGTAACTTGTGGCATATATCAACGGTGGAATAGTCTTGGTAGACTTTGACTTGAGCAGGTTGTTATGACTGCCTCTCAGTCATTGGGTTCACACAAAAGGATACTCTGGATGCTGTCAGGTATTCTTCACGGTTACTTTAAATGATATCTTCAGTTACAATCAGATGTCATCAGTTATAAGGAGATTAAGAGGAAATCAGGACAAGAGTCCACTGGCTCCCACCACCCAGGCTACATCTTCCAACTGCCTGGGCTGGATCCTCTTCATACACAAACATTCCACACTCACCATTCCAAGCTCAGCACAGACATTCCAACAGGAAACATGAGACCATGCACACCTCATACAATCAGGAAGACGACCAACCCTAACACCTCCTCCTCTTACTGCAACAAGCACACCCACATACATACCAACCCTAACACCCCCTCCTCTTACTGCAACAAGCACACCCACGTACATACCAAGCCTAACACCCCCTCCTCTTACTGCAACAAGCACACCCACGTTCATACCAACCCTAACACCTCCTCCGCTTACTGCAACAAGCACACCCACATACATACCAACCCTAACACCTCCTCCTCTTACTGCAACAAGCAGACCCACATACATACCAACCCTAACACCCCCTCCTCTTACTGCAACAAGCACACCCACATACATACCAACCCTAACACCTCCTCCTCTTACTGCAACAAGCACACCCACATACATATCAACCCTAACACCCCCTCCTCTTACTGCAACAAGCACACCAACATACATACCAACCCTAACACCTCCTCCTCTTACTGCAACAAGCACACCCACGTACATACCAACCCTAACACCTCCTCCTCTTACTGCAACAAGCACACCCACGTACATACCAACCCTAACACCTCCTCCTCTTACTGCAACAAGCACACCCACATACATACCAACCCTAACACCTGCAACAAGCACACCCACATACATACCAACCCTAACACCTCCTCCTCTTACTGCAACAAGCAAACCCACATACATACCAACCCTAACACAGGATTCCTGTTGAAATCTTTTCAACTTGTTGCTTACCAGCCCATCTTATAATAGCGGTGGTGTAACCCAGCGTGACAATGTATTGGGCATTTCTAGCAGAACGGATCGACTTTTACTTTAACAGGTCCTATATCTCCTGGGGAGTATGAAAGATTAGAGGTTGGGCGGAGTGGTACAAATGACCACTCAGCCAATCCCGATTGTGGGGAGAATCTGAGCATTCACCCCCAGCTCTGAGTTAGCACCACAGTAATTCCACTGAAATTCCCCCATTGAGTCCTAAATGGGAATTTACTGTAGCTCTGCAACTTGGGATCGGGCACTAAAAGCACCTGAACATGTTGCAGTAACACTAAATGCATTGTGTGGTATTCCCGCAGATTTACCGCTGGGATACCGCCCACTCCTGATGAGGCCCTTAGTAATTACTGATGAGCCATGCCCTCAGAAGACACGTGACACTGCTCAGGAAAGGCGTTTACCGCAAGGGGCCCGGCGCACTCCGTTAAGAAAGAGCAATTAAGCAAGAAAATAATGGACAAACAGACAAAAGTGTAAAATATGCTTCGATTAGTGTTCATGTAAAGTGGAAAACGTGTAGAAAGGGTTTAGAAAAATGTCCAATGTGTGTTTTGCTAAGTAAGATGATGTAATAATGACCTGGCTTTATTAATGTAGACAAACACATGGACACCCGCTCTGACTCTAACGCTAACCCGATTTGCCAGTTTCCTTGCAATGGCTTCCCGTGGTAGTGTTCCAGCAGAGGTGCTCTTTATTTCTCACAGGTAAATGTAAACTGGACAATGCCACATCTGCAGCTGACTGGACCCCTGGTGCAGCCTGCGGCTGCTTCAAATGCAGAAGCGTGAGGAATTCCACCATCTACACGGTGGGTGTGCTCTCGACTGGGCTGTATTTGACATTTTAAATGAAATTGAATGATGGGAGATCAAACTCTGCACACATTTTCCTATGCTCACTGCTAGACATAGGCATAGAGCTGTGCACTCTAGGTGGACACAGTCTCCAGGCGCAGTCCCCCCTGTAATATTTAGTTGGGATCTGACAGGTGGAGTACACAATACATCTCCAGAAGGGGGAAGGCCATATCTTCCCCTGCCATGGCCAGTCTGATTAACTAACAAAGGCTCCATGGATCCGCCTTGCTCTTTTGTTCAGCCCTGTAGCTGGTGGCAGCGATTAACATACAAATAGAATGTGCATCCATGTGGGGCCTGGCTGAAGAGACTAACAAAAGAGACAGGAAACCGCAACAACCTTTCATATGCACTGTGTGAACCTGAAGCCAGCTCCCACCATCAGTATTGATTGACAGTAAAATGTCAGGTCTGGGACTGCATGTTTACAGTAGTCATCCCTGCAGATGTACCCGATTCATAAGGTATGAGTATGTGGTTTGCAGGAGCCAGAAAGTCTAGTCTAGCTGCAGATTCAAGGGAGACCTGCCGCTTTAATCGGGAACCACAGAGAGCTCCATTAACCAGAGGGACCCTTTGATCCACAACAGACAGGAAGAGGGATGGGACTTAGTATTACATGTCTTCGCCCCTTTACCTTTTCTGTTGCAAAGCACTCTGGTTATGACCTCACGCATACAGGAGATTGTTGATGGGCAGATAATCTGAAGACTTTGCAAGGAGTAACAAAAAGAACTCAGCATTGGACCCTGGCTGAAGGTACTGAACCCTCATGGTCCTTTTAATTGAGGTAACACATCGTACGATGGAGTAGATGCAGAATAACTGTTACACCAAATAATAAGACCAACTCAGGAAGTTGGCAAAATGTCTCTGTTTTTTTCTCAATTGTCTAAAACAGGGAGTTACAACGGACATCAACGGATGTCGCATAGCATAGTCTCGAAGTATTTAATACAAAATTATACTTTATATAACACAAATTCGTCATACATGACATTATACTATGTGGCAAACTAAGAAAACCTACATGAGATAGTGATTGGCTCAAGGGGAACATCTAAGTATACTTTCTATAAGGGAATGGATTGCGATTGGATCTCTACAGTCAGGTGGACAACGTATGCCCAGCCCTAGTGCAAGTCATCTTCAACAGTTATTAAATACACGCTACATCATTGTCTCTCAAACTATAAGGCCCTTTATTATACAGCCCTCTACAATTGGTTGGCACACTTGTACCCTTCCGGAATATTCGATTCACTAGCAGCACGTAAGCTGGTACCCCAGATGTCAGTGGGTGGAATTGACCATGTCTCCCCACCCAATTAGCCTGACATTCATCATCACTCGTGCCGTCTGCTATTCAGATTTTATTTGAACTTGACCTTGCAGTAGCTTCTCTTCTCTGGGAATATAAGGGAGTGTGAGCATATGCTTATCAAGGTTCAGGTCTGCATGCCCACTTCTGTTTCCATCCAGGACTCACGTGACAGGAGACTGTGAATTGGCCCATGTTATAGCATTTATTTGTCTTGAATAAAGAAACTTGGCACTCATGGTGTTCTCTCTTTGCAGCTTTAACAAAAGCTGAATCAGCTTCTCACATTCACTGTACTTCAAGTACTGATAACCAGTTATGGCTGTCTCAGCCTTTGACAACAGGCCAGACAGCCTTCCTTGGTCTACCTTCGAGCTTCATCTTATTTCTTTGCTGCGACACATGCATAGCTATCAATCCTCCTTTCTCCACGTGTCTGAGTTTACTAAAATTGTAACATCGAATATCCAAATTCTATATAATGGCGGCACCGCCTGCAGTCTATTCACTACGTAGAGCCAGACTTCCCGATTCGACTTGTGTTGCAGCATCTTTACAGTTATAAAAACGGCTTGCATTTTCTGCAGTGCTCTTCACACGGACAATCTTTATTCCGCATATGAAAGTCTTCTCGATTCTTTACTTCTTCATCAGATTCTATAAGATATATGCATTCTCATCTTCAGCCACCCTTCTCAGTGCGCCACGGTTGCTTCTTGTGACGTCACCAATCTTCTCTTTCACTCATCTTCATACTTCTTCGGGGATCTCCTTCAGGAGACAGTCATCTCTTCGGGATACATCATAGAGGGTCTTCTCAATGGATACCTTGTGTCGAAGGCTCTTCATGGAATAGGCATCATTACTAAATTAAATTAAATTAAATTGTACATGTCGCAATTTCCAGTTTCCAAAATATGGGTAGAATGTGTGCGGGACTTCCTGCAGAGGCATTCGGCTGCTCCTCTACAGTACAACCTGGCTTATGTCTTCCGCCAGTGAAGGAAGGCCAGGACCTCCAAGAGGGAAGCAAGATCCCTCCCCTAAACATCACTCAGGGAACAGAGGGAGACACTGAATCCAGAGGACCTTGTGCAGCTCCAGAACCAGTACCCATCCAGCACACAGTGTGCCCCGCTGGGCTCAGCAGCAAGCTTCCTAGCTGGTAAGTACCAGAGAGTCTGTGAACCCTAAACCAAGGACAAGATAGCTGCATGCAACACACTCCTCAGCTTTGGTCTGTCCACCTTAAAGGGCGACATGAGCCCGGTGGAGAAGCAAGGGGAAGTGCATCAACAAGCACTTAGAGACATCCACCTTAAAGGACATTTTTGAGCCAGTCGAGTTCCTCGAGCTGCAACCAACTGCAATGCTGACTGTTGTTATGTCGCAGTTGCTAAAGCCATTCCAGATGCCTCGACCAATGCTTCAGATCCGCCAACTAGCACTGAGACAATGATTCCTGACCCTGAACCATCCGTCCAGCTTTGCTTGCTGAACTGTTTGCCACCTGCAGCAAAGCAATGTAGTGCACCCTATGGTTCAGAGTGGGTACAACTGTTGGCCACGAGGTAGAGGGAATGCACCTAGAGGGCGAGGAGTATTTCAAAACTCTCATGGGGAGGAGGATTTGATGGGGGACAGCCACAGCAATGCTGGAATTGTGGGAGAATAGGATATGTAGCCCGAACATGCAGAAGTAGAGAAGGGGGCATGGAACAGAACTGGCAAGCACCAAGAGGGGGATGGGCTATTCTCCACAGTATAACACAGGACCACAGGAATGTTATGCCCAAGATCACGCACAGTATCAGACAAGCACGCCACAAATACAGCAAGCACAGCAGATTCCACAGCAAATGCAGTTGCCACAAGGGCAACCACAGCAAGCACACATGCAGACCCTACAAACACAAGCACATCACAAACCTTACACACCACTGCAGCAAGCAATGGTGTCACAATGAAAAGCAAATATAGGAGCTCCACAGGCTTCCACACCCAGGATAGGGAGTGGGACACTAGTGGGAGGGAATCCTTTTACGGGTACAGGGATGAATTTATACCCACAATAGGAAGGCCCACAGAGTGACTTGATGTGTTCAGTACTATCTGAGGACACCAAACCCACAAGAGGAACCAAGGGTCAGGATGACGATAGGAGACAGGACATTTTGGTTCCTTGTGGACACGGGTGCAACTCATTCCTGTGTTCGCGAGGGAAAATACCCAATGTCTGGAATCGCCCTGAATGCACAGGGATTCTCTGGGGCTACAAGTTTGGTTCCCTTTACTGACAAATTGCCACTTTCTATAGGGGAACATGGCATGTCAATGCCATTACTATACTCTCGGCAAACACCAGTCAATATAGTAGGACGTGACTTGATGACAAAACGTAACACAACAATATCCTTTAATAACAACGGGATAGTGTGCTCGACTCCAGGGATACATTACATGAATGTGAAAAAAATTATATTAGCTTTTACAGGCCAGAAATCATTACAAGGGGTTTCTTTGGAACCAGAAATATTTGTGTATAGAGAAAATATTTTGTTCACATGGCTTCCTGGACTACGTAAAGTGATGTATAGTAGCACACCTGGTTGGAATATGGTTAACAACAATGTATGTACGTTAAAGATCGTATCTGAGTGCGGGGGCTATTGCACTACCCTGACACGGAGTAAGATACAAACATGGAGAGATACAAGATGGTGTCCGAAGAGGTTCGGGCACTCTCGTCCCCAGCACAACTATGTGCTGTAAACCAGCCAATATATAGTAAAACAATTAATGCAATTTGTATGACAATTTAGTTCACAAAAGACAATTCGATGGAGCCAATTATGTGTGCAATTCTTCTTTATATTTCCAAATAAAAGGCACAATGCGTTTCGGGATTAACAGTTCCCTTCATCAGGTGCAGATGTGTTGATCTAGAATACACCATGTTCCCATAGTAGGCCTAGTTATTGACAGAAGGAACAATCATCATATTTAACATATATCGGTTTACCAAGCGAGAAAATCAAAGAATTAGTTTCAATGGAACAAATTGCAAATGGTGGATTCATGCTTATGTCTAGATCTTTGTAATAAAGTCAGTAAGAGCTTTATTCTATTGTGAACACAATAGTAAGGAAAGTTTCAGGTGGTGAAAGTAGAGAGATTCCAAGTATATCACTGGACAAGTAGGGAGAGAGGAATTAAGAACATAAAGAGCCCAAATCACCTTACAGTAGGTAATCATGCACGAGCATAAATGACTCGAGGGGATATGTGATAGAACTCAATCCTGTGCCAGTAGGCCGCGTGGAATGGGAGAGGGGTTCTTGCACCCGGGCAGACCTCTACAATGTAGACAAGACCAGTAAAACAAGAACGTGTGATAAAAAGCGTTCAAAAAAGATGTCACATTGTGAATATGTGAAAGGAAAGCTAATATTTTCCTATTCAGTAAAATTCATGAAGATGAGTCTTGAGAAAGTGACCCTCAGATCATCAAGGTTTATGAAAATCGTAAGTTAGATTAGAAAATGGCAGTGGCGAAATCGCCGATGCGCGAGCTGTAATGAAAGTAAAGGCCAATGTGGAATAGATCACTAAGATGTAGAAGAGGAAGTCCGTTAATATCACGCCATAATAACAATTCTTGGGTAAGAGTAACAGCATCATGAACACTTCCAGGCTTGGACCGCAGGAGCGGTAAAGTCTGTGCTGCCGTGGGAGAGCAGAGCCAGGAAAGCGGTTGAGTCGCGCAAGCGGCATATGTTGCCAGTGTTACTATGGTCCCAAGGTGCATTCATAGATGAATGATGAGGGAAAGACTGCAGTCTGGATATAGAAAGAGGACTGTATGAGATGTCATGCGTAAAGAGGAATGGAGATATTTCACGGAGAGTTCCCATTAATGGTGAATGATACGATCAGAAAAGTCAAAGACTGGTGTTCAGTAATGCAAATGTGGACTCGATCTAGTGCAGAAGCAGCCATGTGTAAGGGCGAAACAAGATAAGCCAATTACATTCCTCAGTAGGCACGACATCTCCTACAGTCCTCTTTCCTCACGCTGCTCTCCCACGGCAATAAACCTTCATGATCCGAGGGTTACTTTCTCCAAACTCATCTTTGTGAATTTTACCGAATAGGTAAATATTAGCTTTCCTTTCACATATTCACGATGTCGCATATTTTTTCAATGCGTTTTATCACACAGTCTTGCTTTACTTGTCTTGTCTACTGTAAGGAAAAAGGGTTTGCAGGCTGCTAAGCAGCTCAGTAGAGGAAAAAGGGTGTAAAGACTACAAATCACATGAGTTTTTGCTGCAGTGGGGTCGGAGGAGAACAGGTGTGTTGGCTCATTCACGTTATTACAGACCCGCCTCGGCTGTGATGCCTGTTGGTGATTGTCACATTTGACTGCCACACAGCCATTTGTTGCTATTCCATGGCGTTCTTTGTGATTGCTAGGCAACGTGCGTAATGGCCTTGTTGTTCATAACTACGTGTTAAGGGACCTTCCCACTTATTTGAATCTTGTTATCTGATTGGTGTACTACTTCTTACCTGCCTACCAGGATCACAGTCAGGCGGAAGCAAAGCAAACTTAAGAGCCACTTAATAAGGGCCTGTCTGTGCCTGTCTGGGCCTTGACAGGCCGCAGGGTACGTACCTCTGCCTCCTTTGAAGTAATTATTTAACCAGCGCAGAACGTTCATCTGCTACCTTTCCTCACCTAACATCGTATCGCACCCAGAGGACTCTTTCGAATACACAGATTACTGTTGTGTGGACTATTCATGGCGCTGCCTACTAACTACTAAACCGTACGTTCCATGCTCGCCAGCCCATTTGGTAAGCCATCAGCTGTTGCCATTACTAACTACTGCTTAACAACCAGATCACCTGAATGTTATAACTGCCCTATTGTACTTTACCAAACTTGATTTCCACCCTGCCAATTGCCAGTTATTCTTAATGTGATCGGCATTTTATCAGAGAAGTTCAGGATCGCTGCATTCTTCCAGTTACTACCGTAGTTATGTGCACTATATTAGACTCGCTCGCCCTGCAAGACACTGCTAACGTGCATGTATCACCTTATTGCTGATTCGTATCATTGTCACTACCTATTTTACCTATTACCGTTGGACTATTCATCTGCAATTTATACATGTTGTGTACTAGACCTAGCGTATTGTTTACTCAGTATAGAAGTCCCACACCTTCAATCGAGTTCCTTAACATCCTCATTGAGACTGCCTAACATAACTTGTTCATATTGTGCTCTACGTCATTACCTGATTGCACACTACCTGCGCATCCTTTAACGGCCAATTTGGGGCATACCATTGACCTAGCAAGACTTGTACTTTTGCCCACCGAGATACCCGGCAATAGTTGGTGCATTATACCGTGACCGCTTACTGCTCACACTTAACGACTCCTTTACATTCAACGTATGCTGTGCATGAAGCCATGACTTACCCTATGCCACTATCCATTCCTCTTGAGATGAAACCCATCAGACTCCTCCTCTGAACGGACGCTTTTCCCTTTTCTACTTCCCTGATAGAATTTTAACCCTGCTATTTACATGACTGATTACTTAATCATGTTCCTCTTCATTCCCAATTTCACACGTACAGTTCCACTGACCAGCTCCCTCTTCACACTCGCATCACTTCTACTTGCATCACACATCACAGCCAACATGGCTTTCTCCCAAACTCACAGTACCTTGACCTCAGCAAATAGCTCAATTGTCAGGCCACACAAACATTGGCTCTCTCTCACTATGACCACCCCACTACCACAGTCAGATTGTATAGCACCTACTCAACTCTTGCCACCCCTTCAACCAACGGCTGACACTCTCACCTCTAATGGCAAATCATTCATTGGCCCCACCTGCCCATTATCACCAGCTCAATGGACCCAACTATACGCCACTAGGCCAACACCCAACCAACCGTGCTCCACGAACATCAGAAACATCAGGCTTGGATCTAGATTTAAACTGGACAAACCCAATACCCTAATCTCACATAAAATTAGAACTAAACAAAAGGGTATCAACAACATTCCCATCAAAAACTCAATACTACAGGAAACAAATGATCATCTCCCTAACTCACCTGTTATTGATACCCCACACATCAAAGGCGCCTTGATAAATGCTAGATCTTTGGTAGCTCTTGCACTAGATATTGCTGACCTCATTGTCTCCAACCAACTAGATTTTCTAGCCATAAGTGAAACCTGGCTGCCTGCAGCGGCCGCCCAACTCTATCATTAGCCCTACCAGAAAATCATACCCTACTTAGGCGAGATAGAGAAAATGCCCAAGGAGGCAGCATTGCTTCCAATGCTAAAACCAAACTGAGACTAAGGGTTCTCCCACACTTCACCTTCCCTTCAGGAGAGCTCCTGACTGTCAAACTGCCTCTCACTGTGTCATGCACGATAACAATGCACCTCGTCTACAGACCACCTGGCCCTATCTCAGCCTTTAACGAAGACATCACCTTTCTACTTACCATTAACATGAAACCTACTTCACAAATCATACTAGTAGGTGACCTCAACCTAGGCTTTGATGACTGTGATGCTGGAAATGCAGCGGAGGGACAGGGCCTCTAAATCCTTGTCCTTTATTGCTTTATCATGTATGTTCTGTCTTGTTTTCCATGCAGGAGTTCATGTGGGACTCCTGGCGGTGCAGCTCTCCCTCTTTTGGTTTGGTGAACAGACCCTTGGGATACCCTTATGGCACCCTTGGGTGGGAGTACGACCCTGTACTCCTAGTGTATGTTTTGGGGCACCTGTGTGTGGCCCGCAGAGCAGAGTACGGGCTGGTGGCAGCTCCGTTCTGAATTGACAGGTGCCCTGCCCATCCTCCATTTTGGGATGCCCAGGCCCTGTCACTGGAATAAGTGGATTCTTGATGGAGACAAGATGGCCCCCGTGCCTTCTTGCTTTCTATCGCCTGTTACCTTAGTTTTCCTAAAGTTCCGGGAAGCCCTGACTCTGTCCCTTCCCCCTGACTGGCTGTTGGGTGGAAGTTTCATACATGGTGTTGTGGGGAAGTCCAGGCCAGACTGGCTGGAGCCTTCCCAATGACTGCATGTTGTGGGTATGCCCGTGGGGTGGGACCTGAGAGAATAGAGTGCGTGACGAATACGCATTCTGTGTTATGGGTGTCTAGTATCTGGTGGTTGGCACAGTAACTGAGCCAGCTCTGCCCGAAACTGGTATGAATGCAGTGTGTAGTGCTGAATCCACGTTTTGTGTTGTGAGTGTCTGGATGGAGAAGAATGGCCTGAATGCACGGTGCGCCTGATTGGCTGCCTGACTGCCTGAATGCCCTTCTGAGTGATTGGTCACCTGAGTGTGATGCAGCCGAGTGAATGGGATATCAACAGTATATCTGGAGGCCTCTCACTGCTAGAAATCGTCCAGAAGCTCAAGTCGAAACTGATGCTTGATCTCGACCACCGAGCCCGAAACCGAAACCGAGACCATCAAATCGAGGAGACCCAAACCCCGAGCCCATCTCAACTCGTGGTTCACCCCTCACCTAAGAGAACTCTGCAAAGCCAAACGCACTGCTGAATCTCGCTGGAAAAGTCGCCCCACCGACACCAACAAAGATCACCTAACCATTGCCTCCCTTAACTACAAAGAGGCCATCTTCCAGGCAAAAAAAGACACATATAATGGCCGCATCATGGAAGCCAAATCCAACACTAAAGAGCTCTTGAAGATCCTCAAGGAACTTGAATCTCCTGCAACCCCCCCCATATACATGTATCAAAAACAACTTGTGGTGTACAAACATTCAAGATGCCCTACTGGGTAAAATTACCACGCTCCACGCCAAAATTAACGCCAAACAATCGTGCCTCCGAACTGACATCCAACCCCCTCCCACTCGCATCACCCCCCCTGGCTCTACTCACAAGCCTTTCAGCTTCACTACTCAGTATATGTGAAGTTGAAAAGATCAACAACAAGCTCAAGCCAACCAACTGCCAAGGCGACCTATGTCCCCCCTCAACCATCAAGGGTGAGGCACACAAACTAGCCCCCTTCATCACCACCTTCATCAACACATCCTTTAAAACAGGTATTGTCCCCAATAATCTAAAAGATGCTTGGGTCATACCACTACTTAAAAAACCCACTCTCGACCCAAGCACACCCACCAATTACAGGCCCATCCCCACGGTCCCCTTCTTGCTTAAAATTCTTGATCGGGTCGCTTACCTTCAGATCCAGGAATACCTCGAATCCAACAAACTCCTCGGCCTCAGGCAAGCAGGTTTCAGACCCAGGCACGGGACAGAAACGGCCCTTATTGATCTGAAAACACAAATTGAAGACCTTAAAGACAAAGGGAAACTCGCACTGCTGCTACTATTAGACCTATCCGCAGCCTTCGACCTTGTTAACCACCACATCCTTTGTCAACACCTCTCATCAACCGCCAACTTCTCAGATGCTGCCACCTCCTGTATCAGATCATTCCTTGACAATAGATCCATGTGAGTCTTCTCCTCACCAGTGGCCGCTGAACCCTCACCTGTCCCCTGCGGCGTGCCTTAGGGCTCCTGCGGATCCCCTACACTATAAAACGTGTTCACCAAACCTCTCTTTGATATCCTTGACTATCTGGGCATCACTTACACAAATTATTCCGATGACACCCAGATACTTATCCCTATCACTGGAGACTACCCGGCTGACACCAAATCACTGTATGACGTCTACCTAGTCATACAAGCCTGGATGGCTCAGCACAAGCTATGTCTTAATGATGATAAGACTGAGCGCCTCATCCTCGGCTCACACTACCACCTCAGTAAACTTGATCCTGCCTTCAAGTCTTTCACCATTGACGGCAACATCTTCAAGGTTTCCAAAGACACCAAAACCCTTGGGATCTACCTTGACTCCACTCTGTCCCTCTTCAGACAAACCAGTTCAGTTACATCTGCCTCTGCCTATACATGCAAACTGATTACTGCTTGCCACCCCTTTCTCTCCATGGCTAACTGCATCATCTTAGCCAGAACCCTTGTCATGTCCAAAATCGACTACTGCAACGTGCTCTACCTGGGCACCAGCCAAAGGAACTTTAATAAGCTGCAAGTCACCCAAAACAACGCCATCAGAGCAGCTCTCAACATTCCTAGAAGCAACCACATCTCAGCCACCAGACGCAACATGGGTTGGCTCTCAGTAGCCCAGGGAATCTCTCTAAAAACCTTGACACTTGCCCACAAGTGTCTCTCCAACCAGGCTCCAACATATCTCTCCAATCGATTTGCACCTCGCATCGCCATTCGAACGCAAAACCAGCCCGCATCACCTCCTGAGAAGCTAGGCCTTGATTGCTCGTCCATTGCTACCGCATAGAGAATCTTGGCTGGGGTCTTCTGTGCCTCTCCTCTGCCATATAGAGAGCAGGAGTACAGACCCCCACCTTCGGTCTTTACAATGACCTAAAAGATGACAATGCCTTAACACTCACTAACACCATTACCGAACTAGACTTCACTCACTGTATGAACGATCCAACCCGTGTTAAAGGAAGAACACTAGACTGGCTAGCAGATCTTAACTGTGACACCAAAATGATATCCAACGAACCATGTGCTTGGACTGATCATCACCTGATCTCATTCACACTGCAGAACAGTTTCCTGTCCAAATCGGCGATTCCCCTGGCTCCTCCTGCATTTACAAGAAACAAGCTTAATATAACGGTGGAGAAGCTATTACTGCTACTACTGCTACTCCAACCTATTACCACTCTCACATCTACTAGCACCGACGCTTCAGCACTTGTGGAACTAAACAACCACACTATCAAACAAGCAATGGACAAAATAGCACCTCTAAAACTGTGCAAGGTGAGCCGCAAGTGCACTCAAAGTCTTGGTTCACTCCTAATCTCAAAGCACTAGGCAATGAAAAAAGACGTGTAGAATCAGTGTGGAAAAACAGCAAAATTGCCGCCAAATACAAATCCAAGATTCTTCAAACTAAAAGAGACGTTTTTAACAATAGAATCAACAACACCAACTCAAACACCAGAGAACTCTTCACCACCTTAAGAGAGCTAGAGTCCCCTAGTACTTCAACTGAAACCTGTACTAAGGACAAGGCGTGGTGGACAAATATTCAAGATGCTCTATCCAATAAAATCGATCTCATTCAAAAGAAAGTTGAAACTAAAAAATGTAATCTCTCTTTGGACCCCCCCTTGTAGAAGTCACTGATGGCTCAGACTAAACCCGGTAAATGCTTCCAAATCACCCCAGTCTCTATTCACGAAGTTGAGGTCATAATATCCTCTTCCAAACCATCTAGATGCCAGAGAGATAAATGCCAAGCACCAATAAACAAAGAGGCAGCTAGAAAACGTGTGCCTTTCATCACAACATTAATACACTCTTCCTTTGACACATGCACAGTCCCAACCAATTTAAAAGACGCTTGGGTCCTCCCACTATTAAAAAAGCCAAACCTTGACCCAAACACCCAGACTAACTACAGACCAATAACTACTGTTCCATTTCTCTTGAAAATACTAGATAGGGCAGCCTATTTACAGATACAAAGTCACCTGGAATCTAATAATCTCCTGGGCTCATGTCAATCAGGTTTTAGGACCAAACACAGAAGAGAACCAGCCTTAACAGACTTGATAAACCAAATGGATGACATAAGGGACAAAGGAAAGCTTGCCCTCCTCCTTCTCTTGGATCCCTCAGCCGCTTTCGACTTAGTGGATCATAAAGTCTTATTTAATGACCTAACATCAGCAGCCCACTTTTCCGATGAAGCCACGGCCTGGATACAATCGTTTCTGGCTAATAGAACCACCAGGGTTTTCTCACCAACTGCTTCAGCTGAGCCCACACCCATCACTTGCGGAATACCACAGGGATCCTGTGTCTCTCCAACGATGTACAATATTTTCACCAAGCCCCTTTTTGACGATTTTGATAATCTAGGTGTCTCCTACACTAACTATGCTGACGACACCCAGATTCTCATCCCTATTACTGGTAATCACGACAATGACTTTACTGTGCTTAACCTTACTATCCAAGCTTGGATGGACACACATGGCCTCTGCCTTAACAATGATAAAACAGAGCTCCTTCTCATTGGCTCTACAGCAAGACTAAATAAATTAAGTATCCAATTTAAATCCTTCAATATTGATGGAAACAACATTAAAGTTTCTAAGGAGGTGAAAACCTTGTGTTTTTACCTTGACTCTGCCTTAAACCTGAAAAGACAAGTCAATGCCACAGACTCCGCAACTGCATACACATGTAAACTCATCAACACGTGTAAAGCATTTCTTTCGATCTCTAGTTGTACCACCCTGGCCAGGGCTTTAATCCTGTCTAAAATAGACTACTGCAACGCCCTATACCTAGGATCGAGGAACACAATATCTGCAAACTGCAAATATTGCAAAATAATGCATTAAGAACCACACTAAACATTCTCTGATGCAACATATCTCAGTTCTCACACGTAATACTAACTGGCTATCAGTGAAGGACAGACTTAACTTCAAATCATTAACTCTTACTTACAAATGCCTCACCAACTCAGCACCTACATATTTAGCTGACAAATTTTCCCAAAACACATCAGAACGATCCACCAGATCCCTACACGCACATTGCCTTAGGGTTCCCAGATATAAGCTTCAGAAAGCAGGGGGCCGTAGCTTTCCTGTACAGGCACCCAATCTCTGGAACTCCTTGCTGGTAACCTTAAGAACAGAACCATCCCTCCACAGTTTTAGACAGAACAAAAAAACAATGGGCCTCATTACAAATCCGGCGATAGCCGTGCCGGTCAAACCGGCAGGCTGCGGCCGTACTTGCAAGATTTTCTGGTGCCTGGCTTGCTGGATTTACTGGGGCATCACATCCCCGGCGGTCCAGAAAGTCAGGCCTCAGAAAAGGTAAATCCCCATTCCCATTTGAGTCCAATAGGACTCAAATGGGAATAGGGAGCATGGAAGCACCGCCACCGTGTGCAACAGTGCCGGTGCTTCCTTGTAAGTCTGCGAGCAGGTGCCATCCCGCCCGCCATGTCAGACCTGGGGGCAGGACGGCAGCCGCTTGCAGACTCGGAGTGTGCCAGTCTGGTAACAACGGTGCCGGTAGGGTTAACGGCACCATTGTGACCGGACCGGCACACTCGTAATGAGGCGCAATGGCTCCTCACTCAGGATGTTGGATTGTGATTAACATACCCTACTGTAAATATCAATGTATTTCTTTTAAATATTGAGTGCTGTGTATTTGATTATTATAACAATGTAATGTATATAATCCATTGTATCTGGCCTTCTGTATCTATGCTCCTCCTTTCTGTAACATGTAAATGCGCCCAGATACCTTTGGGTTAGGCGCGCAACAATATAAATAAACAAACAAACAAACAAACATTGTTGGCGTGTCAGGCACGGGCCAGTAGGCGGGCCAGCTGTGCGGATGATCTTGGTAAGCTACTGAAGGACCCGAGCCAGGCGGTGATTGTAACAGTGGGTGTCCGTTTCACCGCAGTAGAACCCATTGCCTGGGGGTGTACCGGCGAGCCCCCCCAGGCCTCAGTTAAGTGATTTCTAAGAGTTTGAATGTTTTTCTAATGTGCATTGCCTCATTTCGTGAGTGTGGTTTGCAGTGTGTGTCCACAGCATATTTCCCTTCACATGCAATCAGGGGAATACGTGCCGCAGAGGACTGCACAAGTGTTTCTCATCAAGGGCTCTCGCGGAACCAAGAGCGCTCAGAACATTATAATGTCGGAGGCATTACTTCATGAGAAGCGGGGTAACACTATGGTTGTTTTGTGGCTGCTTGCTTTGGTTACCTTCATGTCTGCAATGAGTCATTATGTCAAGGCAATATTCTGATTTGGTTAACACTGTGAGACAGGTCAGGAGGGGTGGGAGTCATTTCTAATGAGGATACCACACGGTGCAAGATCTATATGTGTTGCTCATACTTATTGTGATCCATGTATGTCGCTGCAGTTATCCATGGCCATCAATAATGCTTGATGTGTTTCTGTTTGTTGCTAATTAATGGGTGAATAGGACTCCAGGAGTAGGAGTCTAGATCCTAAGCAAGAAGGTCCAGCTAGACAGAGGAAGTTTCTCTCAGATATTGGCTGCTCAAGTATAGGGTAAATATGTTATGTATTTCCCCTATGTTCCCCAAGCCTATCCAAAAACAAGATTCCCAAAACCTTTCTCCGGTGACCCTTACACCCCCTACCTATCCACAACCTCTCCCTAACCCTTGTTTCCCCATTGGCTGCCTCGTTGTTCCTGTAAATACTAAGACCAGGAGCCTGTGCCAGCCAAGGTGGGAGGGGTCAACTGCATTTGGCTTCTGTGGCTAGGAAGCAGTTGTGTGATACTCCAGGGGTGTGACATCTACATTGTAGAGGTCTGCCCGGGTGCAAGAACCCCTCTCCCATTCCACGCGGCCTACTGGCACAATATTCAGTTCTATCACATATCCCGTCGAGTCATTTTCTCCACATTTATGCTCTTGCATGATTACCTACTGTAAGGTGATTTGGGCTCTTTATGTTCTTAATTCCTCTCTCCCTACTTGTCCAGTGATATACTTGGAATCTCTCTACTTTCACCACCTGAAACTTTCCTTACTATTGTGCTCACTATAGATTAAAGCTCTCACTGACTTTATTACAGAGAACTACCCGTACGCATGAATCCACCAGTTGCAGTTTGTTCCATTGAACCTATTTCTTTGATTTACTTGCTTGCTAAACAAATATATGTGAAAAATGATGATTGTTCCTTCTGTCAATAACTAGGCCTAATTTGGGAACATGTTGTATTCTAGATCAACAGATCTGCACCTGATAAGGGAACTGTTTATCCCGAAACACGTTGTGCCTTTCATTTGGAGAAAAAAAAAGAAGAATTGTACACAGAATTGGCTGCATCGAATTGTCTTTTGTGGACTAACATGTCATACAAATTGAATTAATTGTTTTATATTATATTGGCTGGCTTCCTGGATTGACACAGAAAATATTGAGAATACCGGATGTGTTCTTGTTTAGACCAGAAATACCTATGGATGTAGAGGAAGGGCAGGTCATTCCCATAGAGCTAGAAGCAGCAGCGGTAAATCGAGAGAGGGGAGTTGTTCATGGGACAGATGATGAGGGAAGAGCATGGAGAACAGTAGTAGCCCTTAAGGAAGGATGCAGACGGACAGATTTGACAGACAAATCTTGTTTAGGGATGAATATTCAGACGATGAATTCATATTTTTCATAAGTCTTACTTTGGATGAGAATTGAAACTAGAGAAATACCACAGAGAATGGCATTGGTAAATGGAAACTGTCATTTTTTCAGGAACACTTAGAGAAGGTGCCAAGCATCTTGTGGACTAAGGGCATAATTACGAGTGTGCCGGTCCGGTCACAATGGTGCCGGTAAGCCTACCGGCACCATTGTGACCAGACCGGCACACTCCGAGTCTGCGGGCGGGTGCCGGCAGGCTTTCACAGAAGCACCGGCACCATTATTAACGGTGCCTGTGCTTCCGTCATCCCTATTCCCATTGAGTCCTGTGGGAACCAATGGGAAAGGGGATTAACAATTTTCCGGCGCCTGACTTCCAGGAACATCGGGGTCATAATCCCCCGGTGTTTCGTTGAAACCAGGTTCTGGAAAAATTCACGAGTCTGGCGACAGCCTGCCGGTTTTACCGGCATGTTTACCGCCGGACTCGTAATGAGGACTTAATAGTCCATATGACGTGAGTCTATTGAGAGGAGCAGGTACAGTGAAGATCAGGAGCATTTCTGTCACAAGCAAAACAGTATCCTAGGTCTAGAGAAGCAGATGAAGGCACATTCAAGACCATTTCCGCTTTAATAAAGCAGGGAATATTAGTGCCATCAGAATCCCCATGTAACACGGCTGTGTACCCAGTGAAGAAATCAATTCGGCGGTTGTGGAGATTTATTCAGGATCTCTGCCCCCTAAACAATATTGCTGAAGCAGAGTTTCTTTTGGTCCCGAACCCTGCTACAATATTGTGTAACATCCCAGATAAAGCCAAATATTTCACTGTGATAGATTTAAAAAATGCGTTCATTTCAATTCCGCTTGATGAAGACTCACAGGATTTGACCTTGTTTTCGTATAGAAATCAATGTCTGAAACATACAAGACTGCCTCGGGTGTACTGTGAGTCCCCATCAATCTTTAACAGAGTTCTTCAGATAGACATGTGCAATGAACAACTCAAAAGCACGGTAATTCAGTAGGTGGATGACATTGTGGTGTGCAGTGAGACACAAGAAAGGTGCAGGGAGGACTCAGTTTGACTAATGACAATACTAGCAGAAAAGATATACAAGGTAGACATAGAAAAACGACAAGTAATACATCTCATGACATAAGCTGGCCTTTTCTGTCCCCTTATTGTATGTGACAGCGCCTGGATGCCCTAGGGCTTTGGCACTATAGAAATATATTAACGTAGCATAACAACATTGTCAGCAAGAGCTCCTGTACATAGAACCGCACACCTCTCAAGAGGGGAGAAAAGTGACACCCGAAAGAGCAGACACTATCATGAGAACTCCAAAACCTGAGACAGTAAGGGAAATGTAGCAGTTTCTAGGCATATGTAATTATTGAAGGGACAAAAGTAAAATAGTATGGGAAGACAACATAACTGAAGGATTCAAAGAATTAAAAAGGGCAATTTGCACAGCCCTAGTGTTAGGAATACCAGACGATAGTGAAGACTTTTACTTATTCTCACATTCAAATGGAGAAGTGTTGACAGCAGTGCTAACACAGAAGACAACATTAGGACATGGACACAAACCACTAGCTTATTATAGTGGCATCCTATACCCAGTAATGAAAGGACATTATCCTTGTGAACCAGCTTTAGCAGCTGCTGCTTTCGCAGTTGGAAAAGCTACCAGTATTACAACGGGATTATTTGTCAAGCACTCCCTATTTGCCATTTTGGAGAAACCGAAAAGTATATTGACTACACAAAGAGCATCTGGATACGAAGAGATTATTTTGAATTCAGCAGTCAAAATTATTAGATGTAGAATAGTGAATTCAGTGACACCCATAGCAAAACCAGTAGGAAAGGATGACTATGTACACGATTGCACAATGAATAAAGAATTTAATGATGATATTCACCATGTTAGAGAACATTTCTCAGAGGGGGAAGTTCTCTTTATTGATGGTTCTTCAACAAATGTATCAAACAACTGGTGAAATGCATACGGGGATGGCAGTAGTGAAATTAAAAGAGAATGGTGAATTTGAAGTAGTGACAAGTGCGAGATTGTCTTGACATTTTTCAGCGCAGGCTGCAGAATTAGTGGCGCTTATCACCACAATTCAGAGATTTGAAGAGGAGGAAGTGACAGCATATTCTGACTCCCCCTATGTGATGACAACTGTACACGAAGGGTTGTCACGTTGGAAAAGGAGGGGTTTCCTCCGCACACACTGCACTCGAGTGCAACATGCGTCTCAATTAGGCAAGATTATTAAAGTACTAAAGCTCCATTGGCTATCGCCATGGTGAAGTGCACCGCCCATACTAAAGGGGCTGACCTCATTTCTTGCGGAAACGAAGCCACAGGCTTAGAGGCAAAAAGAGCAGCATGCTTTCCAAATATTTCTGATTTTGTATTACAAAATGTTAAGCAAGGGTCTGAGCAATGGATGCTGATGGAGGAAGGATTTCATATGGTTTCCATGGTACAGTTAATCGAGCTGCAAGGTCACACCCCCAAAGGAAGAGCTGGACCTTTGGAAAAGACGAGGGTGTTCTTTATCCCCCACTGAGGCTTGACGGAGACAGTATAGCACTGAAAAGCCAGTTATGCCTTGAGCATTATTTGAGGTGGTGCACTACCCTGTGCACACCACCAGAGAGAGTCTTGCTGCAAGAATTGCAGAAGACCGGTTCACACCAAATGTATTAGAACACGTGGCACAGTTTATTGTAAATTGCATTGTGTGACAGAGATTTACAGCAGGGCACACCTTGCAAACAGTAAGAGGAGCAATCCTACGGCCCAATGGTCCGTTTCAGCATCTACATATAGATTATGGGGATATGCTACAAGTATGTAATGGAAACATGTAGATGCTGGTAGTAGTATGTCCAATTTCCAGATGTATCAAGGAAGATCTATGCATGCACCCCGAAACTACATGCGCTCCTACGTTTCTCGTGCGTAAAGTGTTTCCTAGATGGGGCGTGGGCAGAGTCCTGTGGGCTGATAATGGCTCACATTTTGTAAATGAGTTATTTGTACAGATAGTTTTTTTATGAAGTATAAAACATGGGTTTTCCTATGCTTGTCACCCACGGGTTCATGGTGTCTGTGAGAGATTAAACAGGCTTCTCAAGGAAGGAATAGCTAAAATAAAAATAACTCTGAAGAAGTGATGGCTACATTGCCTACCCCTTGCTCTATTTGCCCTGAGAAACCAGCCTGTCTCAGATCACCACCTAACTCCTCATGAGTTGGTGACTAAAAGCCACATGAGTACCCCTTGCTCCACCCACTCGAGTAAAAACTGATGCCCACAGTGCAGCAAAAACATTAGGTGATGAAATGCATGATTATTGAACAAGTATGACCGCTAGTGTTTCTTTTATTCCTCAACAGATCAAAAATCAGAGGGGAGGGTAGAAGAAGATTGAGGAAGACAACCAACCGACTGATATAATTGACTCTCTTAAGCAGCCTGGTTTGTACCCAGGGATCCAAATACTCATTAAGAGGTTTGTTAGAACTTGGAACAAGCCTTGTTTTGAGGGACCTTGTCTAGTAGAGGAGGTCACCCCCACAGCAGTAAAGTTACAAGGAAGTAGAGCCTGGCTGCATTTGAACAATGTGAAGCTCTACAAAGGAGAGACCCCTGATGCCTTTGGGACCCAGTGACAGTGAAGCAAGAGGAGAAGTTCAGCGCATGCAGACCAGATAGACTACCAAGGGCAAGGATGAGAATCAATGGATTAAAAAACTATCTGGAACAAAATGGACATTTCCTAAATCTAATAAGGAATGAATGGACTTGCAACTGTTCCAGAACTTTCTCAGTTGAATTAAAAGTAGATTGAACATTGAAAACACGACAAGAAAATTGCATATCACATTCTCTGTTTCCTGACATCTTACAAGCATTTTTGCATGCTGTTTTTGTTTACATATTACAAACCTATCCAACTCTAGTGTAACAACACATAGATGTTGTTGTATTTTTGGAAAATCCTAAAACCAGTCCTAGTATTCACAGAGTTATTATAGCTACCATAATCCAATTTTGTTATAAAAAGTGCAAATTTTAAAAATAACTAAAGTTGAACACAGTAGCAAAAAAATGGGAATGTTCCATTATATGAAAGACACACTAACAAGAAGACCAGCTACTCCAAAAGAGATCATGTGGCATTTAAATGCAATGGCAATACTTCTTACAACTATTTTGCTTTATGTCTTGTTTGTATTTTTTTATGCTCTTTACATTCCGTGAAATCATGTTTTTTAATTCAAGTGAAATAACTGAAAATGAGACATCTTTCTATCCCTGACAAAGGCATGAGTGATATTGTTCTGATATTTCTTGAACACTAAATTGCCCGATCTAAAAGAGATGTTGTGGAAGATAATGAAGGTATAATTCATACCTTCACAATTTGGCCTATTAAAAAAAATAACATGTGGTATCAACATATGAGAGAGGTGGGGAAGAGGAAAGCTGCTACGTATGCTCTCTCATCCCTCATGCCATGAACGCAGCCAGAACGTTCAGTGCAAGAGTAATATCTGTACACGATGCGAAGTGCCTTAGCCATCTAGCAGCGTGTACAAGAGGACAATTCAAAGGAAGATGGGCGACCCTACGATGGCAATCCAAGAAATAATTTACATATGAAGATGCATGCGTAAAAACGCAGAAGATGGAAAAGACATAGGTTGGTTGAGCAGAATGCTCATATATTCAGCCCTGGCTGGATAACAAATAAGGGTCGCCGAACAGAAGAGGTTGGGATGTGCAGATGTACAAGAAACACCAGGATTGCTAGGATGCTGGGAAGGACCGCGGCTGTTGGTATATGGACGAGTTGCCACCAACACAGGATGGGAAGAAGGAAGGTTAGCATGCAGTGCGCATTTATTAATGAAAGAATCAGTATCAATAGTTCAAATTGTAAAAGACGGATGCTTAAAGTCATGGGAAAAGTATTCCAATTGTCCAACATGGGATGAAAATGAAGCAGGGCCGGTGTCCATTATATTCAATAAAGAGTGTAGCCATATGCTTCAGGAACAAAGGCCTGGTTCCAGTTGGAGAAAAAAAAAGAATGCAAGCAGACGTTCAAAGTACCAGGAATGAATGGAGGAACTGCTGTGCTTATCGATCGCTACTGGGCCTGTGGATCTAAGGCTTATGAAGCTGCCTAAAAAGTGTACCCTAGTGATCATACATGTTCCTGCATTAGTGATTCCCCAAAGTGATCTCCGCATTGACAATTTCCCAAAAATGAATGCACACTTGAGGAAGAAGAGATTGCTTAGCCTCATTCGACAAAAGCCGGAGATCTATTTGACATTCAAGATGAACATAAACTGTTCAGCAGAACAGTAGTGGTATTTACAGCTATACTCAATGTTCAGCGTGGGCCGCAAATAATTTTCAAAAGAGCACAAACTTTGAGGAATCAACCCAGTCCTTCGCTTCTTCCACAGGAAACAGAGAAGCATTCCGCCAGTTGGTTGAACCAGGAGATTTTTGGGTTCAGAAAATGTGGCACCTGTTCCATGTGTCAATATGCACATGAGAAAACGACGATTTTTCAAGATAGTTTTGGTAATCAGAAAAGAATCAAGCAAAATATCAACTGCAAAACAAAATACGTGGTGTATGCTATAATTTGCGTATTCAACGCCATTTACATAGGAAGTGCAATTCGCCAACTCCGGATTCGAATCCGTGAACATTTGTCAGAGATAGTCAGTCAGAATTCAATGTTGCCTTTGGCTACCCATTGGCAGCAGAAGCACCAACTGTATCAGAAGAAAGACCTCACATTAATTGGACTTCAGAACGTCAGCCTAGGCAGAAGAGGTGGCAACCATGAAGCTATGTTACGTCAGACAGAAGCATGTCTAATTTGTCACTTTAGAACCCTGAAATTGGATCTGAACACAGATAGTGAAATGTACTGTTTTCTGTAAGTAACTTCGATATTTGCAGTTGTCAATCATATACATTGAAGTCGGTATGCAAGACCTACCCAGAACATGAGTAGGATGCATGTTTCGAGGTGCCCTGTATTTTAGCTCAATGCTTCTAGGGATTATCAATATGAATCCTCAACGTGAGTCTTTTCTGTAAACTACATAGGAGCCATTGTATATCATAATGTAAAAGTAACCAGTTGTTCAATACTATCATTTCTACAATCAAGTATGCAGGCATCCGATGCACATGCCGTTCAATTACATCCAGTGCACAAATAGAGAGGCACGGATGTGCACACCTCATTCAAATTTAGAATACAGTTATGAAGTGACCAGGTTAGAATAATGTTGTTGACAATATTAATTCATATAAATAATGTTGTTAATATCATACCTGGCTCACCCATGCATGGTGACCAGTGACTGGTAAATTGCAGTGCTACGAGTGGGTTGTCAAGGCAACCAACATAACACATTTTTAGTAGCTCATATTTACTGGCCTAGTAACGCATACAATGCATTTTCGAACGGACGTAAGAACAAGTTTAAAACAAACAGGCACGTTAGACCTAGCACAGTAACACATAAATATACTTATAAATCATGACTTACAACCAGTTTTGGGCGTGTGTAGGTGCAGAAACGCATTTACTATTCATCAGTCCGTCAGTCTCCCAAAACATGGCGACCGGGAAATCGCAATCGAAGTAGGAGTAAAAGGTTGCCAAGGTAACCTTCTACAAAACAAGACCAGATGACATTTAATGGCCGCGACTCGCTCACATTGCAGCTTAGCTGATGCGCCATATAGCTGTTAACACACAGGTGTGTATCACTGTAACAGATTGTCGATATATAATACTGATCCAATGAGAATATGCAGGCGCAGTAATTTGACCACACATTAAGTATTGAATGGACTCGAAACCGTGTTTTTGAGCAGAGAGTAATATCAAATGTACAGGATGAGTCCTGGAAACGGAACGCCGCATTTGAGCCAAAGATTTGTAGGAATGCATTGTTACAATGCGGGCCAAGCATACGATCACGTAATAGGTATGCATTATGTTAGCAACTTTATTTTCAAGCACAAACATCTTGTGGACATCCACACAGACGAACCACCATTACAGTCCGGTTGACAGTATCCGTGACATGATTCATTTGCACGTATGTGCAAGCAGTATAATGTACTGACATATGGCTTTGGATATATGACTACAAAATTCCGCCAAATATCATGCATTCATGCAGGGCAATAATTTACATCTTTGTTTTAGGAGATTTAACCCAGTTATTACTACATCTTCAGACTGTAGTAGCATAATTCAGTAGGTGTGTGGAGTTCTGTAAAATCCACTTTTTCTGGGAGATTGCCAATCACCATAATAAGTTCATACGGTTCACATTTTCCAAAAAGAGAGAAAATAAGTATGTGTTTTTTGACAAAATAAGGTTTTTGTATTGTTGCTATGATGTCATGAAATAGGCAATAATACTTACGATTTATCTTTGTGTTTTTATGTTCTGTGTTTGCATTTTTTTTATTATTCCCACATTATCCCTTCCCTTTCCCCATTCCTTTTCTCTGTGCCTTGAATGCATCTATATATGACATATAATTTAATTTGCAAAAAATGTTTAATGTGCCAACATATGTTGTTTTCAACATTGTTCATATTCATGGTTTGTTTGGCATAGCCCTGGTTTGAGAAAGGCAAGGAGAATTGGGCGAAACACGTGTCTCCAATATAGGCCAAAGTGTGATTCATGTTAAGAACTGGGTGTGCTAATAAACAACAGTTTCTAAACTATAGAACCTAAAGTGTGGCATACTTGTTTTCAGGAGGGCGTGTTTCCATGATGTATTTACAGCTATATTCATGCCAGGAATAAAGACTGTAGTAAACGCCAAGTGGTTACAGATCACTAGGTTGGAGCTGCTACAAACGATCAACATGACAATAAAGGATTTAATGTGATCAAAGAAGAACTGAGGCCAATCAGGCTCTTGGCCATCCAGAACAGGTATGTCCTATACTTAATTACAGCAATGGAAGGAGGTGCGTGCGCCAACATTGGGCCATCGTGCTGTACATACCCACCTGCCCATGATGTAGGAAATGGAACCGTGACAGAAGCAATAACTATGCTGTCAACCCTGCAAATGAAAATGGTGGATGAAGTAGAGCAGACTGAGGATTAAGATTGGTTTTCGTCCCTGTACTCATGGGTTCCAACTTGACTGGGAAATACCTTCAACTACTTGGAGCAATACTATTGTTAGTGTTGCTGGGATACTGCATTATAAGAAAATTCATTGGAAAAGGCAAAAAGACAGCAAAGAAAGCTATTGGAATGAAGATAATTATTGATGTAAATGCTATGACTGATGAGCACACACAGACTGAAAACACTACCTGTGAGCACCTGAAAGAATGTGCTCCAGCACCACCAGGAACACATTTCTGTTACCCTAAAGATTATAAGAAATATACAGCGCGTTGGGTGTTCCGGCAACCAAATGGAGAGTGCTGCCACATGGCCTGGAGTGTGGATGAACATATAAAGAATGCAGATGACCTAAGGTGGTGACTAAGATATGGATCCCAACAAAGTCATTCTATGGAAGAATGAAGAGAAATGAAGAAGAGGATGGGAATGTGGAGAAACAGACGTGTACATCACTGATAGACTCCACCCCTCACCTCTGTTATACCAGATGAATAACAGGAAGACACTGTGCATGACACCAGGTACCATCCCAATGCTGCATCAAGTGTATGAGAGATGTTATGCACTCAGACGACCATATCTAATGTACCCTCGTACAGAGGTGGTAGCAGGAGATTTGCAGGCACCACTGAATATCGAGGAGTTGTAAAGAAATGTTGACAGGTGCAAAGTGATGTCATAAGGAGAAGATACAATGATGCGCTGAAAAGATGTAAGAATATTTATGAATGAAGATGTAACTGAATAATCAAGAGTAAACATACGTACAAGCAAGAAGAAACCATATATACAAAGAAGAAAAGTAACCAGATAAGTAGTGAATGTATATACGCAAAAGAGAAAGGTAGATGAGCCATATAGAAGCTTGCAGCAGCAGAAAACATAACACGGGTGAAGTGGCCATGTTGAAAAGATGGACGCCGGCTCTCAATGATAGTAAGTGAAGAGTTTAAAGGAGAAAGACCAGAACTGCAGAACTGATAGGGGCTGCAAATACAAATTCATGCATGAACAAAGAATAGCTGCTGGCGAGAGATCAAAGATGCACAGCGAGAAGCTACTGAAGGGTACAAGGATAGGTAACGAGGATAACAAGGTACGCAGGACATATTTCTCTTAGATTAACGGAGGAAGAAAACATCTGCAAGTGCCAAGTATTGGACAATCAAAGACCCAGAAAGCTTTTGTAAGGTAGAACAACCAAGTTTCCAGAGGCCAAGAGGAGCAATGACACCCAGCCTAATTGAATTAAATAGAATTAAATAAAAGGTTGAAATTGACAAAATCAGGGTCTCCTCAAACGTGATTCAGAACTCGAAAACAAGGCCTATTCAATAAGCTCCAGAAAAGGTAATGGTGTATCTACACTCCCTTGAAAGTCCCACAGCAGAGAACAGTCTGCAGGGTCAAGTACAAAGAAGAAGCCTTGGCTTGGGGGCCTGACCGATGAGAGATTATGGACTAATTGGGTAAGTGGGTAGGAGTCTGACATTGTTCTCTGCACCTGAATTTCGTTTTGCTTACGTGTTGCTAGTGAGCAGAGTGTCTAAGGTTGGGAGAGGATGCCAACCTATCATGAGGGCCTATGCAACAATGAGCATACAATGTTGCATGAGCCAATCCGCTACTGCTATACTGCTATAATCTGTATTATATGTAGTTAGAGGGAAGTTTGAGGCTTGCCTACAAGGGAAGGAGTAGCCAATAAAGTTACTAACAATCATAGACTCTATAAGTATATGTGTTCCCCTAACCAATCCCTAAACAAGATAAGTTGTATTATTTGCCATGTAGGATGATGTCATGGCTGACGCATATGGAGGTATAAAGCCTTTATGTAACCAATCTGCAGTGTGAGTGTGTGGACTACATTTCGTTGTTCGCCAGATTGCCCTACTTTATTGAACTGATAATAAAGTAGTACTTCACCATATTCTTTGAGTCTGTCTGGTCACTTGGCCCATGACTGTTTATTTTGATAATCCCATTCTGTGCAAGGACACGGCCAAAAAGAGCTACTGTAGAGAGGCTTATAATCGACTTGTGTTTCCAATCTGTTCGGATCCCTTCTGGTGTCCTAGAGGTGTGGGGCTGATTGATGGTTTAGAGAACGATATTCATCCCTGGACCGCTGGTGCCCAGAAGTTGATTTGTTACAGAAGCCTATGAAACGCGTGGAAGAGTTGGCAGGGGATGGGTGGGGGGGTGGCCTGGGAAGGACTGTTGTCCTGAAGCAGTACATGCCAGTGTCCCTGAGTCCTGCTTCTCTCAGGTAAAGTTCAATGCTGCCTGCCCTGGGGTCAGAAGGCTGCGAGCGCGGAGAGCAGTCACTCAATAAAGAACAGAGGAGAGCCTTGTGTGGGCAGTGAGTGCCTTCCACACCTTGCCTCACATAGGGACGAGGGAGCTCATCACCTGTGTCCTGCGCTCCAATGGCTGCTGGAGAATTGTTTAATTGGTGGAACATACATGTTTCCCAGAAATATGTGGGAGCGGCCGAACATAGTGAGGGGTTTCTGGGATGTTCTCCCGGAGGAATTGTTTAAAATACTGGATTACAATTTAGCATTTTCAGAACACTTGGATAAAAGAACAGTTGGCTTTGTTTAGGGTAACATGACAATATCCAATAGGTGCAAGTCAACAGTGCCTATGAGCATTTGGCAACTTATTTTCATGTTGTTTTTGCCCGCATTGCATGCCAGTATAAAAACGTGTTCATGCTGGCTGAGCACATATATGTGCATGGAGTCTGCACCAATATATGCTCCTGTTGGTTTCACCAGTACACAATGCCTTGCCACAGTGAGCAAATATGTCCAGTTTGGCTGCACAAATGTATGTCCGTTGAGCCTCGTAATAATACCATGTTGGCTTCACACTTGATGAGCAGTAAATAAATATATCCAGACTAGCTCAGGGACGTCATTTGGGGATCGCCAGTGGTCGTAGTTGCATCCCCTGAGGTCTCCCTTGCTACTCCTGTGGTTTCCCTTGCTACCCCTGAGGTCTCCCTTGCTACCCCTGAGGTCTCCCTTGCTACTCCTGTGGTTTCCCTTGCTACCCCTGAGGTCTCCCTTGCTACCCCTGAGGTCTCCCTTGCTACTCCTGTGGTTTCCCTTGCTACCCCTGAGGTCTCCCTTGCTACTCCTGTGGTTTCCCTTGCTACCCCTGAGGTCTCCCTTGCTACCCCTGAGGTCTCCCTTGCTACCCCTGAGGTCTCCCTTGCTACCCCTGAGGTCTCCCTTGCTACTCCTGTGGTTTCCCTGGCTACCCCTGAGGTCTCTCTTGCTACCCCTGAGGTCTCCCTTGCTACTCATGTGGTTTCCCTTGCTACCCCTGAGGTCTCCCTTGCTACCCCTGAGGTCTCCCTTGCTACTCCTGTGGTCTCCCTTGCTACTCCTGTGGTTTCACTTGCTACCCCTGGGGTCTCCCTTGCTACCCCTGAGGTCTCCCTTGCTACTCCTGTGGTTTCCCTTGCTACCCCTGAGGTCTCCCGTGCTACTCCTCTGGTTTCCCTTGCTACCCCTGAGGTCTCCCTTGCTACTCCTGTGGTCTCCCTTGCTACCCCTGAGGTCTCCCTTGCTACTCCTGTGGTTTCCCTTGCTATCCCTGAGGTCTCCCGTGCTACTCCTGAGGTCTCCCTTGCTACCCCTGAGGTCTCCCTTGCTACTCATGTGGTCTCCCTTGCTACCCCTGAGGTCTCCCCTGCTACTCCTGTGGTTTCCCTTGCTACTCCTGAGGTCTCCCGTGCTACTCCTGAGGTCTCCCTTGCTAACCCTGAGGTCTCCCTTGCTACTCCTGTGGTTTCCCTTGCTACCCCTGAGGTCTCCCTTGCTACTCCTGAGGTCTCCCCTGCTACTCCTGTGGTTTCCCTTGCTACTCCTGAGGTCTCCCGTGCTACTCCTGAGGTCTCCCTTGCTAACCCTGAGGTCTCCCTTGCTACTCCTGTGGTTTCCCTTGCTACCCCTGAGGTCTCCCTTGCTACTCCTGTGGTCTCCCCTGCTACTCCTGTGGTTTCCCTTGCTACTCCTGAGGTCTCCCGTGCTACTCCTGTGGTTTCCCTTGCTACCCCTTTTTCTTTTTAAAATGTACACTCCTTGGCTATGGCCAGCACCATGTGGCTTTTTATTTTTAGAGTGCCTGGCGTTCTTGTTCAGGCAGGGGGTTCCACAAGTGTAGCACTTTGAGCAGTGACACTAAACAATAAAGAATAGGAATACCAAATAATGTGTCTTTCTGGAATTCTAGACAATAATTGCTAGACTCATTAAAGGTTTATTTCAGGAACACTTCAGGGGTTGAGTCACTGATTTAGTCTGTTCTTTACGACCTCAACTCAGTATTTCATCCTTCTGAGGTCGATAAATGAAAAAAGCTACAAAACCATTATATTAAAAAAAGACAGTCACAAGGGGGCACGGATGGGGTGGTGTTCAAACAGTTAGGATGTTACCAACAGTTACCAACACAGGTTGGGTGATATTGTATGTATATTTGATCTATATAAAGAGCTTAAGCCTAAGTGCTATATAATAACACATCATTATCATTTGGCCTTGAACGTCTGCTTGCATTCACAGTAATTTGGTAATATGGGCCTCTACACGCTGATCTTAACGATACATATGGCGATCCATTCTTGTATGGAATGTACATCATATTATAGTGATATCGTGACCATATTTTTCGTAGTGTATTTAGGAACAATGCTATGTGGTGTCACTTCCTGTTTTGTGAAGGGGTGAAAGGTCGTGTTCCATCGCTTCGTGTGATATCACTTCAAGGTGGGATCAAATGACATCACTTCCTGTGATGTCACCATAGGTCAAATGTCGTGTGATCTCACTTCCGCTATGGTGAAATTACGTCCCTGGACTAGCCCCGCCAGTGTGTTATGTTATGGAAACCTGTATAGTGCGCGCTCGCCCGAGGGCATCATGGCGCTAGGGAGCTCAGAACAGTTTAGATCAGTGAGGCATGGGCCATTACCACGTAAGAACACTCATCATCCTGCCATGATACCCCCCACTCACAGCCACGTGTCCCCTCTTGTCCCCTCCCCAGCTCTTCTGCAGCCCCTGCGCCCGCTTCTGCAGAATAAATTGTATACATGTTGGGGTGTCGAGCTGCTAGCATACAGCTTCCACCCCGGCCCATCCAAAGACCACCACAGCTGGAACCATATCCAAATGAATCAGAAATTTAAAAAAAACACCAGAAACAACCGTGATAGAGAAGACGTGCTGTGATAAAGTGCCTGGAATTAGCGCGTGACAAAGAGGCGCTTGACCCTGTGCGCGCCCTAATGAAGTCGCGGAGAGGGCACCCGGGCCAGTAATGGGGCCTGTTACTCGGGCCCCACGGGTGCCACACTGCCCGCAATTAGATGCGGCGGGGGCCCAGGCCCGGCAGGCTCGGGGGTCGTTAAGTGCACCCTCCCTCCCCCGTGATAAATGGTGATAAATGGTGCAGGAGAGTGAAACCCGCGCGGCTCGTCCGTCTGAGCCCATCAGGCCAGACGCGGCGCTGCTCTATTTAGTCATTAAGGCCTTATTTGGAAAATGATACATGAGGCCTAGCGAGACTGCGGGCAGCCGGCCCTGCAGATAATAATGGGGGCGGTGGGGGGCCTCTGGGGGGCAATTCATGCCTTTTCAATTAGGGGCATTGGCAAGTGGTGAAAAATGGCCCTGGCGTGGTATTGACGTCCTGTGAAGAATAACAGGCCTAGCACGGAGCCGGGCCCTGTCGAGTGCGGGTAATTGGCGTCTCAGGGCCTCACGGAAGTGTCCAGACTTCCCTCCTGATTGGGAGCTCCTTCTAAGGTAACCCCCCCCCCCCAGCAGTGCATCCCTAAGGACAGGACTCTAGCCAGACCAGGTCCTTCAGGGGCCTAAACCACACCGTTGCCACCTGTGCCTGGTCCATTTACAGCACTTTGCATGCTGGGACTTGTAGTTTCACTTTTCCCATTCTCAGAAACTCCTTAAAAAATCCAAAACTAAAATCACTACTGCACAGAGAATACATTTGGAGGAAATGTTGCTCGTGTTGCTCTGACTGAGTGCTGAACAAGAAAAGAGGCGCTTGAACACAGGCGTCGCTGTCCCATAAGATGGATCGAAGCACACGCTTGCACTTTTCCCCTTTTCCCCTTAGTTTTGGCACTTCACGGTGCTACTAATGTAGGCCTCTGCACCGAGGACAGGGGCGGACTGGCCTATAGGGAGCTCTGGAGATTTCCTGGTAGGCCTCTACATCCTGGGCATGGGTGGACTGGCCTATAGGGAGCTCTGGGGATTTCCCGGTAGGCCTCTGCACCCAGGACAGGGGTGGACTGGCCTATAGGGAGCTCTGGAGATTTCCCGGTAGGCCTCTGCACCCAGGGCAGGGGTGGACTGGCCTATAGGGAGCTCTGGAGATTTCCCGGTAGGCCTCTGCACCCTGGGCAGGGGTGGACTGGCCTATAGGGAGCTCTGGAGATTTCCCGGTAGGCCTCTGCACCCAGGACAGGGGTGGACTGGCCCATAGGGAGCTCTGGAGATTTCCCGGTAGGCCTCTGCACCCAGGACAGGGGTGGACTGGCCCATAGGGAGCTCTGGAGATTTCCCGGTAGGCCTCTGCACCCAGGACAGGGGTGGACTGGCCTATATGGAGCTCTGGAGATTTCCCGGTAGGCCTCTGCATCCTGGGCAGGGGCGGACTGGCCTATAGGGAGCTCTGGAGATTTCCCGGTAGGCCTCTGCACCCAGGGCAGGGGCGGACTGGCCCATAGGGAGCTCTGGAGATTTCCCGGTAGGCATCTGCACCCAGGACAGGGGTGGACTGGCCCATAGGGAACTCTGGAGATTTCCTCGCAGGCCTCTGCATCCTGGGCAGGGGTGGACTGGCCCATAGGGAACTCTGGAGATTTCCTCGCAGGCCTCTGCATCCTGGGCAGGGGTGGACTGGCCTATAGGGAGCTCTGGAGATTTCCCGGTAGGCCTCTGCACCCAGGGCAGGGGTGGGCTGGCCTATAGGGAACTCTGGAGATTTCCTCGCAGGCCTCTGCATCCTGGGCAGGGGTGGACTGGCCTATAGGGAGCTCTGGAGATTTCCCGGTAGGCCTCTGCAACCTGGGCAGGGGTGGACTGGCCTATAGGGAGCTCTGGAGATTTCCCGGTAGGCCTCTGCACCCAGGACAGGGGTGGACTGGCCTATAGGGAGCTCTGGAGATTTCCCGGTAGGCCTCTGCACCCAGGACAGGGGTGGACTGGCCTATAGGGAGCTCTGGAGATTTCCCGGTAGGCCTCTGCATCCTGGGCAGGGGTGGACTGGCCTATAGGGAGCTCTGGAGATTTCCCGGTAGGCCTCTGCACCCAGGACAGGGGTGGACTGGCCTATAGGGAGCTCTGGAGATTTCCCGGTAGGCCTCTGCATCCAGGGCAGGGGTGGACTGGCCTATAGGGAGCTCTGGAGATTTCCCGGTAGGCCTCTGCACCCAGGACAGGGGTGGACTGGCCCATAGGGAGCTCTGGAGATTTCCCGGTAGGCCTCTGCACCCAGGACAGGGGTGGACTGGCCCATAGGGAGCTCTGGAGATTTCCCGGTAGGCCTCTGCACCCAGGACAGGGGTGGACTGGCCCATAGGGAGCTCTGGAGATTTCCCGGTAGGCCTCTGCACCCAGGACAGGGGTGGACTGGCCTATAGGGAACTCTGGAGATTTCCTCGCAGGCCTCTGCATCCTGGGCAGGGGTGGACTGGCCTATAGGGAGCTCTGGAGATTTCCCAGCAGGCCTCTGCACCCAGAACAGTGGTGGAGAGGCCTATAGGGAGCTCTGGAGATTTCCTGGTAGGCCTCTGCATCCTGGGCAGGGGTGGACTGGCCTATAGGGAGCTCTGGAGATTTCCCAGTAGGCCTCTGCATCCAGGACAGGGGTGGACTGGCCTATAGGGAGCTCTGGAGATTTCCTGGTAGGCCTCTGCATCCTGGGCAGGGGTGGACTGGCCTATAGGGAGCTCTGCTCTGGAGATTTCCTGGTAGGCCTCTGCATCCTGGGCAGGGGTGGACTGGCCTATAGGGAGCTCTGGAGATTTCCCAGCAGGCCTCTGCACCCAGAACAGTGGTGGAGAGGCCTATAGGGAGCTCTGGAGATTTCCTGGTAGGCCTCTGCATCCTGGGCAGGGGTGGACTGGCCTATAGGGAGCTCTGGAGATTTCCCAGTAGGCCTCTGCATCCAGGACAGGGGTGGACTGGCCCATAGGGAACTCTGGAGATTTCCTCGCAGGCCTCTGCATCCTGGGCAGGGGTGAACTGGCCTATAGGGAGCTCTGGAGATTTCCCGGTAGGCCTCTGCACCCAGGACAGGGGTGGACTGGCCTATAGGGAGCTCTGGAGATTTCCTGGTAGGCCTCTGCACCCAGGACAGGGGTGGACTGGCCTATAGGGAGCTCTGGAGATTTCCTGGTACGCCTCTGCACCCAGGACAGGGGTGGACTGGCCTATAGGGAGCTCTGGAGATTTCCCAGTAGGCCTCTGCACCCAGGACAGGGGTGGACTGGCCTATAGGGAGCTCTGGAGATTTCCTGGTAGGCCTCTGCATCCTGGGCAGGGGTGGACTGGCCTATAGGGAGCTCTGGAGATTTCCCAGTAGGCCTCTGCACCCAGGACAGGGGTGCACTGGCCCATAGGGAACTCTGGAGATTTCCTCGCAGGCCTCTGCATCATGGGCAGGGGTGGACTGGCCTATAGGGAGCTCTGGAGATTTCCTGGTAGGCATCTGCATCCTGGGCAGGGGTGGGCTGGCCTATAGGGAGCTCTGGAGATTTCCCAGTAGGCCTCTGCACCCAGAACAGGGGTGGACTGGCCTATAGGGAGCTCTGGGGATTTCCTGGTAGGCCTCTGCACGCAGGACAGGGGTGGACTGGCCAATAGGGAGCTCTGGAGATTTCCTGGTAGGCCTCTGCATCCTGGGCAGGGGTGGACTGGCCTATAGGGAGCTCTGGAGATTTCCCGGTAGGCCTCTGCACCCAGGACAGGGGTGGACTGGCCCATAGGGAGCTCTGGAGATTTCCCGGTAGGCCTCTGCACCCTGGGCAGGGGTGGACTGGCCTATAGGGAGCTCTGGAGATTTCCCGGTAGGCCTCTGCACCCTGGGCAGGGGTGGACTGGCCTATAGGGAGCTCTGGAGATTTCCCGGTAGGCCTCTGCACCCAGGACAGGGGTGGACTGGCCCATAGGGAGCTCTGGAGATTTCCCGGTAGGCATCTGCACCCAGGACAGGGGTGGACTGGCCCATAGGGAACTCTGGAGATTTCCTCGCAGGCCTCTGCATCCTGGGCAGGGGTGGACTGGCCCATAGGGAGCTCTGGAGATTTCCCGGTAGGCCTCTGCACCCAGGGCAGGGGTGGACTGGCCTATAGGGAGCTCTGGAGATTTCCCGGTAGGCCTCTGCACCCAGGACAGGGGTGGACTGGCCTATAGGGAGCTCTGGAGATTTCCCGGTAGGCCTCTGCACCCAGGGCAGGGGTGGACTGGCCTATAGGGAGCTCTGGAGATTTCCCGGTAGGCCTCTGCATCCTGGGCAGGGGTGGACTGGCCTATAGGGAGCTCTGGAGATTTCCCGGTAGGCCTCTGCACCCAGGACATGGGTGGACTGGCCCATAGGGAGCTCTGGAGATTTCCCGGTAGGCCTCTGCACCCAGGACAGGGGTGGACTGGCCCATAGGGAGCTCTGGAGATTTCCCGGTAGGCCTCTGCACCCAGGACAGGGGTGGACTGGCCCATAGGGAGCTCTGGAGATTTCCCGGTAGGCCTCTGCACCCAGGACAGGGGTGGACTGGCCTATAGGGAACTCTGGAGATTTCCTCGCAGGCCTCTGCATCCTGGGCAGGGGTGGACTGGCCTATAGGGAGCTCTGGAGATTTCCCAGCAGGCCTCTGCACCCAGAACAGTGGTGGAGAGGCCTATAGGGAGCTCTGGAGATTTCCTGGTAGGCCTCTGCATCCTGGGCAGGGGTGGACTGGCCTATAGGGAGCTCTGGAGATTTCCCAGTAGGCCTCTGCATCCAGGACAGGGGTGGACTGGCCTATAGGGAGCTCTGGAGATTTCCTGGTAGGCCTCTGCATCCTGGGCAGGGGTGGACTGGCCTATAGGGAGCTCTGCTCTGGAGATTTCCTGGTAGGCCTCTGCATCCTGGGCAGGGGGACTGGCCTATAGGGAGCTCTGGAGATTTCCCAGTAGGCCTCAGGACCCAGGACAGGGGTGGACTGGCCCATAGGGAACTCTGGAGATTTCCTCGCAGGCCTCTGCATCCTGGGCAGGGGTGAACTGGCCTATAGGGAGCTCTGGAGATTTCCCGGTAGGCCTCTGCACCCAGGACAGGGGTGGACTGGCCTATAGGGAGCTCTGGAGATTTCCTGGTAGGCCTCTGCACCCAGGACAGGGGTGGACTGGCCTATAGGGAGCTCTGGAGATTTCCTGGTACGCCTCTGCACCCAGGACAGGGGTGGACTGGCCTATAGGGAGCTCTGGAGATTTCCCAGTAGGCCTCTGCACCCAGGACAGGGGTGGACTGGCCTATAGGGAGCTCTGGAGATTTCCTGGTAGGCCTCTGCATCCTGGGCAGGGGTGGACTGGCCTATAGGGAGCTCTGGAGATTTCCCAGTAGGCCTCTGCACCCAGGACAGGGGTGCACTGGCCCATAGGGAACTCTGGAGATTTCCTCGCAGGCCTCTGCATCATGGGCAGGGGTGGACTGGCCTATAGGGAGCTCTGGAGATTTCCTGGTAGGCATCTGCATCCTGGGCAGGGGTGGGCTGGCCTATAGGGAGCTCTGGAGATTTCCCAGTAGGCCTCTGCACCCAGAACAGGGGTGGACTGGCCTATAGGGAGCTCTGGGGATTTCCTGGGAGGCCTCTGCACGCAGGACAGGGGTGGACTGGCCAATAGGGAGCTCTGGAGATTTCCTGGTAGGCCTCTGCATCCTGGGCAGGGGTGGACTGGCCTATAGGGAGCTCTGGAGATTTCCCGGTAGGCCTCTGCACCCAGGACAGGGGTGGACTGGCCCATAGGGAGCTCTGGAGATTTCCCGGTAGGCCTCTGCACCCTGGGCAGGGGTGGACTGGCCTATAGGGAGCTCTGGAGATTTCCCGGTAGGCCTCTGCACCCTGGGCAGGGGTGGACTGGCCTATAGGGAGCTCTGGAGATTTCCCGGTAGGCCTCTGCACCCTGGGCAGGGGTGGACTGGCCTATAGGGAGCTCTGGAGATTTCCCAGTAGGCCTCTGCACCCAGGACAGGGGTGGACTGGCCCATAGGGAGCTCTGGAGATTTCCCGGTAGGCATCTGCACCCAGGACAGGGGTGGACTGGCCCATAGGGAACTCTGGAGATTTCCTCGCAGGCCTCTGCATCCTGGGCAGGGGTGGACTGGCCCATAGGGAGCTCTGGAGATTTCCCGGTAGGCCTCTGCACCCAGGGCAGGGGTGGACTGGCCTATAGGGAGCTCTGGAGATTTCCCGGTAGGCCTCTGCACCCAGGACAGGGGTGGACTGGCCTATAGGGAGCTCTGGAGATTTCCCGGTAGGCCTCTGCACCCAGGGCAGGGGTGGACTGGCCTATAGGGAGCTCTGGAGATTTCCCGGTAGGCCTCTGCATCCTGGGCAGGGGTGGACTGGCCTATAGGGAGCTCTGGAGATTTCCCGGTAGGCCTCTGCACCCAGGACATGGGTGGACTGGCCCATAGGGAGCTCTGGAGATTTCCCGGTAGGCCTCTGCACCCAGGACAGGGGTGGACTGGCCCATAGGGAGCTCTGGAGATTTCCCGGTAGGCCTCTGCACCCAGGACAGGGGTGGACTGGCCCATAGGGAGCTCTGGAGATTTCCCGGTAGGCCTCTGCACCCAGGACAGGGGTGGACTGGCCCATAGGGAACTCTGGAGATTTCCCGGTAGGCCTCTGCACCCAGGACAGGGGTGGACTGGCCCATAGGGAGCTCTGGAGATTTCCCGGTAGGCCTCTGCACCCAGGACAGGGGTGGACTGGCCTATTGGGAACTCTGGAGATTTCCTCGCAGGCCTCTGCATCCTGGGCAGGGGTGGACTGGCCTATAGGGAGCTCTGGAGATTTCCCGGTAGGCCTCTGCATCCTGGGCAGGGGTGGACTGGCCTATAGGGAGCTCTGGAGATTTTCCGGTAGGCCTCTGCACCCAGGACAGGGGTGGACTGGCCTATAGGGAGCTCTGGAGATTTCCCGGTAGGCCTCTGCATCCTGGACAGGGGTGGAGTGGCCTATAGGGAGCTCTGGAGATTTCCCAGTAGGCCTCTACACCCAGGACAGGGGTGGACTGGCCTATAGGGAGCTCTGGAGATTTCCCGGTAGGCCTCTGCATCCTGGGCAGGGGTCGACTGGCCTATAGGGAGCTCTGGAGATTTCCCAGTAGGCCTCTGCACCCAGGACAGGGGTGGACTGGCCCATAGGGAGCTCTGGAGATTTCCCAGTAGGCCTCTGCACCCAGGACAGGGGTGGACTGGCCTATAGGGAACTCTGGAGATTTCCTCGCAGGCCTCTGCATCTTGGGCAGGGGTGGACTGGTCTATAGGGAGCTCTGGAGATTTCCCAGCAGGCCTCTGCACCCAGAACAGTGGTGGAGAGGCCTATAGGGAGCTCTGCTCTGGAGATTTCCTGGTAGGCCTCTGCATCCTGGGCAGGGGGGACTGGCCTATAGGGAGCTCTGGAGATTTCCCAGTAGGCCTCTGCACCCAGGACAGGGGTGGACTGGCCCATAGGGAACTCTGGAGATTTCCTCGCAGGCCTCTGCATCCTGGGCAGGGGTGAACTGGCCTATAGGGAGCTCTGGAGATTTCCCGGTAGGCCTCTGCACCCAGGACAGGGGTGGACTGGCCTATAGGGAGCTCTGGAGATTTCCTGGTAGGCCTCTGCACCCAGGACAGGGTTGGACTGGCCTATAGGGAGCTCTGGAGATTTCCTGGTACGCCTCTGCACCCAGGACAGGGGTGGACTGGCCTATAGGGAGCTCTGGAGATTTCCCAGTAGGCCTCTGCACCCAGGACAGGGGTGGACTGGCCTATAGGGAGCTCTGGAGATTTCCTGGTAGGCCTCTGCATCCTGGGCAGGGGTGGACTGGCCTATAGGGAGCTCTGGAGATTTCCCAGTAGGCCTCTGCACCCAGGACAGGGGTGCACTGGCCCATAGGGAACTCTGGAGATTTCCTCGCAGGCCTCTGCATCATGGGCAGGGGTGGACTGGCCTATAGGGAGCTCTGGAGATTTCCTGGTAGGCATCTGCATCCTAGGCAGGGGTGGGCTGGCCTATAGGGAGCTCTGGAGATTTCCCAGTAGGCCTCTGCACCCAGAACAGGGGTGGACTGGCCTATAGGGAGCTCTGGAGATTTCCCAGTAGGCTTCTTCACCCAGGACAGGGGTGGACTGGCCTATAGGGAGCTCTGGAGATTTCCTGGTAGGCCTCTGCATCCTGGGCAGGGGTGGACTGGCCTATAGGGAGCTCTGGAGATTTCCCAGTAGGCATCTGCACCCAGGACAGGGGTGGACTGGCCCATAGGGAACTCTGGAGATTTCCTGGTAGGCCCCTGCACCCAGGACAGGGGTGTAGACTGGCCTATAGGGGGCTCTGGAGAGTTCATGGTAGGCCTCTGCATCCTGGGCAGGGGTGGACTGGACTATAGGGAGCTCTGGAGATTTCCCAGTAGGCCTCTGCACCCAGGACAGGGGTGGACTGGCCTATAGGGAGCTCTGGAGATTTCCCGGTAGGCCTCTGCACCCAGGACAGGGGTGGACTGGCCCATAGGGAACTCCGGAGATTTCCTGGTAGGCCTCTGCACCCAGGGCAGGGGTGAATGGCCTATAGGGAGCTCTGGAGATTTCCCAGTAGGCCTCTGCACCCAGGACAGGGGTGGACTGGCCTATAGGGAACTCTGGAGATTTCCTGGTAGGCCTCTTCATCCTGGGCAGGGGTGGACTGGCCTATAGGGAGCTCTGGAGATTTCCCAGTAGGCCTCTGCACCCAGGACAGGGGTGGACTGGCCCATAGGGAACTCTGGAGATTTCCTGGCAGGCCTCTGCACCCAGGACAGGGGTGGACTGGCCTATAGGTAGCTCTGGAGGTTTCCCGGTAGGCCTCTGCATCCTGGGCAGGGGTGGACTAGCCTATAGGGAACTCTGGAAATTTGCTGGTAGGCCTCTGCACCCTGGGCAGGGTTGGACCGGCCTATACAGAACTCTGGAGATTTGCTGGTAGGCCTCTACATCTTGGTGCTCTTTTGTGTGGTAATCTAGTTTATTTCCACATTTGCTCACAGGAAAATGGTTGGGCTTGCTGAACATGTGTAATATGGGGCCACTTTGAGCATTATTTCCAGGGCCTCCTTTGGTCCCCAGTCCAGCCCAGCACTTGTCATGTTTGCTGTTCCCTTGATATCAAGTAAAACGTTGCAACGAAGCCCCTGACTTCCAGTCTTGCACCAGATGGCATTCTGGGATTCCTGCACTTTTTGATGTGCATGGACCGTTGTACACTATTCTGAACTGTTACGTTTACACATGTTGTGTAGGGGCCTACACTCTATACCTTGCTACTTAGTAAACCTGCTCTGTAATTAACGCTGGATTGACATCAATCAGGGAACAATACTCTAAGGAGTGGCAAACGGCTCCTTGAACCCAAATCGAAAGTGGCAAGTTGTTGGCAATCTTTGCACTCCAGCCAGTCAACGCTAGCACTCAGGCCACTACTAGAGCTTTTACAAGACGGCCTTCCACTTCTCTTGCCGTCATGAGCTCACATACGTTAGCTCAGGGTCACGAGGTCATATCTCCTGCTAGGGCCAAACACATGTTTTCCCTAAAAGAAGTGAATGGTGGACCTTCTCAACCACTGGACACACTTCCCAATTTAACTAATGAAAACATTTCTCCTGTGTGTAACCTGCAGGAAAGTTACCACGGCCCAGTTTCAGACATCTCGATACTTGCCCTGGTGGTTATGGCCGAGCTCGATAAGTGAGACGCCTCTCGCTAGGTCCTTCTACCCCTGTGACAAGATCACTTGCACACTTTGAACAAGTACATATATACAATTCAGACACAGTTCATCAGTATGGACCTGCTCCCCTGATATGTGACCCGCCCCCAGGCGAATGTCATTCTGTGGGCATGATGGCCAGTTCTCCATCCTTTGGCGATCCGTCTGTAATTCCACTCACAGAATTCTCTTTTGCTGGTGATCCTGTGGGTCTCTTAAATGCCACCAGTACCGAGAATGCCCGGCCGGCATATTCACAAGGACACATTGCTTTTTCCTCACAGGAAGTTCCCGTAATAGACTTATATGATCACAATGCACAACATGTTCCTGTATTGACCCGTATTCTCAACCTCTTGGATAAGGGTCATGACACCACTCACTATGCTATCAGAGAACTGCTAAACTTCACAGACTGGAAGGGTTTATCTTAGCCCAAGAGTCTTTTCACACACTTCAAAAATCCTTTATGAATAGGGCTCAATTGACCAGAATTCCATCACCAAAGCCGCAGGCTGAAGCTGGAACCACATCTCACCAGTCAACCCAAACTAAGGACTTACCTGATAATTCAAGCTCATGCAGATGTGCTTCAAGGCAAGGACATTAACTTGTCCAAATCTCAGGGGCCCCACTATTGATCTTGTTGAAGTGGCGAAGCTCCAACATGATAGAATCGTTCAAGTAGAACAAATGTTAATAGAGGCAAGCATTGTTCCCCCAGGTATGGCTTGGCCATCTTCAGTAATGTCCTTATCAGGTGTCCCAGAGGGTCATCCGCAAGAGTCTCCTGATAGTCCTTCTGCACGGACTCAGCTTCTAGAGCAAGAGCCACGCGCTCTCCAGGAGGTTGACGCACAGTCAGAATCGCTTTCTCATCACAAAGACTCTCAACGTATTCAACATTACGTATCTCGTATCTCGCAAAGCCAAGAGACTACAATTGAGAACTCAAAGAAGACGGCTCTGGGCCAAAAATGCAAAAGGTAATAATCATAACACCCTGCAAGCAAGGTCAAAGGGCATCATTCTCACGTTAAGAAGTTATGTAACATTTCTCTTGATGATGCAGCTCTCGACTTAAACCAGCTTAATGACGAGAGCAAAATGTTGCTAGAACTCAAAGGAGTAGAACAGCAGGAGCTGAATTCTTCTTCGAACAAAGTTCCCTTGCAACTATCCGCAACGCAAGGGGCTGCAGCCCAAATTTCCTCTATGCATCAAGTCACACCTAGTGTGCAGGCAGAGGGGAGTGCTCACTCCACCGGACACCCTAGTACCGCTTCTGTACCTCTTATACAGACTCAACTATCACATTTCTTCCACTGAACCAAAAATAAACTTTCCAGTCATAACAAGAAGGCTGATGTCGCCCTCGCTGACAAATCTCCCAAAGATGTTGTTTCAATGGTTTCAACTGATGTGCCTGTTAATTCCCTATTAACAATTTCTTGCAACTGAGACCAGCCCGTGAATTACCTCAAACAGCTTGCCTCAAAAGAAGTGGTTTCTTCAAATTTGCCAAATGCATTGTACGAGGACATTTGCCTCGTTTGTCGGCCTGCCAAACGCGGCTTGTGTGGACGTCCTTCTGGGGTTTAGCCATCCTCATACATAACAGTCTGAGAGCTACCTCGAAATGTATTTACTCTGCTGACGATTTCTTAGTCATCGAGGTACTTCTAAAGGGCAATTCCTTTGTCTTTTAATAGTTTCGCTTTATTGGAATCCTATTGCCATCCGACAACCAATCATTTTGGCTCAGCGTAATTCTGTACTTTCAGATGCCATTATTCGCAACCCAGACTATGAGATCATCATAGGAGGAGATTTTAACTCCACGCTAGTTGTATGTCGTGAGCACTCTTCAACGTTGCTCCAATGCAACCCCTGCCACCAGAGAGGCTCCCATTGGATACAATTCTTGAATGATTGGGATATTCACATTGTCCCACTTGCCCCGGATAAATCGGTATTTACATGGCATAGAGGCTCACGCAGGTCATTCATAGACTTCATTGGTGTCTCGCGTGTGCTTATATGCTGTAGTGACCCGGTTACTATATCCAATCCCGGGCTACTACGATGCAACCAACATTAATGTCCCCATCAAGTGTTTTAACCAACTGGATATTTTATCCCTACCTGTAACACAAAGGCACACGCTTTCAATTCAATGCCATCCTCTCTTGTGCAGGCAATGATCTGCTCTTGTTAGTCGTGATTTGTGGGTGGTGGATGGTTTTCGAGGTGTGGGCTTATCTCAATCAACAGTTGAATTCTGGAACATGTCGATGATACAATCTCATCTGCAAACTTTAGCTAATAAAGTGCATTTCCAACAGGTTTCTTCTCATTCCCATAAATTTCACATAGCCATAGCTGCTCTTAAACGAGCTAAAAATTGAGATCTAAGACGCCTTGAGAAGGCCCATAAAGCTTCCTTCTTCTATGTCTGTGACAAAAAAAAAATCTCGTCAAACTACAAAAATCAAATGAAGAAGATTCAATTTGAACGTCATTTGGCCGATAACCAAAATGTGATCGCTCATTTATGCAAGCGTAACATTAAAAACACCTGGGCCACGATGAGAAACCCGGCAGGTAACACCACCTCAACATTTGAATCAGCAATTTCAGGAGAAACCAAGGCCAAATATTCATTACCAACAGGACACTCTGCCCTAGACACTCACATTGTTGCTTGAAGTATTCTTCCGAAATGTCTGTGGTCTCTTGAGGATATACAATGGGCCATACGTAAACTTGAATACTCAAAAGCAGTTGCGCCTGATGGGGTACCCGCCTGTGTATTAAAGGATGATCCCAATGTTTGGGCAAAAATCTTAATGCAAAGATTCAAAACCCTCTATCAAACCAAAGTCATTCCACCATCTTGATTCACATCCATTCTCATCTCTGTACACAAAAAAGGCTCTATCACAGATCCCCCTAACTTTCGGCTCATTGCGCTCACTGATGTCTCTGCGAAGGTCTTTGCGATTCTAGTATCACATTAATCAGAGCAATTATTTGCAACTCATCACATTCTTTCGCGTTACCAAGTTGGTTTTCGGAAATCAATGGGCACGGCACTTGAGGCCTGCATTTTGGCACATCTCTTAGCATCTGCGCGTCAAGCACAAAGTAGTCCAATCTTTATGGCATCTTTGGACATGTCATCTGCTTTTGATAGTGTCATAAGAGCGAATTTGTGGAACAAAATGCTTGTACTTGGTATTCCTATTCATATTGTTGGCATCGTTGCTCTGCTGCGCACTCGAACTAACTACAGAGTCTGCATCAATAACTCTGGTTTGCTAACCCGTGTAATACCCACTGGCATCGGAGTCAAACAAGGATGCAATTTAGCATCAATACTCTTCAACTTGTATCTTTGTGATGTAGACAGAATTTGGGGAAGTCCTAACATCTTCCCAGCTAAATTGGGTAGCCTCCGCTTACATTGGTTAGCATTTGTGGACAATGTTATTTTGTTCGATCTTACGCCTTTTGGGCTACAGAACAAATTTACCTTATTTTCTTCATATGCCAAACGTCACAATTTAGCAACTAACCCTTTGTAAAGACTGGTAGCGGGGTGTCTGTACTTCCGCTCTCTATATGGTAGAGGAGAGGCACAGAGGACCCCAGCCAAGATTCTCTATTTGGTAGCAATGGACGAGCAATCAAGGCCTAGCTTCTCAGGAGGTGATGCGGGCTGGTTCTTAAGTACAGTGTAGTCCCCGAACCCTCACAAAGGAATGTCCACACACTGTATTACTGAAAACACAGTCTTCATATAATTAATATTCAAAGGTATGTACACGATCACAATAACGCACTTTGTATTCGGAAGTCAATAATGATAAATATATACACATCTAGAGTGGTACCACCAATGTTATCAAATCTCTTTAAAGTGCATCAACTGTACGGTTAAAATGTCACACAGATCAATAACGAGGAAACCAGCAATAGAGATAGGCAAGAACGTAAGATGGTTGAAACAATAGTCTTATTTCCTCCTATTAAGGTTTTACCCCCCAATGTACCTGGTGGAGTAGAGTTCTCCGAAGATGCGTCGACCGATCCTTCTTGAGTGACTCCCTTTAAAGCAGGAGCCAAGGATCGTCGAGAGGCGTCGAGGAACTCGGCGTTTGGTGTCGGGGAATCGACTGCCCTACTTGAGTGCCCTCCCTTTAAAGCAGGAGTCACGGGTCATCGAACGTCCGACGGTGAACAGGTGGAACTACGGCAGTGAAGTGGCAGCTTCGTTCCTAGCGGTGCTCGTCGACGACAGAGCGTTGGCGTCCTGCAAGGAAGAGGTGTGCGGGGCACCTCGGTGACGATAGTTCTGGACCGCAAAGAGATGATGAAGAACTGTGGCCCAGCAAGGGCGTCAAGTCGTCGGCGTCTCTGTGGTCCTTAGGTGGCGGGAAACCCACCGTTAGATGCTCCTCGGCGCGTCGACGGTCGGGCCTTCTCCAGCGCGATAAAGCGGGCGACGATGCAGACGAGAGCGTCCGATGATCAAAATGAAGTTCTTAGGCAAACGGGAGCACGGCGGCTCCGGTCGGCGAAGGCGGTCGTCGACAGTGGCGCACAACAGTCCGAGTGCTTCTCTTTGAGATTCCGCGGCAGTCCCCGTCTCAGGTCAGCAGCCTGTCGCAGGTCTGTCTACCAGGGAGCCTTGGCAAAGATCAGCTGTGCACGATGGTCCCTCGTAGCTCGGGAAGAGGGCGCCTTACCAGGTCCTCTCTGGGTCAGTCCTTGGAGGCACAGCAGCTTTCAGATTGTGAAGGAGAGCAACAGCAATTCTTCTCTTCCAGCAGGGCTTCAAGGTCAAGCTTCAGTTACTCCAGTTACTCGTCGTAGTGGACTTCAGCTTCTGAACACGATTCCTAGCAGTGAGAGGTCCCCAGATATACTGTTGATCCCCCATTCATTCCGCTGGGTCACACTCAAGCATCCAATCATGACTAAGGGCATTCATGCAGGCAGGCAGCCAATCAGGCACACGATGTATTCAGGCCATTCACTTCTCTCCAGACACTCACAACAAGTTATGTGTATTGGGACAAGTACCGAGCCATTCAACACTCCAAACTGCATTCATACCGGTTTCGGGCAGGGCTGTCTCAGTCATTGTGTCAACCACCAGATACTAGACATCCACAACACAGAATGCACATTCGTCACACACTCTATTCACCCCGGACCCACCCACAGGAGGTACCCACAACATACATCACCGGGAAGGCTCCAGCTAGTCTGGCCGGGCCTTCACAACAACACCATATATGGCACTTCCATCCAACAGCCAGTCAGGGGGAAGGGACAGAGTCAGGGCTTCCCAGGACTTTGGGAAAACAAGGTAATGGGTAAAAGAAAGCAAGAGGCCGCAGGGGCCATTTTGTTTTCCATCCGGAATCAACTGATCCCAATGGCAGGGCCGGGGTATCCCAAAATGGAGGATACTCCGCGCACCTGTCAAATTCAGCATGGAGCTGCCACCAGCCCATACCCTGCTCTGTGGGCCACCCACAGGTGCCCAAAAACATACATTAGGGGCACAGGGTTGCACCCCCCCACCCATGGGTGCCATAAGGGTATCCCACAGGTCCGTTCACCAAACCAAAAGAGAAAGAGCTGCACCGCCAGGAGTCCCACATGAACTCCTGCACAGAAAACACGACAGAACACACAATAACAAGCACTAAAGGACAAGGATACGGAGGCCCTGTCCCTCCGATGCATTTCCAGCATCACAGTCGCCCCTCCCAGACTGAGGTGGAGGGTGCCTAATCTCCCACGGGATAGACACCCTCATTCAGACGGTCAACATACCTTCTGGAAAGGCCATCTGCATTATCGTGACTCTTCCCTGGTCTGTGCTCTATGGTGAAATCTAGCCCTTTCAGGCTAATGGACCACCTGAGCAGTTTCGGGTTCTCACCCTTCATCTGCATAAGCCACTTCAGGGGCTTATGATCTGCTTGGACCTTGAAGGTAGACCCCGTAAGGTAGGGCCTAAAACGCCTAAGGCTCCAAACTATACTAAAACACTCCTTTTCAACAGTAGCCCACCTACGTTCTCTACCCTTGAGTCGTCTACTGATGAATATGATAGGATGTTACCTCCCTTTGTCATCTAACTGGGACAAGGCAGCTCCAATTCCGGTGTCGCAGACATCCGTCTGGACGAGAAAGGGTCGGCTGTAGTCAGGCGCACACAACACAGGTGCCCTACACAGACTTTCTTTCAAGCCATCAAATGCCCTCTGACAGTCTTAAGTCCAATGAACCTTCCTAGGTTGTTTGGGTGAAGTCAGAGCTGTCAGTGGTGCAGCTATGGTTCCATAGTCCGCCATGAAATTGCGATAATACCCAGTGAGGCCCAAAAAGGCTCTCACGTGGGTTTAAGTAGTGGGAGTCTCCCAGTCATCTACATCCTGTACCTTACTCGGGAGAGGTTGGATTTGACCCCCTCCTACCTCATAACCAAGATACGTGAATTTCCCCTGAGCTATCTGGAACTTGGTGGCCTTGATAGTGAGGTTAGCCCTTTTCAAGGCCTGCAACACTCTTCCCAGATGTGTCAAGTGCTCTTCCCAAGTGGAACTGTAGACAGCAATGTCGTCTAAATAAGCCACACAAAAGGCTTCCAGTCCACTGAGAGCATGATTGACCAATCTCTGGAAGGTGGCAGGGGCATTCTTCAACCCAAAAGGCATGACCCTAAACTGGTAGAGTCCCTCTGGTGTTGAGAATGCCGTCTTTTCCTTGGCATGGTCCGTCAGAGTTATTTGCCAATAGCCTGAGGTGAGGTCAAAGGTGCTCACGAATTTGGCAGCACCTATGGTGTCTACGAGCTCATCAGCCCTGGGCAATGGGTGCGCGTCAGTTTTGGTGACGGCATTGACTCCTCGGTAGTCCACACAGAACCTCCAATCTTTGGTACCTGCCTGGGAACTTGCCTTGGGGACAAGGACCATGGGACTGGACCAGCGACTAGTTGAGGGTTCAATAATACCCAGATCCAACATCTTGGCGACCTCAGCCTGGATGTGGTTCTTAACCGTATCTGACATTCGGAAGCTCCTGCTCTTGACAGGCACGCTTTCACCAGTGTCAATCTTGTGCTTACACCACGGTGTAAGGCCTGGCATCAGCAAAAACAGAGAGGCATACTGCTGGAGCAAAGTCCTGCAGGCCCTCTGCTGCTCGGTTGTCAAATCTGGAGAAAGATGCACTCCCTCCACTGAGCCATCCTGAGGGTTGCTATGCAGCAAATCAGGAAGGGGCTCACTCTCATCCTCTTCTTGCTCTGAAGCCAGCAAGAGACATGAGACTTCGGCTCGCCTGTGGAAAGGCTTGAGCCTATTAACATGGAATACCTGAGGGGCTACCCCTGGGATTCCCGTGTCAACCAGATAGGAGATTATCCTGAAGGGTCCAGTCAATTTATCTGCCAGTGCCGGAGGCTTGGTAGGCTCCATCACGAAGACCTCCTGTCCCGGAGTTCAATCCACTTGCGATGCTTTTAGGTCATGCCAGTATTTGTGCCAGTATTTGTTCAATTCCTGGCTGGCCTTGAGATTCGCCGTTGCTTGACCCATCATCTGTGTCATCCTCCGTCTGAGGCCTAACACATAGTCCCCCACTTGCTTGGCGGGTCCTGGAGGGGTGGCTTCCAAACCTTCTCTGATCAAGGCGAAGGGCCCCCTCACGGGATGTCCAAAGAGTAACTCAAAGGGGCTCAAACCAACACCCTCTTGAGGTACCTCCCTGTAAGCAAACAGCAGGCATGGCAGGAGGAGATCCCATTTCCTCCTTAGGGGCTCTTCCAAAGCACCTAGCATGCCCTTGAGAGTTTTATTAAATCTCTCAACCAGACCATTGGTCTGGGGGTGGTAAGAGGTGGAGAACTTGTAGGTTACCCCGCACTCTTTCCACATGGTTTTCATGTAACTAGACATGAAGTTGGATCCTCTGTCAGAGACAACCTCCTTGGGGAATCCAACACGGGTGAAAATGCCCAGGAGAGCCCTGGCAACCACCTTGGCAGTAATGGTCCAAAGGGGTATAGCCTCAGGGTACCTGGTGGCATGATCTACCAAAACCAGGATGAACCGATGTCCACCTGACGTGGGAGGGTCAAGGGGACTGACAATGTCGATGCCCACCCTCTCAAATGGTGTGCCAACCACTGGCAATGGCTGCAGTGGGGCAATGACACTGCCTCCAGTCTTGCCAGACAACTGACAAGTTGGGCAGGTCCTGCAGTGAGACTCCACTTCTACTTCCATCCGAGGCCAGTAGAAATGGGCAGAGAGCCTCTGCTTAGTCTTCTTGGTACCAAGATGACCAGCCAAGGGCACCTCATGCGCCAACTGCAGTAGGAAGGGCCTGTAAACCTGGGGTACCACCAACCTCTTGAGGGCGCCAGGTTCAGGCTTAGTGGGCTCACTAACAAGGAGCTCACCCTCCCAATAAATCCAGAATGTCCTAGGCACTTCTCCTTGTGCCTGGGATAGGGCCTGTTTCCTCAGTCCCTCGAGAGAGTGGCACTCTCTCTGTCCCTTACAGAAGTCCGCCCGGGAGGGTCCCCCTTCAGCTAACAAGCATTGAAGGTTGGGATGATCCTCCGGGTTGAGAACCTCTCCCACAGGAGAGTCTTCTGGCTCTTCTTCCACAGGAGTTGAGACGGGGTTTACCACTGGACCAGCCCGTCCGGAGCATGGATCCCAATGGGTGCTGTAGGAACAGCAGGAAGAGAAGGAGCTCCCTCCACAGAGGTGGCCTTCTTGCTCTTCCTTTGTCTTGCCTTAGGCCGCGCCTTCGGCTCGGCTACCTGACTCACAGCCAGACCCGGTGTCACCTGTGATCTAGTGACCGCAGCAGCAGTCAGGGGAAGACCATCCGCGATCAATCCCAACTCCACTAGATCATTACCTAACAGAATTTTAGCAGGGACATTGTCCTGAACCAGGACAGGAAGCTTTGCTGTCTTGTCTCCAATTACGAGTGTGACTCGGGCTACAGGCGGTAATTTGGGAGGCCCACCAGCTAACTTGGTGGTTCTCAGAGGAGAACCTACATAGTCCTCTGGCTTGAGCAGGGTCCTGTCCACCACTGTCATGCTTGCCCCAGTGTCTCTCAAACCAGTAGAAGGCTGGCCATTCAGGAGGACACTTCTCAAAAACCTATGGGTGTTCTGTGGGATAGTCGCCAGTACTTCTGCGTACTGGTCCCAGACCCCAAGGGACACTAAGGAAATCTCTACAGGAGCACCAAATGTGATTCCGGTAGAGGAGGGGAGGACAGTGGCCTCCACCTCAGACACGGGGTAAGGGTAGGTCAGGCTGACAGCCTGTACTCCAAGTGCCTTACCTTTACACTTGGAGTCACCCCTTCTGTGATCCAGAGCCCCACAATCCCAACAAGTGCCCGGAGTGCGGGGTACGGTACTGGAACCACCGGGAGCCTGCTTTGCAGCAGGTGGACCACTACTCTGATTCCCACCCACAGATGACTTATCCCCACTAGATTTTTGGGTCTTCGGAGAGGAGGGTTTCGGTTTACCCGACTGTGACTTCTTTTGGGACTCCTCAGCTTTCTGAGAGGCCCCCTTTTCTTTGTCCTTGTCCTTCCCACTGGAGTCCTTAGGGGACACCCGGTGGGAGACCCACTTGTCAGCCAGCCTAGCCAGCTTAAAGGGATCCAAAATGTTCTGGTCAGCAACATACTGACGCAGCTCCGGTGAACAGGCTTCAGAAAAATGCTCAAAAAACAACAGGTGGGACAATTCAACAAAAGTTTTCACCTTGTAACCATCAATCCACCCCATCATGTTCATGTGCGCAGCACTCACCCAGTCAACCCAAGACACATTCTCTCTTTTCTCAAAATCCCTGAACCTTTTAAGGTATTGGGTAGGTGTCTTGCCAAACTTGGCAATCAAAGCAGATTTCATACACTCATACTGACCCCTTTCTTCCACACTCAGCTTTAGAATACAGTCATACCCAGTCTGAGGCACTCTGCTTAGCAAACACTTAGCCCAATCTCTTTTGTCAACATCATGAATCGCACAAGCCATTTCAAACGCTTCAATCCATTGGAGGATATCAGAACCCTCCACAAACACACCAACCAAATCTTTCATGAATTTAGTTGCTGGGGACCTGACACTCTCACTGGGTTTCCCTGAAGTCTCCACTCTAGCTTTCTCTAGCTGGATTCCCTGACATTCAGTGTCCTTGTCTTTGAGTTCAAGATCCCTATTCTTGAGTACAACTTGTTGAGCCAGCTCCTCCTTCTTAAGCTCAGCATCTATTTCCAACTTGCGATATTCAAAGGCCAATTTCATCCTTAATAACGCAAGCTCCAAGGAATTGCTGGGGTTCGGAATAGAGGCAGGAGGAATGGTGGCATTCCCAGAAACAGATTCAGTAGAAACCCTAAGGGCAGAGTCCTCATTGGTTGCATTCCCCCCCTCATCAAGAGTTTCACCATCGGTATGGTAGTCCACCAGGGTAGCTATCCACTCTGCCCTAGACTTCTTCACAAAGTCTAACTCCCTGGCTTCACAAGCACTCTGGAGAGCCTCTAAGCTCATCCGAGTCAATTTACCATTTGCAATAGACTCCATTGCTTGTAATGCAGTTATTTTGTACACAACCAAACCTTAATTTAATAAAGTGCAGATATTTTGTAAGTGGCACGGTTATACACTGATTCATAAAACCATAAGCATCCCACCACTGCCACCAGTGTAAAGACTGGTAGGGGGTGTCTGTACTTCCGCTCTCTATATGGTAGAGGAGAGGCACAGAGGACCCCAGCCAAGATTCTCTATTTGGTAGCAATGGACGAGCAATCAAGGCCTAGCTTCTCAGGAGGTGATGCGGGCTGGTTCTTAAGTACAGTGTAGTCCCCGAACCCCCACAAAGGAATGTCCACACAATGTATTACTGAAAACAAAGTCTTTGCATAATTAATATTCAAAGGTATGTACACGATCACAATAACGCACTTTGTACTCGGAAGTCAAAAATAATAAATATATACAATTCTAAAGTGGTACCACCAATGTTATCAAATCTCATTAAAGTGCATCAACTGTACGGTTAAAATGTCACACAGATCAATAACGAGGAAACCAGCAATAGAGATAGGCAGGAACGTAAGATGGTTGAAACAATAGTCTTATTTCCTCCTATTAAGGTTTTACCCCCCCAAAGTACCTGGTGGAGTAGAGTTCTCCGAAGATGCGTCGACCGATCCTTCTTGAGTGACTCCCTTTAAAGCAGGAGCCAAGGATCGTCGAGAGGCGTCGAGGAACTCGGCGTTCGGTGTAGGGGAATCGACGGCCCTTCTTGAGTGCCCTCCCTTTAAAGCAGGAGTCACTGGTCGTCGAACGTCCGACGGTGAACAGGTGGAACTACGGCAGTGAAGTGGCAGCTTCGCTCCTAGCGGGGCTCGTCGACGACAGAGCGTTGGCGTCCTGCAAGGAAGAGGCGTGCGGGGCACCTCGGTGACTATAGTTCTGGACCGCAAAGAGATGATGAAGAACTGTGGCCCAGAAAGGGCGTCGAGTTGTCGGCGTCTCTGTGGTCCTTAGGTGGTGGGAAACCCACCGGCGGATGCTCCTCGGCGCATCGGCGGTCTGGCCTTCTCCAGCGGGTTAAAGCGGGCGACGATGCAGACGAGAGCATCCGATGATCAAAATGAAGTTCTTAGGCAAAGGGGAGCACGGCGGCTCCGGTCGGCAACGGCGGTTGTCGACAGTGGCGGACAACAGTCCGAGTGCTTCTCTTTGAGATTCTGCGGCAGTCCCCGTCTCGGGTCGGCAGCCTGTCGCAGGTCTGTCTACCAGGGAGCCTTGGCAAAGATCCGCTGTGCACGATGGTGCCTCGTAGCTCATGAAGAGGGCGCCTTACCAGGTCCTCTCTGGGTCAGACCTTGGAGGTACAGCAGCTTTCAGATTGTGAAGGAGAGCAACAGCAATTCTTCTCGTCCAGCAGGGCTTCAAGGTTATGCTTCAGTTACTCCAGTTACTCGTCGTAGTGGACTTCAGCTTCTGAACACGATTCCTAGCAGTGAGAGGTCCCCAGATATACTGTTGATCCCCCATTCATTCCGCTGGGTCACACTCAAGCATCCAATCACGACTAAGGGCATTCATGCAGGCAGGCAGCCAATGAGGCACACGGGGTATTCAGGCCATTCACTTCTCTCCAGACACTCACAACAAGTTATGTGTATTGGGACAAGTACCGAGCCATTCAACACTCCAAACTGCATTCATACCGGTTTCGGGCAGGGCTGTCTCAGTCATTGTGTCAACCACCAGATACTAGACATCCACAACACAGAATGCATATTCGTCACACACTCTATACACCCAGGTCCCACCCACAGTAGGTACCCACAACATACATAACCGGGAAGGCTCCAGCTAGTCTGGCCGGGCCTTCACAACAACACCATATATGGCACTTCCATCCAACAGCCAGTCAGTGGGAAGGGACAGAGTCAGGGCTTCCCAGGACTTTGGGAAAACAAGGTAATGGGTAATAAAAAGCAAGAGGCCGCAGGGGCCATTTTGTTTTCCATCCGGAATCAACTGATCCCAATGGCAGGGCCGGGGTATCCCAAAATAGAGGATACTCCGCGCACCTGTCAAATTCAGCATGGAGCTGCCACAAGCCCCTACCCTGCTCTGTGGGCCACCCACAAGTGCCCAAAAACATACACTAGGGGCACAGGGTTGCACCCCCCACCCATGGGTGCCATAAGGGTATCCCACGGGTCCGTTCACCAGACCAAAAGAGAGAGAGCTGCACCGCCAGGAGTCCCACATTGACTCCTGCACGGAAAACGCGACAGAACACATGATAACAAGCAGTAAAGGACAAGGATACGGAGGCCCTGTCCCTCTGATGCATTTCCAGCATCACACCCTCTGAAATCAAATATTGTGGTTTTTTCAACCAGGAAAAAAATGTGATCATTCAAATGGTAGATTGATGAAAGTTTCGGTCAGTGTGCCTTAGGATTGCGCTATCCGGATTACAACCTCACGAATGCAAATTCCATCAAGATGTGGCAGACTTCACTTAACACCAAGGTTGCCCATCTCACATCCCAAATGAACATTTTATTTCATCGGTATTGTAAATTATCTCTCATACCCATATTGGACGTTTATGTCTTGAAATTGGAAACAATCGTGCTATATGGACTTGATTACTGTTTACTGGATATTGGTGAAATTCTGAACAAGTTGCAAAGTAAAATATGGAAAACAGTTCTTGGGCTTCCAAAATCATTGCCTAACCGAATTCTCATTCACGAGCTCGGTCTAAATTTGTTAGCTTCAAAATTTAATTGGAGGATGTTAAACAACTATTTGGTTGTGGCTAATATGTAGCGCTTATGCACCACCACCTATCAGCCCAAACTTCCAGGCACGTGCCATCCCCACGCCCTTCACAAGTGCGCGTCAATCTTTCCTGTGGGGCTACTTCCAGCTCAGTCAAAGGTTGTACTTCCGGATTCGGCCCACACCACAGACCATCTACACGTTGGCGCCCAAACAGAGAGGACTTCCCCAACTCTTGCCGGCAAAGAACTGAAGCTACCATGTAATGTGTGGTGTGTGTCGCCTGAGGCATGCACTCTTGCGCACCCTGCTGGGCTCAGCGCCATGCTTCCTGAATGGAGCAATCCTGGGCAGATCCTTGCCACACATCTTACCCTGAATGGCCTGTACACGCTTCTTCTCTTCGCACCCTGGCCCATGCGATGTGAAGCCCCGGCTAGGAACACAATCTGGCGACCCCAGAAGGCCCTTCGTGCCCTTGGCGCCGGCCGGCCGGCCGGTCGCTGGGATCAGTGCTCTTTGCTACGTGCGCCGGTCCACACGCCTCACTGATGGTTTAATTCACCGCAGTGTGAGCACCATATAGAATAGAAATAGCACCCTTTCTAGGATAAAGCCCACTTTCCTCGCCCAGGACACCAGCACGTGCTAGCCGGGGGCTAGATACGAAGATGCTATATCATGGGCTGTGTGCAGCGCTCCACTGCCCTGTGCATGGTCTCATGGCGCTATGATAGCTGGACAAGAAGGGGTCCAGGCATGTGTCACACCCCAGGCACGCGGGAGTCCTAGTGGTGGTGCACCCCGGAGCAGCCTCAGTGCGGGCATGGCCGCAGCGCCCCCTGCAGTGGGTGCAAATACCACTGTGGAAGCACCCAAGGGAAAATCACAGTGCATCAAAACAATAACAGTGCACACCCCGGAATACATCAAAGCAGAATGAAATAGAAGTGGGGGCCAGGGGCGCCGAGTAGGTGGGTGCTCCGGGGCCCGGGCAACCGCCGGCAGAATGAAGTCGGGACTGATCCCCCCATTCCCCATCCCCCCCTTCCACTCCCCCCCCCCACCTGGAGAGAAGAGACGCAGTGTAGATGGCACTTTGTTCCATCCATACTGTGTCTCTCTCTGGCGGCCCAGGTAAAAAAAAAAACATGTTAGAATTGAGGCACAAATGCATAGCAAGAGGCTCTTGTTTTGCATCTGTTCCTCAATTTCTAAAAATCATTTTGGTTTGGGTATACTTCTACATCTGTGCACCCCTCTTGGCAAGAGGGGTGGCAAGAGGGGTGCACGGATGTAGAGGTACACCCAACCCAAAGCGATTTTTGAAATGGAGGCACAGATGCAAAGCAAGCCTGTCCCTCAATTTCTAAAAATCGTTTTCGGCTGGGTGTATTTGTACATCTGTGCACCCCTCTTGGCAAGAGGGGTGCACAGATGTAGAGGTACACCCAGCCCAAAACGATTTTTAAAAATGGAGGCACAGATGCAAAGCAAGTCTGTCCCTCAATTTCTAAAAATCTTTTTGGGTTGGGTGTATTTGTACATCTGTGCACCCCTCTTGCATTGCATCCATTGCATCGGCAGAGGGAGGTGGCAGGGAGAGAGCAAATGAGACTGTTTGCATGTCTCTGAGTGTGTACGTGGTGAGGGTAAATGCTATGAGCGGGAAACTGAGCCGTTGAGGGAGGTAACTCCCCTGAATTCTAAGGAAGGTAACAGCGTGTGAGAGGGTGGTAGTGTTGGTGATGCCGGATCACCTTCTTGGGGGGGTTTAGTGGGGTGGAGGGGCAGTAGAATGTGATAATTCGGCCTTTTGAAGACCACATATTCGGCCAAAATAAATCAGTCTTTTTTGTCTTTGTTCTTCAAAATGCAGAATTATCACATAGAACCAAGTATGGACCTTGCCATACCATTGACCTTGTTCAGTGTAATAGCATTCAATGGGACAGTACTTACAGGGCCTAATGATGCAGAGCTAATGGGCTTCTATTCGTTTAAAGAGACAGTAACAGCACTTCTCAGCAGGGCTCTGTAATCTATGTTCTACTAGAGCTGCCATATTTGAAATGGGGCAATGCTGGTACTTCTCAGTTAGCTCGCTAAACAGGGCTTCTATAATTGTAATACTATGCTTTTGCTGAGACAATGGTAGTTCATCTTAGTGGAGCTGCTATACCTTTGATGAGGCAATGCTAGTTCATCGTAGTGGGGCTCCTATACTTTTGTTGAGGCAATGCTAGTTCATCTTAGTGGGGCTGCTATACTTTTGTTACCCCAATGCTAGTTCATCTTAGTGGGGCTCCTATACTTTTGTTGAGGCAATGCTAGTTCATATTAGTGGGGCTACTATAGTTTTGTTGAGGCAATGCTAGTTCATCTTAGTGGGGCTGCTATACTTTTGTTGAGGCAATGCTAGTTCATCTTAGTGGGGCTGCTATACTTTTGTTGAGGCAATGCTAGTTCATCTTAGTGGGGCTCCTATACTTTTGTTGAGGCAATGCTAGTTCATATTAGTGGGGCTACTATAGTTTTGTTGAGGCAATGCTAGTTCATCTTAGTGGGGCTGCTATACCTTTGATGAGGCAATGCTAGTTCATCTTAGTGGGGCTGCTATAGTTTTGTTGAGGCAATGCTAGTTCATCTTAGTGGGGCTGCTATACTTTTGATGGGACAACATCCGCACGTCTCAGTTGAGCTGCTACACTCTTATTGACAAGGTCCCAGCACTTCTCAGCCGATTTCTTTATTTTTATTTTTATTGGTTATTTATAATGCGCGCAATACCCAGAGGTTTCTAAGCTCGGACGGAGGGATCGAACCTGTGTTGGACGGACCGAGGGATCGAACCTGTGTTGCTCCATGTTGTCTTGCTTCCAAGGCGAGCATGTTGCTTCCGAGCTATCCTCCCGAGACTCTGAAGATCTGAAGTACTTTTAATGATACAGAACCAGAACTAGTACCAATTATTTTATACAGCCTAGAGGCCAAAATACATCTGTGTAACACAAATTGGTAAAAAAATAGAGGGCAGAATCTGGAAGGAATCCCTAAATTTGCAGATGAGTACCCCAGGGTAGAATGTGCAGTTTGAATTGGGCTTAAAATCTTTCAAGTGTTTGGCCGAGTGGAAATTGGTAACACTTTATAGAGAGATGCTATGTCCAAGGCCGGGATCTCTGTTTGAAGATATAAAGGACATCTAGCCAATGCGAAATCCCGTATACTGGCAGGGCTAGAAGAAAAAGTAAAAACCATTCTAGCAAAGACAATATTAGACATGGAAACTCTGACAACCAATCCCCTGAAGGTAAAGCGTGACCTAGAAAATCTGGATTGGATAGAGACTATAGTCGAGGTACGAAGCTCGATTCCATCCAATGCATTTTGGGCAGTGGAAAAAAAGCAAGGCCGTCTGCCCCGATATTTGGTAAAATACCCCGACCAAAGCATAAGGAGCAATGTTTTGAGTATAAGCCTAAATCTTCTTCCCACTGGGGAAATGCTGAATATACGCAAACAAGGGGACCAAGCAATCAAGCTGTGTAACATCTGTGCCACGCCATCAAACCAGTCGCTTCGTCACTTGTTAATGGAATGCGAAGGAACATGGCCTTTGAGGTTAGCCAAGTTTCAAAGTCTGGTCCAGGATGGTATCCGATCAGATCATATTTGGAACAGAATGATTTCAGGCCAAGAAGTGCAGTTACCAGCGGCAGTGGTTGAAATACTGAAGGCCTTGAACTTCCTTACTTAAGTGCAATGGAGGGGGTAGGTGGCGGGTTTTGTCAGAATGGTAGTACAAAACGAATGACAAATAAACTGGAGGTCGACACACAAAGTCGTGAGGTGCAATAAGAAGACAGGGGGCTGTGAACAGAGGCAATGGACATCTGGGACTGCAATAAGAAGACAGGGGGTTGTGCACAGAGGCAATGGACATCTGGGACTGCAATAAGAAGACAGGCGGTTGTGAACAGAGGCAATGGACATCTGGGACTGCAATAAGAAGACAGGGGGTTGTGCACAGAGGCAATGGACATCTGGGACTGCAATAAGAAGACAGGGGGTTGTGCACAGAGGCAATGGACATCTGGGACTGCAATAAGAAGACAGGGGGTTGTGCACAGAGGCAATGGACATCTGGGACTGCAATAAGAAGACAGGGGGCTGTGAACAGAGGCAATGGACATCTGGGACTGCAATAAGAAGACAGGGGGTTGTGCACAGAGGCAATGGACATCTGGGACTGCAATAAGAAGACAGGCGGTTGTGAACAGAGGCAATGGACATCTGGGACTGCAATAAGAAGACAGGGGGTTGTGCACAGAGGCAATGGACATCTGGGACTGCAATAAGAAGACAGGCGGTTGTGAACAGAGGCAATGGACATCTGGGACTGCAATAAGAAGACAGGCGGTTGTGAACAGAGGCAATGGACATCTGGGACTGCAATAAGAAGACAGGGGGTTGTGCACAGAGGCAATGGACATCTGGGACTGCAATAAGAAGACAGGCGGTTGTGAGCAGAGGCAATGGACATCTGGGACTGCAATAAGAAGACAGGGGGTTGTGAGCAGAGGCAATGGACATCTGGGACTGCAATAAGAAGACAGGCGGTTGTGAGCAGAGGCAATGGACATCGGGGGCTGCAATAAGAAGACAGGGGGTTGTGAGCAGAGGCAATGGACATCTGGGACTGCAATAAGAAGACAGGGGGCTGTGAGCAGGGGCAATGGACATCTGGGACTGCAATAAGAAGACAGGGGGTTGTGAACAGAGGCAATGGACATCTGGGACTGCAATAAGAAGACAGGGCGTTGTGAAGCGAGGCAATGGACATCTGGGACTGCAATAAGAAGACAGGGGGTTGTGAACAGAGGCAATGGACATCTGGGACTGCAATAAGAAGACAGGGCGTTGTGAAGCGAGGCAATGGACATCTGGGACTGCAATAAGAAGACAGGGGGTTGTGAACAGGGGCAATGGACATCTGGGACTGCAACAAGAAGACAGGGGGTTGTGAACAGAGGCAATGGACATCTGGCATTGCAACAAGAAGACAGGGGGTTGTGAACAGAGGAAATGGACATCTGGGATTGCAACAAGAAGACAGGGGGTTGTGAACAGGGGCAATGGACATCTGGGACTGCAATAAGAAGACAGGGGTTTGTGAACAGAGGTAATGGACATCTGGCATTGCAATAAGAAGACAGGGGGTTGTGAACAGAGGAAAAGGACATCTGGGATTGCAATAAGAAGACAGGGGGCTGCGAACAGAGGAAATGGACATCTGGGATTGCAATAAGAAGACAGGGGGCTGCGAACAGAGGTAATGAACATCTGGGATTGCAATAAGAAGACAGGGGGTTGCGAACAGAGGTAATGGACATCTGGGATTGCAACAAGAAGACAGGGGGTTGCGAACAGAGGTAATGGACATCTGGGATTGTAATAAATAGACAGGGGGTTGCGAACAGAGGTAATGAACATCTGGGATTGCAATAAGAAGACAGGGGGTTGTGCACAGAGGTAATGGACATCTGGGATTGCAATACATAGACAGGGGGTTGTGAACAGAGGTAATGGGCATCTGGGACTGCAATAAGAAGACAGGGGGTTGTGAACAGAGGAAATGGACATCTGGGACTGCAATAAGAAGACAGGGGGTTGTGAACAGGGGCAATGGACATCTGGGACTGCAATAAGAAGACAGGGGGTTGTGAACAGAGGCAATGGACATCTGGGATTGCAATAAATAGACAGCGGATTGTGAACAGAGGTAATGGACATCTGGGATTGCAATAGGAAGAAAGGGGGTTGCGAACAGAGGTAATGGACATCTGGGATTGCAATAAGGAGACAGGGGGTTGTGAACAGAGGCAATGGACATCTGGGATTGCAAGGGGGTTGCAAACAGAGGTAATGGACATCTGGGATTGTAATAAGAAGACGGGGGGTTGTGAACAGGGGCAATGGACATCTGGAACTGCAATAAGAAGACAGGGGGTTGTGAACAGGGGCAATGGACATCTGGGACTGCAATAAGAAGACAGGGCGTTGTGAAGCGAGGCAATGGACATCTGGGACTGCAATAAGAAGACAGGGGGTTGTGAACAGAGGCAATGGACATCTGGGACTGCAATAAGAAGACAGGGGGTTGTGAACAGGGGCAATGCACATCTGGGACTGCAATAAGAAGACAGGGGGTTGTGAACAGAGGCAATGGACATCTGGGACTGCAATAAGAAGACAGGGGGTTGTGAACAGGGGCAATGGACATCTGGGACTGCAATAAGAAGACAGGGGGTTGTGAACAGGGGCAATGGACATCTGGGACTGCAATACGAAGACAGGGGGTTGTGAACAGAGGCAATGGGCATCTGGGACTGCAATAAGAAGACAGGGGGTTGTGAACAGGGGCAATGGACATCTGGGACTGCAATACGAAGACAGGGCGTTGTGAAGCGAGGCAATGGAAATCTGGGACTGCAATAAGAAGTCAGGGGGTTGTGAACAGGGGCAATGGACATCTGGGACTGCAATAAGAAGACAGGGCATTGTGAAGCGAGGCAATGGACATCTGGGACTGCAATAAGAAGACAGGGGGTTGTGAACAGAGGCAATGGACATCTGGGACTGCAATAAGAAGACAGGGGATTGTGAACAGGGGCAATGGACATCTGGGACTGGAATAAGAAGACAGGGGGTTGTGAACAGAGGCAATGGACATCTGGGACTGCAATAAGAAGACAGGGGGTTGTGAACAGGGGCAGTGGACATCTGGGACTGCAATAAGAAGACAGGGGGTTGTGAACAGGGGCAACGGACATCTGGGACTGCAATACGAATACAGGCGGTTGTGAACAGAGGCAATGGACATCTGGGATTGCAAGAAGAAGACAGGGGGTTGTGAACAGAGGCATTGAACATCTGGGACTGCAATAGGAAGACAGGGGGTTGTGAACAGGGGCAATGGACATCTGGGATTGCAATAAGAAGACAGGGGGTTGTGAACAGAGGCAATGGACATCTGGGACGGCAATAAGAAGACAGGCGGTTGTGAACAGAGGCAATGGACATCTGGGACTGCAATAAAAAGACAGGGGGTTGTGAACAGAGGCAATGGACATCTGGGATTGCAATAAGAAGACAGGGGGTTGTGAACAGGTGTAATGGACATCTGGGATTGCAATAAGAAGACAGGGTGTTGTGAACAGGGGCAATGGACATCTGGGATTGCAATAAGAAGATAGGGGGGTTGTGAACAGAGGTAATGGACATCTGGGATTGCAATAAATAGACAGGGGGTTGTGAACAGAGGCAATGGACATCTGGGATTCTATTGTGCGGAAATGGTTTCTCAGATCTCAGTGTATGAATTGTTAAATTGAAATTCTTGTTTTTTTCTTTTATTGTCAATTTGTTGTGTTGATATGGTTGTGATAACATTTGTAAATGTTTTTATAACCATAAACAAAAACAAAAAAAGATACATAACCAGAACTATTGAGCAAGTCTAACATCATCTTCATCATCAGAATAACTCAACACTGTTGTGGTTATACAAGAGCTAATATATTTAAAGGGATGGAATTACTCAGAATGTAGCAGCACTATTCAATAACCTAAAGTGCTTAAGCATAGTTAATGTGAAAATACTACACTTCTCACTGTTAGGACAGTACTGCCACTTCTCAAAGAGGCTTCTACTCCTTTTATGGGGCAGCACTGATCCAGCCTACTGGAGAGCTTCACTTTTAATGGCACTTCTCAATAGGGCTGCTATACTTCAATAGGAAATGACCAACACTACCCCGCAGGGAATTGCATACTCTTGATGCCACCGAAGCAGCACTTCCACCCACCACAGCTGCTTTATTTTTAATGGCACAGTGCATGTACTTCTCGGCCACTCTGCTTTACATTTAAACAGACCGAATTGACATTTCTCAGCAGGACCGCAACACTATACCATTGTGTTCTGTATGTTGAGTGCTTCTTCACCACCAATGTGGGTTCATGGCACTCTCCCAGTGTCTAAATAGTAGATCTGGCAACATTCAATTGGCAACAGGCATGTCCCAAGCTGCCTGCTGTCCATAAGCTGCTGCTCAGAATGTTGGAAGCCGTGATGGGGCAAGGGATAGAAGGCTCTAGCCTGTAGGATAGCAGAATCAGCAGGGTCTTAAAACCTGCTCACTCATTCTGGAGTGAGGAGCCATGGAGCAAAATTAGCCTGATCCCACATACAGGGGGTTGTTACCCCTTTATCTCTCCTGAATGAAAGAATGAGCTCTCTCAGACACAAGTTATCACCCCTGCACACACAATGAATGAATATGGTATGGTTCTATAGTTCGAGAAAACTGGAGTGAGAATTCAGAAATATAATTGTCTTCCCAGATGGGAGACTGTCTCCATTAATATACATGGGGTCACTGAGAGGACCAAGAGTGAAACTGTATGTTCAGCTGTGAGATTACCAGCAACAGTTTATACTATGCTCCAAGGAGTGTGGTGCCCACTCAATATATCACACTGTTTAAAGGTGTGAGACCCATCCTGAATGCTTGTCCAAAGGGCCTTGGCCAGAGTTTCACACTGAAGAAGTGAGCGTGTGATCCGGGGTCTACAGCCCACACACACGCATGGGATTCCCATGCTCCCACTTGCGAGATTTGTGGCCAAATTAGTGAGATTGTGCTCCAAGGTAGGAGGCACACGCAGAGTCTTTGCTCTGAGGTTTGTCACACTCACAGGATGTGATGGCATTTCGTTCTCCCATCCTAGTTGTGTTGTTCTGCCTTTTGAGGGAGGGCTACTACAATCTGGATGATTATAGAGAGGTGGAGTAGGGGCAGCGTTGGCCTACTGAAATGCAACTGGAAGGCTGAAACCTCCTTCTTACTTGACTTTAGTATATGCAGTACATGCTAGCCAATTTTCCCCCTGTTGAGCTCCCCCTCCATCCTCGCACCAAGTTGGCGACTACGTGCAAATGCGGTCATATAACTGCTGGTGATGGCACTTCCTATATTTGGGCACCCCCCGGGAATTTCATAAGTTGGGTCCCCTGGTGGGGGCTACAGGGATGTCCAAGGGTATGGCTGGGGCATGAGTCTGGATGCTTGGAGTGTCCACCTGCATGGCTACGGTTAGTTGCCCCTCCCGTTCGCCACCTTTTACCCAGTTTAAGGGGGCACTGGCACACATTTGTCTTGGTTGTGGTGGTGCTTGCCACCTGCCACACATTTTCTCCTCTCTCTTCCACCATCCAGGCCATGCAGGTGCCTCCTGCTACTTCCAGGGTTGCCTCCCTGAGATGGGGGAAGGTTCCCCCCAGGGATGATTCAGCCAATTAGCAGCTCTGTGTGCAGCTCCCACCATAAGACAGGAGGGCACGAGCCATCTCACTGCTACTCATTTCATCAGCCTTCAAAGGATGAAATGTTTGCTGGCTCATCGAAGATACAAACCAGAGAACTGCAGCTTCCATGCATCACCCACCGAGGAGCCTCTCAAATGATATATTCAGTGGATGTATCTACTGTAGAGTAAGGGCAATGACTGAGGTTGGCCCAGGAGAATCCTGCAAAGAGGAGAATGAAGGAAAGATCTCAGAATCATGAACTCAGTGCTACCAATCCACTTCCGGGGCACCCGTGCGACAGGGATGAAAATCGGTCTCTAAACCATCCATCAGCCCCTCCCGAACAGATTGAAAACACAAGCAAATACAGAGACACAGAGTACCGACATCGGAGAGTCTGAAGGGTTGATGGTATGGAAAGAATGAGGAGTCGTTGGGGAACCGTTGGATTTGTCCCGAACCGTGGTTCCCCCTACGGTCGGGCACTGGCATTTCCATGATTTCTTGGAGGAGCAATGGGGCATTCTCTAACTATATGGGCCCCACAATACATACAGAGGCCCAATGTTCTTCTCCAGGTACGTTCCTCTGTTGATAAAGGGCCACCTGCAACCCCTAGCTGCATAGGTTCCTCGGATGGAGGGATCCTGCCCGAAACTGAGGGAGGTCAGGAAGGTTTCTTGGGGGCCTACCCCTTCTTGTCGCAGTATGTCTCTCCTGTAGGCGGTAGTCTAGTTGCATCACGATAGCTAACAATTCAGACAGGTTAGGGGGCCAAGGAATACGAGAAACCTCATCCTTGAGCTCCTCTGATAAACCCCTTCAGAAGATTGTGATCAAGGCATCCTCAGGCCATGCCGTATCTGTGGCCATTTGTGTAAAACGAGTGATATAACTAAGCACATCTTGATTGCCTTGTTTAAAATCTAAAAGGTGTTCCTGTGATGCTATGTGACCTCCTGTCTACCAAACATACTTTTTAGGCTGTTGCAAAATGCCGGGTAAGAATCTAGGATTGGGTTGTTTGTAGTGACCAGAGGTGTAGCCCATGCCAGGGCCGTCCCCGTCAGATGGGAAATCATATGCCCAATCTTGTCTCTGTCCGTAGGAAAAAAGGCAGCTTTGAAAGCAAACTGTACTGCGCAAGCTTCCAAAAACTCCTTTAGTTTATGAGGGTTTCCATCGAATCGTCCACCAGGTAAAGGGCCGGGTAGCAGCTCGGAGCTTTGGGGAGAACGCCCCATCTGTTGCCGCAGTGCAGCGTTTTCCTGTTTAAGATGCTGTACTTTGGCGGTCAACGACTGCACGGCCGCGACCAACTGCTGTACCTGTTCCATGCTGGTGGGTTATTTGTTGGCGTTGCTATTTAGTAACAAGATGGCCTATAAATACTTATACTACAAATAGGAGTATGACAAAAGCATCAACCTGTCACAGATACAGCAGTCTAGAAGAGCAGAGAATATACCTAGTCACCCCTCTCTACCCCTGTCTTAAAAGGCTGGGCCAGAGTGGGGCTTCCAGGGAAACTCTCATGGGGGAAAAACATGTACGTGCTGTCGGGGGTCTTGAAGTGCAGGACTCGAAGCTGATCCCAGGATGCAATACCGCCGCATGGTCTTTAAGGAGGACGCTGCAAGGTAAGGGGAAATGTAAGTACATATGAATAATGGATTCCCCCTCCCTAGGTTAGACTATAGAGAGAATTCCCCCTTTAAGGATGTCTATGGACTGCTCGACGTGATTTGCGGTCTTGAGCTTTCTTGGATACAAGAGGGACTGGTGACTTGCAAAGGCTACATGGGGTAAGACAAGTCAAGTAAGGATAAGGAAAAGATGTTTGTCGGTATGCACATTGTGGAATTTAATCCTACCGTGTATGAAACACTGTGAACGTGACAGAAGCGAGGCTGCCGTGGAAGACAGAGCTGGGAGCAGCGAACTCTGGGAAGTATAGTCCGTAACAGCTGAATGTACCGGCTGAGTAACGGCTTCAGAGAAAGAGGGAGCATGGTTAGTGATAGATAATGGTTCCCGGGGAAACCAGATTATACAGAACCGAACGTACCAGAGACTGGGAGGTACTTGAAGGAAGAGCGAGGTAAGCAGGACCGAAGTGGGTGAGAGAAAGGTCGCGGGACAGCAACGGCACCGCCGTGTGTGGAAAGAAAGGAAGAACAAGGTTACACATTTTACGCCTAGGCGATAATTCACAGGGAGATGGTAAAAGGCTCTGAAGAAACTAACTCACGGAGCTCGGCCACGAAGAGAGTAGGAAAGCAAAGTTGCTCTGGCTGGGAGTACTGAAGTACCTCTTCCGAAGCCGGGGGCGGAGCCAAGACTAAAGGTTCCTGGCTGATGCCTGCAATTCTATCTATCGATAGCAGCGCCATCTTGGGAGGATTACAATATATTGCAGCCAAGCATCTCCAGCTGCGCCACAAAGACCACCAACGGTGATGAGATATCACAACTTGTCAATGAGCTCATCTGCCTAAGGAATTGGTGAGCATCTGTCTTTGAGATAGAATTGAGCCCCCTGTAGTCAACACAAAAGCGAACTTCAGTCTTCCCACCACTGGTCTTTTTAGGAACCAGTACCACTGGGCTAGCCCAGGGGCTGTGGGATGGCTCTATCTCTCTTAGGGACAACATCTTGGAAACTACCTCCTTGATGGTGTCCCTGACCTTTTCAGACATCCAGTGTCCACATCACGGGTGCACCAACCTGCGCGATATGGAGTCAGAGAGAACAGACCTGTAAACTATCTCAGTAAACAGCGACAGTCTGTGAGTTGCTGTTCTGACAGATCTGTTGCAAGGTGGACACCTTCAACTGACCCATCTGTGGCTTGAGTGTGCAGGAGTTCTGGAAGAGGATCGGTCTCCTCCTCAGTCTCCCCGTCAGTCACTAAAGCCATGACCAAGTCATCCCAGCTATAATGGGGTTTTAACCACTTGATGTGAAAGACCTTGCACATCTGTTTAGGTCCGTTCTCGTCAATGAGATAATTCACCTCACTGACCTTTTCTAGTACACGGTAAGGCCCAGTCCAATTGTTCTGAAGGGCACTGGGTTTGACAGGCTCCATAATCCACACCCACTGACCTGGAGAATAGACTGTCACTGTGGCCTTCTGGTCGTGCCAGTGCTTCATCAGCTCCTGACTGTCCTTTGGGTTTCTCATTGACTGTTCCATGTACTTTGCCCTTCTAGACCCAAGGCCAAGTACATAGTGAAAGCACATCTTGCGTAGAGGAGGGGTTGATTTCGCTTCCCTCCTTCACCAGACTGAGGGGACGTCATACAGGGTGTCCAAACAGAAGCTTAAAGGGGCTAAACCCTACTCGGTTCTGTGCACCTCCCTGTAGGTGAACAGGAGGCATGGAAGGAGAGTATCCCATTTTCTCCTCAGGTGCTCTTCCAAGCCACCTATCATGCCTTTCAGGGTCTTGTTGAACAGCTCAACAAGCCCATTGGTTTGTGGATGGAAGAAGATAGATAACCTGTAGGTGACTCCACACTCTTCCCACATGGCCTTCGTATACGCTCATATGAAGTTTGATCCCCTGTCAGAAATGACTTCCTTGGGTAATTCAACATGGGAATATCCCAATCAGAGGGCCTCATTACAACCCTGGCGGAATGGGTTTAACGGAGCCGGTAAAAGCGCCGGCGCCGTTAAACCCATTCCGCCCTATTACGAGGTTCCCTCGCGGGACCCGCTCTGGACGTCTGGTCAGACCAGACCTCCTTTGCGGGTCGGGCCAAGGGACCAGTATGCTAACAACGGGCCCGTTCCTAACAGGCCCGCTGTTAGCATCATCCCCATTCCCATTGAGCCCTATGGGGGCTCGAATGGGAATGGGGATCGTCCAGGTTCCCTGAATGGAGAAATACCGGGCCCTCCTAGGTCGGAATGGCCCAGTAATTCCCCATTCAGGGATCCCGGACCCGAGTTTGGAGGTAGCCATGCCCTTATTAAGGGCAAGGCTACCTCTAAACTCATAATGAGACCCAGAGTCTTGGCAATCATGAGGGCTTTGATGCTCCTCAGAGGGACACCACCAAGATGTATCTGTTCCCTGAGCTGGTTTAAGGATCCTAAGGACCCACAATATCCATGCCTATTCTCTCGAAAGGTCGCCCGACCACAGGTAGTGGAAATAAGGGGGCCTTTGTGGGACCACCTGACTTGCCAGTAGCTTGACAAGTGAGGCAGGACGGGATACATTCTGTAACTTTTACACGGAACTGTGGCCAGTAAAACCGCACAGACAACTTGTCTGATGACTTAGTCACTCCCAAGTGACCCGCTAAAGGAAGTTGGTGAGCCAAATCCAAAAGGAACTTTCTATGGCACTGGGGAATCGCCAACCCTCTGGTGCCCTCACGCTCAGAATCTTTTGGCTCACTGTGCAGGAGTCCATCCTCCCAGTACACTGTGAACAGTCCAGGGGCCTCGCCCTTAGCCTGCTCCTCCAGCTTCCGCAGACCCGCAAGAGTGGGACACTCTTTCAGGGCTGTGAAGAAGTCAGTCTGATCTGGGCTCCCAGCTGCTGCAAACTCATCCAGCTTGGGCAGACCCTTCAGATCTGCACCCACTTGGTTTTCCGCCTCAGGTTCCTGCACTGCGCCAGGCAACTCTGAAATCACAGAGTCCCCTGCTACCAATGTAGGATCCTCATTGGCCACTGGCCCCTCTCCCACAGGAGTAGGTGACTCAGCAGTCTGTGGAACTGGACTAGGGGCTACCAGCCATGCTGGTCCTTTCAACAAGCCCTCTAGAAGCAATCCAGGCTGACGATCTCTTTGGCCCTCGATCGGGTAGCACTGCGACTATCAGGAAGATCATTAGCCAACAGGGGAGGCGTGGCTATCTGGCCATGGAATAGGACGTGCTGCGTGAGGAGCTCCTGATGATCCGACTTTATTTTTGCCAAAGTTACCTGTTGAAACTGCAACGAGCGCCTAGAACTTTGGGGATCAGGCGTCGGAAGCCGCACGCCAAGTGAAGTTCATTGGCGAAGTTCATAGTCCCGGGGAATCGTGAGATATACATGTTTTTGTTGGTACGGCTCTGTGGCCGCTTCGGCACCAAGATGGAGGCTAACAAAGGAGAGGCCTCAGAGGAGAAACGAAACTGATTTCCCGGAACTGCGGGACATGGATGCGGTATATTGCCTGTAGGAATAGTACAATAGGGAAATATGGCAGAGTGTTCGAACTAACACCATGAGAGCGCCGGGCCTCAGCGATCTGACTGCAGGAGGAGATAACATTGGATGCTTGGGCGACGAGGCCTACGGAAGTTGAATGCGGAGAGTGAGGCCATAGCCCACCCGTAAGACAATTTGAAGTGCCATCTCGAATGTGAGTTAGGAGACCTGGGAGCCAGACCATTGTCGGACCAAGCTGCACTAAGGCGGAGGCGTACAGGAGCGGAGGGCAGCGCCATGTCGGCGAAAGGGTTGAGAGTCAAGACTAAGCAACCCACGATGGAGGCTTTCACAAAAACGCAATGGACCCCCTCAACATCGGTGCAGAGCATGGTCGTGACCCCTGCGGAAGACGCCCCCGAAGGGGACAAGCACCAGATCCTGGAGGCTATAACGGGACTGAGTGCTGGCAATGGCGGACCTACGCACAGCTCTAGAGAATAAGATTGATGTTGTAGGTACGGAACTCACCCTGCTACGTCAAGATGTCAGGGCGCTTGCAGAAAGGACCAGCGGTCTGGAAAGTGGGGTGAAGATTAATACCGATGTTAGCACGAGCAATGCGAAAGAGATTCGTGTCTTAAAACAACAGGTCGCCAACCTGGAAAATCGTGTGGAAGAGGCGGAAGGAAGGGCGAGGAGGAACAACATTCGCGTGGTTGGCCTTCAGGAGGGGGAAGAAGGCCAAGACCCCACAAACTATGTTGAAAACATGATCCTACAAGGGAACGGTGCAGGGAATCTTTCGCAGGGATTAACGGTGGAGAGGGCGTACTGCGCCCTAATGAGGAAACCCCGGCCGGGGGCCTCGCCAAGACCGATCATCACGAGGATCCTGAATTACAGGGACAGAGAAAAGATCCTCGAATATTTTCGTAAGGGCGGAACGATAGAGAGAGCATCCACCAACATCACAGCATACCCGGACTATACGATACTGGTGCAAAGGCAGAGATATAGTTACGTCGCCGTCAAAAGAAGGCTGAGGGCGGCGGGAGTCAAATATATGCTGCTGTATCCGGCACGATTGAAGGTGCTACATAAGAACAAAGCGCTATTTTTTGATACCACGGAGGATGTTGTCACATGGCTGAACCTGCAGGGCTGCCCGGAACAAGAAGCGGATCGTGATCGGCAGGATCATACCGAATGAAGATTTTGTAATATGGACATTGTGAGGGTGAGCAGCAGGAGGACCCTGATTGTACAGAGAAACTGTAACTGGCTGAACTTTGAACACAATCTGAGCCTGGTGCTCGATTTGGACTGGAATATAGTGAGTGTAACTGTAATTGGTAACTGTTTGGCATCTGTATGCGTAATGTTTTTTGAAAGGAGCAACAGAACGTGGACGACCTACCCCAATAGATTATTAGTTTCAGCGGCCATTAGCGCGGCTTTACCCTACTGAGCCCTGAGTAGAAGCTTGTGCTAGGCAGGGCTAGATATGGGGCTGCCAGAGATCCAGGAATGGAGCTGGGCAACGGTTGGGGAGGGTATTGTTGGGGAAGGGGTGGGTGGGAAGAAGGTGGGGGATGGGAAGTTGAGTGTGTGTGTGGTTATGGGGAGTTTAAGTTTTGTTGCAAGCCTATTTGGAGGAATCAGCATGTTGTACTTGCGGTGCATGAAGGGGCGGAATCAGCAGAGGATCGGGAGGGTGCTTACTAACGAAATATGGGGGACCTCAGGATAATAACGTCAGGGGCCTTAACAATTATCTGAAAAGAAACAAAATCATGATGTATCTGAAAAGGCAGAAAATAGATATGGCACTACTACAGGAGACGTACCTGACGCGAGAGAAGTTGGACCTGGTTAAGAGAAAGTGGAGAGGGACTGTAGTGGGCTCGCCATACTCTGCATACTCCCGGGGGGTGTTAATCTGGGTGGCACCGCATGTCCCGTTCAAATCGATACAAGAGAGTAGTTGAAACTGATGGAAGGATGGCTATATTGCGAGGGCTGGTGGAGAGCAGGGAGGTATGCATAGTAAACACGTATGCCCCCAACCAAAACACAGCAGCATACTTCAGAGCCCTGTGTACCAATCTTAGTACGTGTATAGTGAGCGCGGTGATCTGGGGTGGGGACTTTAATTGTGTGTTGGATCCTGTGGTGGACAGATCTGATGGCAGGGTGGGTAAGCCTAGCCCAGCGGCGAGAGCGTTGCAGACACTGCTAACTGATTTTGGCTTTACAGATGCGTGGGGGATGAAATATCCCACTGAGAGGCAATACTCGCACTATTCAGCCCCGCACCAACTGCACACTAGGCTCGATTACGTCTTTGCTACAGCAGATGTGATGTCTGAGATTACTCAAGTCGAATATAAGGCTAGGGTCCTCTCAGATCACTCGCCCCTGATCCTCGGATGGCAATATTGCCCCCCGAGGGCGAGGATCCCTACATGGCGCCTCCGAGCGGAGGCGCTTAAAGATCCAATCTTTAGGGAAGATATAAGGGAAGAGATTACTAACTTCTTTGAGGAGAATACTGGGAGTGTTGATTCCGCGGGCACATTATGGGAAGCTTTTAAGGTGGTGATGCGGGGGCGGCCATTGCTAAGTCAAGAGGGTTACAGGGTGGGGTCTTGGCTGACCTGCAGAGGACGGAAACTGAGCTAGAAACAGCATTGAAGAGCAGTGACGTAGACACGGAGCTGGTACTCCAACTAAAGCAACAATGTGCAGGGCATTGGGAAAGACTCTGCAATCTCAATTACAGGAAATATGTTGAGAGGCAGCACGCGGGGGGAGACAAGACAGGATGCCTTTTGGCCTGGCTATACAAAAGCGAGACCCCTAGGCCTCCGATTAGGACCATTATTAGGGAGGACGGGGATGAGTGGCCACGCAAGAGGGGGTTAACAAAGAATTTGTGGAATATTACAGAGTGCTGTACGGAGATGATGAGATGGGTGACCAACGCAAGATAATCGAAACGCTAGAAGACATAGGGCTGCCCAAGACAAGTGAAGAGGAGAGGGAGGAGTTAGATGAGCCAATCACGTTGGAGGAGTTAGAAGAGGTTGTGAAGCAGCTGCCTACCTGTAAGACCCCGGGAGCAGATGGGTTCCCCAGCGAATTCTATAAAATATACAGAGAGGAAATCCTCCCCCCAATGCTGGACATGCTTAATGAAGCGTTTGAGATAGGACGGTTGCCTGAGTCACTCAGAGAGGCGATCATAATACCGCTGCCCAGGCCCAATAAACCGGAGCATAGATGTGGTTCCTACAGGCCTTTGTCAATGCTAAATCAGGACAGCAAGATTCTTACGGCTGTCCTAGCAAATCGATTGCATCAAAGTGATTGGTAGACTCTTACATCCTGATCAAACGGGTTATGTCCCGAACAGGAACATAACACACAACCATAGGCAACTTCACCGGGTGGTCGAATGGGGTAGTAAGAACGAGGGTGAGATGGCAATAGTGTCTCTAGATGCAGTTAAAGCTTTTGATTCGGTCAAGTGGTCATGGATATTGGCTGCTTTGGAAGGGTATGGAATGGAGCCGGGCTATATCAGGTGGGCTAAGATGTTGTATAGTGAGCCGCTTGCCAGGGTCCGAACTGGAGCGGTGATATCCGAGAGATGGCAACTTGGCAGAGGCACCAGACAAGGGTGCCCCTGGTCCCCGATGCTTTACATCTTAGCCCTGGAGCCTCTGGCAATATGCCTTAGGGCACAGTATGATGCAATTGGCATTGAGGTAGGAGGGGAATGACAATTGATATCCTTGTACGCGGATGATTTGTTACTGTACTTGCAATACCCAGAAGAAAATCTCTTATACATACTTGAAGTGATGGAAAGGTATGCAGAGTTGTCGGGCATATCGGTGAACCCCCAAAAGTCTGTCATATTCCCGATAGGTAGCTATAAGGGGACCCCTGTAGATAGACTACCGGTGCTACAGGTACCATGGGCATCTAGCTCTTTTCGTTATTTGGGCGTAGATGTATATCACACGGTGGAAGAAGAACACAGACACAATACGGAAGTAGCCGTCGAGAAAATTAGGAACAGCATGCAGTTCTGGGCAAGGTTGCCCTTGGCGATGATGGGGTGGGCGGCTATGCTTAAGATGGTAGTTCTGCCCAGGCTCCTGCATTACTTTAGTAATATCCCATACATAATACCCAAGAAGTTTTTCAGTAAATTGAACAGCATGTGTAGGGATTTCCTGTGGCACGGTACCCGAAATAGAGTGGCGTTTTGGAAACTGCAGAACTTTTATGAAAAAGGAGGTATCAGACTGCCTCATTTTGAGGTTTATTATTTGGCGGGACAGTTACAATATGTGGCTAAGTGGCTTTCTGATGAAGTGACCCCTGAGCACAGGGTGCTTGGACAGGATTGCGCCCCGTTTTATTTGAAAGAAATGATTTGGCTGTCCGAAACTGAAATGAGGGAGCGTCCTGCGATGTTAAGGCTTGGATGGAAAATTTGGCGTAGGGCTTGTCGTTTGATGGAAGTCCCATGCCCGTGCCTCCCGCAGATACCGCTGGTTGCTTTGACAGGAGGGGATGATGAGCTGAGGGTGATTGTTAGGACCTACTGGGAATCGGTGGGGCTGGCAACGCTAGGCGATGTTTGGCAAGAGGGATCCATTAAGGCGTTTATAGAACTCAACAAAGAGGCGGGGCTACACGCGGGCCAATATGTCACGTACATTAGATTGGTGCGGATGATTAAGAACACCTGGCCAGAGACAGTTTTGATAGGAGAACCAGATGCAGTTTTGGGAGCAATATATGATATATCCGAAGGAGGGCATGAGATCTCGAGACTGTATGAGATGGTGATGGCTAAGGCGGGGAAAGATTTGACACATCTGAGACTGGACTGGGAGGTGGAAGTGGGGGCCCCGATGGAGGATGGGGTGTGGGAGCGTGCCCTGGGCTACCACAAAAAAGTGTCTAGCAATGCCAGATTAAAACAAATACAGCTGTATGTAACGCATAGGGCATACATGACCCCCTTGAGGATATCTAAGTTCCGAAACGCTGGAAGACAAGTGTGTCCTAAATGTAACCTGGAAAACGCTGACATGACACATATGTTTTGTTCGTGCCCGATCATTAGGTGTTTTTGGGGAGAAGTGGCGCAGAAACTGGCTGATAAAGGGGTTACTCTTGTCACAGACACGGCCTGGGCCTGCTTACTGGGCGGGTTCCCTAGGCCACGGAAACTCAAGCATATTGAGAAACTGAGAAATCTAGCGTATGTGCTTGCTAAACGTAGGATCGCCATGGGGTGGAAGAAATGCCACAAACCTAAGATGGGTGTATGGTGGAAGGACTTGCAGAAATGGGCGGAGGCTGAAACGGTGGCATGGCAAGAAGCGAGTAGCCGGGCTGATGAAGGGGAGGCGGGCACCCTGTTGGCTTGGAAAACGCTAATAGCAGAATTGTTTGGAGTAATATCAGATCCAACAGACTCCGAAGAGAACGAAACCCGGCCGCATGTGCCAAACATTGAATGAAATTGACAAATAGGCTCACGGGGCGAGGGAGGGGTAGTGGGAGCAGTAATTAAGATAACTTGATGTGTAATGGAACTATCATGATTATGCAGCTTGTTTGGTTTTTGTTGTTTTGTTTGCATAAAATCAATAAAAGAAATTAAAAAAAAAAATCATTAGCCAACAGACATGGGACAGGGATGGAGTCTTTCACCGCTACAAGGCGCTGGGTCGTTTCACCTCGCCAGCTGAACTCTACTATCACCAAGGGGCACTTACTCTTTCCATCAAACTCACTTATGCTACAATCAGGCGCATCAATATACTGGCCTGGCTGTACCCACTGCCAGATGATAGCAGTGATGCTAGCCGCAGTGTCTCGGACCGCAGGAGTTTTGTGTCCATTGATGTACACGTGTTCTCTATGGAGTTGAGTATTATTGGGAACTGGGGTCTCTTCTGGAGATCTACTACCATTCCCACTCAGTGTAACCAATCCACATTCGGCCACTCCCTGGTCTAGTGGGAAGTCCTCCTCTAGGAGACCCACACTAATGATGGCCTCTTCCATGAGTCCAACTTTCACTATGGCTTGCTTGGGTAAGCCCTTGCAAGCAGGATCCCCTTTCCTATGGCGCAGATCCTTATGCACGAAATAACCTTTGGGTGGTGAGAACGCAGGTGGCTTAATGTTAGGGATGCCTGCGCTCTTCTTTTCAGTGTGCATTGCTGAACTAGAGTTTTGGGATTTCCCTTTGTTCTTTTGGGGACCTGACTTCAAAGAGGATTGGGTTGGACCTTTGTCCTTCCCATTGTTGTTTACTTTTTTGACTGAAGATTTCTCTTCTCATTTGGGTGTGCTCACCAGAGCCTTATTCTGGACTCGAGTACTCACAAACCTGTCGGCAGCCTTTGCAAGCTCCCTGGGGTCTATGATAGTGTTGTCCACAAGATGCTGGTGTAGGTCAACCTCACAATTTTCCAATCCATGCTCACATGCAATCAAATTATACATCCCTTTAAATGTGTCAACTTTGTTAGCGGTCACCTACCCGCTCAGGTATTTCAACGACAAGTGTGTGAACGCTTCAAGTGTCTGCTCACTTTTCTTTCCAAGCTCTCAGAAGCTCTTGAGATACTGTCCTGGGGTTTTACAGAACTTCCTGGGGAGGACTGCCTTCATGCTCTCGTAAATGGGCATTTCCTCAGGAGTTAACTGAAGAATTGCATCAGTCCCTAGTGTCGGTACACGACTCATCAGGGCTGCACCTCGTCTGCCTCCTGTAGCTGAAAAGCCAGCTTGAGCGCTTCACATCAGTCAAAAATATCCCTCCCCACTTTGTAAGCCTGCACTAAGGCTTTGGGGATGTGCCGCCAGAGCTTATCCCGGGCACTCTGGTTTGAGCCACTACTGCTGCCTTCGCTAGAGGTGGACCTGTTGGCCTCCTTCTTCTCAAAGTGCCAGCTTGCGCCGCTCTATTGTGACCTTGTCCCGCTGTTTCTGTACCTCTAGCGCTAGTGTCCTCTCCTTGAGCAGGAGCTTTCTAGCCCCTACCTCGTTAACCGCCAGAACAATTACTGGGCCACTTAGAGACTGTGCTGAGACCTGAGACCTGTGGGATGCCGCACTAGCCCCTGACCTCACTGTTACTCTAGAGTGTTGAGAAAGCATGCTTCCACCCCTGCAGGATCGTTGGTGAGAAACTCTGCTCATGCTGTCTTCGCCATCTTCCACTTGCCCCTCTGCAAGGTCTTTTCCGTTCGGGTACACAGGGCCTAGCCCATCCCCTGGGTTCTTCTCCCCAACTGCCCTTGATTCTACCCAAGCTTGGAGGCTGGTCAGCAGCTCAGGCTTATTGACCTTACTGCTGCGGGGAAGTCCCCCCTCTTGACATAAGACGCGCAGGATATCCTTGGTCATGCCTTTTACAGCCTCTATGTCAATATATCTAGCAGCGACTAAACGTCGCCTGCAACAGTACTTTTATTGTTGGGTGACTAACCTCTGCGCAAGGCTCAAACTAGATCCGACCACTTGCCACCAATGTGATGAATCAACTTCCGGGGCACCAGTTGTCCAGGGATGAATATCAGTCTCTAAACTATCCATCAGCCCCACACCTCTAGTAGATCAGAAGGGATCCGAACAGATTGGAAACACAAGCAAATTATAAACCTCCTTGTCCAATTTTGGTAACGTGGACGGAACAGCAGGCTTATCTCTGCAAGGTCGTGGATCGTTGGTTAGTTGCAACACAGTGAAAATACAATTATTACCCAATGATAAAAGGGACTGTCCAGTCAAGGTTGTATACAAATATCTACTTTATTATTATTCAACAGACAGTTCTAGCACACTACAAAATACACCCACCCTGTAAAGGAATGCAGAGGACAGACAGTTTCGAGAAGGAAAAGGGATGCACTCTGGAAACTGACAGGAGGGTAGTTGGTAAAGTAATTAATCGTGATAGATCAAAGATACTTGGCTCCAGCACAGGGGGAGCAATTGGTCATATAATGTCACTAGGGGCCTTCGGATAAGGACCAGAGGGACAGAACCACAATGTACTTTGTTTTTGTAGAAGTTCTCGATGCTCGACAGTGTAGAGTCTGTTTCAGGGCACTTTGCAGCTTCTACAACAGAGTTGAGGACGGGAGACAGCTGTGGGTATCAGGCGGCAGGCAGTTCAGCGAGCAAGGCTGGACGGACGGCTGCAGGCTGGCCTACACAGCGGTACAAGGTCAGGAACCGTCTCCGTGCTGGATGGGGGGTCTGAAGCACTGGTCGAGGCACATTGGACGACGTTAGCGACTGGGACGTAACGACAGTCAGTGGTGCAGTCGGTTGCAGCTTGAGGGGCTCGACTGGCTCGAAAATGTCCTTAAGGCAGACGCTGGTTGAAGCTTGTCGATGCACTTCTCCTAGCCTCTTCACTAGGCTCGTGAAGTCCTTTAAGGTGGATGGCCCAATGCTGAGGAGAGCGTTGCAGGCAGCTGCCTTGTCCTTGGTTTGGTTCAGAGACTCTCTGGCACTTCCCACCTAGGAAGCTTGCTTGCAGAGCCTAGCAGGGCACACTGTTTGCTGGATGGGTATTGGTTCTGGAGCTGCTAGAGGGTCCTCTGGATTCAATATCTCCCTCTGTTCCCTGGGAGATGTTTAGGGGAGGGATCTTGCCCTCCTCTTGGGAAATCCTGGCCTTCCTTCACTGGAGGAAGCTGTAAAGAAGACTGTACCTTCAGCCAGGGTCCTAATGAGTTCTTCTTGTTACTCCTTGCAAAGTCTTCAGATGATCTGCCAAAAGAGGGTCTCAACCCTCTTTTAAAACCAAATGGGCCCCAGTGATTGGTGTTGGCTAATCCTACCTTAATGAACCAGTCCTGGGTCCCCACCAACAATCTCCTATATGCATGAGGTCATAACCAGAGTGCTTTGCAACAGAAAAGGTAAAGGGGTGACAACATGTACTACTAAGTGCCACCCATCTTCCTGTCTGTTGTGGATCAAAGGGTTTCTCTGGTTAATTAAGCTCTCGGTGGTTGCTGATTAAAGCTGCAGCCAGACCAGAGTTTCGGTCGCCGCCAAACCACATACTTGTACCTTTTGAATGGGGTCCCCCTGCGATGACTACTGTAAACAGCTGTCCCAGACATGACATTTCACTGCCCTTGATACCAAGAGGCGGGAGCTGGCTTCAGGTTGACACAGATGCATATCAAAGCGTGTTGGGGTTTTCCTGTCATTTGTTAGTCCTGCGACTAGGCCTCCCTTGGGGCTGATTGAATCAACTCTCAGAAGTATGTTTAGCTGCCACCTGTAGGGCCAACAATTGATAGGGCGGACCCATGGCACCTTTGTTAGGTTATCAGGCTGGCATGGCAGGAGGAAGGTTTTACTTTCCCGCTTCTGAGATGCTGTGATGTACTCTTGGCTGTCCAATTAAATATGACAGTGGGGACGGTGTTTGCTGTGTCCACCCAGATTACACAGGTCTATGTGTATGTCGGGGGTGAGCATGGAAAATTGTGTGCAGATTAGCCCCACACATTTTCCAGAGGTTGATCTCCCATCATTCAATTTCATTTAAAATTTCCAAAAAAGCCCAGGCGAGTGAACACCCACCGTGTGAATGGTCGAATTCCTGAATGTGTGAGCCAGACACTTCGTAATACAGAGATAGCCAATAGGCAAGGGCGAGAAGACGCATTTTTTGGAGGTTGATTTTTTCGTGGGTCTTCAGGGAGAGGACTCCAGAGCCTGCGCTCTGTATTGTGCACAGAAGTGTAGAGGCCACTGGCCATGGGTCTGACTCACAGAAGCACTCTAGAATGCCGCAATCCTACTGAAAAACGCTCTGTGAATCCAGCCCTAGATCTCTGCTCCGCTTATATTTCAGAGCCTGGGGGCTTGGACTTGGAAGGCGCACCCTAAGCAACGGGTTACAAGCAAGCCTAAGGGTGTGTGCTGCAAAGTAAAGCTGAAACTATGCAGGGTAAGGCTTTACCCTCAATGGTTAGGGCGCGGGTTCAAGGTGGGACAGGTGACCTATGCAGTTTGCTACTCTTCTAGCTGCCGTGTTTTGCACGGGCTGGGCTCGGTCTAGCACATATGGTGGTGCTCTCGATCCTGGAGCCAATGGTCGCCCGGCCTATAGATGCTACAGGCTAGTCTGGAGGGGTTAGGGTTAGGGTTAGGGTTAGGGTTAGGGTTAGGGTTAGGGCGCGGGTTCAAGGTGGGACAGGTGACCTATGCAGTTTGCTACTCTTCTAGCTGCCGTGTTTTGCACGGGGTGGGCTCGGTCCTGGAGCCAATGGTCGCCCGGCCTATAGATGCTGCAGGCTAGTCTGGAGGGGTTACTACCTTGATAGGATGGATCATTGAGATCGAAGAAACTCCAGGTGAACCCCTAGAGAACATACTGATGTCGGGCGTTTAATACAAGGGCAACTGATTAAAAAGATGGAGACAGTGGTGGGGGCCCGGAGGGCAGCTCAGCGCAACAAAGGATTGTATCTCTGCCCCGTCCTTAGAGACTGGACCCTGGGATTAAGCGCGTAAAAAAAGATTAATTCATCAAGCTTGCTGTTTTGGAAGCATTTTACTTTACTTTAATAGATTTATAACACGCAACCAAGGACGCGAAGGCGTAAGGGCGCACATAGAAGACCCACAGAATAAAACCAGAGGATTCTAAGCTAACACTGCACAGGGGATCAGGGGCTCAACACTGACAGGCCAGTCAATGGCAGAATACCAGCGTTTTCAGTTTCTTTCTGAAGATTGCAGTAGATTTAGACCGAGGCAGTTAGAATCCATCCAGTTTTCAATCTTTTGGAAGGTATTTGTCTTTTATTCAAGGTAACTTTTTTGTCAGTCTTCATGGAGCTGGAAAATGAGCTGTGAGTCATCTGCTCATTTATGTTCTGTGTTTGTAGCACTCCTGCCCCCCCCCCCCGCCCTCCCGCAGTGCTTTAGCGACGTCAGTGGTAGAAGTGGAACTGTGACCCCCGCCGGGAGCAACGAGCAAAGCATTTTCAAGCGTTGCAGCCAGGCTGCTTGACAGCCAATTGAGGAGTCGAAACAGATTTCAGTTGAGCTGTAACTGCTAGTGGGTGTTAAAGGGCCTTTTCTCAAGTTTGTACTTTTGTCTCTAATAATTCTATTCTTTGCCGGTTTCAGTCGGGGGTCCGACCTTTTCATTCTACTGAAACAGCTCTTCTGGTCACTTGGTCACCCTCTAAACTCGGGCCCAGGCTCCTGCAGGTCCAGTTGCCCTGGCACTGCCCCCATGCTCCACAGCCCTTAAGGCTCTGTATCTGCACCCTACAGTCCCTCTCTCTGCACTTATGAGCCACCCGCTGGCTGCACTTGTGAGTTAACGGCACTTCCCCCCTTCCCTCTTTCTTGCACTTGCGCTATCTGAATGACCCAAGGCCTAGTAAGATCATTATTTCCCCCTCCCTGCCTCGTCGCTCCTGGAATCACTTGTGTGCAGGCGCGTTATCACTGCCACATCATATCATATTCTGTCTGTCGGAGATTCTTTATGGTCAGCATGTTATCCTAACATTCCTCTCCTCTTGTCCTCCCAGACTTGCCTGCAGGTTTTGACACCCTCTGGTACTGGCTTCTCTTTGCTCTTTCGGTTTTACTAGGTCTGTTCTTTCTTGGTTCAAGTCGTACCTGTCCCAAAGGACATTTCCTGTTTCTTGGGTAGGGGCATCGCCAGACGCACTCCCGCTCATCCACGGTGTCGCACAAGGTTCGGTAATTGCCATTTTTCTTTTCTCTCTTTATACCCCCCCACTCCCACTGGCTGAAGTTATTTCCTATTTTGGTCGATCCCATCACTTTTATACGGACGATACTCAGCTTTTCTGTCTTTCTCATCTTTTGCTCCTGAAGTCCTCAATAAACTCTCTACCTGTCTATTGGCCATCAAATCTTGCATGTCGGCACACTTTCAGGTACTTAATACTGCCAAAAGTGAGGTTCTTTTCTTTCAGTCCCCTCTTTTATTTCATGTTCTTCCTTCCAAGCTTCCTATTTCTGATGCAGCTCATAGCCTGGGACTCTATTTAGACACTGATCTATCCTTTAAGCATCACATTTCTTTATCGTCACGTGCCTGTTGCTATCATTTATATAATATTCGGAAAGCCTGTTCTTTCCTGACTTCTGATGCTACTGAACTCTTAATATCTTAATGTCCCACTGCTCTCTTTGGTCTCCCTCTTACCCGTCTTGCTCCTCTGAAATCTGTTTGCAATGCTTCTATCCGTCCACTTTGTCTTCTTGCTCCTCGTGATTCCGTTTCTTCTTCTCTTTCTACTCTTTGCTGCCTCTCATTCTAGTCCCGATTTAATGTAACTTTATGTGTCTTGCACCTTATTATCTTTCTTCTTTGGTTTCATTCTACTCCCCTTCTCGCTTTCTTCGTTCTGGTTTTCAATTTCCTCTCGTTGTCCCACGTCCTCCATGAGCTCAGTCATGTTTTTGTTCATTCTCCCTGCTGGCTGCCTTGCACTAGAATGCTCTCCCTCTCTCTCTCTGCACTCTATCTCTGCATATTCTTTTCTTTCTCTGTGCTCTATCTCTGCTTATTCTTTTCTTTCTCTGTGCTCTATCTCTGCTTATTCTTTTCTTTCTCTGTGCTCTATCTCTGCTTATTCTTTTCTTTCTCTGCATTCTATCTCTGCTTATTCTTTTCTTTCTCTGCGTTCTATCTCTGCTTATTCTTTTCTTTCTCTCTGCTCTATCTCTGCATATTCTTTTCTTTCTCTGTGCTCTATCTCTGCTTATTCTTTTCTTTCTCTGCATTCTATCTCTGCTTATTCTTTTCTTTCTCCGCGTTCTATCTCTGCTTATTCTTTTCTTTCTCTGTGCTCTATCTCTGCTTATTCTTTTCTTTCTCTGTATTCTATCTCTGCTTATTCTTTTCTTTCTCTGCACTCTATTTCTGCTTATTATTTTCTTTCTCTGCGTTCTATCTCTGCTTATTCTTTTCTTTCTCTGTGCTCTATCTCTGCTTATTCTTTTCTTTCTCTGCATTCTATCTCTGCTTATTCTTTTCTTTCTCTGCACTCTATTTCTGCCTATTATTTTCTTTCTCTTCATTCTATCTCTGCTTATTCTTTTCTTTCTCTTCATTCTATCTCTGCTTATTCTTTTCTTTCTCTCTGCTCTATCTCTGCTTATTCTTTTCTTTCTCTTCATTCTATCTCTGCTTATTCTTTTCTTTCTCTTCATTCTATCTCTGCTTATTCTTTTCTTTCTCTCTGCTCTATCTCTGCTTATTCTTTTCTTTCTCTGCTCTCTATCTCTGCTTATTCTTTTCTTTCTCCGCGTTCTATCTCTACTTATTCTTTTCTTACTCTGTGCTCTATCTCTGCTTATTCTTTTCTTTCTCTGTATTCTATCTCTGCTTATTCTTTTCTTTCTCTACACTCTATTTCTGCTTATTCTTTTCTTTCTCTTCATTCTATCTCTGCTTATTCTTTTCTTTCTCTTCATTCTATCTCTGCTTATTCTTTTCTTTCTCTCTGCTCTATCTCTGCTTATTGTTTTCTTTCTCTTCATTCTATCTCTGCTTATTCTTTTCTTTCTCTCTGCTCTATCTCTGTGTATTATTTTCTTTCTCTTCATTCTATCTCTGCTTATTCTTTTCTTTCTTTCTGCTCTATCTCTACTTATTCTTTTCTTTCTCCGCGTTCTATCTCTGCTCATTCTTTTCTTTCTCTGTGCTCTATCTCTGCTTATTCTTTTCTTTCTCGTCATTCTATCTCTGCTTATTATTTTCTTTCTCTGCATTCTATCTCTGCTTATTATTTTCTTTCTCTGCACTCTATTTCTGCTTATTCTTTTCTTTCTCTCTGCTCTATCTCTGCTTATTCTTTTCTTTCTCTTCATTCTATCTCTGCTTATTCTTTTCTTTCTCTCTGCTCTATCTCTGCTTATTCTTTTCTTTCTCTTCATTCTATCTCTGCTTATTCTTTTCTTTCTCTCTGCTCTATCTCTGCTTATTCTTTTCTTTCTCTCTGCTCTATCTCTGCTTATTCTTTTCTTTCTCTCTGCTCTATCTCTGCGTATTCTTTTCTTTCTCTTCATTCTATCTCTGCTTATTCTTTTCTTTCTTTCTGCTCTATCTCTGCTTATTCTTTTCTTTCTCCGCGTTCTATCTCTGCTCATTCTTTTCTTTCTCTCTGCTCTATCTCTGCTTATTCTTTTCTTTCTCTTCATTCTATCTCTGCTTATTCTTTTCTTTCTCTCTGCTCTATCTCTGCTTATTCTTTTCTTTCTCTTCATTCTATCTCTGCTTATTCTTTTCTTTCTCTCTGCTCTATCTCTGCTTATTCTTTTCTTTCTCTGCTCTCTATCTCTGCTTATTCTTTTCTTTCTCCGCGTTCTATCTCTACTTATTCTTTTCTTACTCTGTGCTCTATCTCTGCTTATTCTTTTCTTTCTCTGTATTCTATCTCTGCTTATTCTTTTCTTTCTCTGCACTCTATTTCTGCTTATTCTTTTCTTTCTCTTCATTCTATCTCTGCTTATTCTTTTCTTTCTCTTCATTCTATCTCTGCTTATTCTTTTCTTTCTCTCTGCTCTATCTCTGCTTATTGTTTTCTTTCTCTTCATTCTATCTCTGCTTATTCTTTTCTTTCTCTCTGCTCTATCTCTGCGTATTATTTTCTTTCTCTTCATTCTATCTCTGCTTATTCTTTTCTTTCTTTCTGCTCTATCTCTACTTATTCTTTTCTTTCTCCGCGTTCTATCTCTGCTCATTCTTTTCTTTCTCTGTGCTCTATCTCTGCTTATTCTTTTCTTTCTCTGCATTCTATCTCTGCTTATTATTTTCTTTCTCTGCATTCTATCTCTGCTTATTATTTTCTTTCTCTGCACTCTATTTCTGCTTATTCTTTTCTTTCTCTCTGCTCTATCTCGGCTTATTCTTTTCTTTCTCTTCATTCTATCTCTGCTTATTCTTTTCTTTCTCTCTGCTCTATCTCTGCTTATTCTTTTCTTTCTCTTCATTCTATCTCTGCTTATTCTTTTCTTTCTCTCTGCTCTATCTCTGCTTATTCTTTTCTTTCTCTTCATTCTATCTCTGCTTATTCTTTTCTTTCTCTCTGCTCTATCTCTGCGTATTCTTTTCTTTCTCTTCATTCTATCTCTGCTTATTCTTTTCTTTCTTTCTGCTCTATCTCTGCTTATTCTTTTCTTTCTCCGCGTTCTATCTCTGCTCATTCTTTTCTTTCTCTGTGCTCTATCTCTGCTTATTCTTTTCTTTCTCTGCATTCTATCTCTGCTTATTATTTTCTTTCTCTGCACTCTATTTCTGCTTATTCTTTTCTTTCTCTTCATTTTATCTCTGCTTATTCTTTTCTTTCTCTCTGCTCTATCTCTGCTTATTCTTTTCTTTCTCTGCACTCTATTTCTGCTTATTCTTTTCTTTCTCTGCACTCTATTTCTGCGTATTCCTTTCTTTCTCTCTGCTCTATCTCTGCTTATTCTTTTCTTTCTCTCTGCTCTATCTCTGCTTATTCTTTTCTTTCTCTGCACTCTATTTCTGCGTATTCCTTTCTTTCTCTGTGCTCTATCTCTGCTTATTCTTTTCTTTCTCTGCATTCTATCTCTGCTTATTATTTTCTTTCTCTGCATTCTATCTCTGCTTATTATTTTCTTTCTCTGCACTCTATTTCTGCTTTTTCTTTTCTTTCTCTTCATTTTATCGCTGCTTATTCTTTTCTTTCTCTCTGCTCTATCTCTGCGTATTCTTTTCTTTCTCTTCATTCTATCTCTGCTTATTCTTTTCTTTCTCTCTGCTCTATCTCTGCTTATTCTTTTCTTTCTCTCTGCTCTATCTCTGCTTATTCTTTTCTTTCTCTTCATTCTATCTCTGCTTATTCTTTTCTTTCTCTCTGCTCTATCTCTGCTTATTCTTTTCTTTCTCTTCATTCTATCTCTGCTTATTCTTTTCTTTCTCTTCATTTTATCGCTGCTTATTCTTTTCTTTCTCTCTGCTCTATCTCTGCTTATTCTTTTCTTTCTCTTCATTCTATCTCTGCTTATTCTTTTCTTTCTCTCTGCTCTATCTCTGCTTATTCTTTTCTTTCTCTCTGCTCTATCTCTGCTTATTCTTTTCTTTCTCTGCACTCTATTTCTGCGTATTCCTTTCTTTCTCTCTGCTCTATCTCTGCTTATTCTTTTCTTTCTCTCTGCTCTACCTCTGCTTATTCTTTTCTTTCTCTTCATTCTATCTCTGCTTATTCTTTTCTTTCTCTCTGCTCTATCTCTGCTTATTCTTTTCTTTCTCTCTGCTCTATCTCTGCTTATTCTTTTCTTTCTCTTCATTCTATCTCTGCTTATTCTTTTCTTTCTCTCTGCTCTATCTCTGCTTATTCTTTTCTTTCTCTTCATTCTATCTCTGCTTATTCTTTTCTTTCTCTTCATTTTATCGCTGCTTATTCTTTTCTTTCTCTCTGCTCTATCTCTGCTTATTCTTTTCTTTCTCTTCATTCTATCTCTGCTTATTCTTTTCTTTCTCTCTGCTCTATCTCTGCTTATTCTTTTCTTTCTCTCTGCTCTATCTCTGCTTATTCTTTTCTTTCTCTGCACTCTATTTCTGCGTATTCCTTTCTTTCTCTCTGCTCTATCTCTGCTTATTCTTTTCTTTCTCTCTGCTCTACCTCTGCTTATTCTTTTCTTTCTCTTCATTCTATCTCTGCTTATTCTTTTCTTTCTCTCTGCTCTATCTCTGCTTATTCTTTTCTTTCTCTCTGCTCTATCTCTGCTTATTCTTTTCTTTCTCTCTGCTCTATCTCTGCTTATTCTTTTCTTTCTCTGCATTCTATCTCTGCTTATTCTTTTCTTTCTCTCTGCTCTATCTCTGCTTATTCTTTTCTTTCTCTCTGCTCTATCTCTGCTTATTCTTTTCTTTCTCTGCATTCTATCTCTGCTTATTATTTTCTTTCTCTGCATTCTATCTCTGCTTATTATTTTCTTTCTCTGCACTCTATTTCTGCTTATTCTTTTCTTTCTCTTCATTTTATCTCTGCTTATTCTTTTCTTTCTCTCTGCTCTATCTCTGCTTATTCTTTTCTTTCTCTGCACTCTATTTCTGCTTATTCTTTTCTTTCTCTTCATTCTATCTCTGCTTATTCTTTTCTTTCTCTCTGCTCTATCTCTGCTTATTCTTTTCTTTCTCTCTGCTCTATCTCTGCTTATTCTTTTCTTTCTCTCTGCTCTATCTCTGCGTATTCTTTTCTTTCTCTTCATTCTATCTCTGCTTATTCCTTTCTTTCTTTCTGCTCTATCTCTGCTTATTCTTTTCTTTCTCCGCGTTCTATCTCTGCTCATTCTTTTCTTTCTCTGCATTCTATCTCTGCTTATTATTTTCTTTCTCTGCATTCTATCTCTGCTTATTCTTTTCTTTCTCTCTGCTCTATCTCTGCTTATTCTTTTCTTTCTCTTCATTCTATCTCTGCTTATTCTTTTCTTTCTCTCTGCTCTATCTCTGCTTATTCTTTTCTTTCTCTTCATTCTATCTCTGCTTATTCTTTTCTTTCTCTCTGCTCTATCTCTGCTTATTCTTTTCTTTCTCTCTGCTCTATCTCTGCTTATTCTTTTCTTTCTCTGCACTCTATTTCTGCTTATTCTTTTCTTTCTCTTCATTCTATCTCTGCTTATTCTTTTCTTTCTCTCTGCTCTATCTCTGCGTATTCCTTTCTTTCTCTCTGCTCTATCTATGCTTATTCTTTATTTCATGACCCCTTGAAGTCTTAACTACTGCTGGTTAACATGGCAGATTGCCTGTGCTCATTTTCACTTGTATTGTACTGTGTTTATGAACTCATGCACAGCGCTTTGGCTTAAAGCGCTATATAAAACCCAAATAAAACCCAAAAACTAAAATACAAATACAAAGTGGAGAAATGGTGAAAAGAGTTGAAAAAAGTAGAGGAACTGTTAAGAAAAAAAATAAAAGTAGTGGAACTGCGCGCCTGACCGTTCCCGCTCACTTCGACCACTGAGCGGCGTGCAGTGTCTTGGTAGGGCCTTGTTCTACGGGTCCCCTCGTTCAGGAGGGCCCCTGGTGTGCACCCTGAGATTGCGGGAGGGGCTGGCATGAAGACATCTGCGGCGGGCCTTATTAGGGAATAATCGGCAGAAGGCAGGGCGCGTGAAGGGAATTCTGAAAGCACAGCTGGAGATGGTCAGAGCCGGCGACTCTGATATCTTGCCACTAATCTAATTAAGCATCGGGTCGTGGCTTCATTGAATGGGGGGTGCAGAATGCCCCCCTGCCACGTGCAGCTTTGTGCGCAGGCTCATTGTGGGGGCAGTAATCCTCCTCGAGGCGGCCCCCAATGATCAGAGCGGCCCTAAGCTGTCCATTAGCCTCAGCGTTAACGCTTTGATTTGCGGGAGCCCCTCGGAGTGGGGTCTGGGCAGGGCGAGCTTTGATGCTCCACGGACAGGCTGGGTAGGAGGGGGCGCTGGGGGAGGGGAGGTGAAAGCACACTCACGTGCACAAGTCACGCCGAACATTCCCACATCCTTACAGGAGAATATGTACGCGTTGGGCTGCGTTTGCAAAGCGATCAGCTGTTGAAGTGGGCCTTGATGCAAACATGCAACCTGGAGCAGCAATGCATGCGCAGCCCAGCAGAGTGTTGCATACGCTGCACGCATGCAAGCTGGAGCAGCAATGCATGCGCGGCCCAGCAGAACACTGCATATGATGCACACGTGCAGCCTGGAGCAGCAATGCACGTGCAGCCCAGCAGAGTGCTACGTATGATGCACACGTGCAACCTGGAGCAGCAATGCATGCACGGCCCAGCGGAAGGCTGCATATGATGCACACATGCAGCCTGGAGCAGCAATGCATGTGCAGCCCAGCAGAATGCTACGTATGATGCACACGTGCAACCTGGAGCAGCAATGCATGCACGGCCCAGCAGAAGGCTGCATATGATGCACACATGCAGCCTGGAGCAGCAATGCATGTGCAGCCCAGCGGAATGCTACGTATGATGCACACGTGCAACCTGGAGCAGCAATGCATGCGTGGCCCAGCTGCATACGATGCACACATGCAACCCTGGAGTAGCAATGCTTGCGTGGCCCAGAAGAGTGTTGCATGCGATGCACACATGCAACCTGGAGTAGCCCTGCATGCGTGGCCCAGCAGAATGTTGCATGCGCTGCACAGATGCAACCTTGAGCTGCAATGCATATGCAACCCAGTGGAACGTTGCATATGATGCACGCATGCCATCTGGAGCCGCAATTCATGCGCAGCCCTGCAGACCATTGCATATGGTGCACACATGCAATCTGGATCAGCAATGCATGCGCAGCCCGCAGAACATTGTATACGGTGCACACATGCAACCTGGAGCAAAATGTGTGCGACCCAGCGGATCGCTGCATACAATGCACACATGCAACCCTGAAGCAGCAATGCATGTGCAGCCCAGCAGACCATTGCATACGGTGCACACATGCAATCTGGAGCAGCAATGCATGCGCAGCCCCGCAGAACGTTGCATATGGTGCACACTTGCAACTTGGAGCAGCAAGGCGTGCGCGGCCCAGCGGAGCGGTGCATATGATGCACAAATGCAACCCTGCAGCAGCAATGCATGCGCAGCCCAGCAGACCATTGCATACGGTGCACACATGCAATCTGGAGCAGCAATGCGTGCGTGGCCCAGCGGAGCGTTGCATACGGTGCACACATGCAACCCTGGAGCAGCAATGCATGCGCAGCCCAGCAGAATGTTGCATAAGAAGAGACGCTATAGTAGCAGGAGCACAGCAGAGAGCATTCGCAAGCCTGGATCCTGTGTCTGTGGGGGGTGGGGCTCTCCCACGGTTCCAACCGTATGCATCCACATAAAATGGCCACAGGAACTTCTCACTGTTGCATCACAACCAGCCCCTTCCCACGATATTCATTCATCGCGATGCAGAACAGCTCGTGCTTGGCCCATGTTATGGTATGTTTTGTGAATGTGTGAGGAGTGGCAACTGAGCAGCACCCACCCAGTCAGGCGCCCAGACATACATGTATGTGCACACACAAGCACACACACACACGCGTACATACACTTATAGACATATTATTGTGATTATTTATTTTTTGCAAACAAATTCCGACCTGATCGCTTTCTAAGATTCTCACCCCAGTCCGTCTCAAACAGTTCCCCCTCGTTTCTTCTATGCAAACATTCCATCTTCCACAGTAATATCGGTTTTTGAAAGAAAGTTCTTACCGGCATCGTCCCATTCATTTAAAACCCTACAGCCTCACCAAATGTGCTCACTAATGACCTGAAATAAAGAATTACAAGGTGGCGCCAGAGACATGGGGCCTGGTACATGAAATCTGTTGCAGGTTTCAAAGTGACTTTGCACTACGGAGACAAACCCTGATTCATGGAACTGTGCAAAGTGTATTTTTGCATTGTAAAGTCAGTGAGTGCAAAGTTCATTTTGCACGGCAAAAATACACTTTGCACAGTTGCATGAATCAGGGTCTGTGTCGGCAGTGCAAAGTCACTTTTAATTGTGCAAAACATTCCATCAATCGAGCCCTTTGAGGATGGCTGCATAGTTTGTTAGTGTAGGAAGATCCAACTCCTGTCGTAGAGCTTGGATCGAGCTTCCCTCTGGCAGGGACAGAGTCTTCCTGTGCAAAGCAGTCCTTTCTACTCCGTAGATCAATCTGGGTTCAATTCTTTGCTACATCCCAATCTCAAGCCAGGATCGGTCACTATCCATCCGGTGAAATTACCATTACGATCCAATCTAATTCTAATTCTAGTATTTGAATGCATTTCAATTAAGATATTAGAAAGCTCGACAATGAAGGTAAGCACGATGCGCAGATCCAATGTTTTGTTTTCAAAGTCCATAGGAAAAATCGTGCTCAATGGCTTCTGTGCACAATTTATTACTCGTAGAACAGCCGACACGTGTTTCAACCTATCTGGTCGTTATCAAGGCTGTACATTTATCCAAATTATAACAAAAACTAGAATTATAGTCGAATATACAGGTGAAAAGACATAACCAGGTAGTATAACATCCAAATTATGAAAAGGCCATACACATTGAAAAGCAAAGGAAATATCATAGCAGTGTTCAGTGTGAGGTTGAAGCCCAAGAACAAAAACAAAACAGAATTCCAGTCAATGGGAACTCATTGGTCATCATTAACACAGAAAAAGCATGATTTGAAAATGCGCAGACTCCTCAAGCCTGTTCAAACTTGCGTCCAAACATTGGCACCTCTTACATCTGGATCCAGATTTAAAACATCATACACATCTGTGATGCCCAATTCTGTTTTCACCAAAGCCAATACTCTCTGTAACAGACTCAGTCCTTCCTTTTTTGATCCCTCCAAGACAGTAAGACATGCAACATGGTTACAACAACCAGGGGGTTTCTTTAAATGTGGCAATTGCAACCAGTGTCAACATGCTCATCCTAGTTGTCAGATTGCAATTAAAGATTTCATTAATTGACAATCCAAATGTGTTGTTTATGCAATTATTTGTGTCTGCAATAAACTATAAATAGGAAGTACGATCAGGCAATTGAGAATCCGCATTGGAGACCATCTTTCAAGTCTCAACAAAACTGGTGTTAACTTGCCACTAGCTTTGCATTGGCCAATGCAACATCAATTAGCCAATTAATCAGATGTAAGCTTTTTGGCTCTGGCAAGAGCCTCACTCAACAAACGTGCTGGCAATCTCTGCATGAAACTTGCAGGCAGCTTGAATGTAAGCTTATCTGCCATTTTAGATGCACCACCGTCGGCCTTAATTCGGGTGACGTCACATGCACACGTATTGTGGATGACATCAGTGCGCGTCATTTGTGTGCAGCCCGCGGTATATGTAAACTTGTCCTGGTGTTCACTAGGGGCACCAGTGGAAGGGTGCCAACGCAGCAGGCCCACACATTATCTAACACCTGTGGTATCAACTAGCGCACTGCACTCTAACGACCCCCAGATCTTCTTTATCAATGAAGATATTAAGTAAATTCTCTGGGCAATCAGCATCCCTCAGTTTACACCACAGCTTATTTGTATTAGCACAGTGGAAAGCTTGCAACAAATCTAGAAAATCGAAGAATATCGGTTTATTGCAAGCACTGCCTATCTTAGATAAGAGGTGCAAAGTCAGACAGTTTAGAGATGTGCCCAAAACCTTTTCTGAACCCGGCTTGTACGACGTCCACTCCCCCTACTCTATTGGCCCATCCTTCCAAATCCCTCCAAATTAGGACCGAAAATGTTTTGCTACTGGCATCCAGTAAGGAAATTGGTCATTATACTTCTTTGCTGGTAACAACATCCTTGACTTGAGGATATTGCTTTGTGAGTCCAACAACTGTCTCACCTGTAATAGTGTGGCACCTCTCCTCCACGGTAAGGAACGATCCAACATTTCACCTATCAAGTTTAGATACAGGTGCAGTTACATGGCATTTGGCGGAAACAATATCGTTTGCGGTAGTCCTCCTGTCATTTACACCTTGAGAACTACTCACAAACACCGCCAGCAAAAAATTCCATCCTGGATCGTTCATAATCTGGCAGGAGTCGGCATTTACAACATCCAGTACATCTAGAATTCTCAATGCGGTGAGTACAGATCCCTGTCATGATCGTTAATAGAAGCCCCTTCTCCCAATTCATCGGCTGCATCTGGATATATGGTTAAAATACTCAAATCTAATGACAGATTCGACAGATCCCTGAGAGTGTTTGCAGGTTTCAGATAGTAGATAAAGGCCTGCTTCCCAGAGAAGGGTTTCTTAACCCCTTTTTTAAGTCTAGAATTAGGCTCCTTTAAGGAATTAATCTCAGAGACTGTCAGTGACCCGAGATTTGCCACACCCCCATCTCCAAGTTTTCCGCACTCATCTCCTCGGCAGGTTGGGCTACACCAACTGGGTTATAACAAGCGTCCACTCCTGTTAGACCTTGTAATCAGCGTAAAAACCTTCCTGAACCCTTGTTTATAACTTTGGTGATATTTTTCATATTTTTTGATTTTTTAATCAATGTAACTTGCTGTGTTAACTTGTTATTGTCATTTCTATGATTTTTATTTTGAACAGTGGTTTTAGTTTTTCTTTGGGTGGCCGGCCTAACTGTAGACCCGTCACTCAACAGTACGATATCTTGTAGTATTCATAATGTGTTAACAATCGCTTTCATGCCTGTACCATGTAACTAAGTTATTGCAAGTAACAGCGCCTCAATGCCCCTGGGCTTCTTGCGCACTATATAAATATAAAAAAATAAATAAATAAATTAAGTCTGAACCCGAACGCCAGGTATCGGAGAAAGAACTCAAGGGTTCATTGACATTACAGGACGCAACAAGCGTCACGGCTCTACTCGGGCCATCATTCCCTATGTCTTGTTTATAAAGGTCACCTGCTGTATCATCAGTTATGCCCCCGACAGCTTCATTTAAATTCTGCTAACACATCGCCACGGCCTCCATTAACAACAGTAAATAAAATTACATTGTGAAACCTAGGCCTTTCTCCCTCTATTCAGGAGTCTCAAATGTGGGTGTTTTCTCGCCTGTCTTAACTGTGCAATTTGTTAGCTCTGTAAGCCAGGGTGTTGTTCATCCTGTCCTATCATGCAACTTCCTGCCTCTCGCTCCTTATCTGCCTACTCTAGTGCCCTCCTCCATTACCTCCCCCTCACCCTTCCACCTCTCTCCTCTCCCACCTACTCTATGGTGCTCTCTGTCTCTTCTATCTTCTCTAACTCCTTCTCTATTGACTATCCTGCTCTCCTCACTAAATCTGGTAGGAATAAGTTTAAAAAGGACATCCTGGTCTCCAACCCAGGCCTCCCTACCGCTGACACCTACACCAGTGCCTCCTCCAAGGAAACTCTCACCGACACCCTCTTCGTCGTTCCTTCCCCCGACCTATGGACCCTTCATATGGTCTCTGTGCTCTCTCCCTTCTCCTCTTCTCCCATTAATGGTGGCACCCGCTGGGATGTCCTCCGGGCCTCCTTCCATTCCTCAAAGGTCATCATTAATGTTTACTCGAACGGGACCGTCTTGGTCCAAGGCCCTCACGCCAACCTTCACCTCTTTGATAGACGCTTCCCGCGCCACATCAATTTCCTCTGTTCTCCTGCTGTCCCCTCTCTCCCCCTTTCCTTCGCAACCTTGCCTTCTCCTTCCCCCTCTGCCCCCTCTCGGGCTCATTCTACACCTCCGAAGGACGTACCACTGATCTGTACCCCTCCCTGGAAGTACTTCAAGGATGGCAACCTTCTCCATATTGCCACTCTAAACACTTGCTCTGCTGTCAAACACTCCTCTGATATCTGCCGCCTTCTGGAAGAACTTGACCTCAACATCCTCGGTCTCACCGAGACATGGTTCATGGCCAGCTCTGTCACTAGCTTTAACACGCTTCTACCTGACGACTACAAGATCCTCTCAGCGCCAATATCCAACCGCTCTGGAGGGGTTGTTGCCCTGATCTTTCCTGGGTGGATTTCTGCCTCTGTCACTCCCACGCAAGCCTACACCTCTTTTGAAAGCCTTGTCTGCAGACTCTCTCTCTCGCCTAGCCGTTCCCTTACTGTGGTCGCCTGATCAGATCTCCTCCTTCCTCTCTGAGTGGGCGGACCTCTCCTCCTCACTCATGGCCTCGACACTCAACTCCTCCTTCTCAGAGACTTCAACATCCACCTGGATGCCTCCGGTCCTTCCTCTGGACTCTTTTTCGACCTCTGCGAATCTCTCTCACTCACTATTCTCCCCTCTGGCCCAACTCGCTCTGCAGGGCACACTCTGAATATTCTGATCTCCTCAGACCTTCCCCTCTCTGTTCCTCTCTCCACTACTCTCACCTGGAGAGATCACTGTCTCCTCTCCTCCCGCCTCACCGCCCTACTCCTCAGGCCAAGCCACTTCCATCATTGCCACCCACCTTCTTGGTCATCTGACCCATGAAGCGCGTGTTAGCTGAGGCTTTTGCCTCCACCTTCTCACCCCCCCTCCACCTCTGGCTGACTCTCACCCTGACACAGCTCTCTCCACGCTCCACTCTGCTATATCTGATACTCTTGATATCCTGCCCCTGTCATGAGAATCCGCCTGATGCCCAACACCAAGTGCAACTCGTGGTATGACTCAGACCTCGTCACCCTAAAATGCAAGTGCAGGGTGGCCGAGTGGAAATTGCGTGCTTCATGTACATACTCTGACAAACTGGCCTGCCGCCTGCTGAAAAGACAATACCGGCTCCTAACCAAGAAGAGAGCTCATATCCAAGCCCGCATCTCTGTGGCATCTCACAACTCGGCTGAACTCTTTAAAATCTGCAAAGAACTGGCCAATCCTGCAGCAGTCTCTACGCCCCCCATCCCCGTCCCTTCCCAGGCCCTCTGCACGGCACTGACCTCTCATTTCGTCTCTAAAACCCAGGACATCATGTCCTCACTCTCTGCCTATCCCCACCCTTCACCTACTCCATGCTCTTCCTCTGGCCCTCCTACAGTCACCCCTCCTCCCTCCTTCTCTTCCTTTCCCCCTTTCTCTGCCGATGAGGTTTCTAGACAAGTCCGATCTATGAAAGTCTCGTCGAAACAGGTTCTCCCCTGTTCCTCCAAAACTATCAAGGACCACATTGACTCCCTGGCTCCTGTCCTGGCTGACCTCTACAATCACTTCTTTACCTCTGGAGTCTTCCCATCCCCCCTTAAGCACTCCCTTGTGCACCCCCTTCTTAAGAAACCCTCTGCCGACCCCTCCTGCCCGGCTAACTATCGCCCAATCTCCATCACTCCCTTCCTGGGCAAGCTCCTGGAGAAACTGGCCATCTCCCAGCTTAATCTCCACACTGAATCTGTTGGTTGTCTTCATGACCATCAGTCTGGCTTCAGAGCTGCCAGAAGCATGGAAACTGCTCTCCTGAACATCTGTGAGGACCTGCTCTCCAATCTTGACTCCAACACCCCTTGCTTCCTCATCCTGCTGGATCTCTCGTCTGCCTTTGACACTGTCAGCTATGCCATCCTGCTGAACAGTCTCCGTGATAACCTGGGTATCACCGGTCAGGCTCTGGCGTGGCTGACTTCTTTCCTCTCTGACCGACCCTCCCAGGTCCAACTTGGGTCCTTCCTCTGCGCTACCTTTTTCTCTACCTGTGGTGTCCCCCAGGGATCTAACCTCTCTCCCTGGCTGTTCAACCAATACCTGGTACTCCTGGCCCAGTGCATCACCGCTCTCTGTCCCAACTTTCAGTGCTATGCGGATGACACCCAGCTCATCTTCAGGCTACCCTCGGCCTCCTCCTCTACTTCCCTCATCCCCTACTGTCTTTCTGCTATCCAGGAATGGTGTGCTGCCAATGACCTCTGCCTTAATGCCAGTAAGACTGAGATTCTACTCATCGGCACACCCACTCCCTCCTTCCCTGCAGCTCTCTGGCCGGCCTCCCTAGGCCCTCTTCCCGTTCCCACCTGCAAAGCCACAAACCTCGGGGTAATCCTCGACTCCACACTCTCCTTCTCTCCTCATATCTCTGACGTCTCCAAGAAGTCACACTACCAGCTGCACCTCCTCACAGCTATTCTGCCTTTCCTGTCCTTCCCCGAGAAGCTCACTGTCTCCTGAGCCCTGGTTCTCTCTAGGCTGGACTATTGCAACAGCCTCTATCTAAATCTGCCTGCTTCTACTCTGCGCCCTCTGCAACTCATCCACAACAGGACTGCGAGACTTGTCCTTGGCCTCAAGCCCAGGGATCGTATCTCTCCAGGACTGAAATCTCTGCACTGGCTCCCAGTGGCACAGAGGATTAAGTTCAAAGCCCTCTGCATCGTCCACAAGGCCTTCTGTGGTCTGTGGCCTCAATACCTCCAACTCTCTGTTCCGAAGTATCTTCCTTCTCGAGCTCTTCTCTCATCTGCCTCCAACTCCCTCACGGTCAGTCGCTTCTCCAAGCAACAAGTTGGCAGTAGATCTCTCTCCTCGGCTGGTACCTCCCTCTGGAACAGCCTCCCTCTCTCCCTTAAACTTGAGGAGAACCATCTCTGGTTCCGGAAAGACCTCAAAACCTATCTCTTTGCTTCTGCCTTCTCTCCTCCTCTTCTCTGCTGACCCCTGGCTGAAACCGGAACTGCACTGGCTACCTGGACACCCTTCTGATCCCGGGCCCAGGTCCCTCTACTGCCAGCGTCACACACCTGCACTGCCCAGCTGGCAACCCCTGCACTTGGGGGCTGTTTCTGTAGCCCTTCAGTCCCCACCAGCCCTTGACACCTGGTGTCTGCACTTACCCTTGCACTTGCCACTTGCTGGCTGTTACCTTATTTATATTATCTATTACCATGTACTGCACTGTCCCTTCCCCCATCCCATGCACTTACGCAATCTGAATGACACCTGGCCTAGTAGGATCGTTTTATTTCCCCTTGTTCCCCTCCCTTGCCTCGTTGCGCCTTGAAACACTTGTGTATGGGTGCGTTATAAATGCATTATCATATCATATCATAACAACAGGATTTCCAACACTTATCACAGACTGTAACAGTTCCTTACACAAAGGCAAAGGGGTAGGTTTCACCAATTCAAGAATGAAACCTTCCAAAAAAGTTAACTTATTTAAAATCGTCACCATATTGGTATTGGAGTTAGTATAGTCCTCGTGCAAAAACTCAAAGGACTTAACCAAGTTTGTTAATGTAAAACTCAAAGCACTCAAAACCGTTGAAGACGCTACATCCATCATCTCCTTTGTGGTTGTTGGCGCGAAATTTCTGGCCTCAGAATCATTATTTATAGTTTTGTGGGCAAAAAAAGAAGGCCCGTCCAGTCTTGAGGAATCGGATACGTATAGTGAGGGAGAATGGGGCACCCGCGATGGGGGAACATACTGGGGAGACCCCACAGCCAGTTCCTCTCTCTCCACCCCACAGTCAACGCTCTTCCCGGGGCGCTGTCGCTTCAATAATCCCACTGGGGTTCAGATCCCAATTGGAGGGCTCTGTGGGGGAGGTGCACTGGTCTCCGGAGCCAGCATATCACAGCGACTGTCCCGACTGAGACCAACCCTTTACATTGGTGGCCTATCAGGTAGAAGTATTCGCAATAGTGGACAAAGTGGTCCTGGCCTCACTTCGGGGCAACAAGCTCCTGGGCCAAAGCCCCTCCCAGATGGGCATTCAGAAACTTACTAGGGTCATACGCCACCTTACTGAGTAGCACATGCATCTCGTTGCGGGCCAAAAACAGACCAGTTTACAGCCTCACCAACGTGTACACCTGGTCGATAAATTAAAAAATCAGCCAAGGACTAGGTCTGGGGCCCCAGGTGTAAGTAAAATAATTCACCGTCAAAAGAAGAAGTCAACAGGAGACCCTCCGCAACTCCCGCTAGTGCGCCTGTTGATGGCGGCCTTCATGAGTATCCACTTGAGAAAGGTACGCCCCTCGGAGCCCCCACGGACCACCACAGACCACTCGATCACCAGTCCATTCGACGATCCAAGGATCCTCCAAAGAACGGGCTCCTCCCAAAAGTAGATATGGTGGAAAGACTGCCAGTAACTCTCTTCCACAATGGCAGTAAGCAGCACAGCCACCACAGACCCCTGGATCACCAGTCCACACGTATTCACCCGCGCACCAGAATACCGTGGATTGTGGCTCCCTTCTCCGCTCTAACGGGGTCACACTCCTGGATACTCCTTATGGTGTTGCTACTAGTGGCATCAACAGCACTTTGGGACTTTTGTTTAGTAACCGTTACTTGGTTCTTCCCGTCACTACATGATGAAAGGTTTTGTGAGAGCAGGTCCAAGAGCCTTTATTCAATGGCGAAGCGCAGGTGTTAAAATCATCTGCTCTTCTTTTTATTTTCTGCCACTGGCAGACATTTCTGAACACTGGGTGTGCTAGGGAATGGCTGGATTCATTTCTGTGGTAAGATGTGCTGGCGCATGTGTACTTCCTGCTTCCTATTTATTCTGCACGGGAGCAGGAGGGCCGTCATGGAAGGGGTGTCTGGACCAGGACCGCAAGTAAGAAAATGCATTTATTTGTGTATGTAAGTTTGTATGCATGCTAGTGTTTGTATCTGTTAGTGTGTGCATGAGAGGGACAGGGGGTGAGGGCAGTGGTACTAGGGCATGGAATTGTTTTACTAGGATTCAAGGGGAGAAGCAAACATGATAAGTGTTATTATGTGGCAAGAGTGGCCAATGTTGGTGTGCCAGTCTGCATTTATGTTCTGATTGTGACATGGCATGTTTTAATGAGCTAGTTACAACAAGGGGGGCACAGAAAAGTACAATGTGCAGGGTGCGGCCCTGACAGGTTAGTGTTTTAACACAAAAAGGGTGGCGCAACACACAACTATATGTGGTTTAGAGGGGGCAGTGTGGAATTCCCTCAAACTCAAGAGAAAGAGCATGCACAGTGAAGAAGGAGATACTGGGTCGGTAGGAAGGACAGAAAGATAGATGGGAACGCACTTGCTGTCCCTGCCTAGTCCCAAAAAGGGAAGACTTTCCTTAGAAAACGCTGGAACCCTTACAAAAAGGGGACAGTAAAAGATGGCACAGAGAAATCATAACAATTAAGGAATTGCTAGACTCCTGCATGTCCCAGGTCACTGGTATCCTCTTAGAGGGCGAAATAGGTGTTTAAAAAGAGTACACACCTCGGGCTAAGAAAAAGGGGGTCGATCTGTCTACTATGGGGTCCAAACTACTTTAATATCCCACAGCCAGGTCAAGCCATCCCAAAGTAGCTCTAATTAAGAACTAGAGACGAAGCTCAAAAAAGGTGCTGCGGGTTGTGAATATTATTCTGCAGCAAGTACTCCCTAGTTGGGGTGAGATAGGTTTCAAAGTGAAAACAAACAAGGCCCACAGTACACGTCCAAAAAGATATTAGGTAGTTGAACGGGGCGTGGGGCAATAAAAAACATATACAAGGTTGTTCATGATATAGGTAGCGCTAGGTTTGGCCTCCACCATGTAACAACCACTGTCATCTATACTTCTGTCCTTCCTACCGACCCAGTATCTCTTTGGTCACTGTGCATGCTCTTTCTCTTGAGTTTGAGGGAATTCCACACTGCCCCCTCTAAACCACATATAGTTGTGTGTTGCGCCCCCCTTTTTGTGTTAAATTGTTTTTTTTTTAATGAGCGTCAAGAGAAAAGCAAATATGATAAGTGTTCTTGTGTGGCTAGACGGGCCTACTTTGGTACAACCAGTCTGAATATATTTTCTGACATGACATTCCATTCTTTAGTGGCTTCAAGGCTAAAACAAGTTTAGTGAGTTTTGTACGTGGAAGACTGGCTTATAGTAGTGGAGCTAGTCTTTAAATGTTTTCTTATTGTGGCTTGGCTTTTTTAATGGCAGAGCCAACTGTGTTATGTTCTTACATGGAGATACTGGCATATATTGGCAGAGCCAGCATGGACATGTTTTCTTGTAGTATCATTACTGTCATTACGCGCAAAGTACACGTGCATATTTTCTGATATGGGAATGACTGGCATATATTGGCAGAGCCAGCATGGACATGTTTTCTTGTAGTATCATTACTGTCATTACGTGCAAAGTACACGTGCATATTTTCTGATATGGGAATGCTGGCAGATGATGCCATCGATTTAGAGCTGGACCCTGCAGGTGGCGGTGCAAAGCTCACTTCAAAGCACTGCCCTGAAACCGTAAGCGGCATTTCAGATATACACCACTTTCTTCTTGTGTACGTCAACCTTCTAAATATCGGGGAAATCATTCCCACGCCGTGCCACTGGAGTAGGAGCAGGCGTTACAACAAGAAAACAAGCTTTGTGTCTTGTTATGATAAGGCATTTATTATAACTTTGGTTCTAAGGGTAAAAAGGGACGGTATTTCATATACGGTGTCTTTTTACTGCCCACCAAATCATAAGGCCTTTTTGTGAATGTACCACGATACGTCTTTTAATGTTTACCTCCGCCCTAAAGACATTTGTAAAAAGTGTCTATTACACACAGTGTGAACATAGCTATATCTCCATTAGCCTTCAAAATAAGCAACAAAAACCTCCTGGGAGAAGTCGAGGGTGGGGGACTAGCATACATGCCAACATTCTGTGACCAAAAATCTGTAGGAATCTTAAAGTTTCAAAAATAGTCAGGCGAGGAGGTAATGATAGGAATAGGGCGCGTCAGCAGCCCATTGTCATTGAATGAGCCCGCCGCCGCGGGTGCATTCAATGACAATGAAGCGCCTGCCACGCCTTCTGCCACCACGCCAGCTCGGGGGAGCCCTTGAAAGACTCCCCCGAGTTGGCGTGGTGGGGGGCTAATGGCGCCTTTTGTGAAAGGCACCCACGGCAGGGGGCGCCCTTAGCCCACCGCCGTGGGTGCCTTTTACATTGAAAGCCTGCATGACGCGCCTTCTCCCGCTACGCCAGCTCGGGGAAGTCCTTGAAAGTCTCCCCCGAGCTGGCGTGGTGCGGGGCTAATGGCGCCTTTTGTCAAAGGCACCCTCGGTGGAGAGGCGCATTTAGCCCACCGCCGTGGGTGCCTTTGACATCAAAATCCTGCATGCCGCGCCTTCTCCCACTACGCCAGCTTGGGGGAGCCCTTGAAAGACTCCCCCGAGCTGGCGTGGGCAAAAAAAAAATGTTTTAAAAAAAAAACCTTTTTTTTTTTTTTACAAAAAAAATCGGTATTTGGTGCCAATAAATCGGTAGGCGGTAGGACTGCTTAAAAAGCGGTATCCTACCGCCTAAATTGGTAGGGTTGGCAAGTATGGACTGGAGGGTGAGCAAGGAGGTGTTGGCCTCTCAAGGGCCCGCCACCTCATTGCCTTACCGTGCAGTGCACCGAGAGGTCATTAATGATCCTACTGTGCATTACTGTACGTGCCATGTACAGTATGTCCCAATGCTCTAACCAATCCATGTCTATTGCCTCCACGGCCCTCTTCCTCGTCTTAGTAATGTGTTTGTTTACATGTGTGAGGCACTGCATGCAGAGACACTGCAAGCATTATTTCAAGAAATCCTCACCTGCTACCATCAGTAGAGCATTTAACTTCTTAACACACAATGACCCTAAGATTTCCACATGCGGTAAACAGTAATTACCACATGAATAATGAGCCAGCATTGGCCACATGCATAATGAGGGCCTCAGTGTCGGGGTGTCATAGTGCAGTTTCATTACCTTTCTTTCAAAGTGTGTATTTGTGCAATGGTGAAATCAGAGTAAACTATGATGCTGGACTACCTGCCTAGAGCCATAGAGAGATATACATACAGTGGTACCCCCATACTCCACTCTATACATGCAGCTGTACCCCCATACTCCACTCTATGCATGCATCTGTACCCCCATACTCCGCTCTATACATGCAGGTGTATCCCCATACTCCACTCTATACATAAAGGTGTACCCCCATACTCCACTCTATGCATGCAGGTGTATCCCATACTGTACTATATAAGCACAGCTGTACACCCATACTCCACGCTATACATAAAGGTGTACCCACATACTCCACTCTATGCATACAGGTGTACCCCCATACTCCACTCTATACATAAAGGTGTACCCCCATACTCCACTCTATGCATGCAGGTGTATCCCCATACTCCGCTCTATACATGCAGGTGTATCCTATACTGTACTATATAAGCACAGCTGTACACCCATACTCCACGCTATACATAAAGGTGTACCCACATACTCCACTCTATGCATACAGGTGTACCCCCATACTCCACTCTATACATAAAGGTGTACCCCCATACTCCACTCTATGCATGCAGGTGTATCCCATACGCCGCTCTATACATGCAGGTGTATCCCATACTCTACTATATAAGCACAGCTGTACACCCATACTCCCCTCTATACATAAAGGTGTACCCCCATACTCCACTCTATGCATACAGCTGTACCCCCATACTCCGCTCTACATGCAGGTGTATCCCATACTGTACTATATAAGCACAGCTGTACACCCATACTCCACTCTATACATAAAGGTGTACCCCCATACTCCACTCTATGCATAAAGCTGTACCCCCATACTCCACTCTATACATGCAGCTGTACCCCGATACTCCACTCTATGCATACAGCTGTACCCCCATACTCCGCTCTATACATGCAGGTGTATCCCATACTGTACTATATAAGCACAGCTGTACACCCATACTCCACTCTATACATAAAGGTGTACCCCCATACTCCACTCTATGCATACAGCTGTACCCCCATACTCCACTCTATACATGCAGCTGTACCCCCATACTCCACTCTATGCATGCAGCTGTACCCCCATACTCCGCTCTATACATGCAGGTGTATCCCATACTGTACTATATAAGCACAGCTGTACACCCATACTCCACTCTATACATAAAGGTGTACCCCCATACTCCACTCTATGCATACAGCTGTACCCCCATACTCCACTCTATACATGCAGCTGTACCCCCATACTCCACTCTATGCATGCAGCTGTATCCCCATACTCCGCTCTATGCATGCAGGTGTATCCCATACGCCGCTCTATACATACAGGTGTATCCCATACTGTACTATATAAGCACAGCTGTACACCCATACTCCACTCTATACATAAAGGTGTACCCCCATACTCCACTCTATGCATACAGCTGTACCCCCATACTCCACTCTATACATGCAGCTGTACCCCCATACTCCACTCTATGCATACAGCTGTACCCCCATACTCCACTCTATACATGCAGCTGTACCCCCATACTCCACTCTATGCATGCAGCTGTACCCCCATACTCCGCTCTATGCATGCAGGTGTATCCCATACGCCGCTCTATACATACAGGTGTATCCCATACTGTACTATATAAGCACAGATGTACACCCATACTCCATGCTATACATAAAGGTGTAGCCACATACTCCACTCTATGCAGACAGGTGTACCCCCATACTCCACTGTATACATAAAGGTGTACCCCATAAACCATTCTATACATAAAGATGTACCCACATACTCCACCCTATGCATGCAGGTGTACCCCCATACTCCACTCTATACATGCAGGTGTACCCCCATACTCCGCTCTATACATAAAGGTGTACCCCCATACTCCACTGTATACATAAAGGTGTACCCCATAAACCATTCTATACATAAAGATGTACCCACATACTCTACCCTATGCATGCAGGTGTACCCCCATACTCCGCTCTATACATAAAGGTGTACCCCCATACTCCACTCTATACATGCAGGTGTATCCCATACTGTACTATATAAGCACAGATGTACACCCATACTCCACGCTATACATAAAGGTGTACCCCCATACTCCACTCTATGCATGCAGCTGTACCCCCATACTCCACGCTATACATAAAGGTGTACCCCATTACTTCACTCTATAGATACAGTGGTACCCCCATACTCCCCTCTATACATGGAGGTGTACCCTCATAGTCCTGTGCTCTAGCACCTTGAAGCGTCTTTTGTGCTAGATGAAATTACAAATAATGATCTCAGACCAAATAATCAGACAGACCCAAGGAATATGGCAAAGTACTACTTTATTGTCATTTAATAAAGTAGGGAGATATGACAAAGATCGGACTGATGCATGTTCACTCACAAAGCTGCTTTATTACATGGAGGTCTTATACACCAATATGCGTCATCTATGACGTCATTCTATGTGGCAAAATACAAAACATATCAAGGGAAGGGAGTGATGAAGGAAACATATCTACTTATAGAACATATAAGGATTAGTGCATCAATGGCTATCCCTTATATGTAGGGCACGCCTTGAACTACCTCTAAATACGTATAGTACTGATTACAGAGGACTAAACAGCAGTGGATTGGTCTATGCAACCTTGTGTGTTAGGTTGCCCCCCAACCCCATCGATTGGTTGGCATACTATCCCAAACATGGACATATAGCTCCTTAGCAGCACGTACGTGAAACAAAACTTAGGTGTTTGAATCCCGTCAGATTACTCCCCGTTTTCACAATTAGTCCATCATCTCTCATTGGTCGGCCATAAGCCGAAGTCTTCCATTTGTAGTTGACTTTGTTGCTGTTCACTGCCCTGGAACATTCAAGGGAGTGTGAGCACCCCACTATCTTCGTCTGAGGCTTAATGAATCATGTGTTAGCAGACCACAAATGTGTCCATTTCATCCTCTTATTTACTGCTATTTGATTCAATTATGGAGGGTGCACTTGCTCCTCTTGCCCTCTAGAGACTTGCTCACTCTACCTCAAATGAACTTTGCAGACTTTTAATTGACCAGCAGTTTGGCCTCATAGGTGTTTTCTTCATCTTCATTTATGAGGAATGTCCCACATTCAGACCGTATCCATGTAGCTCCCTTTGTGCTCTGTGCTTAACCCTTAAAACAGCATCCTTTATTCTGGGCCAACCTTGACTCATCGTTGGTTCTTCACAAGGAACCATTCTTCTGTGTCTCCTGATTCTACAGCCTTGGTCTGTCTCTGAGGTAGCTTGGTGGAATTCACACGAGCCATCGTCCCTTTTCCTGTATTGGCCGTCATTGCCACCTTACATATTCCTCTATAGCGAGCCTCTATATGTCTCCTTTCTACCTTGCATTACTGCGTGTTTACAGTTATTGGTGCTTCCGTTACATTGTTACTCTTCAGTATTTTCATATCATTTCAGCATAGGTTTATATATCTTCTTAATGACATCACCCTGCCTTCGTCAGATTTCACTTAACGTTCCATGACGTCCATAGGTGCGTGCTGACATCCTTCCGTGGCGCATCCTGCCACACTTTCCGTGTGAGGGTACATTCAATATGGCAGTCTGAGTGCATAGTGTCTCTCATACACGCGATGCAGTGTAGCAATGATGCAGGGTGTCCCTTCTAGAGCTTTTCTCTGTCACAATATGACGATGGTGAGGGGGCGGGAACTATTGAGAAGTGTCTACCTGCTCCTCTACACTGCACTCGATACATAAAGGGGTGCCCACATACCCAGGCGTGTACTACCGGCCCATCAGGATACCGGAAGGCATATGCGTGACGTAGGGCCTGCGCAAAGCGGGCTATGTGGTTCACAAGTTCTGGGGTCATGTGGCCCTGGAGCGTTAAAGAAAGAACTCATTAATGAGTAAAACTCCACTGGGGGCCCGGATTGTGTGTCATAGATTTACGGCCCCGCGCCCGCACAGAAGCTTCTAATCCGAGTGAATGGATGTAATAACGGACTGGTGGGGAGGGGGTCGCAGAGTGCCAGTCCTCGGTCTCCTTTCCCCGACTAACAAACATTGTTGTTCCTCGTCTACAAAACTTTGCAAAAAGCCTCGTGCTGCTGATTAGGGTCTGAAAGGGGATTCTCCGGGTTTATGCTGCCTGCTGGCCGGGCTCCATTTTCCTCTCTTTATTAGAGGAGCGGGATTTAGGGAGATATGAGGGTCCTGTGGAGACTGAGCCGTCGGAAGAATTCTTCAGTTCTGCCCCTGCTTGGATTAAGGCTGGGGTGGGACGTCTTCATTCCTTAATATGGAATAAAGCTTACACACACCACAGCCCGAATCCCCTGTGCAGGCCGGACTCCGGGCAACAGCCTGCAAGTACCCGCCCTGGGGCAGAAGCGGACCTGGGGTGAGTGTGTGCCCTCTACTGACACCCGGGGGTTCCTCTCTCACTAGAGGACCAAGGAGAAGACAAACTCGATCTGATGGACATTCTGTGGCTTATCTGTTCATTTGAGTTCTTTTTAATAGGGTCACACGTGCCACCTAAGACCACTTCTAAGCACTACAAAAAACATGGAGGCGAAGTGATGGGCGAGGGAGAGCGGAGGAGAATGTGAGGGCCCAAGGGGGGAGATTAGAGCGGACTGCAGCTGGTGCAACACGTCCCAGTCCTTGAAAGACAAGTGTGTGTCTGCAGAGGGCAGGGAGTGGAGTTAGTGCTGAGAATAACACCCGGACCCTTCACTGGCTCCCCAAGAGTTGGGTCCAGTAGAACATGCAATGCCTGGCCCAGGAAGTCACCCTGACAGGAAGGCAGCCTTAGGGGCGGGACCACAGTTCAACAGGAAAGAGCTAACATTTAGAACTCAATGCCCAAGAGACAGGACTACCCAACCTTCCAGAAATACATCCCAAAATGACTGCTCTCCCTAAAGCATGAAAGCACATGGACTCTGCGGGAGACTGGGACGTGGTCACTCAGGATGGCACTCCCAAGTAGGGCGGCCCACAAGCAGGGCACGCTTCATGGCTGCCACACAACCCAGGAGCAGCCAGGGCCTGCCAGCCTCACCGCCCTATCTCCCACCACTGCCCAACTAACCCGCAAACCCTCAACTTTCCACCTTATTCTCCCACGCACACTGCCTCGCCGGCCACTCTAATGCTGCCAACAGAAGAACCCACCAAAGCTCAGAGGCTGTCATCGGCAGGGGGTGGACGTGGAAAAAAGGAATTCATGGTACTCTGGCTGCATCCAAACAGGAGGGAGAGGGACGGGGGCCGGGGCAAGGGTGTGCAGTGGGGTTGGGGAGGTTCCCAGAGAATGCAAACTTTGCTGTGGCATGGAGCGGAGCACCTCCAGGCAAAAGGGCACCATAAATAACACAGAGGCAGGGTCAATTGCTTTCTTCCCTTACTCTTCGGCCAGTGAACTGCTGAGTGCAGTGAAACCCTTTGCGCATGTGTGAGTGCACACATCCCCATTGGTCTCTTTGTAGGGTGACCAGATAAAAAAATTAAACAACCGGAACAGGGCAGCTAACATAAAGGTAGGACTAACTCTTGGAAGTTCATGTTAATGTTAAACGATATTTGTACCGTGCACTATCACCACCGGAGTGGCCCCCTGGTGCTCTGGCGGCTCTGAAAAGGGAAGGGGGGGTGAGTTAGTGGGAATAAGCGGGATAAGTGCAAGAGAGCAGTGATGTGCCATTGGCAGCCTCAACCCGGTTAACACTGTTCGCTGGGCATGGGGTGTTTTCCGATCGGTAGCCGTCGTGCGCTGTTGTGCAAGTCTGTGTGGGTTGTTTTGTTGTTGCGGTGTAGTGAAGTTGGTGCAGTTTGTTGTTCTAAAGGGTTGTGGTTGTGTTTGGTTAGAGTTTGAGGGGTGTATGCAGAGGGGTGAGAGTGTTAGTGGAATGGTTTTTGGCATCGCTGTCTAGTAGCAATGTGCTAAATTTCCACGTTCTTTCTAGGTGTGGCGTGTGAACCTCTCTGCATTTCTATCTAGATCCGGCACAGGGCTATATTCACAATCCTTGCATATATGACACCCACCAATATTCACAACTGTGTCCAAATTCGGCCCCTGCCCACCTTTGAAACCTGCCTATATGTGAGGCAGGCATGTGTTCGCAATTCCATCCAAATCTGGCCTTGATAGCATTCCCGATGCGGTCCAGACGCGGCATCAGTCAGCAACCGCTACTCTATCCAGATGTGGCAATGGTCGGCATTCACCAACCCTATCCAGCTGCTCACGCAGGCTACCGCTCACAACCCCATCTTATTGTGGCACATGCCAACACTCGCAACTGCGTCCAGGCGCAGCACCTGCCATCATTCACAACTCTGTCCGGGCCCGGCGCATGCCAACGTCCACAACTCCGTCCAAATGTGGCAACTGCTGACATTCAGAATTCCATCTGAGTATGGTACTTGGTAGCGTTCATGGAGTGGGTGAGATTTTTGGATGGAGTTGGGCAGGGATGCTAATTTCTGTCCTCATGGGGTTGTCGCTTGTGTCTCATTCCACCTAGCGTCGGCTCTCTTGTTATTGTAGGAGTTTCCCTTAGTCTGTTCTAGGTATTTTCTGTGTCATAAATTCTGTTAACTTGTTCTTTGTGTTTCCTGTTTGATTGTTTAGTTATTTCAATTTGATTCTGTGGTGTTGAAGAGCCAGGTTTTTAGTAGTTTCCTGAATTGTAGGTGGACTTTGGTGTTTCTTATTTCTTTCGTGAGGTTGTTCCAGGTTTTTGTGTCCAGGTTGGAGAAGAAGGAGCCCCCTAGTTTTTTATTGAAGTATGGTTTTGGTTCCAGGTGGAGTTCATTGCTTGATCTGGGGGGTCTCATTGGCTTGTAGATTGTTATTTTCTTTTGTGGGAATTCCGCTCACCTGTCCGCTGATTGCCTTTTGTGTTATGCACATTGTTTTAAAGGTGATGTGATGTTTGACTGGGAGCCAATGCAGTGTTTTTAGGGCTGGAGTGATGTAGTCTCTTCTGGATAGTTTGAGGAGGAGTCTGGCTGCTGCATTTTGGATGTGTTGTAGTTTCTTCAGGAGGTATTCTAGTATCCCAAGGAAGCGGTTGTTTTCGTAGTCCATTCTTGACATGATGAGGGCGACGATTGTGAGTGTTTTGTGGGTGAAGGACAGGAAAGGTAAAATTCTTCTTGTGTAAAGAAGTAAGAAGCATGTCTTGATGATTGTGTTTATTTGTGGTTCTAAGGTTAGGGTGTTGCCTATCAGGACTCCCAGATTTTTTACTACCTTAGATGGTGTGGGCACGGTTCCCATTTCCGTCGGCCAGGGAATGTAGGTGTTGTTCTCTTGGTTTTTGGATATAATCATGATTTCTGTCTTTCCTGGGTTGATTTTCAGGTTGCTGGCGTTCATCCAGTTAAAGACTTCTTTTAAACATTCAATTAGGGTTGAGTGATCGGCTTGAGTGTCTTTGATGTTTGTAGATGACTTAAGTGTCGTCTGAATAGTTGTAGCATGTCATTTTGTATTTTTTGAAGATTCTGATTACTGGAGTCTGGTAGATGTTGAAGTATAGTGGTGATAGTGAGGATCCCTGTGTGCTCCACAGTTGTTAATTCGTGGAGTAGATTTGAAGGGTTTTATCCATATGGTTTCTGCTCTGTCTGCTAGGAATGATTTAATCCAGAGTAGTGACATGTCCGTTATACCTATACCATCCAATCTTTTGGTTAGGGTATCATGGCTTACTGTGTTGAACGCTGAAGAGAGGTCGAGCAGAATAAGAGCTGAGGTTGTGTTGGAGTCTGCATTTGTTTTTAGGTACCAGATGGATAGTAGTGTCGATACTGTTCCTCCTGCGGGTCTGAAACCGACTTGTGCTTTGTCTAGTAAGTGGTGTTTTTCCATGTTCTTGGGTTCATTTGGATACGTAAGTTTCTAGGAGTTTTGCCAGGTAGGGAATGTTTGAAATCGGTCTGTAGTTGGAAAGGTCTTCCAGGTCGCCACTTGTGTTTTTTAAAAGAGGTTTGATATATGCTGATTTGAAGGATCGTGGTACAATTCCTGTTGTGAGTAAAAGATTTAGGAGGTTTCTGTAGTATTCTGATGGCGTTCCTTGTACGACGATTGATTTGTAGATGTCAGAGGGGCAGGGACCCATGGGTGATCCCGCTTTCTTGATGTGTTTTACCAGTTTGATGAATGTCTCTACTGATATGTCAGGAATGTTTTGGAGTTCGTGCTGTGGCTCTTCGTTAGGTCCGGTTTGTTGAGTGTTAGGGTTCGTTAGTCTGCTTTGTGTGATTTGTCATATGTTGTTGATTTTGTTCTTGAAATGGTCCACCAGGTCATTGCAAAGTTTCTCTGAGGGGATTGGAGTGTTGTCGCATCCAGATGGGTTTCTCATTTCTTTTACGATGTTGAACATTTCTTTTTGTGTGTTGGTGGCATTGCTGATTCTGTCATCATAATGCCTTCTCTTTGCCTTTTGTGTTTCCTTCTTGTAGGCGCGGATTTGTTTCTAGATCAGTAATTTCTTGTCTTGGTTGTATTCTTTCCTCCATTCCAGCTTCTTGTTGTTCTTTTTCATGGTGATCAGTAGCGGTGTGCACCATTTTGCCATTGCCCTTTTTTTTGAGGGGGTGAATGGTTTTTCTGGGGCAATGTTTCCAATTGTATCAGCAATCCATTTGTGGAGTAGCTTCGCTTTCCCGTCTAGGTCTGCCAGCTCCAGTTCTGTAGATGAAGGTTTGGTCATCTCCAGTTGTTCCATTAGGTTGCTTGCTTTGACGGTTTTTCAGTGTATGTCAAGGCGCTACACTTCAGTAGCGTTTGGAGGAGAAGGGGGTTCAAGTGTCACTGTTCAAATGAACACATATTATAATTCATTTATAACAAAGTAACACTCTCCTAAGTTATGAAATGCAGAATTTCCTCTGTGTGGGATTCTGCATTCCTGCTGCCAGCTACAAAGACCTAGCACCAAAAACCGGGACCACTGCAGTTTCCATTGGGAACATAATCTGCAGAAAGGGGGAGAGAGCTCCAAATACCGGGTGAGTGCAGGCAAAACTGGGACTTCTGGTCACCCTATAGCTTTGTGTGTGCATCAGGGCTCTTTCCAGACACCCTTAACGGTGTCCTTTCCAGACACGAAAGGGTGGTTGGTGTGTGTGTGTGAGGACATGGAGGTGGGTGAGCAGGATCACAAACTTTAGCTCAAATTGGTGGATTGTAAGGTCTACAGTAATAATGTCTTATAGAGTTTACTTACAAAACACAAATTGAATAATAAAGCCACATGACAGCATCTAAATCCTTATAGCAACATGTTAAGCCAAAATAATATAATTGTGGCTTTAATTTTCCCACCCTGAATGGTAAACTATAAGTCCCAGAATGCAAGATAATGCCCACATGAAAAACCTAATTAACCTTAGGCACTTTCAGTGATTTAGACGTGTAATGAAAAAATAAATAAATAAAGATGATATGCAGATCCTTTGTCACAAACCTGTGGCTCGTCGTTATTGATAATATTGAAAACATTTGATTAGTGACTTAAAGCAACTTTTTTTCTACATTTCAACATAGTAGAGACATCAGGGATATCACCAATCTTCAATGGGCGCTTTGTGTTGCTGACTGTAACTATCTTGCAAGGTAACTGGTGCTTTGCAAGCTCCTTGAGCTGGAAATGTCCCATCATGCATAGGAAAGGCTCTGCCACTGGGGGCGGGGGGTGGAGGAGAGAGAGAGAGAGAGAGAGAGAGAGAGACAGACAGGCAGGCAGAATGACTGACTGTCAATGTCTCGCGGAGACCTGGGAAACTGGCAGTGCTTGAATGTCCGGCCTGAGCCGATTCTATATTTGACTCAGGAGAAGGACAAAGCGTCCAGGGAGCGTTTCTTGAGCCTTTGAACTAAAGGTACTGTCTGTAAAAATTAAAAGAACTAATGGTACAGCATACCAGTGATTTATACCACACTTCCGTCTCTGCTCATTGGCCAAGTGAGCAGGATAACAACACCTAGGGCTCCCCTTTAGCAATGCACCCTCCAAATTGCCTAGCCAAACCCGTCTCACCGATATTCTGACCAGCCACAAACACTGGGCTTTCGGGCCTGCGTGCCCAGAGCATCAGGCTCCACATATCGCTGTCCCCTCGTTCTCTGCTAACCCCAGCACGACCTGGCGCCAAGACGCCATCCTAGTGGCAGGAGCGCTGATGCATAAGACACAGTTCCGTTACATTATGTATGGAGGAAGGCTGTTCACTCATTTGCAATGGTTGGTCCTAATCCAGCCGAGGTGTTTTTTCTCCTTCGCCGGTACCTGCTCATCATACAGTCAAGTGCTTCTTTGAAACGTTCAGCCTTCTGCCTTTTTTCGGCAAGTGGAGCACTTGATCTGGTTTCTCTGGGATGGGTTGAACATTTCCATAGCTTTGGGTCATGTGACTATCAGGATTTGCCGCATGTTGGCTTTTATTGGTGGTGGATGGTGTGAAATTTGGTTTAGTGGACGGTTTCTGTCAGGTGAAGTGAGGGGCCGCTTTCCGAGGATAGCTGGGGCCTCGGTTTTAAGATGCCTCGCGAGGGATGCAAAAGACTTCGGGCCTCATCACGAGTTGGGCAGTAGCATTTAAATGTGGTGGTAAAATTACAGCTGCATTTTAGGGCCTGCACAATCTCGACTCTGGCGTGTTTACCCCCAGCTCGCAGCTGGTGGGTAAACACGTCGGAAAAATTCCAATTTTCAGCACAATTACCGCTGGCGGCATTAGCATGCAATAATTGTGCTCAAAATTCCCCATTGGATCAAATGGATGAAATGGGAGGTTGGGCGATAACGCAAATAAAGTTGGGCAGTATCCCAGCCAGAATACCACCCAACTGATGATCAGCCCCATCACGAGTTGGGCTGTAGCCCTTAAATGCAGTGGTAATGATATTACCGCTGCATTTAAGGGCTGGCCCTATCCTGAGTTGGGTGCTAAATGGGCTGTTTTATCTCCAGCTTTTTTCTGGAGTTGAAAATCCCATTTAGCGCCCTGTATTGCCGGCGGCTGTATTAGCGCACAGTATTAGCCCCGAAAATGCCCCATTGGATCCAATGGACCCAATGGGGAATGGGGATTAACTATTACCGACCAATCCAGGATCTGGCAGTAATACCGCCAGACCGGTGGGCGCTAACACTATTACAGTTGGGCGGTATTACACAGCTGGGATACCGCCCAACTCATGAGGCCCTTTGAAGTTCATCCTCACAGTCGCAAGGAGCCAATGGGCGGTTCCCTGCGACACCAGACAGACCCTTGGCAATAGCAAATCTGGAAGGCCTCCATGTTAGGCCACACACCCTCTGGAACATTGTCCACACTGGGTGGGCCCTGGAGCGGAACCAGGGGACTCTCTCCACACGACTGAGGCTATATTGCTAAGGAGCAACAGCACTCATGCTTCATTCATACATGACTTCAAAGCACACGACTTGCTGAACGTGCCCTTCACTGGATGCAAACATTAATTTCGTTTCTCTCAAACCCTCAAAAACTGAGGTTCTTTTCTTTTCTGCTACGTATATTCCCTCTTCCCTCTCTTCCCTCCCAGCTCCCTTTTCCCCATCTGCCCGTAACCTTGGTGTGTTGACCCCTCCTTCTCGTTTTCCCTTCGCATTCCTTCTGTTGCCCGCGCTCCTGCCGACAGGCCCGTCCTAGCCCTCCTTTCACGCTACTAAGGTTCTTCTTTTCCCTCTCGTCTCTTCTCGCATTGACAACTGTTCTGCTTCTTATTGGCCTCCCTGCTTCTCACCTCACCCCTCTTCTATCTGAGTAGAACTCATCTGTGTGTCTTCTTTTCGCCCTTCCTCTACGCTCCTTTTCTCTTCTTCCCTTTGAATCTCGTCTTCTCTTCCATTTTCACTCCATTGTTTTCAAGTGTATCCATGGTCTCGCCCTCCTTTACCTCGTTTCATTAATCCCTCTTTACCCCCCTGCCCCCTGCCCGTGCTTTAGGCCCCCAGCACCAATGCCTCCTCCCCAAGGCCCTGCGCTTCTTCGGGGCTTCTTCGGGTTTTCGGTCCTTCGCATTGCTTTCCTCTAAGCATTGGAACTCCCTCCCTCCCTCCCTCCCTCCCTCCCTCTATTCCTTCCTCTGCCTCTCTCCGTATCTTTCAAACTAATCTGAAGGCCGCCATTACAGATGCATGAATGCTATTCCCAATGTCTGGAAAAGGTTCTGAACGGCGCGCCCCGGGTCAGGAAGGTCAGGCACTCTTTACAGGAGCACTTCAGAAGTGGGACCGGGCCAGCACAGCCCGGTCTGTCATTAGTAATCGGGAAAAGGGCGACGTGCTCTTGCATGTCACGTGACTGGAAACACCTACAATTCCCAGTCAATGGCCGCCTGTTTCACGGCTCCACCTCCTTCTGCATCAAGCCCTGCAAGGCGCAGACGTGGTAGACATAGCTCTCAACCATTTGTGTCGCAAAAGCGGGTGAAAACACCCGATTTTATTTTTGGCGGGTGAGAGGCCCATTGAAATGAATGGGCGTGCAGGAGGCTTGGCGGGTGAGTCAGCTGTTTAGAAGGCGGGTGACACACGCCAAAAGCGTGTGAGATGAGAGCCATGGGTAGAACGGGACACCCTTAATCTATGACCCTTAACCTTTACCTTGCTGCTCCCAGAATCTGTACTGTAGCAGCAGTCCCCTCTCTGTGCCCATGATGTGCTTTTCTTTCTTCCGGACCTATTCCTGTACTCCCAGAGTGTACATTTTAATCCAGCATTACCTGACAGCGCTGCATTTGAAAAGCAGTGCATGAAGTGTTCTGAGGGATGCCTGCGCGCTTCTCTCATCGGCAGTGCCCGGGATCAGGTGGCGCTCTGTTTGATGCCGGGCCTTTCTAGCCACATCTGAAAGTACGAGAGCCATTGTTGTGGGCAGGCACGTGGGTTTGCACAATTGGATGTCCGCTGCGCCCTCTGCTCCTTTGTGGCGAGCCGGATTCCCATGTGCCCATGTGCAGTGGACCATGCTGTGCCCATTCTCCGCTCCCAGCAGGTTCACCTGGGCCGGACAGTCCCTCTTCCCGGTGAAAGGCCTGGCTTTGCCGTTCGTTGGGGGCTGCCTCCTTGCTTGGCTGCGCATGGCTGCCATTACTACACATCAAGCTTGTGTCCGGTGATGAGGCTCCCACGGTGCTGGCGCAGGTAGGGTATCGGCTTTTGAGAGCGCAAAATGGTTGCTGAGCAAATAAAGAGATTTTTCCCAGGGCTCGAGGCGCGTCCGTGAGCTCCACGCGGCGCGGCCTCCTTTCTTCCCATTGTTGGAGGAAAACTGACCCCAATCCCACTCTAGAAAAACTGGGGTTATTTTCTCACAGTTATTTCTAAAGAGATGTCTGCTACATTCAGAAGTAAAAGGTCACGGCCGGGGCAGCGATCCAGGTGACTAAGGCGTCTAAAGATACAAGGCCAAGCCTTCTACACAGCGGAAGGGGCAGAGGCGGGGCCTATCACGATGAGCCATAAAATTGCCATGTTCAAGAAGATTAACAAGAAAAGCACTCAAAAGCAGGAAAATAGGATTTTCAGGAAAGGGTTTTTAATGGCTATTTTTTAGCGACGAGCACCCGCCACCAGCAGCCAATAGGACATAGCATTGTTGCTGCCAGTTGAAGGTGCTCCGGGGCAGTTGGCCTCTATTGGATGTATTTTTGGATTTCAGCTTAATAATGTTTAAAAGAAAGGAAACTGAGCAGGATTGGGCTACTCCTTACAATCCATGTAGGATGGCAAGACCGCCTATGAGCCGAAGGGGAAAAGGAGCTTCCGGCCTGTAACCCCCACAACCCCCACAACCGCCACACATACCCCCCAAACCCTAACCCCAACCCTAACCTTAAACCTAATGTAACCCTTAATCTAACCCCTTATCTAACCCTAAATCTAACCCCAGCCCCAACCCTAACCCCTAATCTAACCCTTAGTCTAACCCCAAATCTAACCCTTGTCCATCTAAATTAACCATCGAAAATGTTCAATGAATATGCTTTTCGATGGAAAGACCAGATACCCCATGAGGGCAGCTCTGGGGCCCAGCTCCGGCCCATAGCATGGACCACTGGCCACATAGTCACCAACCCACGGAGGGGACCGGCTGTGGTCGAGCCCCCGAGGCACCAATGAAGGAACACAATAGGAAGCAGGAAGGGTCTCCAAGCCGCCCCTGGCGCTGCTGCGGAGGGGCCGATCATGGTGACTGAGGTGCACGGGCCAGACAGAGGATCGGGAGGACCCTCTTCATGAAAGTGCCAGGGATGGAGTGTTGGCCTTTTGACCCCTCCCACCCCCCCGAGGTGATCTCTCTGGCAGTAGAGGCAGAGTGCAGGGTCCAAGCACAGCAACATGTAGCAAAGAGCACCCTCCGTAGGGAGTCCCGGCGGCACAGGCAGACGAGCTGCGCGTAGTTCAGACCCCTCCCTGACCCTGGCCTGGCCTGCAGAGCCTGCACTGCCTTAACTGATGTGGTGCCCACATGGGGCTAAACTGAAGTACAAGCACCCCTTCCCCCACCCCCAAGGGAGAGCACGGCCTGTAGCAAGTATTGAGCTGCGCTGGTTACTCCGGCTGCCTATTCGGCATGCCAGTTCCACTGCCCTGCAGTGCCGGAGGCAGCTTTTGGTGTCCGGAGCGACCAGATGGCTCCTGAGGGTCCCACAGATGCTAAATGTTTCACCATTAGTCACAGCTGGTGATGATGACCATGGAGGAGCCTAAATATTCCCCCAAATGAGTGTCAGTGACCGAGTGTAACAGGTGAGCCCAAAACATTGCAGGGGGCCAGAGGGGATTGGGGGCTTCCCCCACTGAGTACATTTTAAAATAATGTGTTGAAATGGTGCATTTTACAGCACAGGAAAACATGGGTAAAAAGCCATGCAAAGTACAATTGCTTCTGTATGGCAACACATGAAAAACACAGTCACCAACAGCAATGTTCACAGAGGCAGTTTACAGCATTTAAATGAGGTTCTACCACAACCTATCTTTGCCACTAATGGTCTGAAAATTACTTGCACGAGGCTGAAGCCCCAATCTATGACAGCAATAATTATCACTGTAAATCACTTGCATGAGGCTGCAGCCACAATCTATCTGTGAAAATAATAATGATCATTCTAGGTAACTTGCTAGAGGATGTGGCTATAATCTATGCCAGTAATAATGGTCACTGTAAATAACTTGCATGAGGCTCCAGTCAAAATCTATCTATGGGAAAATAATGTTCACTGTAAATCATTTGCATGAGGCTCCAGTCACAATCTTTCCATGCCAGTAATAATGGTCACTGTAAGTAACTTGCGCCAGACTGCAGCAACAATCCATCTGTCCCAGTAATAATGGTCGCTGTAAACCAATTGCATGGAGCTGAGCATGAGCGTGCCATAGAAACCAACATTGCTTGTATTCCTCCATACATGCATCCATTGTATTAATGTTCACACTCGCGGTCAGACATCCACACACACACACGTGTAAGTGCCTGTGCACACATACACACAATCACGCATACCCAAACATAAACACACACACACTGATAGTGCCATACATACAATCCAACCTCAGACTCACTCAAGTCTTGAACACATACAACACACATACACACAGAAAAACGTCACACATTGCATAAAAACACACACAAAACACATTTAGCTCTACTGCTCTGCAGTGAATACTCTCTTGCAGCAGAGATGGCAGCATACACTGGGTGCAAACTAATCCAGACTGTGCAGGCACACCCTGAGAGAACTAAAACTAGAACACGTGGGGCCTGCCAGCGCCAATAAGGTGCTTGTTGTTGCTTAGCAACCTCGGGAAGGTTTGCACACTACATACTCCAACATGCACACTTTTTTGTTATTTTTAAACTAAATATAACAATGTGAGTGCCAAACCTTTAGGAGGCAGGGGGCAAACTGGGCACCTGGAGAGGCAGCTAGGGTGGCCAACCACACCTTCCCTGGATCCGTCACTGCCCCATCACTTTGTGAATAAGGAGTAAGTGCAGTAGTGTGTACGCAAGGAGTTCTCTGGGCGTACACCTTCTTGTGGCCTGATCACTGCAAGGATATACCCACAATGGAATTCAGAAACATGGCCACCAACAAAGCCAGTATACAATCAGGGTCACCAATAAAGGCTAACATGCAAAGAAGGCCACCAACTATTCCTGCTTGCAGTGTAGGGCTACCAAGAAACACCAGTGTGCAGATAGGGGGCACCAACACAAGCCACAGTTCAGTAAGGGCAACTAAGCAGGCACCTTTACAAATGAGAAGCACCAGCACAGGCCTGTCTAAAAAGGGAGGCCGCCAAAAAGGACCAGTGTGTTGAGGAGAGGTGTCAGTATGCACAGAAGGTCCACCAGTATAGGGCCATCAAAAAGAGCAGATATGCAAAGATGAGCTGCCAACATAAGCCACTATTCTGGGAGACACTCCACCCTAGCCAGTGTACAGAGAAGGTCCTCCAGCACCAACCAGTGTAGAGAGTAGATCTACTACCACACGCAGTGTACAAAGGAGATCTGCCACCACAGGCAGTGTGCAGAGAAGGTCCTCCAGCACCAACCAGTGTAGAGAGGCGATTTACTACCACATGCAGTGTACAAAGGAGATCTGCCACCACAGGCAGTGTGCAGAGAAGGTCCTCCAGCACCAACCAGTGTAGAGAGGAGATCTACTACCACATGCAGTGTACAGAGGTGATCTACCACCACAGGCAGTGTACAGAGAAGGTCCTCCAGCACCAACCAGTGTAGAGACAAGATCTACCACCGCAGGCAGTTTTCAGAGAAGGTCCTCCAGCACCAACCAGTGTAGAGAGGAGATCTGCTACCATATGCAGTGTACAGAGGAGATCTACAACCACAGGCAGTGTGCAGAGAAGGTCCTCCAGCACCTACCAGTGTAGAGAGGCGATCTTCTACCACATGCAGTGTACAGAGGTGATCTACCACCACAGGCAGTGTACGGAGAAGGTCCTCCAGCACCAACCAGTGTAGAGACAAGATCTACCACCGCAGGAAGTTTTCAGAGAAGGTCCTCCAGCACCAACCAGTGTAGAGAGGAGATCTGCTACCATATGCAGTGTACAGTGGAGATCTACCACCACAGGCAGTGTGCAGAGAAGGTCCTCCAGCACCAACCAGTGCAGAGAGGAGATCTACTACCACATGCAGTGTACTGAGGTGATCTACAACCACAGACAGTGCACGGAGAAGGTCCTCCAGCACCAACCAGTGTAGAGACAAGATCTACCACCGCAGGTAGTTTTCAGAGAAGGTCCTCCAGCACCAACCAGTGTAGAGAGGAGATCTGCTACCATATGCAGTGTACAGAGGAGATCTACCACCACAGGCAGTGTGCAGAGAAGGTCCTCCAGCACCAACCAGTGTAGAGAGGAGATCTACTACCACATGCAGTGTACAGAGGTGATCTACCACCACAGGCAATGTACGGAGAATGTCCTCCATCACCAGCCAGTGTAGAGAGGAGATCTACCACAACAAGCAATGTACAGAGGAGATCCACCACCCCAGGCAAAGTGCAGAGAAGGCCCTTTAGCACCAGCCAATTTAGAGAGAACGCAGATCTACCACCACAGTCAGTCTGCAAAGATGGTCCTCTGGCACCAGCCAGTGTAGAGAAGAGATCTACCACCACATACAGTGTACAGATGAGATCTACCCCGACAGGCAATAAGCAGAGAAGGTCCTCTAGCACCAGCCAGTGTAGAGGCAAGATCTACCACCACAGGCAGTGTGCAGAGAAGGTCCTCCAGCACCAACCAGTGTAGAGAGGAGATCTACTATCACATGCAGTGTACAGAGGAGATCTACCACCACGGGCAGCGTACGGAGAAGGTCCTCCATCACCAGCCAGTGTACAGGGGAGATCTACTATCACATGCAGTGTACAGAGGAGATCTACCACCACAGGCAGTGTACGGAGAAGGTCCTCCATCACCAGCCAGTGTAGAGAGGAGATCTACCACCACAGGCAATGTACAGAGGAGATCTACCACCACAGGCAGTGTGCAGAGAAGGTCCTCCAGCACCAACCAGTGTGCAGAGGCAATCTACCACCACAGGCAGTGTGCAGAGAAGGTCCTCCAGCACCAACCAGTGTACAGAGGCAATCTACCACCACAGCCACCACAGGCAGTGTGCAGAGAAGGTCCTCCATCACCAGCCAGCGTAGAAAGGAGATATACCACCACAGGCAATGTACAGAGGAGATCTACCACCCCAGGCAAAGTGCAGAGAAGGTCCTCCAGCACCAGCCAATGTAGAGAGAGGGGAGATCTACGACCACAGGCAGTGTGCAGAGATGGTCCTCTGGCGCCAGCCAGTGTAGAGAGCAGATCTACCACCACATACAGTGTACAGAGGAGATCTACCTCCACAGGCAATAGGCAGAGAAGGTCTTCCAGCACCAGCCAGTGTAGAGACAAGATTTACCACCACAGGCTTTGTTCAGAGGAGATCTACCTCAACAGGCTATAAGCAGAGAAGGTCCTCCAGCACCAGCCAGTGTAAAGAGGAGATCTACCACCACGGGCAGTGTGCACAGAAGTGCCTCCAGCACCAGCCAGTGTACACAGGAGATCTACCACCACAGGCAGTGTGCAAAGAAGGTCCTCCAGCATCAGCCAATGTAGAGAGAGAGGAGATCTACCACCACAGACAGTGTGCAGAGAAGGTCCTCCGGCACCAGCCAGTGTATAGAGAAGATCTACCAACACAGGCAGTATGCAGAGGAGATCTACTACCATGGGCAGTGTGCAGAGAAGTTCCTCCAGCACCAGTCAGTGTAGAGACAAGATCTATCACCACAGGTAGTGTGGAGAGAAGGTCCTCCAGCACCAACCAGTGTAGAGAGGAGATCTACTGCCACATGCAGTGTACAGAGGAGATCTACCACCACATGCAGTGTACGGAGAAGGTCCTCCATCACCAGCCAGTGTAGAGAGGAGATCTACCACCACAGGCAATGTACAGAGGAGATCTACCAACCCAGGCAAAGTGCAGAGAAGGTCCTTCAGCACCAGCCAATGTAGAGAGAGAGGAGATCTACCACCACAGGCAGTGTGGAAAGATGGTCCTCCAACACCAGCCAGTGTAGAGAGGAGCTCTACCACCACATGTAGTGTGCAGAGAAGGTCCTCCGGCACCAGCCATTGTAGAGAGAAGATCTACCACCACAGGTAGTATAGAGAGGAGATATACTACCATGGGTAGTGTGCAGAGAAGGTCCTCCAGCACCAGCCAGTGTAGAGAGCAGATCTACCACCACCTACAGTGTACAAAGGAAACCTACCACCACAGGCAGTGTGCAGAGAAGTTCTTCCAGCACCTGCCAGTGTAGAGCAGAGATCTACCACCACAGGCAATGTACAGAGGAGATCTACCACCACAGGCAGTGTGCAGAGAAGGCCCTACAGCACCAGCCAATGTAGAGAGGAGACCTACCACGACAGGCAGTTTACAGAGGATATCTACCACCACAGGCAGTGTGCATAGAAGGTCCTCCGGCACCAGCCTTTGGAGAGAGGAGCTCTATCACCACAAGCAGTGTAGAGAGGTGATCTACCACCACAGGCCATGTGCAAAGAAGGTCCTCCAGCACCAGCCAGTGTAGAGAGGAGATCTAGCACCACAGGCAGTGTGCAGAGAAGGTCCTCTGGCACCAGCCTGTGTAGAGAGAAGATCTACCACCACAGGCAGTATTCAGAGGAGATCTACTACCATGGGAAGTGTGCAGAGAAGGTCCTTCAGCACCAGCTAGTGTAGAGAGGAGATCTACCACCCCAGGCAGTGTGCAGAGAAGGTCCTCCAGCACCAGCCAGTGTAGAGAGGAGATCTACCACCACAAGCCGTGTGCAGAGAAGGTCCTCCAGCACTAGCCAGTGTAGAGAGAATATTGACCACCACAGGCAGTATAAAGAGGAGATCTACTACCATGGATAGTGTGCAGAGAAGGTCCTCCAGCATCAGCCAGTGTAGAGAGAATATTAACCACCACAGGCAGTATACAGAGGAGACCTACCACCACAGGCAGTGTTCAGAGAAGGTCCTCCAGCACCAAGCAGTGTATAGAAGAGCTCTATCACCACAGGCAGTGTACAGAGGATATCTACCACCACAGGCAGTGTGCAAAGAAGGTGCTCCGGCGCCAACCAGTTAGAGAGAAGATCTACCACCACAAGTAGTGTACAGAGGAGCTCTAGCACCACAGGCAGTGTGCAGAGAAGGTCATCCAGCACCAGGCAGTGTAGAGATTAGATCTACCACCACAGGCAGTGTGCAGAGAAGGTCATCCAGCAGTGTATAAAGGAGATCTACCACCACAGGCAGTGTGCAGAAAAGGCCCTCCAGCACCAGCCAGTGTAGAGAGGAGATCTACCACCACAGGCAGTGTGCAGCAAAGGTCCTCCAGCACCAGCCATTGTGGAGAGGAGATCTATCACCACAGGCAGTGTACTTAGGAGATCTACCACCACAGACAGTGTGCAGAGCAGGTCCTCCAGCACCAACCAGTGTAGAGAGAAGATCGACCACCACAGGCAGTATACAGAGGTGATCTACTACCATGGGCAGTGTTCAGAGAAGGTCCTCCAGCACCAGCCAGTGTAGAGAGCAAACCTATCACCACAGGCAGTGTTCAGAGAAGGTCCTCCAGCACCAAGCAGTGTATAGAGGAGCTCTATCACCACAGGCAGTGTACGGAGGATATCTACCACCACAGGCAGTGTGCAGAGAAGGTGCTCCAGCACCAGCCATTCAGAAAGAAGATCTACCACCACAAGTAGTGTACAGAGGAGCTCTACCACCACAGGCAGTGTGCAGAGAAGGTCATCCAGCACCAGGCAGTGTAGAGATTAGATCTACAACCACAGGCAGTGTGCAGAGAAGGTCCTCCAGCACCTACCAGTGTAGAGAGGTGATCTACTACCACATGCAGTGTACAGAGGTGATCTACCACCACAGGCAGTGTACGGAGAAGGTCCTCCAGCACCAACCAGTGTAGAGACAAGATCTACCACCGCAGGCAGTTTTCAGAGAAGGTCCTCCAGCACCAACTAGTGTAGAGAGGAGATCTGCTACCATATGCAGTGTACAGTGGAGATCTACCACCACAGGCAGTGTGCAGAGAAGGTCCTCCAGCACCAACCAGTGCAGAGAGGAGATCTACTACCACATGCAGTGTACTGAGGTGATCTACAACCACAGGCAGTGTACGGAGAAGGTCCTCCAGCACCAACCAGTGTAGAGACAAGATCTACCACCGCAGGTAGTTTTCAGAGAAGGTCCTCCAGCACCAACCAGTGTAGAGAGGAGATCTGCTACCATATGCAGTGTACAGAGGAGATCTACCACCACAGGCAGTGTGCAGAGAAGGTCCTCCAGCACCAACCAGTGTAGAGAGGAGATCTACTACCACATGCAGTGTACAGAGGTGATCTACCACCACAGGCAATGTACGGAGAATGTCCTCCATCACCAGCCAGTGTAGAGAGGAGATCTACCACAACAAGCAATGTACAGAGGAGATCCACCACCCCAGGCAAAGTGCAGAGAAGGCCCTTTAGCACCAGCCAATTTAGAGAGAACGCAGATCTACCACCACAGTCAGTCTGCAAAGATGGTCCTCTGGCACCAGCCAGTGTAGAGAAGAGATCTACCACCACATACAGTGTACAGATGAGATCTACCCCGACAGGCAATAAGCAGAGAAGGTCCTCTAGCACCAGCCAGTGTAGAGGCAAGATCTACCACCACAGGCAGTGTGCAGAGAAGGTCCTCCAGCACCAACCAGTGTAGAGAGGAGATCTACTATCACATGCAGTGTACAGAGGAGATCTACCACCACGGGCAGCGTACGGAGAAGGTCCTCCATCACCAGCCAGTGTACAGGGGAGATCTACTATCACATGCAGTGTACAGAGGAGATCTACCACCACAGGCAGTGTACGGAGAAGGTCCTCCATCACCAGCCAGTGTAGAGAGGAGATCTACCACCACAGGCAATGTACAGAGGAGATCTACCACCACAGGCAGTGTGCAGAGAAGGTCCTCCAGCACCAACCAGTGTGCAGAGGCAATCTACCACCACAGGCAGTGTGCAGAGAAGGTCCTCCAGCACCAACCAGTGTACAGAGGCAATCTACCACCACAGGCAGTGTGCAGAGAAGGTCCTCCATCACCAGCCAGCGTAGAAAGGAGATATACCACCACAGGCAATGTACAGAGGAGATCTACCACCCCAGGCAAAGTGCAGAGAAGGTCCTCCAGCACCAGCCAATGTAGAGAGAGGGGAGATCTACGACCACAGGCAGTGTGCAGAGATGGTCCTCTGGCGCCAGCCAGTGTAGAGAGCAGATCTACCACCACATACAGTGTACAGAGGAGATCTACCTCCACAGGCAATAAGCAGAGAAGGTCTTCCAGCACCAGCCAGTGCAGAGACAAGATTTACCACCACAGGCTTTGTTCAGAGGAGATCTACCTCAACAGGCAATAAGCAGAGAAGGTCCTCCAGCACCAGCCAGTGTAAAGAGGAGATCTACCACCACGGGCAGTGTGCACAGAAGTGCCTCCAGCACCAGCCAGTGTACACAGGAGATCTACCACCACAGGCAGTGTGCAAAGAAGGTCCTCCAGCATCAGCCAATGTAGAGAGAGAGGAGATCTACCACCACAGACAGTGTGCAGAGAAGGTCCTCCGGCACCAGCCAGTGTATAGAGAAGATCTACCAACACAGGCAGTATGCAGAGGAGATCTACTACCATGGGCAGTGTGCAGAGAAGTTCCTCTAGCACCAGTCAGTGTAGAGACAAGATCTATCACCACAGGTAGTGTGGAGAGAAGGTCCTCCAGCACCAACCAGTGTAGAGAGGAGATCTACTGCCACATGCAGTGTACAGAGGAGATCTACCACCACATGCAGTGTACGGAGAAGGTCCTCCATCACCAGCCAGTGTAGAGAGGAGATCTACCACCACAGGCAATGTACAGAGGAGATCTACCAACCCAGGCAAAGTTCAGAGAAGGTCCTTCAGCACCAGCCAATGTAGAGAGAGAGGAGATCTACCACCACAGGCAGTGTGGAAAGATGGTCCTCCAACACCAGCCAGTGTAGAGAGGAGCTCTACCACCACATGCAGTGTGCAGAGAAGGTCCTCCAGCACCAGCCATTGTAGAGAGAAGATCTACCACCACAGGTAGTATAGAGAGGAGATATACTACCATGGGTAGTGTGCAGAGAAGGTCCTCCAGCACCAGCCAGTGTAGAGAGCAGATCTACCACCACCTACAGTGTACAAAGGAAACCTACCACCACAGGCAGTGTGCAGAGAAGTTCTCCCAGCACCTGCCAGTGTAGAGCAGAGATCTACCACCACAGGCAATGTACAGAGGAGATCTACCACCACAGGCAGTGTGCAGAGAAGGCCCTACAGCACCAGCCAATGTAGAGAGGAGACCTACCACGACAGGCAGTTTACAGAGGATATCTACCACCACATGCAGTGTGCATAGAAGGTCCTCCGGCACCAGCCTTTGGAGAGAGGAGCTCTATCACCACAAGCAGTGTAGAGAGGTGATCTACCACCACAGGCCATGTGCAAAGAAGGTCCTCCAGCACCAGCCAGTGTAGAGAGGAGATCTAGCACCACAGGCAGTGTGCAGAGAAGGTCCTCTGGCACCAGCCTGTGTAGAGAGAAGATCTACCACCACAGGCAGTATTCAGAGGAGATCTACTACCATGGGAAGTGTGCAGAGAAGGTCCTTCAGCACCAGCTAGTGTAGAGAGGAGATCTACCACCCCAGGCAGTGTGCAGAGAAGGTCCTCCAGCACCAGCCAGTGTAGAGATGAGATCTACCACCACAAGCCGTGTGCAGAGAAGGTCCTCCAGCACCAGCCATTGTAGAGAGAAGATCTACTACCACAGGCAGCATACAGAGGAGATCTACTACCATGGGCAGTGTGCATAGACGGTCCTTCAGCACCAGCCAGTGTAGAGAGGAGATCTACCACCACAGGCAGTGTGCAAAGAAGGTCCTCCAGCACCAGCCAGTGTAGAGAGGAGATCTACCACCACAGGCAGTGTGCAGAGAAGGACCTCTGGCACCAGCCAGTGTACAGAAGAGCTCTTTCGCCACAGGCAGTGTACAGAGGAGATCTACCACCTCAATCAGTGTGCAGAGAAGGTCCTCCAGCACCAGCCAGTGTAGAGAGAAGATCTACCACCACAGGCAGTGTGCAGAGAAGGTCCTCCGGCACCAGCCAGTGTGGAGAGGAGCTCTATCACCAGAGGCAGTACCACCACAGGCAGTGTGCAGAGAAGGTCCTCCAGCACTAGCCAGTGTAGAGAGAATATTGACCACCACAGGCAGTATAAAGAGGAGATCTACTACCATGGATAGTGTGCAGAGAAGGTCCTCCAGCATCAGCCAGTGTAGAGAGAATATTAACCACCACAGGCAGTATACAGAGGAGACCTACCACCACAGGCAGTGTTCAGAGAAGGTCCTCCAGCACCAAGCAGTGTATAGAGGAGCTCTATCACCACAGGCAGTGTACAGAGGATATCTACCACCACAGGCAGTGTGCAAAGAAGGTGCTCCGGCGCCAACCAGTTAGAGAGAAGATCTACCACCACAAGTAGTGTACAGAGGAGCTCTAGCACCACAGGCAGTGTGCAGAGAAGGTCATCCAGCACCAGGCAGTGTAGAGATTAGATCTACCACCACAGGCAGTGTGCAGAGAAGGTCATCCAGCAGTGTATAAAGGAGATCTACCACCACAGGCAGTGTGCAGAGAAGGCCCTCCAGCACCAGCCAGTGTAGAGAGGAGATCTACCACCACAGGCAGTGTGCAGCGAAGGTCCTCCAGCACCAGCCATTGTGGAGAGGAGTTCTATCACCACAGGCAGTGTACTTAGGAGATCTACCACCACAGACAGTGTGCAGAGCAGGTCCTCCAGCACCAACCAGTGTAGAGAGAAGATCGACCACCACAGGCAGTATACAGAGGTGATCTACTACCATGGGCAGTGTTCAGAGAAGGTCCTCCAGCACCAGCCAGTGTAGAGAGCAAACCTATCACCACAGGCAGTGTTCAGAGAAGGTCCTCCAGCACCAAGCAGTGTATAGAGGAGCTCTATCACCACAGGCAGTGTACGGAGGATATCTACCACCACAGGCAGTGTGCAGAGAAGGTGCTCCAGCACCAGCCATTCAGAAAGAAGATCTACCACCACAAGTAGTGTACAGAGGAGCTCTACCACCACAGGCAGTGTGCAGAGAAGGTCATCCAGCACCAGGCAGTGTAGAGATTAGATCTACCACCACAGGCAGTGTGCAGAGAAGGTCATCCAGCAGTGTATAAAGGAGATCTACCACCACAGGCAGTGTGCAGAGAAGGCCCTCCAGCACCAGCCAGTGTAGAGAGGAGATCTACCACCACAGGCAGTGTGCAGCGAAGGTCCTCCACCACCAGCCAGTGTGGAGAGGAGCTCTATCACCAGAGGCAGTACCACCACAGGCAGTGTGCAGAGAAGGTCCTCCAGCACTAGCCAGTGTAGAGCGAATATTGACCACCACAGGCAGTATAAAGAGGAGATCTACTACCATGGATAGTGTGCAGAGAAGGTCCTCTAGCATCAGCCAGTGTAGAGATAATATCAACCACCACAGGCAGTATACAGAGGAGACCTACCACCACAGGCAGTGTTCAGAGAAGGTCCTCCAGCACCAAGCAGTGTATAGAGGAGCTCTATCACCACAGGCAGTGTACAGAGGATATCTACCACCACAGGCAGTGTGCAGAGAAGGTGCTCCAGCACCAGCCATTCAGAAAGAAGATCTACCACCACAAGTAGTGTACAGAGGAGATCTACCCCCACAGGCAGTATGCAGAGAAGGTCATCCAGTACCAGGCAGTGAGGACTTCTGCAGCTACACACCTAAGATGGCCACCGCACCAAACGCGCACTCGGCATCGTCCATGGTTGCCTAGCAACCATCCACTGGGACCATAGCCTTAAGCGGCAAACAGTAGCCGGAGGTGGAAGCCAGCCCACCACACCTAAGGCCCACTTAGGCAAAGGCCCCTTCCTGTCTGCCCCTCAGCCCACTTCTCTTCAGGGCAGGAGCCCTGCAACAGCAGCTGTGCCCTGCTGCTCCCCGTCACCGGCATTGCACTGTGCTGCAGGAGCAGCTGGAATCCGAGCGATCGCCGCCGCACGGCCCCTGCATCCGTGATTCTTTGTGAAATCAGAGCCAGTAAAGAGGTGCACCTAGGCACCGTGCCCAGGCCTCAGTGCCTCACTGCCTTGCATGGCAATATTGTCCTCCTTACAGCCCCAAACCACGAGGACTTCTGCAGCTACACACCTAAGAACGCCGCTGCACCTAACGCGTACTCGGCGTCGTCCATGGTTGCCTAGCAACCATCCACTGCGACCATAGCCTTAAGCGGCGAGGTTAGCCGGAGGCATAAGCCGGCCCACCACGCCTAAGGCCCACTTAGGCAAAGGCCCCTTCCTGTCTGCCCCTGTCCTCACCTGGGGCACGCGCTGGACGCTGCTCATGGGAACTCCTGCATCAACATCTTTTTCTCCCCTGCCGACCACACTCTCACAAGTTCCTAGACGCGCACATGCTGCCAGATCTACATACGCCCACTACCACGTACTATTTGGGCCGAACATTTTGTTTTCTTCATTTGTCCGTTAAGAGTCTGAACAAACATTGTCTATTGACTAAGTATTCTATGGGGCTCGTATCAATGTAATGCACGCTCACTATATAAACAGGCCTGCATACTAGGCTCGCAATGTATCTACTACCATCCACTCCACTAGTCAACATCGATATCTATTGCATGTAACTGCTATTCCACGAACATATTTCGCTTATTGCTGTGTTCTATGGTGCATACCAACCACATTACTGTCACACTACTGTACCTTTATATTCACCTGTTGTTAACGTTCAAACACCCAAAACTCTAAACTATGTACTGTATTACATCTATAGTGCTAATTACACAGCTAAATTTGCTAAATTTTCTAAATTTCCTGTTGTTTGAATTGTTGTAGCACCCTGATACTGTTTGTCAAGAACATTTTACCACGTGTCTCGATATGCCGCTGCGCCTCTTTGCCAGCCTCCTCCTTGCACAACTAGCCACAGTCACGTCGCTAGCCTGCTCACACCGTACACCACACATCACCACTCTCGTGACCCTCTCTCATCACCTCTTCTCGCCACCCACCATCATGATCCATAACACCATACCTCTGCCTCTCTTCCCTACCATATCCATCACGCCCACTCATAACATCATGACTAACTCTCACGTCTGCCAAACCACCAACCCTTATCTTAATGCACCTGCCTTGTGGCTTCAACACTTCGCCACCAAGCCCACACCGAATCAACCTTGTTCACTCTAATTTAGGAATCGTACACGTTCCGTGTGCCCATCGTAGTACACTCCTACACCACACTACTAACCTGCTCCCATCTTCACAGGCTCAACATGACCACCATGCGGCACTTCCTAACAAAGGGTTATAGGGAGCCCTCATCAATGCTAGATCCCTTCCGGCCCACGCTCTTAACATTGCAGACCTCATCACTTCCCAAAACCTTGACTTCATCGCTATTACGGAAACCTGGTTACATGCTGCTTCAGGTCCGCTTTTGGCCCTAGCTATCCCAGACGGATACTCCATCATTAGAAATGACCGCAATTCTAACCTCTCCAAAGGTGGTGGCGTCGCCTTTATTCACAGGCATAACATAAACATGAGACCTATTCCCAACACTCACCTCAACTCTGCCGAATCTCTATCAGTCAAACTCTCTCTATCACCTACTAATACTGCTTCACTGCACCTCATCTACAGACCACCAGGCCCTCTCACCACCTTCTCGGATGACATTATATCCATCCTCCAGAGGCGTTGCTAGGGGGTGCTAAGGGGGCTATAGCCCCTGGTCTTTTGGTTGTAGCCCAGGATAGAATCTCAGGAGCTACACGTAACGCTCACCTGACTCCCACGGGGGCGCTGGCCTGGTTTGCGCTGCTGTGACCTCGTCTAAGGTGATGCGCAGGGTTCGGAAGAGGGACTGGACCAGGCCCCAGATCTGGCTTGTCTGACTCGCAGAAGTATCCTTCTGTAGGTGAGAATAGGGGGTTAACTGTCTGCGGGGTAATGCAATCGGCCTCCCACTTACCCCTCACACCCTCCTCAAAACCCTTCTGTGCTTCCCCGTAGCGTCTCACCTTAGGGTCTGGAAGGACGAGCTCTCCATCCTGCTTCTGATGCAGGGGCGCGTTGGTATCCAGTTACGTCACTGGATTTTCAGATGGTTGAGAACCAAACTTGCTTGGCTTCCAGGTAAGTTTTTCTATAAGTGGTTCCCCTTGTGTCCATGCATTAATGTTCTAATGCTAGTGTCTTTCTTCCCCATAGGGGCCGGGGTACGGAATGCCGGGCAACAGGCACCGACCCGAGGTGAGCGGTGAAATCCTTGTGGAAATCAGGTAAGTCTTTAATGAGTGTTTTGGTAATGTCTTTTCATTCACTCATTAACGCTGATGTCTTTTTCGCCTTAGGGGCCGGGGTCCGAAAATGCCTGGATGCGGCGCGGACCCGAAATGAAAAGGGAATGACCCAACAGGTAAGTCTTGACATGGAGTTTTAGCTTCCCTTTTCCCTTCTTTCTCTCACCTTTGTTCTTGTCTTTTTCTCCCTAGGCGCGGGGGCGCGACTGCGAATCTGGATGGTCGCTGCTGAACATGGAGGCGCCCTGTAATGGTGAGTAGAATGCGGCGCTGCAGCGATCGATGCGATGTGCTTTTAAAAATAAATGTCTTCCTTTTCAGGATTGTCGGCGAAATGTCTCTGGGATGCAGATTTAGCAGGTGAGGCCTTTTCCTTCTTCTGTTCTCTTGTTCCCTTCCTTTGCAGGTGATTCAGGGTGCTGGCAGGTGTGGCAGAAGTCAAGATGCAGGAGCAGACACGGTGAGCGTCCAGCTGCTAGATGCAGAACAACGCGAAGCACGTGTGGCTGATCGGGTGTGGTTTAAATAGCCTTGGAAGAAGTTCCTAGAATGTGTCCTTCCTCCAATCAGGTATGTATCCTTCCCCGACCACGCCCGGGTGGTAAATGAGCCCCACAGGTAAAGTAGTTCCTTTCAGGCCTCAAGGAGGCCGGGGTTCTGCAGCATGGTCTGCATCAGGTAAGTGCACTGAAACACTTTCATAATGAGCCTGGCGCCTATGGCGCCAGGCCTGACGTTTTCTATGAGCCTGGCGCCATAGGCGCCAGGACGCTGTCCAAAGGGCCCCTATAAGGGGTTGCTGGGACCTTCCCCGGGGACTTGATGTCCGCTTTCGGGGACGCAGGGCCTGAGCCGGCTCCCCGGGAGCGGGCATCGTGACAGCACTCCCCCCCAAGGCCCCTCCCAAGGTTGTTCCCTCCGGGGGTTTTGGTTTGTTTGGGAAGAGTCGGTGGAATTTCCTGACTAATCGAGGTGCATGCACATGGTCACTGGGTTCCCACGACCTCTCCTGAGGTCCGTACCCCTTCCAATCAATTAGGTAGAAAAGCTTAGACCTAAACATTTTTTAATCTAAAATGTTCCTCACTTCGAATTTGGGTTCCCCATCTATTTGAATAGGTTCTGGAGGTTTGAGTAGTCGGGTTCCGGGTACCACTGGTTTCAGAAGTGACACATGAAAAACAGGGTGAATTCGCATATTAGCTGGTAAATCAAGTTTAACCGCTACTGGGTTAATTATTGCCGTAATAGAATAAGGTCCCAGATATTTTGGGTTAAAAGTTCGAGGCCCTTTGAGCGGTAAATGTCTGGTAGCTAACCACACTTGATCCCCAATCTGATACGGAGGTGCTTCCCTCCGATGTAGGTCAGCATTCTCCTTGTATTTTCTCTTGGCTTGTTGTAAATGCGTGGTTGCCTCTTTGAAGGCTCGGGTAATGGTAGAATGCAGATGTTCTACTGCGGGCACTCCGAGGTTCTGAGGTGAGTCGAGGTTTGAGGTTCGAGGGTGATGTCCAAACAAGGTATAAAAAGGACTATGGCCAGTTCCAGAGTGTACCGAATTATTATATGCGTATTCGGCTATCCAAAGAATGTCTTTCCAGTTGCTTTCAGATTGCTGTAACATACACCGTAAGTACTGCTCAAGGGTCTGATTTGTCCTCTCGGTCTGACCATCGGTCTGAGGGTGGTGACTGGTCGATAATCTTATGTCGATTTGTGCCATTTGACAACATTTGCGCCAGAAGTGCTAAATGAATTGGCTTCCCCGGTCAGAGATTAGTATAGATGGGAATCCATGTAGCCAAACAATATTTTCGAGGAATTCTTTGGCTAGGACAGAAGCTGAAGGTAAACCTTTCAAAGGAATGAAGTGGGCCATTTTGGAAAACAAATCCACAATTACCAGAATGGTATTGTATCCCGAACAAGGAGGCAAGTCCGTAATAAAATCCATTGATAGGGTGTGCCAGGGTGCTGGCGGTATGTCTAGAGGTTGAAGGAGACCGGCTGGTCTTTTCTTTTGACCTTTATTTTGGGCGCAAACACCACAGGACATCACAAAAGATTTAACATCTTTTCGCCAAGAGGGCCACCAGAATTGTCGTTTCACCTTTTCCATTGTCTTGGCAATACCGGGGTGTCCCTCTATTAATGTATCATGATAACCTGAAATAACTAGTTTGTGTAAATCCTTGTGCCGCAGGAATAAGCGTCCTTGGTAATAAGGTAAACCATTATCTATGGTAAAGTCTGATCCCTTTTGTATCCAATCCTGTAGGACTGTAGGGTCCAGGAATTGTTTCACTCTGACTTGAATGTCTTCAAGCGTCTGTAACGAAGTCATGCCTAGAATTCTCTGTTCGGGAATTATTGGTACTGGTTCTGAGTTTGTATCAGATTCTCCCATTCCAATTCGGGATAAGGCGTCTGCTTTGCCGTTCTTGCAGCCAGGTCGATATGTAATCACGAAATCAAATTCAGCGAAAAACAAAGCCCATCGGAGCTGCCGTGATGACTGAGCCTTGGCGGTTTTCAAATACTGTAAATTCCGGTGATCAGTGATCACCGTGATGGTATGTCGAGCGCCAAGCAGGTAATGCCGCCAGGCTTTAAAAGCGGACTTTATGGCTAACAGTTCTTTGTCAGTGATTGCGTAATTAATCTCTGGTGCCGAGAATTTTCTGGACCAAAATGCTACGGGATGCAGTTGGTTGGTTTCAGGATTTCTTTGAGACAGAACTGCTCCCATGGCTAGGCTGGATGCGTCAGTTTCGACGACATACGGGAGATCTGGACGTGGGTGTTTCAATATAGGTGCAGAGGTAAACTTAGCTTTTAAATCCTGGAAGGCCTGCTCGGCTTCTTCAGACCATTCAAAACTTTTATTTTTCCTCAAGAGTGCAGTAATGGGTTGTACTATGCGTGAAAATTCCGGGATAAACCTGCGATAGAAATTGGCAAAGCCGAGCATGCTTTGAACCCCTTTTACAGAGCTAGGTGATGGCCATTTGAGGATGGCATCCACTTTTCTTGAGTCCATTCGGACTCCTTTGGGTGTCAGGATGAAACCGAGAAACTCAACTTCTGTGGTATGGAAAACACATTTCTCCAGTTTAGCAAATAGTTTGTGTTGGCGCAGTTTTTCCAGAACTGCCCTAACGTGTTTTCTGTGATCAGATTCCGAAGAGGAGTACACTAGAATGTCATCGATATAGACGACAACACAAACATCGATGAGTTCCCGAAGGACATCATTCATGAAGAATTGGAAGGCAGCAGGCGCATTGCACAACCTGAAAGGCATTACCTGGTATTCGAATAATCCATATTTTGTACGGAAGGCTGTTTTCCATTCGTCGCCTTCTTTTACTCGCACCAGATGATATGCCCCCTGGAGATCTAACTTGGTGTATACGCAAGCGTCCTTCACCTGGTCAAGGAGTTCAGGAATCAGAGGCAGAGGGTAACGGTGTTTAACCGTTATCTGGTTCAATGCGCGGTAGTCGATACAAGTTCTAAGGTCGCCTTCTTTTTTGGGCACGAAGAACAAAGCCGAGGATGCCGGGGACTTTGACGGGCGAATAAAACCATTGGCTAGGTATTGATCCAAATATTGTCTTAAATGCAGGTTCTCAGGTTCAGTAAGGGCATAAATCCTGCTACAAGGGGGTTGAGCACCGGGCACCAGATCGATTTGGCAATCGTACGATCTGTGGGGAGGTAACGTGTTGGCCTGTTCCTTTTGGAAGACGTCCTGAAAGTCTTGGTATTCCGGAGGTAGTTGCATGGAGGCAGAGGTTACAGATGCTAGACTAATCTTCAGATTTTCTGGGTAGCAGGTTTGTGCACAATCCGGGAAGGTTATTTTCTTAGCTCGCCAATCAATTTGAGGATTATGTGTCTCTAACCAAGGAATTCCAAGAATAATCTGAAATTGTGGAGCCTTGATTACATCGAACACAACTGCCTCCCGATGGCCGTCCGGACCAATAAGAGTCACCTCAGTAGTGGAATGTGCTACCGGTCCAGAGGCAATTTCAGTTCCATCGACTGTGGTGATGACATCTTTGCTGGTTTTAGGACGCAGAGGGAGGTTAATCCTAGAGACCAATTCACGATCCACATAGTTTCCAATAGCCCCACTATCGATGTATGCCTTTATTGCATGCAACCGCTTAGGCTTTTCTGGATCTACGAGAACCATTGGCACAATGAAACGCGAGGTCTGAGAGTTAGTTTTCAAGCTCGGCAAGCGGACCCCTACGCTTGTCGGGCTGAGTCGTTTCCCGAAACAGAGTCTTCATGGTTTTTATCAGCGGCTCCTACCACTTTTCGGGGCGGTTTTGCCAGGCAATCTCGTAGAAAGTGTCCAGAGTTCCCACAATAAAGACATAATTTTAACTGCCGCCTACTTTCACGTTCCTTTTGAGTTAAGGGTTCTTTAACCCCTCCAATTTGCATAGGCTCAGAGACATCAACTCCCTTGGGGTTAGCGTGGGTCTTGACCAACACCCGGGTCTCAAACCTGGACCGATCTGTTTTTCTGTTTTGAAGTCTGTGATCCAATTGGACCACTAAGTCTATATATTCTGTGCATTCTTGGGGCGGATTTACAACTTGGGCCAAGACATCTTTAAGTTCTCCGCGTAGACCTCGATAAAATAACGGGACTCTTTTATCCTCTGGCCATCCCGTTTCCACAATTAGTCTATTAAAGGTTGCAATATAGGATAGGAGGTCCTGATTGCCCTGTCGCAGGGATAGAAGTTCATCATCCAGAGCCTGCCCCTGAGAGTGTCGAGCAAATAACCTTTCCATGCTTGCTTGAAATCCTTGAAAATCACGGAGAATCGGGTCATCTTGAGTAACCAGTGGAACTGACCAATCGGCAGCGCAGCCGCTGAGATATGACAATACAAAGGCTACTTTGGTCTGATCATTAGGGAAGGCCCCAGGTCTGCATAGGAAGTGCAAACGACACTGATTCATGAATACGGCGAATCGTTTGGGGTCCCCAGCAAAGCGTTCAGGTGGGGCCAGCGGCATGTTTCCAGGTAGATTAATCTGCACAGGGTTACTGGGAACCACAGGAGCGGGGTTCCCTCCGGAACAGGGTAGAGGAGTTTGTCCAGCTTTACCTTGCAAAAGCTGTCTGGCCAGGTCATCAGTTCTTTCCTTTGATATTATTAATTCCCTCTTGAGGGCATTAGTCTCTTGACGAGCGGCATGTACTCTGGCCCGTAATTCCCCCAGTAATTGGGCCAACTGATCAGTCTCAGAAGTTTCCATAGCGCCTGGGTGGGAATTTGTAGGAAGGCTTCGCGTTCTGTAACACTCACCTGACTCCCACGGGGGCGCTGGCCTGGTTCGCGCTGCTGTGACCTCGTCTAAGGTGATGCGCAGGGTTCGGAAGAGGGACTGGACCGGGCCCCAGATCTGGCTTGTCTGACTCGCAGAAGTATCCTTCTGTAGGTGAGAATAGGGGGTTAACTGTCTGCGGGGTAATGCAATCGGCCTCCCACTTACCCCTCTCACCCTCCTCAAAACCCTTCTGTGCTTCCCCGTAGCGTCTCACCTTTGGGTCTGGAAGGACGAGCTCTCCATTCTGCTTCTGATGCAGGGGCGCGTTGGTATCCAGTTACGTCACTGGATTTTCGGATGGGTGATAACCAAACTTGCTTGGCTTCCAGGTAAGTTTTTCTATAAGTGGTTCCCCTTGTGTCCATGCATTAATGTTCTAATGCTAGTGTCTTTTTTCCCCATAGGGGCCGGGGTACGGAATGCCGGGGAACAGGCACCGACCCGAGGTGAGCGGTGAAATCCTTGTGGAAATCAGGTAAGTCTTTAATGAGTGTTTTGGTAATGTCTTTTCATTCACTCATTAACGCTGATGTCTTTTTCCCCTTAGGGGCCGGGATCCGAAAATGCCTGGATGCGGCGCGGACCCGGAATGAAAAGGGAATGACCCAACAGGTATGTCTTGACATGGAGTTTTAGCTTCCCTTTTCCCTTCTTTCTCTCACCTTTGTTCTTGTCTTTTTCTCCCTAGGCGCGGGGCGCGACTGCGAATCCGGATGGTCGCTGCTGAACATGGAGGCGCCCTGTAAAGGTGAATAGAATGCGGCGCTGCAGCGATCAATGCGATGTTCTTTTAAAAATAAATGTCTTCCTTTTCAGGATTGTCGGCGAAATGTCTCTGGGATGCAGATTTAGCAGGTGAGGCCTTTTCCTTCTTCTGTTCTCTTGTTCCCTTCCTTTGCAGGTGATTCAGGATGCTGGCAGGTGTGGCAGAAGTCAAGATGCAGGAGCAGACACGGTGAGCGTCCAGCTGCTAGATGCAGAACAACGCGAAGCACGTGTGGCTGATCGGGTGTGGTTTAAATAGCCTTGGAAGAAGTTCCTAGAATGTGTCCTTCCTCCAATCAGGTATGTATCCTTCCCCGACCACGCCCGGGTAGTAAATGAGTCCCACAGGTAAAGTAGTTCCTTTCAGGCCTCAAGGAGGCCGGGGTTCTGCAGCATGGTCTGCATCAGGTAAGTGCACTCAAACACTTTCATAATGAGCCTGGCGCCTCTGGCGCCAGGACTGACGTTTTCTATGAGCCTGGCGCCATAGGCGCCAGGACGCTGTCCAAAGGGCCCCTATAAGGGGTTTCTGGGACCTTCCCCGGGGACTTGATGTCCGCTTTCGGGGACACAGGGCCTGAGCCGGCTCCCCGGGAGCGGGCATCGTGACAGCACTCCCCCCCAAGGCCCCTCCCAAGGTTGTTCCCTCCGGGGGTTTTGGTTTGTTTGGGAAGAGTCGTGGAATTTCCTGACTAATCGAGGTGCATGCACATGGTCACTGGGTTCCCACGACCTCTCCTGAGGTCCGTACCCCTTCCAATCCATTAGGTAGAAAAGCTTAGACCTAAACATTTTTTAATCTAAAATGTTCCTCACTTCGAATTTGGGTTCCCCATCTATTTGAATAGGTTCTGGAGGTTTGAGTAGTCGGGTTCCGGGTACCACTGGTTTCAGAAGTGACACATGAAAAACAGGGTGAATTCGCATATTAGCTGGTAAATCAAGTTTAACCGCTACTGGGTTAATTATTGCCGTAATAGAATAAGGTCCCAGATATTTTGGGTTAAAAGTTCGAGGCCCTTTGAGCGGTAAATGTCTGGTAGCTAACCACACTTGATCCCCAATCTGATACGGAGGTGCTTCACTCCGATGTAGGTCAGCATTCTCCTTGTATTTTCTCTTGGCTTGTTGTAAATGCGTGGTTGCCTCTTTGAAGGCTCGGGTAATGGTAGAATGCAGATGTTCTACTGCGGGCACTCCGAGGTTCTGAGGTGAGTCGAGGTTTGAGGTTCGAGGGTGATGTCCAAACAAGGTATAAAAAGGACTATGGCCAGTTCCAGAGTGTACCGAATTATTATATGCGTATTCGGCTATCCAAAGAATGTCTTTCCAGTTGCTTTCAGATTGCTGTAACATACACCGTAAGTACTGCTCAAGGGTCTGATTTGTCCTCTCGGTCTGACCATCGGTCTGAGGGTGGTGACTGGTCGATAATCTTATGTCGATTTATGCCATTTGACAACATTTGCGCCAGAAGTGGGAAATGAATTGGCTTCCCCGGTCAGAGATTAGTATAGATGGGAATCCATGTAGCCGAACAATATTTTCGAGGAATTCTTTGGCTAGGACAGAAGCTGAAGGTAAACCTTTCAAAGGAATGAAGTGGGTCATTTTGGAAAACAAATCCACAATTACCAGAATGGTATTGTATCCCGAACAAGGAGGCAAGTCCGTAATAAAATCCATTGATAGGGTGTGCCAGGGTGCTGGCGGTATGTCTAGAGGTTGAAGGAGACCGGCTGGTCTTTTCTTTTGACCTTTATTTTGGGCGCAAACACCACAGGACATCACAAAAGATTTAACATCTTTTCGCCAAGAGGGCCACCAGAATTGTCGTTTCACCTTTTCCATTGTCTTGGCAATACCGGGGTGTCCCTCTATTAATGTATCATGATAACCTGAAATAACTAGTTTGTGTAAATCCTTGTGCCGCAGGAATAAGCGTCCTTGGTAATAAGGTAAACCATTATCTATGGTAAAGTCTGATCCCTTTTGTATCCAATCCTGTAGGACTGTAGGGTCCAGGAATTGTTTCACTCTGACTTGAATGTCTTCAAGCGTCTGTAATGAAGTCATGCCTAGAATTCTCTGTTCGGGAATTATTGGTACTGGTTCTGAGTTTGTATCAGATTCTCCCATTCCAATTCGGGATAAGGCGTCTGCTTTGCCGTTCTTGCAGCCAGGTCGATAGGTAATCACGAAATCAAATTCAGCGAAAAACAAAGCCCATCGGAGCTGCCGTGATGACTGAGCCTTGGCGGTTTTCAAATACTGTAAATTCCGGTGATCAGTGATCACCGTGATGGTATGTCGAGCGCCAAGCAGGTAATGCCGCCAGGCTTTAAAAGCGGACTTTATGGCTAACAGTTCTTTGTCAGTGATTGCGTAATTAATCTCTGGTGCCGAGAATTTTCTGGACCAAAATGCTACGGGATGCAGTTGGTTGGTTTCAGGATCTCTTTGAGACAGAACTGCTCCCATGGCTAGGCTGGATGCGTCAGTTTCGACGACATACGGGAGATCTGGACGTGGGTGTTTCAATATAGGTGCGGAGGTAAACTTAGCTTTTAAATCCTGGAAGGCCTGCTCGGCTTCTTCAGACCATTCAAAACTTTTATTTTTCCTCAAGAGTGCAGTAATGGGTTGTACTATGCGTGAAAATTCCGGGATAAACCTGCGATAGAAATTGGCAAAGCCGAGCATGCTTTGAACCCCTTTTACAGAGCTAGGTGATGGCCATTTGAGGATGGCATCCACTTTTCTTGAGTCCATTCGGACTCCTTTGGGTGTCAGGATGAAACCGAGAAACTCAACTTCTGTGGTATGGAAAACACATTTCTCCAGTTTAGCAAATAGTTTGTGTTGGCGCAGTTTTTCCAGAACTGCCCTAACGTGTTTTCTGTGATCAGATTCCGAAGAGGAGTACACTAGAATGTCATCGATATAGACGACAACACAAACATCGATGAGTTCCCGAAGGACATCATTCATGAAGAATTGGAAGGCAGCAGGCGCATTGCACAACCTGAAAGGCATTACCTGGTATTCGAATAATCCATATTTTGTACGGAAGGCTGTTTTCCATTCGTCGCCTTCTTTTACTCGCACCAGATGATATGCCCCCCGGAGATCTAACTTGGTGTATACGCAAGCGTCCTTCACCTGGTCAAGGAGTTCAGGAATCAGAGGCAGAGGGTAACGGTTTTTAACCGTTATCTGGTTCAATGCGCGGTAGTCGATACAAGTTCTAAGGTCGCCTTCTTTTTTGGGCACGAAGAACAAAGCCGAGGATGCCGGGGACTTTGACGGGCGAATAAAACCATTGGCTAGGTATTGATCCAAATATTGTCTTAAATGCAGGTTCTCAGGTTCAGTAAGGGCATAAATCCTGCTACAAGGGGGTTGAGCACCGGGCACCAGATCGATTTGGCAATCGTACGATCTGTGGGGAGGTAACGTGTTGGCCTGTTCCTTTTGGAAGACGTCCTGAAAGTCTTGGTATTCTGGAGGTAGTTGCATGGAGGCAGAGGTTACAGATGCTAGACTAATCTTCAGATTTTCTGGGTAGCAGGTTTGTGCACAATCCGGGAAGGTTATTTTCTTAGCTCGCCAATCAATTTGAGGATTATGTGTCTCTAACCAAGGAATTCCAAGAATAATCTGAAATTGTGGAGCCTTGATTACATCGAACACAACTGCCTCCCGATGGCCGTCCGGACCAATAAGAGTCACCTCAGTAGTGGAATGTGTTACCGGTCCAGAGGCAATTTCAGTTCCATCGACTGTGGTGATGACATCTTTGCTGGTTTTAGGACGCAGAGGGAGGTTAATCCTAGAGACCAATTCACGATCCACATAGTTTCCAATAGCCCCACTATCGATGTATGCCTTTATTGCATGCAACCGCTTAGGCTTTTCTGGATCTACGAGAACCATTGGCACAATGAAACGCGAGGTCTGAGAGTTAGTTTTCAAGCTCGGCAAGCGGACCCCTACGCTTGTCGGGCTGAGTCGTTTCCCGAAACAGAGTCTTCATGGTTTTTATCAGCGGCTCCTACCACTTTTCGGGGCGGTTTTGCCAGGCAATCTCGTAGAAAGTGTCCAGAGTTCCCACAATAAAGACATAATTTTAACTGCCGCCTACTTTCACGTTCCTTTTGAGTTAAGGGTTCTTTAACCCCTCCAATTTGCATAGGCTCAGAGACATCAACTCCCTTGGGGTTAGCGTGGGTCTTGACCAACACCCGGGTCTCAAACCTGGACCGATCTGTTTTTCTGTTTTGAAGTCTGTGATCCAATTGGACCACTAAGTCTATATATTCTGTGCATTCTTGGGGCGGATTTACAACTTGGGCCAAGACATCTTTAAGTTCTCCGCGTAGACCTCGATAAAATAACGGGACTCTTTTATCCTCTGGCCATCCCGTTTCCACAATTAGTCTATTAAAGGTTGCAATATAGGATAGGAGGTCCTGATTGCCCTGTCGCAGGTTTAGAAGTTCATCATCCAGAGCCTGCCCCTGAGAGTGTCGAGCAAATAACCTTTCCATGCTTGCTTGAAATCCTTGAAAATCACGGAGAATCGGGTCATCTTGAGTAACCAGTGGAACTGACCAATCGGCAGCGCAGCCGCTGAGATATGACAATACAAAGGCTACTTTGGTCTGATCATTAGGGAAGGCCCCAGGTCTGCATAGGAAGTGCAAACGACACTGATTCATGAATACGGCGAATCGTTTGGGGTCCCCAGCAAAGCGTTCAGGTGGGGCCAGCGGCATGTTTCCAGGTAGATTAATCTGCACAGGGTTACTGGGAACCACAGGAGCGGGGTTCCCTCCGGAACAGGGTAGAGGAGTTTGTCCAGCTATACCTTGCAAAAGCTGTCTGGCCAGGTCATCAGTTCTTTCCTTTGATATTATTAATTCCCTCTTGAGGGCATTAGTCTCTTGACGAGCGGCATGTACTCCGGCCCGTAATTCCCCCAGTAATTGGGCCAACTGATCAGTCTCAGAAGTTTCCATAGCGCCTGGGTGGGAATTTGTAGGAAGGCTTTGCGTTCTGTAACACTCACCTGACTCCCACGGGGGCGCTGGCCTGGTTCGCGCTGCTGTGACCTCGTCTAAGGTGATGCGCAGGGTTCGGAAGAGGGACTGGACCGGGCCCCAGATCTGGCTTGTCTGACTCGCAGAAGTATCCTTCTGTAGGTGAGAATAGGGGGTTAACTGTCTGCGGGGTAATGCAATCGGCCTCCCACTTACCCCTCTCACCCTCCTCAAAACCCTTCTGTGCTTCCCCGTAGCGTCTCACCTTTGGGTCTGGAAGGACGAGCTCTCCATTCTGCTTCTGATGCAGGGGCGCGTTGGTATCCAGTTACGTCACTGGATTTTCGGATGGGTGAGAACCAAACTTGCTTGGCTTCCAGGTAAGTTTTTCTATAAGTGGTTCCCCTTGTGTCCATGCATTAATGTTCTAATGCTAGTGTCTTTTTTCCCCATAGGGGCCGGGGTACGGAATGCCGGGGAACAGGCACCGACCCGAGGTGAGCGGTGAAATCCTTGTGGAAATCAGGTAAGTCTTTAATGAGTGTTTTGGTAATGTCTTTTCATTCACTCATTAACGCTGATGTCTTTTTCCCCTTAGGGGCCGGGATCCGAAAATGCCTGGATGCGGCGCGGACCCGAAATGAAAAGGGAATGACCCAACAGGTAAGTCTTGACATGGAGTTTTAGCTTCCCTTTTCCCTTCTTTCTCTCACCTTTGTTCTTGTCTTTTTCTCCCTAGGCGCGGGGCGCGACTGCGAATCCGGATGGTCGCTGCTGAACATGGAGGCGCCCTGTAAAGGTGAATAGAATGCGGCGCTGCAGCGATCAATGCGATGTGCTTTTAAAAATAAATGTCTTCCTTTTCAGGATTGTCGGCGAAATGTCTCTGGGATGCAGATTTAGCAGGTGAGGCCTTTTCCTTCTTCTGTTCTCTTGTTCCCTTCCTTTGCAGGTGATTCAGGATGCTGGCAGGTGTGGCAGAAGTCAAGATGCAGGAGCAGACACGGTGAGCGTCCAGCTGCTAGATGCAGAACAACGCGAAGCACGTGTGGCTGATCGGGTGTGGTTTAAATAGCCTTGGCAGAAGTTCCTAGAATGTGTCCTTCCTCCAATCAGGTATGTATCCTTCCCCGACCACGCCGGGGTAGTAAATGAGTCCCACAGGTAAAGTAGTTCCTTTCAGGCCTCAAGGAGGCCGGGGTTCTGCAGCATGGTCTGCATCAGGTAAGTGCACTCAAACACTTTCATAATGAGCCTGGCGCCTCTGGCGCCAGGACTGACGTTTTCTATGAGCCTGGCGCCATAGGCGCCATGACGCTGTCCAAAGGGCCCCTATAAGGGGTTTCTGGGACCTTCCCCGGTGACTTGATGTCAGCTTTCGGGGACACAGGGCCTGAGCCGACTCCCCGGGAGCGGGCATCGTGACAGCACTCCCCCCCAAGGCCCCTCCCAAGGTTGTTCCCTCCGGGGGTTTTGGTTTGTTTGGGAAGAGTCGTGGAATTTCCTGACTAATCGAGGTGCATGCACATGGTCACTGGGTTCCCACGACCTCTCCTGAGGTCCGTACCCCTTCCAATCCATTAGGTAGAAAAGCTTAGACCTAAACATTTTTTAATCTAAAATGTTCCTCACTTCGAATTTGGGTTCCCCATCTATTTGAATAGGTTCTGGAGGTTTGAGTAGTCGGGTTCCGGGTACCACTGGTTTCAGAAGTGACACATGAAAAACAGGGTGAATTCGCATATTAGCTGGTAAATCAAGTTTAACCGCTACTGGGTTCATTATTGCCGTAATAGAATAAGGTCCCAGATATTTTGGGTTAAAAGTTCGAGGCCCTTTGAGCGGTAAATGTCTGGTAGCTAACCACACTTGATCCCCAATCTGATACGGAGGTGCTTCACTCCGATGTAGGTCAGCATTCTCCTTGTATTTTCTCTTGGCTTGTTGTAAATGCGTGGTTGCCTCTTTGAAGGCTCGGGTAATGGTAGAATGCAGATGTTCTACTGCGGGCACTCCGAGGTTCTGAGGTGAGTCGAGGTTTGAGGTTCGAGGGTGATGTCCAAACAAGGTATAAAAAGGACTATGGCCAGTTCCAGAGTGTACCGAATTATTATATGCGTATTCGGCTATCCAAAGAATGTCTTTCCAGTTGCTTTCGGATTGCTGTAACATACACCGTAAGTACTGCTCAAGGGTCTGATTTGTCCTCTCGGTCTGACCATCGGTCTGAGGGTGGTGACTGGTCGATAATCTTATATCGATTTATGCCATTTGACAACATTTGCGCCAGAAGTGGGAAATGAATTGGCTTCCCCGGTCAGAGATTAGTATAGATGGGAATCCATGTAGCCGAACAATATTTTCGAGGAATTCTTTGGCTAGGACAGAAGCTGAAGGTAAACCTTTCAAAGGAATGAAGTGGGCCATTTTGGAAAACAAATCCACAATTACCAGAATGGTATTGTATCCCGAACAAGGAGGCAAGTCCGTAATAAAATCCATTGATAGGGTGTGCCAGGGTGCTGGCGGTATGTCTAGAGGTTGAAGGAGACCGGCTGGTCTTTTCTTTTTACCTTTATTTTGGGCGCAAACACCACAGGACATCACAAAAGATTTAACATCTTTTCGCCAAAAGGGCCACCAGAATTGTCGTTTCACCTTTTCCATTGTCTTGGCAATACCGGGGTGTCCCTCTATTAATGTATCATGATAACCTGAAATAACTAGTTTGTGTAAATCCTTGTGCGGCAGGAATACGGGTCCTTGGTAATAAGGTAAACCATTATCTATGGTAAAGTCTGATGATCCCTTTTGTATCCAATCCTGTAGGACTGTAGGGTCCAGGAATTGTTTCACTCTGACTTGAATGTCTTCAAGCGTCTGTAACGAAGTCATGCCTAGAATTCTCTGTTCGGGAATTATTGGTACTGGTTCTGAGTTTGTATCAGATTCTCCCATTCCAATTCTGGATAAGGCGTCTGCTTTGCCGTTCTTGCAGCCAGGTCGATAGGTAATCACGAAATCAAATTCAGCGAAAAACAAAGCCCATCGGAGCTGCCGTGATGACTGAGCCTTGGCGGTTTTCAAATACTGTAAATTCCGGTGATCAGTGATCACCGTGATGGTATGTCGAGCGCCAAGCAGGTAATGCCGCCAGGCTTTAAAAGCAGACTTTATGGCTAACAGTTCTTTGTCAGTGATTGCGTAATTAATCTCTGGTGCCGAGAATTTTCTGGACCAAAATGCTACGGGATGCAGTTGGTTGGTTTCAGGATCTCTTTGAGACAGAACTGCTCCCATGGCTAGGCTGGATGCGTCAGTTTCGACGACATACGGGAGATCTGGACGTGGGTGTTTCAATATAGGTGCGGAGGTAAACTTAGCTTTTAAATCCTGGAAGGCCTGCTCGGCTTCTTCAGACCATTCAAAACTTTTATTTTTCCTCAAGAGTGCAGTAATGGGTTGTACTATGCGTGAAAATTCTGGGATAAACCTGCGATAGAAATTGGCAAAGCCGAGCATGCTTTGAACCCCTTTTACAGAGCTAGGTGATGGCCATTTGAGGATGGCATCCACTTTTCTTGAGTCCATTCGGACTCCTTTGGGTGTCAGGATGAAACCGAGAAACTCAACTTCTGTGGTATGGAAAACACATTTCTCCAGTTTAGCAAATAGTTTGTGTTGGCGCAGTTTTTCCAGAACTGCCCTAACGTGTTTTCTGTGATCAGATTCCGAAGAGGAGTACACTAGAATGTCATCGATATAGACGACAACACAAACATCGATGAGTTCCCGAAGGACATCATTCATGAAGAATTGGAAGGCAGCAGGCGCACTGCACAACCTGAAAGGCATTACCTGGTATTCGAATAATCCATATTTTGTACGGAAGGCTGTTTTCCATTCGTCGCCTTCTTTTACTCGCACCAGATGATATGCCCCCCGGAGATCTAACTTGCTGTATACGCAAGCGTCCTTCACCTGGTCAAGGAGTTCAGGAATCAGAGGCAGAGGGTAACGGTTTTTAACCGTTATCTGGTTCAATGCGCGGTAGTCGATACAAGTTCTAAGGTCGCCTTCTTTTTTGGGCACGAAGAACAAAGCCGAGGATGCCGGGGACTTTGACGGGCGAATAAAACCATTGGCTAGGTATTGATCCAAATATTGTCTTAAATGCAGGTTCTCAGGTTCAGTAAGGGCATAAATCCTGCTACAAGGGGGTTGAGCACCGGGCACCAGACCGATTTGGCAATCGTACGATCTGTGGGGAGGTAACGTGTTGGCCTGTTCCTTTTGGAAGACGTCCTGAAAGTCTTGGTATTCTGGAGGTAGTTGCATGGAGGCAGAGGTTACAGATGCTAGACTAATCTTCAGATTTTCTGGGTAGCAGGTTTGTGCACAATCCGGGAAGGTTATTTTCTTAGCTCGCCAATCAATTTGAGGATTATGTGTCTCTAACCAAGGAATTCCAAGAATAATCTGAAATTGTGGAGCCTTGATTACATCGAACACAACTGCCTCCCGATGGCCGTCCGGACCAATAAGAGTCACCTCAGTAGTGGAATGTGTTACCGGTCCAGAGGCAATTTCAGTTCCATCGACTGTGGTGATGACATCTTTGCTGGTTTTAGGACGCAGAGGGAGGTTAATCCTAGAGACCAATTCACGATCCACATAGTTTCCAATAGCCCCACTATCGATGTATGCCTTTATTGCATGCAACCGCTTAGGCTTTTCTGGATCTACGAGAACCATTGGCACAATGAAACGCGAGGTCTGAGAGTTAGTTTTCAAGCTCGGCAAGCGGACCCCTACGCTTGTCGGGCTGAGTCGTTTCCCGAAACAGAGTCTTCATGGTTTTTATCAGCGGCTCCTACCGCTTTTCGGGGCGGTTTTGCCGGGCAATCTCGTAGAAAGTGTCCAGAGTTCCCACAATAAAGACATAATTTTAACTGCCGCCTACTTTCACGTTCCTTTTGAGTTAAGGGTTCTTTAACCCCTCCAATTTGCATAGGCTCAGAGACATCAACGCCCTTGGGGTTAGCGTGGGTCTTGACCAACACCCGGGTCTCAAACCTGGACCGATCTGTTTTTCTGTTTTGAAGTCTGTGATCCAATTGGACCACTAAGTCTATATATTCTGTGCATTCTTGGGGCGGATTTACAACTTGGGCCAAGACATCTTTAAGTTCTCCGCGTAGACCTCGATAAAATAACGTGACTCTTTTATCCTCTGGCCATCCCGTTTCCACAATTAGTCTATTAAAGGTTGCAATATAGGATAGGAGGTCCTGATTGCCCTGTCGCAGGGATAGAAGTTCATCATCCAGAGCCTGCCCCTGAGAGTGTCGAGCAAATAACCTTTCAATGCTTGCTTGAAATCCTTGAAAATCACGGAGAATCGGGTCATCTTGAGTAATCAGTGGAACTGACCAATCGGCAGCGCAGCCGCTGAGATATGACAATACAAAGGCTACTTTGGTCTGATCATTAGGGAAGGCCCCAGGTCTGCATAGGAAGTGCAAACGACACTGATTCATGAATATGGCGAATCGTTTGGGGTCCCCAGCAAAGCGTTCAGGTGGGGCCAGCGGCATGTTTCCAGGTAGATTAATCTGCACAGGGTTACTGGGAACCACAGAAGCGGGGTTCCCTCTGGAACAGGGTAGAGGAGTTTGTCCAGCTTTACCTTGCAAAAGCTGTCTGGCCAGGTCATCAGTTCTTTCCTTTGATATTATTAATTCCCTCTTGAGGGCATTAGTCTCTTGAGGAGCGGCATGTACTCCGGCCCGTAATTCCCCCAGTAATTGGGCCAACTGATCAGTCTCAGAAGTTTCCATAGCGCCTGGGTGGGAATTTGTAGGAAGGCTTCGCGTTCTGTAACACTCACCTGACTCCCACGGAGGCGCTGGCCTGGTTCGCGCTGCTGTGACCTCGTCTAAGGTGATGCGCAGGGTTCGGAAGAGGGACTGGACCGGGCCCCAGATCTGGCTTGTCTGACTCGCAGAAGTATCCTTCTGTAGGTGAGAATAGGGGGTTAACTGTCTGCGGGGTAATGCAATCGGCCTCCCACTTACCCCTCTCACCCTCCTCAAAACCCTTCTGTGCTTCCCCGTAGCGTCTCACCTTTGGGTCTGGAAGAACGAGCTCTCCATTCTGCTTCTGATGCAGGGGCGCGTTGGTATCCAGTTACGTCACTTGATTTTCGGATGGGTGAGAACCAAACTTGCTTGGCTTCCAGGTAAGTTTTTCTATAAGTGGTTCCCCTTGTGTCCATGCATTAATGTTCTAATGCTAGTGTCTTTTTTCCCCATAGGGGCCGGGGTACGGAATGCCGGGGAACAGGCACCGACCCGAGGTGAGCGGTGAAATCCTTGTGGAAATCAGGTAAGTCTTTAATGAGTGTTTTGGTAATGTCTTTTCATTCACTCATTAACGCTGATGTCTTTTTCCCCTTAGGGGCCGGGGTCCGATCAGCGATCAATGCGATGTGCTTTTAAAAATAAATGTCTTCCTTTTCAGGATTATCGGCGAAATGTCTCTGGGATGCAGATTTAGCAGGTGAGTCCTTTTCCTTCTTCTGTTCTCTTGTTCCCTTCCTTTGCAGGTGATTCAGGATGCTGGCAGGTGTGGCAGAAGTCAAGATGCAGGAGCAGACAGGGTGAGCGTCCAGCTGCTAGATGCAGAACAACGCGAAGCACGTGTGGCTGATCGGGTGTGGTTTAAATAGCCTTGGAAGAAGTTTCTAGAATGTGTCCTTCCTCCAATCAGGTATGTATCCTTCCCCGACCACGCCCGGGTGGTAAATGAGTCCCACAGGTAAAGTAGTTCCTTTCAGGCCTCAAGGAGGCCGGGGTTCTGCAGCAGGTAAGTGCACTCAAACACTTTCATAATGAGCCTGGCGCCTATGGCGCCAGGACTGACGTTTTCTATGAGCCTGGCGCCATAGGCGCCAGGACGCTGTCCAAAGGGCCCCTATAAGGGGTTGCTGGGACCTTCCCCGGGGACTTGATGTCCGCTTTCGGGGACGCAGGGCCTGAGCCGGCTCCCCGGGAGCGGGCATCGTGACACTACAGCCAAAAGGCTAGCTAGCCCCCAGTCCCGACAGTTCCGACATTAGCATAGCTCTGGGTCTTTTCCAGGCCTAGCAACACCCCTGCCATCCTCACGGACAACACCAAACCTAACTCCCAGTTCTTACTACTGGGTGACCTTAATCTTGGCCTATCAGACCCCAAGGATCTCCAGGCCAACGAGATTGCTAGTAACATCTCTAATTTAGGATTTTTACATCGTATTCTCAAACCCTCTCACAATAAGGGCAGAACGCTCGACTGGATTGCTGACCTAAACTGCAACACGTTGATAAGTTCCAACTCCGCCTGTGCTTGGTCAGACCACCACATTATCATCTTCAATTTACCAGCCAACAACCCATGACCCAAACCTACCTTGGCACCATCTATTCCCACACGAAACAAAAAGGACATCACCAGGGACAAATTACTCCCTCTCATCCTGCCAATACTCAACAAATGTGCCTTACAGCACAATGACCCTACAGTCCTAGTGGACCCCTTTAGCCAAACCTTGCTTAAAGCCATCAACACCATAGCACCCCTCAAACTACGGAAATCCAATCAAAGAGCCCACCTGAACTCATGGTTCAGCCCACAACTGAGAGCACTGCGCAAAGAAAAACGCAACGCCGAAGCTCTTTAGAAAAGTCTCCCCTGCGAGACCAATAAAGACAACCTCTTCATAGCATACCTGAATTACAAGGAAGCGATCGTACAAGCTAAAAAAGAGACGTACAATTTACGCATCTCGCAGGCAGAATCCAACACAAAGGAGCTTTTCAAAATTCTTAAAGAACTAGAATCCCCTTCGCCCATCCCTGATACCTGCAGCAAAGACAGCACATGGTGCAACAATATTCAAAAAGCCCTCCTCACCAAAATAACCACTCTACAGTCTCAAATCAATGATAAACAAAATTGTTTACTAACCACCTCCCAAACCGCACACCGGGCATTTAAGATGGCCACCTTTCCTTTACTCATACCCCGTTCAGCTTCGCGCCTCTCACCATCCCAGAGGTTGAAAATATCATCAGTAAATTAAAACCTTCAAACTACCAGGGCGATTCCTGCCCTGCCCCCATCATTAAGGAATCCGTGCATGATCTTGCCACATTCTTCACCACCTTTATTAATTCCTCATTTCAATCGTGCATCGTCCCGGATAATCTTAAGGACTCCTGGGTCATCCCATTGTTGAAAAAACCCACCCTTGACCCCTGTATACCATCTATTTATAGACCCATTACCACTGTGCCTTGTCTACTAAAAATACTAGACCGAGCAGCCTGCTTACAGATCCAGAAATACTTAGAAACCAACAATTTACTTGGCACTAGACAATCTGGATTTAGACCTAAGCATGGGACAGAAACAGCCCTACTAGATCTCAAAACTCAAATTGAGGATTTAAAAGACAATGGCAAACTGGCCCTCCTACTACTTCTTGACCTCTCAGCAACTTTTGATTTGGTCAATCATCAAATCCTCTGCCAACATCTGAAATCAGCTGCCCACTTCTCGAAAAAAGCCACCAACTGGATCAGTTCCTTCCTGGACAACAGACACATGAGAGTATTTTCACCTACCTCATCCGCAGATCCAACCCCGGTGCCGTGTGGAGTACCACAAGGTTCTTGTGTTTCACCTACACTTTACAATGTATTTACCAAACCATTGTTTGATGTACTTGATTATCTGAGTGTCACCTACACCAACTACGCTGATGACACCCAGATACTCATTCCCATCACTGGTGACTACTTGACTGACTCCAAAGCCTTGAATGACATATATCAAGTCATCCAAGCATGGATGGCCCAACATGAGCTCTGTCTAAATGATGACAAGACAGAGCTCCTCATCCTGGGTACCCAACAGAGACTGAAAAAGCTTGACCCATTGTTCAAAACCTTCGATATTGATGGCAACTCCATCAAAGTGTCTAATGACACCAAAACTCTAGGAATCTATCTCGATTCTACGCTCTCCTTCAATAGATAAACCAATACGGTTGTCGCTGCCTCTGCTTACACATGCAAGCTTATTACAGCCTGCCGCCCCTTCCTATCTACACAGAACTGCATTACACTGGCCAGGACATTGGTTATGTCTAAACTTGATTACTGTAATGCACTATATCAAGGGACCAACCAACGTAACCTCAACAAACACCAGGTCACCCGAAACAATGCTATTAGAGCGGCCCTCAACATCCCCAGATCTGCAGACATCTCTGAAACTAGGAAGAGTCTACACTGGCTGTCAGCTGCCCAAAGGATGTCACTGAAATCCCTTGCACTCACACACAAATGTGTAAATAATCAGGCCCCCATCTACCTAGCTTCTCGATTCTCTCAGTATGCACCCACCCGGTCACTCAGATCAGCCCAAACACATTGCCTAACCATTCCCAGATACAAAATTCAGAAAGCCGGGGGTGTAAGTTTCCCAGTTCTAGCCTCTAAACTATGGAACTCACTTCCACTCACCACCAGATCCATATCTTCTCCAACCTTATTCACACAAAGAGCCAAGCTATGGCTATCCGCCACACTTGACTAACTGCCTTTCACCCAATACTCTACACCCTTCTTCTCACTGCTTGACAACTACCACCGGTCTACTGCACTTCCATGTACTTTAATTATTGCATCACTCTGTACATGTAAACTGCCTGTATTCTAATGTCACTATAACCTTTGCCTTAACTGTGCCTTGTTGTTCCTTGATGCTCTAAGATACGCGCCCGGATGCCTTCGAGCCTGGAGCGCTATACAAATAAATAAAATACAAATACCACCACAGGCAGTGTGCAGAGAAGGTCCTCCAGCACCTGCCGGTGTAGAGAGGAGATCTACTATCACAGGAAATGTACAGAGGAGATCTACCACCAAAGGCAGTGTTCAGAGAAGGTCCTCCAGCACCAGCCAGTGTACAGAGGCAATCTACCACCACAGGCAGTGTGCAGAGAAGGTCCTCCATCACCAGCCAATGTAGAGAGGAGATCTACCACCACAGGCAGTGTTCACAGAAGGTGCTCTGGCACCAACCAGTGTCGAGAGAAGTTCTACCACCACAAGTAGTGTACAGAGGAAATCTACCACCATAGGCAGTGTGGAGAGAAGGCCATCCAGCACCAGGCAGTCTAGAGAGGAGATATACCACCGCAGGCAGTGTTTAGAGAAGGTCCTCCAGCACCAGCCATTGTAGAGAGGAGATCTATCACCACAGGCAGTGTGCAGAGAACGTCCTTCGGCGCCAGCCAGTGTGGAGAGGAGATCTATCACCACAGGCAGTGTACATAGGAGATCTACCACCACAAGCAGTGTGCAGAAAAGGTCACCCAGCACCAGGCAGTGTAGAGAGGAGATCTACCATCGCAGGCAATGTGCAGAGAAGGTCCTCCAGCACCAGCCAGTGTAGAGAGGAGATCTACCACCACAGGCACTATACAGTGGAGATCTACCACCACATACAGTGAACAGAGGTGTTACTCCAGCACCAGCCAGTGTAGAGAGGAGATCTACCACCACAGGCAGTGTGCAGTGACGGTCCTCCAGCACCAGACAGTGTATAGAGGAGCTCTATCACCACAGGCAGTGTACAGAGGAATTCTACCACCATAGGCAGTGTGGCGAGAAGGTCCTCCAGCACCAGCCATTGTAGAGAGGAGATCTATCACCACAGGCAGTGTACATAGGAGATCTACCACCACAAGCAGTTTGCAGAGTGTTTCACCAGCACCAGCCAGTGTAGAGAGGAGATCTACCACCACAGGCAGTGCACAGAGGAGATCTACCACCACAGGCAGTGCACAGAGGAGATCTACCACCACAGGCAGTGTACAGAGGAGATCTACCACCACAGGCAGTGTACAGAGGAGATCTACCACCACCTGCAGTGTGCAGAGAGTGGCAGCAAACAAGGACCATCAAGTTAAGAAGCTCAATAGTGTGCTGATTAAAGAGCAACCCCTATTTAAAGATGCTCTAGTGTATCAGTCCATGGGTGCTGAGACCGTGGGCCTCATTACGACCCTGCCAGTCCGGAAAGAGCGGTGGCAGTAAAACCACTGCCACCGTTGTTTCCAGGCGGGCTGATTCAGAGTCCTGTAGGCGGGAGGTGTCACTCCCGCCAGGTCTGACCTGGCGGGATTAACACCATCCGCCTACAGGCGGACAATCGATATCCCGGCTCTGTCATAGACGGAACCGGTGTTTCCATGGTCCCCATCCCCATGGAGTCCTATGGGACTCCATGGGAATGGGGATTTACAGAATTCCGCCTCCGGAATTACCGGGTCACTGGGCTTGTAATGCCCCGGTGATTCCGGCAATCACGGAGGCTGAATGGTATTACGGGTCCGGCGGCAGCCTGACAGTTTTAGGGTAATGGCCGTAGTCTGAGAGGCAAGCACTGCCAGCAGGTGCTGTGACAGAAACCAGGGAATCACCAGACCTAAGAGCGGTGAGAGCAGAGAAGCAAGGCTTAACCAGGAATAACCAGACCTAAGAGCGGTGAGAGCAGAGAAGCAAGGCTTAAGCAGGGAATCACCAGACCTAAGAGCGGTGAGAGCAGAGAAGCAAGGCTTAAGCAGGGAATCACCAGACCTAAGAGCGGTGAGAGCAGAGAAGCAAGGCTTAACCAGGAATCACCAGACCTAAGAGCGGTGAGAGCAGAGAAGCAAGGCTTAACCAGGAATCACCAGACCTAAGAGCGGTGAGAGCAGAGAAGCAAGGCTTAAGCAGGGAATCACCAGACCTAAGAGCGGTGAGAGCAGAGAAGCAAGGCTTAAGCAGGGAATCACCAGACCTAAGAGCGGTGAGAGCAGAGAAGCAAGGCTTAAGCAGGGAATCACCAGACCTAAGAGCGGTGAGAGCAGAGAAGCAAGGCTTAAGCAGGGAATCACCAGACCTAAGAGCGGTGAGAGCAGAGAAGCAAGGCTTAAGCAGGGAATCACCAGACCTAAGAGCGGTGAGAGCAGAGAAGCAAGGCTTAAGCAGGGAATCACCAGACCTAAGAGCGGTGAGAGCAGAGAAGCAAGGCTTAAGCAGGGAATCACCAGACCTAAGAGCGGTGAGAGCAGAGAAGCAAGGCTTAACCAGGAATCACCAGACCTAAGAGCGGTGAGAGCAGAGAAGCAAGGCTTAAGCAGGGAATCACCAGACCTAAGAGCGGTGAGAGCAGAGAAGCAAGGCTTAACCAGGAATCACCAGACCTAAGAGCGGTGAGAGCAGAGAAGCAAGGCTTAAGCAGGGAATCACCAGACCTAAGAGCGGTGAGAGCAGAGAAGCAAGGCATAAGCAGGGAATCACCAGACCTAAGAGCGGTGAGAGCAGAGAAGCAAGGCTTAAGCAGGGAATCACCAGACCTAAGAGCGGTGAGAGCAGAGAAGCAAGGCTTAACCAGGAATCACCAGACCTAAGAGCGGTGAGAGCAGAGAAGCAAGGCTTAACCAGGAATCACCAGACCTAAGAGCGGTGAGAGCAGAGAAGCAAGGCATAAGCAGGGAATCACCAGACCTAAGAGCGGTGAGAGCAGAGAAGCAAGGCTTAAGCAGGGAATCACCAGACCTAAGAGCGGTGAGAGCAGAGAAGCAAGGCTTAACCAGGAATCACCAGACCTAAGAGCGGTGAGAGCAGAGAAGCAAGGCTTAAGCAGGGAATCACCAGACCTAAGAGCGGTGAGAGCAGAGAAGCAAGGCATAAGCAGGGAATCACCAGACCTAAGAGCGGTGAGAGCAGAGAAGCAAGGCTTAAGCAGTGAATCACCAGACCTAAGAGCGGTGAGAGCAGAGAAGCAAGGCTTAACCAGGAATCACCAGACCTAAGAGCGGTGAGAGCAGAGAAGCAAGGCTTAAGCAGGGAATCACCAGACCTAAGAGCGGTGAGAGCAGAGAAGCAAGGCTTAAGCAGGGAATCACCAGACCTAAGAGCGGTGAGAGCAGAGAAGCAAGGCTTAAGCAGGGAATCACCAGACCTAAGAGCGGTGAGAGCAGAGAAGCAAGGCTTAACCAGGAATCACCAGACCTAAGAGCGGTGAGAGCAGAGAAGCAAGGCATAAAATGAAGGAGACTGTGCAATGTTAAAGGTGCGCTGTCATGAATCGTTTCATTTAAAAATGCTAAAGTAACTAACAGTAGAGCACTACTAGAGTTGAATAAAATATTGTGGAAAATAAAACAAAATAAATCCACCAAATAGCTTGTGGGGCTACCACCAATCCCACTCCTTTGGATGGAGCTTTGGCTGCTGTTACAATGTATCAATAAATGACCTGGTCTCATTCACCAGCAGCACACGTATCATATTATTTTGCAATAATACTTTGACCATTTCAGGGCCTACTTTTTGATTGATTGATTGATATTTTATTTCTATTGCGCTCGTACACAAGTGTTTCAGAGCGCGACAAGGCAAGGGAGGGGAACAGGGGAGAACAAAACAGCGATCTTACTAGGCCCAGTGACATTGAGAACGCGCAAGTGCATGGGAGAGGGGGAGGGGAAAAGTGCATGGAAGGGGGGAGAGGTGGAAAGTGCGAAGCAGAGGAGAAACAGATAAATAACAATAAATAAATAATAAAGGCAACAAACAGTGGTAATGCAGCCAGCAATTTGCAAGTGCTAGGTTTAAGGCAGCAGACAGGGTAGATCTAACAAGTTCAGGAAGAAAAAGGGGGGGCTGTATGGGTACAGATACAGACCCCAGTGCAAGGGGTGGCCCGGAGGCAGTGCGGGAGGGTGGCAGGGTGAGCAGGTACCTGGGTCCAAAAGACAGAGGGTGGCCAGGTGCATGGTGCCAAGAGAGAACAGATCAGCAGGGGAGAGGGGGAGTGAAGGCAGAAGAAAAGAGGAAGGTCTTGAGGTGCTTCCGGAACCGGAGATGGTTCTCCTCAAGTTTTAGAGTGGCAGAGAGGCTGTTCCAGAGGGAGGCCGCAGCCGAAGACAGAGATCTACCCCCAGCTCGTTTCTTAGAAAAACGACTGACCCTCAGTGAGTTGGAGGTAAAGGAGCGAAGAGCTCGAGAGGGGATGTATTTGCGGAGGGATAGCTGAAGGTATTTTGGACCCAGGCCCCAGAAAGCCTTGTGGACAATGCAGAGGGTTTTGAATTTAATCCTAGCATCCACTGGGAGCCAGTGGAGAGATTTCAGAGCTGGAGAGATACGATCCCAGGGCTTGAGGCCAAGGACAAGTCTCGCAGTCCTGTTCTGGATTAGTTGCAGAGGGCGGAGAGTAGAGGCAGGTAGATTTAGAAAGAGGCTGTTACAATAGTCCAGCCTAGAGAGAACCAGACTTCTTTCTATCATTTCCTTTACTTCTGGTGTGTTGTCAAGAGGGGACGGGAACGCTTCTCAGCTGGATTGGGAGGCCTACCAGGGAGAAGTCCAGAGGAATTCCTATCCTTTAGGTGGATGTTGGCATCAGAGAAGGCCCCACTCGCTGCCCCTCTTCATGACGAGATGTTTCTGTGCAGACCTTGGTGCAAGTATCAGATATTTTCCAGTTAGTTTCTGCTGATTTCACATCACTAGCTCCAGAAGCTCAGCCACAAGCAGAAGGAACACCAGGGACCCGACCGAGCACCATGACAATCACCCGCACGGAGGGCCCCAGCGGATGGTAGAAACCCAGAAGCCCTCCGAGATGCCAGCGCGGCAAGACAGAGAGCGCAGGGACACCAGGGACCCTGACCGAGCACCGTGAGAATCACCTACTATTAGGAAATATTTCTCTAAATGCAGTTTTCCCTCCATATCATGGACCCCCGAAACTGTTTGCTCTTGTTTGGCTATCCTGACCTGACTTTTTCCAGTGGAGCACAGCCTTTGGCTGCCCTCCCCTGGGCTTTTGCTCACTTGTTATGGGGAAACTGACACGTCCTTCAGGCTGTCAGTACTGGGAACCTATGTTTCCCTTAGTCTTCCAATTTGTTGCCATTTCTTGGTAACTTTTTATCAGTGCGCAAAGTACATTTCTGTACCGTGCGTTGGGGTCCTTTTTTATGGCCCTAGACACCCCCTAAGAAATTGTTGGGGAATGTACAAGTGTGCCTAGGACGATCTGGTGGCAGCAGTTTACTTTTCTGGTATTTATACTACTTTTTATCAAACCATATCGCGTTTCCTGCGGATGGCTCATGACTGTGGCTAGTGACTGTGGCTAGTGCCGGAAATGGCTGTGCCACAAAGTTATGACCTTCGGCCATCTTGTCCCTTTGTCTTCCCCCAGATCGGGCTAACCCAGGAATTCCTTATTTGGGCATGTAACCTCCCATTGAAACTGCACCTTGCGCGGGCTCCTGCATGTCACATATGCTAGCGACCAGGAAGAGGGTTGGACTGTCTGGTCCCAATCCACACTACTGGTGCCAGTGTGTCTGGTGGGCATGTATGCATGAGGACCCCTGTGGACCAGGATTGGACCACGACTGGTCTGCATGTAAGGGAGCAGATCTTCGATTGGTTGTCCAGATTCGATCATGCATCGAAGTTTGGATGAGAAGGGGCCTTGCATCCATTCCAGGTCGATCTACAGTGGTTCATCTTGAACTACCAAAGGAGCCAAGTCTCCTGTGAGTAGAAGCAGACCCATGGACACACCGTAAACGCGTTGGAAGGTTTGGCACGCTGAGCCTGCTTTTGTCCCGTTGGACCTCTGTTTCGTTCTTGACCTTAGAAGGCCTGCGATTGTGCTTCAACCCTTTTGAGTAGTGGGTGTCTCCTGATTTACCCACAATCGGGCCTTATCGGAAGTGTTCCTGGGCCGTCCAGTGAACTGACCAGCTCTGTCCTGTGATATTGCATAGGAGCATCGCCGTTACGAGTTGAGGCTTGACATTTTGGGAATTCTTAGTTTGTGGTTCTTGACCCTCTCCCAACAAATTTCAAAGGGCTAGCCCCTCTGGGTCGAGAAACTAGGAGAGTGCATCATGCCGCAGGCCTTTGTGGTCCTTGCGTCACTGTGTTGTGGTGACGGTCGCTGTGGGTGGCTTTCCCGCCATTCCTCTGGTGCCCTGAGTCGGGCTGCACCTGAATTGTCTTCTTCCTCCCTTCGTGGGTGGAGTTGTGGCTACTGTCCCGTCATGCACTACTGTCCCATCCCGCAGCACCTGAGAGCCGGATTGGAGTGCAAAGGCAGGATTTGCAACCTCAGATGTCCTCGACTAAACTGGCATAGTTTGGTCTGGATTGAAGCAAGTGGCTGTGCGTACTTGCATAACTTACTGGTGGCCCCTGGCTCATCTATTTCTTGTTATGCTCAAGGGTTCCTTGGGATTCTCTCCTTGGCTGGGATAGCCTGCGCTCCCTGGCCTATTCTGAAAGTCGGAAACTGCTCTGTCCATGAGGGCAGAGGCTTCCCTGGCAATTGCAACATTGTTGTCCTCCTTCAGGAGCCTTGCCTAACTGTCTCAGCATCTGGAAAAGGTACTATCTTCACTTTATGCACAACCGTGTGTTTTTAATGTAAAGACTGGAAGGGGGTCTATACTTCTGCTCTCTATATGGTAGAGGAGAGGCACAGACAACCCCAGCCAAGATTCTCTACTATGGTAGCAATGGACGAGCAACCAAGGCCTAGCTTCTCAGGAGGTGATGCAGGCTGGTTCTTAAGTACAGTGTAGTCCCCAAGCCCCCACAAAGGAATGTCCACACACTGTATTAGTTAAAACACAGTCTTTATATAATTAATATTCAAGGTTATGTACACTATCACAATAACTCACTTTGTGCTCAGCAGATCTATAATACAAATATATACAATTCTAAGTGGTACCACAATTATTATTAGATTCCATTAAAGTGCATCAACTGTAATCTGGTTAAATGTCACACAAATCAATTAATAGAGGTAACCAACAATAGACATAGGAGGAAAGCAGTTGGTTAGAACAATTGGCAGAATACTGGCCCCTACCACTAGACACAGTTCTGTGTGGAGATCCCCCACCTGGGCAACCTGTAAATAAAGATATCATACAAGCCCAGTCCATATATTGTTCACAAGAGTCTTATTTCCTGCTAAAATAGTTCTACCACCCCATTGTACCTGGAATAGCAGAGTTTGTCGTCGGGTCATCGACAGATCCTTCTGGAGCAGCTCCCTTTAAGGTAGGAGCCACGGATCGTCGAGACCCCACAAGGAAAAGGGTTGAACGACAACAGTGAGGTTGCAGCTTCATTCCTAGTGGTGCTCGTCGATGATGGAGCATTGGCGTCTGCAAGGAAGAGGCGTGCGTGGCACCTCAGTGACGATAGTTCAGGACCGCAAAGAGTTTGAAGCAAGGGCGTAGAGTTGTCGGCGTCTCTGTGGTCTTTAGGTGGTGAGAAACCCACCGGCGGATGCTTCTTGGCGTGTCGGCGGCCTCGGCTTTCTCCGGCGGGACAAATCAGTCGACGGTGCAGGCGAGAGCGTCCTTGGATCAAATATTACTTAGGCAAAGGGAGCACCTCGGCTCCGGTCAGCGACGGTGGTCCTCGGCAGTGATGGACAACAGTGTCCAGGCGCTTCTCATTGTGATTCCGTGGCGGTCCCCATCTCCGGTCGGCAGCCTGTCATAGGTCTGTCTACCTGGGAGCACTGGCAAAGATTAGCAGTGCACGATGGTCCCTCTTAGCTCGGGAAGAGGGCGCCTAACCTGGTCCTCTCTGTGTCAGTCCTTGGAGACACAGCAGCTTTCAGATTGGTGAAGTCGAGCAGCAGCAAGACTTCTCTTCCAGCAGGGCCTCAAGGTTAAGCTTCAGTTTCAACTCCAGTTTCTCTTCAGCTTCTGAACACGAATTCTAGCAGTGAGAGGCCCCCAGATATACTAGTTGATCTCCGATTCCTTCTGCTGGGTCACACTCAGTCAACCAATTGGTCAGAAGGGCATTCATGCAGGCAGGCAGCCAATCAGGTACATAGTGCATTCAGGCCATGCACTTCTCTCCAGACACTCACAACAAGTTATGTGTATTGGGACAAGTACCCAGCCATTCAACACTCCACACTGCATTCATACCAGTTTCGGGCAGGGCTGTCTCAGTCATTGTGTCAAACACCAGAAACCAGACATCCACAACAAGAAGTGCATATTGGTAACACACTCCATTCACCCAGGTCCCACCCACAGGGTGTACCGACAACATACGGTCACTGGGAAGGCTCCAGCCAGTCTGACCTGGACTTCACAACAACACCATATATGGAACTTCCACCAAACAGCCAGTCAGGGGGAAGGGACAGAGTCAGGGCTTCCCAGGACTTTGGGAAAACAAGGTAACAGGCAATAGAAAGCAAGAGGCCACAGGGGCCATCTTGTTTCCTATCAGGAATCAACTGATTCCAATGGCAGGGCCTGGGTATCCCAAAATGGAGGATACTCAGAGTACCTGTCAAATTCAGGATGGAGCTGCCACCAGCCCATACCCTGCTCTGTGGGCCACACACAGGTGCCCAAAAACATACACTAGGGGCACAGGGTTGTACCCCCACCCATGGTTACCATAAGGGTATCCCATGGATCTGTACACCAAACCAAAAGAGAGCTGCACCGCCAGGAGTCCCACATGAACTCCTGCGTGGAAAACATGACAGAACACACAATAAAAGGCAGTAAAGGACAAGGATACGGAGGCCCTGTCCCTCTGATGCATTTCTAGCATCACATTTACACACTGATGTACTTTGAGGACAAGGCTCCCCTCTTTGTAGGGCTGGACTGAATAAGTTAGGGTTCCATCCTGAAGGCAGCCTAATGCTTAAATTGTGTTACCCCACCCCCCCTTTTGTTGCAGGTTGTGGATGTTTTCTCTCCTGTATCGCATTAGACTACAGTGGTTGTATATAAGTTAAATAGTGATATGCTTGTGTGGTAACTGTTGCATTATTAATTTGGTTATTTGTGTTGTTTTGTTGGGCTTAGCATAAATGTATATGTATTTTTGATATACACCTGTCTAAAAGTATTCTGTGGTATATTTACTGTATGTGCTCATTGTGGGCTTCCGATCCCTCTCACCCCTCCTGGGACTTAGTCTTGACCACCTACCAAGCTACCGTGATTGGTCCGCCTTGTCCAGAAGGTTCCCTGTTTCACTAAACTAGGGTGGCCTCCTAAACCTCTGTCCATTAGGCCAGAGATTAGAAATCCATTCTAACAAATTGATGTACCGCAGTGGGATAAGATCAGAGGTACCCAGTGTTGTGCACTGGTGAAATACCCAGGTTGTACTTACACAGAAAACACAATGACCTTATCCTAATTCGAATTGTAGGCCACCTGCTACACTTATATCATGGAAACAATTGCTCATATTACTTTGAGTGCTTCATGGTCTGAGACGCTGAGAAATATTTGTATGGAAAGAGGCCTGTCGGCCAATGGCACCACATCTGAAATGATCCAAAAGATCATGGATTGGCAGGAAAACCAGATTACAGCTTTACCCTCCTATGATAGTGCAGAAAGTGCTGGGGCTGCTCCCAGTAACAGTACTGAAGTAACTGTTGCTGCCATTCTAGAAGGAGTGGGTTTGGATAGAGATGATGTAGAGTCCCAGGTCTCATTTGCTGGCTCTGAGGCTGAGGCCCTGTTGACGTTCAAGAGACAAAAACTGCTGTTTAAGCAGAGAGGGATTGAATTCAACATTGTTAAGATTTAGAGAAAGCCGAAAGACAAAAGGACAGGGATCACCAATTGGAGTTTGCTAGAATGCAAGCTGCCAAGGGCTGCTCTATAGTGTCTGTTAATGGGTCTGGCCCCTCCTCTCATCCAAGGCTTCCCAAAGATCTGCTTCATATTCATGATGACAAGAATGACATCATAGACTGGCTGACTGCATTTGAGTATGTGATAATCAGAGGCCCAAAAGCCATATGGTCCTCTACCTGGTATTTGCCAATAAAGGGACAACACAGAGTGGATTGAGGTATGCCAAATGCAAGGTAACCCAGCTTTTATTCGAATAATGCAGCTGGGGAGAACACAAGATCAACAGCAAGGCTCTCTCTCTCAAATTCCTTTCCGTTTTGAACAGAACACAATGCTGGTGAGTCACTATGATGTCATCATAATTACTGAGCTCTGAAAACCTATCTCTAGTACTCATTGGTCTTAATTGCTAAGCTACATGTAGTATCTATATGTCCCACCCTACTGATTGGGTAACTCTATCTAAGGTCCCACCTATAAAACATCCCATACAAATTTACGACCTCATCATGCTTGAATATTATTGGTAAACTCTAAATTACTTCTACGGTGAAAAGGACATATGCTTATCAGTTAACATGCAGTCATACTTTCCGTGAACTAGCGTCATGATGACATGTTTATGTAGATGGAAGGAGAGGACAAGTGTGTCACCTTCGTTCTTAATTAAATAAAACAGCCCATGTTATCTCTGTCATGATGTCTCTGAGTTCCAAGGACCTTGTTCTTTCCCAACTCCCAGTTATTCCAGTTCTCCCTTTTCTTGGAACAGTAACCGTGCCATTCTGTTCTTGACACATTCATGAATAACTGTTATTATGAGTCATGCTGCTTTTACCATGTGACTACTGCGTCGCAGTAATTATTTGTCTGCCACTTAGGACATTTCCTCAGATTTGCAATTCATCCCAGGGACTTCAAATAGTCTGCTGTGTCATCGTAACTGGATTTACCTTAATAGTTGAACACTCACAATGCTATCTTGTTCCGATATGTAAACTTGGTGTCCTTGGCTTTTGACATTCCTTTTAGGCAGCTACTATCCAGCCACCACAGCATTCTCCTGAATTAAATGTATTTGTTTCAAATAGTGTGCTTACTGGGGGCTTCTCTTAAAGCAACAAAGCTTAATTCTCTGCTATGCTGGTGCAATTTAAAATGGCAACTGCTTGTCCCTTTTTTCCCTCGGCAGGGCACATTTTCGTTGCTATCTACTGATTTCCTGGTACACCCCTGTCACATAATTTCCCTCCCTATGTGTATGCCGCAACCTTATCTACCTACAATATTCTGCCCTATTTGTGTATGATATGATATGATATGATATGATATGGTATGATATGATATGATATGGTAAGGCATTTATAACGCTCCTATACACAACTGTTTCAAGGTGTGATGAGGCAAGGGGGGAACAGAGGGAAGACAGAGACAGCGATCCTACTAGGCCAGGTGACATTGAGATTGTGCAAGTGCAGGGGAGGGGGGCGGGGGGAAGGGGAAATGTGCAGGGGGAAAGGGGAGGGGGCAGTACGTAGTATAACAGTAAATAAATAAAGACAGTAAATAAAAGTGCAGCCAGCTGGTGGCAAGTGCCAGGGTAAGTGCAGACATCAGGTGTCAAGTGCTAGTAGGGGCTGTAGGGATTCAGAAACAGTCCCCGGGTGCACAGGTTACCAGGGGGGCAGTGCAGGTGTCCAACTGGCTGGGGACCTGGGCAGAGATCAGATGGTAGCCAAGTGTAGTGAGTGCCTATCTTATGTACACACCTTCCTGTCACCTAATCTATTCTATTTTAAAACACACTAATTGTGCAAGCTAATGCATTATCTGTTCCCTACTTGTGTAGTGGAAAATAACTATTCTTTGTGTCAGCTGCATTTCCAGGAGAATTTAAAGTGTAGTTAGTTTCAAATCTGTTCTTTTTTATCTTATGATTTTGTTTCTTCTGAGGAAGGCAGGGGGGCAGAGCCTGAACATACCCTCGAGTCAATAATTGCTTCACTACATATGCATGTGAAGTGCAAGAAGTTGTGGATGCTGACAAGATTGCATGGTTGCTCAGTCGACTACCCCATTCTGGCTGCAGTGCCATTATGGAGATGTCAAAGGCTGACAGAAAAGTATTTGTGAAATTAAAGCAAACTCTAATCCTAAAGTTTGGAAGGACTCCTGCCCAATACTTGAAGAGATTTAGAGGGTACAAAAAGAAAGAAGGTAATACTTGGGTTTCTTATGTGACTGATTCCTTAAAAAACCTTCCTGGTTGGGTTGAAGAATATAAGGTCACCCCTTTGAGGGTATGATGTATGTAGTCATGCTTAAACATATTCTTGCTTCCTGTTCCCCTGAGCTTAAGCAGCACTTGGCTGATTCTAAGGAGATCAATCCAAAGAAGTTGGCCATTGAAGCTGATTTATGAGTGTCACACAGAGTGTCCCATAAGGAAAAACCTGCTTCTGTTGAGCAGGAGGAGGCAAAGAAGCAGAAAGAGAAAGAGGGTCGAGCTACTGAAAAATCATCCTCCCATGAGGGCCACAAAAAGCTTTAAATGGGCAAGTCCCAGGAAAATGTTCTGGGGAGTGGGACTAATACTCTCAAGCACAGCTCTGGTTACAATAAGCCTCCCTACATCCCAAGACCCAGTGGATCTTGTGTGACTTGTGGGTCAAGTGACCATGTGAAGGGGGACCCCAGATTTAAGGTTAGAACATTGGGGTACACACTGTGAATCTGGCCTTCTCCCGTGAGGAGGAAGAAATACTCACAGGGGGGCATTCTTCCTTTCAGACTCCTTACCCTGTGAGGTAGAGTCTGAAGTAGTCTTAGTTTCTCTGGGATCCTGGGAGCCTAGAGTTTCAGAGGCCTATGCCCCCATAGCTGATAATACCAAGCACTACTTTAAAAACAGTGTGCTAGTGAATGGGGTTGACACCACTGCCCTAAAGGATAGTGGAGTCAGCAGAACTGTTGTGGATTCCACTTTGGTAAACCCAGAGGAGCTTGCCAGAGCTCCTTTGATGCCCACCAAGTTAGTTGATGGCCTTCTCTCAAATTCCCAGTTATGACTGTAACTCTATCTGTGAATGGTGGAGTAGTGAGGATACCTGTTTGTGTACAGAGGCAAGTTCCAGGGGGCGTGCTGCTGGGGAATTATCTCAGAGGCCTACTCTTGTGGGTTGCACAGCAGACAGGCCATGCAAAGGTCTCAAAAGACGGCTGCCATGGCCAAGTCCAAGGCTGAGCCAAAGCCAACGGGGAAAACAAAGATAAAGGGAGTCAAGAAAACCGGAAGAGGGAAAGAAAATATTCCCCCTAACTCACCTATCACTGAGGTGGAGACAGTTGGCCAAGCACCTGACCATGATGAGGAGGAGGTGCTGCCTGTCATTCACAACCCCCATGACCATCCTGAACTGCAAAGATTGTTGGCTGAAGTTAGTCCTGACAGGTATGTGTTTAGTAAGGGCAAACATGAGTGCCCATCTTATGAAGCCCCGAGGAGACAGGCCTGTGCCCAGCTTGAAGGTGAACCTCCTCGGAAACATAGGATTTATTGGGAAGGTGTGCCTCTGTACAGTGGGCCCACAGAGTCTACTGAAGGAGACCATTGGAGGTAAGTGGTCCCCCATCATGTAAGACCGTTCCTCCTACAATTGGCGCAAGAAGTCCCCCTTGCAGGTCATCTTGGGATGAAGAAGACTAAGGAGAGATTATCCATGCATTTCTACTAGCCCAAGATGTGGGTTCAAATAGAAGGTCATTGTAGGAATTGTACCACCTGTCAGAATTCTGGGAAAAGTGGTGCAACACTCAAGGCTCCACTGGTGCCACTCCCTGTGGTGGGAGTCCCCTTTGAGAAGGTAGGGATTTGCATTGTTGGTCCCCTTGACCCTCAGACATCCTCTGGCAACAGGTTTATAGTGGTGATGGTTGACCATGCCACCAGATTTCCAGAGGCCATCCCACTTAATACATAGACTAATGTTGGGATGGCAGTGAGTCTATCCCACCACCCTATGTGCTTTAGAGTGAGGGGGATCCCCTAAGTAGCTCTGTAGTGTGCTAGGGGAGGAACTGTGCTATTAAACTCTGCACGAATACAATGTAAGCAGGAATAATAAATGCATAGATGCAGTGTGCACATACAAAGAAACGCCATCTTATAGTCATGGTAGACACATAGTCCTGTATGACCGCGCAATACAACTTTAGCTCAATGGAAGACCCAGAACATTGAGACGGGATGAGCCTGCACGGCCAGTTCTCACAGAAGCTTCCTCTTGACCCTTCTTTGTTGCAGTTACTTTGCATCACTGGGAGGAATGCACCCTGTAAGGCCATGAGACAACACCAGGCTCCTTGCAGCGTCCATTCATCACAGCCGAACCCTCTACAGACCCCTAATCCCCACCCAGCCTATCAAGAATAATGGCCCACACCACTGACCAGTTTCAAGAACTTCTGCAGTCCATGATAGTGAGTGACCCCAGCCCATAGCTATAAACCAATGGCCATAAAAGATCTGAGTATGTGCGGCCGTTTCACCCCACCAAATAAATACATCCTTTGTAACACAAGGTGCAGAGAGGGATACATTATAGATCAAAATGAGGGGGGATGCCTTGGGTGCAAGGGGTACGATATCAAAAAAGCACAGAATGTGTGAGTCAGCTATGACTGTATTTCATCCTCCCTTCCCCAAGGCACCAGTTCCCGAGCCTCCCAGGTGCATCTCACAGTGATATAGTAGTGGACATAGTGTGTGATAGCAGTTCTGATACTGTAATTTATGAGGAACCTGACCTTCACTCCTCTGAGAGATGAGCCCAGCTGACCCAAGTAGGACCTGACAGATGGTGGAAAAGTGAACCAATCGTAGCCTGGCATCCCCTATGGAGCAGGCTCATGTATATGGTCTCACCAATCAGTTACGCTAGTTTTTACTGTATATTGATGACGATGTACTGCCTTTTAAGCTTCTGCTTGTACTAAGTGAGACCAGAACATTCTCGGGCAGCAGAGTTCTTTGCTGATACCTTTGTATTCTGTACAATTAAATCTTGTTGTCCTTGCAAGCAATCTCTTGGCCCTTTTCCCGAGAGGTTTGTATTCTTTCTGGTGTGAGCGTAAACAGGGGGCTGCCTTCACTGGCAAGTCAGTTGCTAAAGCTTTGCTTGGCATATTTACTAGGGGTGGCTTCCCTAAAGAAGTTGTGTCGGATAGAGGTAGCAACTTCATGTCCAAGTATATGCAAGCCATGAGGAAAGAGTGTAGGGTCACTTATAAGTTTCATCTGCGTATCATCCACAGACAAATGGCTTAGTTGAGAGGTTTAATAGAACTGTCAAGGGCATGATTGGGGCTCTTGAAGAACCCCAAAGGAGAAAGTGGGATCTGCTGTTACCATGCTTACTCTTTGCTTACAGAGAGGTCTCTCAAGAGGGTGTTGGGTTCAGCCCTTTTGAGCTTCTATTTGGTCACCCTGTAAGGGGGCCACCGGCCATAGTGAAGAAAGAGTGAGAGCTCCCTACGCCTCCTATCACTACCAATGTAGTGGACTATGGGCCTCATTACACGGTATGCGGTAACCATGGTGCTATTAGCGCCATGGTTGCCGCCGGTATTTTACCGTGTCTGCCTTGGTGGATGGCGGAATTACCGCCCTACTCCAAGGTGAGCGGGGTGGTAATTCCCCATTCACCAAGGTACTTCCCCATTCCCATTTTTGCCCTCATAGGGCTCAATGGGAATGGGGAAGGAGCTAATTACGGTAACGCAAATTGCGGTACCGTAATTAGCACCAAGGTCCCTTTGCGGGCCCGTTCCTTAACGGCTGGTAAAACCAGCTGTTGAGGTCGGGTCCCGCAAAGGGACCTCGTAGTAAGGTGGTAAGGGTTTACCGGTACCGGTGCCCTTACCGGTACCGGTAAACCCTTACCGCATTCCGTGTAATGAGTCCCTATGTGTTAAGTTTAAGGAAGAGAATGGTCCTCCTGATGGCTCACGCCAGTGCCAGGGTGAAGGCTGGTCAAGCATTGGTCAAACATTGGGATGACCAGAAGGTTTCTCTTGTAAACTTTACCCCAGGTCAAGAAGCCCTCATCCTGAATCCTCTCAGGCTTAAAACCCTTCAGGATAAATGGGCAGGCCCTTATAGAGTTGTGAAGCAACTAGGTGAGGTAAACTATTTAGTGGACCTTGGAAGGCCTGCTAAAGCTCCAAAGGTGTTCCACATAAAAAGACTGAAGGCTTTCATCCCTAGGGTTGAAATAGCTGTACTACTTTTGGCATCAGACAGAGAAGAGGAGATATCAGAACCTCTTCCTGACTTATTCCTGGGTAGCTCCTCAGATAGCTCCATTGAGAGTGTCAAGTTGGCCCCTCAGCTGACTCCTAAGCAACAAGAGGAAGTAAGAACGTTGCTAGGGCAGTTCTCCCCCTTGTTCTCACTTACTCCAGGTTTGACACCTTGGTGTAAATATTACATTGACACTGGAGATAGTATACCTACCAAAAGTAGGGGTTATAGGATATCAGATAAAGTAAGATCCTACATTAAGTTCGATATCAACAAGATGTTAGATCTTGGTGTGATTGAACCCTCTAGTCGTCCATGGTCCAGTCCTGTGGTTCTGGTGCCAAAGGCAGGTACCTCTGAGCTGAGGTTATGTGTGGACTACAGGGCCCTGAATGCTGTCACCAAGACAGATGCACACCTCTTGCCTAGAACCGATGATCTGGTGGATACCTTGGGTGCCTCCAAGTACCTCAGCACATTTGACCTCAGTGCAGGGTATTGGCAAATAGCCCTAGCATAACATGCCAAGGAGAAGAGAGCATTCTCAACCCCAGAGGGGCTTTACCAGTTCAGGGGAATGCCCTTTGAGTTGAAGAATACACGTGCCACTTTTCAAAGTCTAGTTAATCATGTTCTGAATGGGTTGGATGAATTCTGCTTGGCATATCTGGATGATATAGCAGTTTTCAGTGCCACCTGGGAAATCACGTGAGACACCTAGGAATATTGTTGCAGGTCCTTCAGAAGGCCCACCTGACCATAAAGGCCGGCAAGTGCCAGATTGGTCAAGGTTCAGTGGTCTACCTCGTACATGAAGTAGGTGGAGGGAGGATTCAGCTACAAGACTGGCCTACCCCCATTACACAAACCCAAGTGAGGGCCTTCTTAGGACTCACAGGGTATTACAGAAACTTCATGGCAGACTATGGCACCATAGCTGCCCCTCTGACTGCTCTCACTACTCCAAAGAAACCCAACACGGTCTCTTTGTCTGAGGGGTGTGAGAAGGCCTTTCAAGGCTTAAAAGACTCCCTGTGCCAGGCCCCTGGTCTCAGTGCCCCTGAGTCCAAGCAATCTTTTATTGTGCAGACAGATGCCGCTGACACTGGATTAGCTACAGTTCTACCCCAATTAAACGAGAAAGGCAAGGCACACCCAATTGGATTCATTAGCTGCCAGCTTGAGGACAGAGAGCTCAGGTGGTACACCGTGTAGAAAGAATGTTTCTCTGTCGTGTGGGCCCTAAGGAAGCTGAGGCCCTACCTCCATGGGACCCACTTAACTGTGCAAACTGGACATAAGCCCTTAAAGTGGCTAATGAACATGAAGGGAGAGAATCCAAAGTTGCACAGGTGGTCCATAAACCTAAAAGGGTTTGACTTCATCATTGAGCACAGGCCAGGTGTTCAACATAGCAACGGTGATGGGTTGTCCAGAATGTTTAACCGACCGGAACATGAGGCTCATCCAGTGGAGGAATAGATCCCCCTGTCCTTGGTCTGGGGGGGCGAATGGTAGGAAAGATTTCTCTGAATGCAATTTTCCCTCCATACTATGGACCCCCCAAACTGTTTGCTCTTGTTTGGCTATCCTGACCTAATTTTTTCCAGTGGAGCACAGCCTTCAGCTATGCTGCCCTGGACTTTTGCTCATATGTTATGAGGAAACTGACACGTCCTTCAGGCTGTCAGTACTGGGAACCTATGTTTCCCTTAGTCTTTGACTTTATTGACATTTCTTGATAACTTTTTATCAGTGCGCAAAGTACATTACTGTATCGTGCACTGGGGTCCTTTTGTTTTATGGCCCTAGACACCCCCTAAAGAATTTTTGGTGAATGTACAAGTGTGCCTAGGACGAACTGGTGGCAGCAGTTTACTTTTCTGGTATTTATACTGCTTTTTATCGAACCATATTGTGTTTACTGCCGATGGTTCATGACTGTGGCTAGTGCCGAAAATGGCCATGCCACAAAGTCTTTTGTTCTGTCCTTTGGCCATCTTGTCCCTTTGACTTCCCCCAGGTCGAGGCTGACCCAGGAGTTCCTTATTTGGGCATGCAGCCTCCCGCAAAAACCACATCTTTCTCAGGCTCCTGCATGTCACGTGTGCTAGCACCCAGGAAGTGTCAAGAAACGGGGTCTTGCACTTCGGAGACCGTACTTCCCAGGCATATGGAAACGTTTGGTAATGCCTTGGCATCTTTCTCAGAGATGCCAGACCCTTCAGAACTAGGTTTCCCAGCAGTACAGTAGTTCAAGGAAGTCAGCGCGCATTCGGCGTAATACGGAAGTACTCAGTTAAAGCTTCTCTACTATTACCGGACGATGCTCCTTAACCGTCGCGTTTGCCCGGCAAGGCTGCTGTCTATTGTGCTACGTTTATATGTTTTTCTGTATTTCCGGTTTCCAGGACTTTGGCTACGTGATTTTTGGACTTTGCTTTGTTTCATCGCCTCCCTTGTCTCCACGCTCGGCTCCCCCTCCCTTTGGCTGCTTACCCGGACTTCGACCTCAGGCTACGGATATTGGATTGATTGTTCTACTTTTTCTTCACACCACGGAACGGACACTGCAAACTCACACTTCGGAACAGACACTGCAAACTTTTGGACTGCACTTAAGTTCTACGTGGATTTGTTGGATGTTGGGACTTTCATTTCTTCTTAACAGATTGCACTGGTGTTTTCTATGGATTGGTTTTGGACACTTTTGAACCTTTTAGTTGCGCCCTCGTTCCGCCCAGGTCAAGTCATCCATTTCATTTCACAAAAGAAGGTTTCTGCACGTCACCAGGTGTATTCTCCGAGTTACCCAAGGCCAGGCGCAGCACTCTTAGGTGCCAAGTGTGATCTTCTGGATACAGGTAAGAGTTGGGGAGTTTGTTGTGGAAGAGATTTATATTTCTGTTCTCGCATAACATGAGCAGTGTACCTATGAGTTTTTTCCCCCTTTAGCTCTGGTGTTGCACCAGCCTTTTCACCTGAGCCCCTGGTCTGACAGGTTAATTATATTCTGCAGACCGCGCTCTCTGGGGGAAAGTCTCTCCCTGAAGGAGCCCCCTGTTGTCCTTGGACATCAGGGGATACATTGTGGGACACGGTCCTTGACAGATTAAGGAGCCTACCCTAACCACCTTGTGGTGCGATGGAACCAGGGGTTGATCCAATTGCTGCAGTTATGCAGGCTTTTACTGCCCTGCGTACTGACATGGCCGCAGCACATGCATCGCTCCATCAACGCATGGATGTGATGCAGAGCTTGGTACACCCACTCCCCACTGATGAGGAATTTGGGGATGAGGCCGCTGCAGCTCTGGCTGCTCAGCCTTTGGCCCGACTCCTGTCCAAGCCCCGATTGTTCTACCTGGTCCGTTTCCATTGGCCCCTCCGGAACGATTCTTGGGGGATCCCAAGAATTTCCGGACTTTTGTTAATCAATGTAAACTACACTTCCTATGTCGCCCTGCAGCCTTTCCCGATGCTACCACCAAAGCAGCATTTGTATTATCTCATTTGGGGGGTACAGTGGTTGCATGGGCTAATCCGCTTTGGGAAGCTCTATGATTTTGATGCACTTATTTCTGCTATGACTTTGGTTTTCGACGGCAGGTACAACGCACAGGCATCGGACCTAGAATTGTTGTCCTTAACTCAAGGAAAACAATCTTTGCTTATGTATTTGGCTCGCTTTAACTGCTGGCGGCCGAGACTTCATGGCTCGAAGAAAAGAAGGCCTCTGTATTTTACAAGGGACTGTCTGATGATTTAAAAGATGCCCTAGCTACTGTTCCTTCTCTGCCTTCTGGCTTTTCAGCCTTTTTGGAATTGGTCTTACAGATGGATGCTCGTCTTAGACAAAGAAAAGGAGAACGTCGATTCCCCGATATGTGTGTAGGCAGACCTGAGGCCACATCCAGCAAGGCTCCTGGGGAACCCGAACCAATGCAAATTGGAGCCATACGGGGTCTGTTATCCAGAGAGGAGAGGGAAAGACGCATGCAAAAGAACTTGTGTTTTTATTGCGGTCAAACGAGGCACTTCATACGGGTTTGCCCGAAGTGACCTATTAAGCACTCGGGAAACTTGAAAGCCCGTCCCTAGTTAAGGCCTATGGGACAGGTATTTCTGAGAAGAGCCTTGATCATTCCCCAGTTGCCTCACATATTTACCTTCCTATGACTTTTGAGTTCTCTGGATCAGATCCAGTGGTTATCCCAGTTATGGTGGATTCCGGGGCCACTGATAATTATATGGATGTGACCCTAGCTAAAAGACTGAGGGTGCACCTACATACAAAACCACATCCTGACGTGGTACGAGCCGTGGATGGCTCTTGTCTGATGTCCGGCCTAGTCACATAGCAGACGGATATTGTTCGACTAAGTACTAATGAGGGTCATACCGAAGAACTCCCTTTTGACCTTATTATGGCCCCTGAATTTGGGGCTATTCTGGGTCTACCCTGGCTTCAACTCCACAACCCATCGATCAATTGGTCAGACCAATCAGTGTCCTTTTTGTCCCAATATTGTCAGAACACTTGTGGAGTCATTAAAGATGAAGCATCCCCTACTCCTTGTGTGGCTCTTTTGTCTGGGATTCCTTCGATAGGTGCCACTCAACAGGGGCTTGTCCCGGTGTTGCCAGACGAATATCGTGACTTGGCCGATGTGTTTGATCAGACTCTTTCGTAACAGTTGCCTCCACATCGGGAGTATGATTGCCCCATAGACCTTGTCCTTGGCTCTACGGTTCCCCATGGACGACTTTATTCCTTGTCTCAACAAGAGGAAGTGATCCTAAAGGAATACATTGAGAAGTCTCTTAGGTTGGGCCATATTCGCCCTTCACGCTCTCCGGCGGCTTCTCGTATCTTTTTCGTACCTAAGAAGGGTGGAGAGCTGCATCCTTGTGTGGATTACAGGGCTTTGAATGAGATCACGATTAAGAATCAGTACCCGTTGCCCTTGATTTCGGAATTGATGGACCGGCTGTCTTCCTCTTCTGTTTTCACCAAGTTAGATCTCCGGGGTGCATACAACTTGGTGCGAATTAAGAGGGGGGATGAATGGAAGACCGCATTCAAATCCAAATATGGACTTTACGCATATTTGGTAATGCCATTTGGGCTTTGCAATGCCCCAGCAACCTTTCAGCACTTTATCAATGACGTATTTCGTGATCTTTTGGATTGCTTCGTCGTCGTCTATTTGGATGACATTCTTATCTACTCCGACAACATGAAAGAACATGTACAGCACGTTCGTACTGTGTTGAGTAGACTCCGGGAACATTCCCTTTATGCCAAACTGGAGAAATGTACCTTCCACGCTTCCACAGTGGAGTTTCTTGGTTTTGTTCTGTCCGCTCAAGGAGTTCATATGAACAATACCAAGATTCAAGCCATATTAGACTGGCCAGTGCCTACTTCGGTAAAGTTACTCCAGTCATTCTTGGGTTTCGCCAACTTTTACTGATGTTTCATTGCTTCCTTTTCAGACATTGTTAAGCCTCTTACCAGGCTTACTAGTCCTTCAGTTCCTTTTGTATGGGGAACGGATTCGCAGATAGCGTTTCAAAAGCTAAAAAATGCTTTTACTTCAGCGCCAGTGTTGCAGCATCCAAATCCACCTCAACCTTACATTATGGAAGCTGATGCGTTGTCTGTGGCCATTGGTGCCATTCTGTCACAGCGATGTCCTACAACGCAATGTCTGCATCCTGTCGCTAACTTCTCTAGGACACTGACATCAGCAGAAAAGAATTATACCATCACTGAGCGTGAAATGTTGGCAATAAAGGCTGCTTTTAAAGAGTGGAGCCATCACCTTCTTGGGGTGGAACACCCAGTTACGGTCTTTACTGACCATCGTAATTTGCAAGCGCTGACACGCGCACAGTGTACTAACGCTGGGCAGGTTCGGTGGCATTTATTCTTTGCCATGTTCCGTTTTGTGGTAACATATCGTCCTGGGCCTCTATGCGGCAAAGCGGATCCCTTATCAAGGTTGTGTGGTGAAGCTGAGCCTGATCCACCCGCTCTTCCTGTATTACCACAAGGCTCGGTTCTTTGTGTTTGTGCAGTTTCATCTTCATTGATGGATAGAATCTGGTGTTGGGCATCGGACCATCCTTTGGAATTACAACAATTAAACGCTCACACAATCCAGGGGTTACCCTATGTGAATGATCGTTTATATATACCTGATTATAAATCTCGTATACTTGCATTGGAATGGCATGAAGCCCGGCTAGCCGGCCATCCAGGCCAGCGTAAGACATTACGACTTACTTAAACAATGGTGTTGGTGGCCTTGTATGAGAAAGGATGTTACCGATTACATTATGAGGTGTGTGGTGTGTGCCCAGTGTAACCAAAGGACTGGCAAACCATTGGGACTTTTGCAAAAAAATGCCCATTCCGCAAAAACCATGCACTATCCTTACGATGGATTTTGTAGTAGAAATGCCGCCTATACATGGTTTAACCATTATATGCGTGGTAGTAGAAATGTTCACTAAGATGGCACAATTTATACCTTGTCGTGGGGTGCCTATGGCAATGACTCTAGCCTCTTTGTTTTTTGACCACATTGCCAGGTTCTTTGGCCTACCTACCATTATCATTTCTGACCGGGGGCCTCAATTTACTTCACGTTTTTGGTTAGCCCTCACACGCTCTTTGGGCATAGACGCCCGTCTGTCCTCTGTTTACCATCCTCAGACGGATGGGCAGACGGAACGTACAAATGCCACCATGGAACAATACCTATGTTGTCTCTGTTTTCAATATCAGACTAACTGGTTGGAGGTATTAGGGGCTGCGGAATTTGCATATAATAATTCAATCCATTCTTCTGTGGGATGTTCACCCTTTTATGCATTATACGGGTTACATCCACGCTCCTTATCTGTTCCTTTCTCTGCCTCTCTTGATGTCCCTGCAGCCCAAGGTGTTGCTACTTCACTTACCACCATCTGAACTGAGGTTCTGCGTCATCTTCAGACGGCTCAAGAATGCAATAAGATATAGGCTGATAAACATCGAGCCTCGGTCCCTCTGTTGCAGCCAGGCGACAAGTTATGGATGTCTAGCAGGCATCTTCGAATATCTGGTAAAAAGAAGTTGCTTCCACGTTTGTAGGGCCTTATGACATATTGGCATGCATTAATGTGGTGACCTTTCACCTGGCCATACCGTCTCATTGGAGGGTACATCCTGTCTTTCATGCTTCTTTGCTGCGTCCTTATGTGCCTGGTACTTGGCTCCTGTCCAGACCTACTCCGGTTTTGGTGCAGGGGGAGGAGGAGTATGAAGTTCAGGCCATCCTGGGTTCTCGAGTCCGGGGTGGTGTTCACTATTATCTGGTGGACTGGAAGGGCTATGGTCCTGAGGACAGGACATGGGAACCGGCGTCCAATATTCATGCTCCCCGTTTCCTACGTGCTTTCCATCGATCACGGGGACAATGCCTCTGGGGAGGGGGGGTGTCTTTGCGGGGGGTACTGTCAAGAAACGGGGTCTTGCACTAGGGGGCCGTACTTCCCAGGCGTATGGAAACGTTGGGTAATGCCTTGGCATCTTTCTCAGAGATGCCAGCCCGTCAGAACTACGTTTCCCAGCAGTACATTAGTTCAAGGAAGTCAGCGCGCATTGGGCGCAATACGGAAGCACTCAGTTAAAGCTTCTCTACTATTGCCGGGCGATGCTCCTTAACCGTCGCGTTTGCCCGGCAAGGCTGCTGTCTATTGTGCTACATTTATATGTTTTTCTGTATTCCCGGTTTCCAGGACTTAAGCTATGTGATTTTTGGACTTTGCTTTGTTTCCTCGCCCCCCCTTGGCTCCACGCTCGGCTCCCCCTCCCTTTGGCTGCTTACCCGGACTTCGACCTCAGGCTACGGATATCGGATTGATTGTTCTACTTTTTCTTCACACCACGGAACGGACACTGCAAACTCACACTTTGGAACGGACACTGTAAACTTTTGGACTGCACTTAAGTTCTACGTGGATTTGTTGGATGTTGGGACTTTCATTTTCTTCTTAACGGATTGCACTGGTGTTTTCTATGGATTGGTTTTGGGCACTGTTATGCTTGAGCTAAAACATGGCACTGGTGCGCAGTGTATTCTGGGAGCACTCAGAGCCATAATGGATATTTACTTCATGCCGCAGTGAAAAGCTGTACTCATTTTGCTGAGAGCTAGATTTACTGTGCTGAAGAAAACATGCGTTCCAAACCTGGTATGCAGTCAAGGACATTCTGCTGGGAAAGCTAGCTTTGTTATGTCTTGTTATGAGTTATGGGTCTGTTTTCCGTGGCGCTTGTTTTTAGAGGAGGGAAGCACTTTGCTCCTTGAGGTTACTGTCGGTTGACCCAGCTGGCAACCAAGGGCTGCCTATCAATGCGCAAGTGCGTTGCCAGAAGGTTCGAGAAATGACCACCCCTTTTTGAGGAGTGCATATATGCGGAACTCCTTAACGGTCAGACGAGACCTCAGTCGGAGGGGGGACGCTTCCGTCCGGCATACCTGTGGGCTGTTGTGCTCTCAACCTGGCTGTTATCGGGGTCTTCCAGCCGCTTCTGGCGAGATGAGGAATCCAGTTATGCCCACGGTGATGTATTCTCTTTTGAATTCTCTGTTTCTTCTGTGATTTATTTCTGTGTTATCACTTGCTGCTTCCAAGCTTTGAATAAATAGCCGTATAAGTGCTCATTATTTTCTAAGAGTGTGTGTGGTTGCAAGTTATTGCTCTACCTGCGTTTAAAGTATTGGTTCTGTAATTGCACTGGTGATTAATGACTGTCCGTGCACTCTGGGCGAGCAATACAGGCACTTTTGAACCTTTTAGTTGCGCCCTCGTTCCGCCCGGGTCAGGTCATCCATTTCACTTCACAAAAGAAGGTTTCTGCACGTCACCAGGTGTGTTCTCCGAGTTACCCAAAGCCAGGCGCAGCACTCTTAGGTGCCAAGTGTGATCTTCTGGACTACAGGTAAGAGTTGGGGAGTTTGTTGTGGAAGAGATTTATATTTCTGTTCTCGCATAACATGACCAGTGTACCTATGAGTTTTTTCCCCCTTTAGCTCTGGTGTTGCACCAGCCTTTTCACCTGAGCCCCTGGTCTGACAGGTTAATTATATTCTGCAGACCGCGCTCTCTGGGGGAAAGTCTCTCCCTGAAGGAGCCCCCTGTTGTCCTTGGACATCTGGGGATACATCGTGGGACACGGTTCTTGACAGGAAGAGGATTGGGACTGTCTGGTCCCAATACACACTACTGGTGCCTGGATGTCTGGTATCCATGAATGCATGGGGACCACCGTGGATGATCGGACCATGTCTGGCGTGTATGCAAGGGATCACTTCTACTGGTTGTTCAGATTCGGTCATGCATCGAACTTTGGATGTGAAGGGGCCCTGCATCCATTCCAGGTCAATCTACAGTGGTTCTTCTTGAACTACCGAAAGAGCCAAGTGTCCTGTGAGCTCAAGCAGACCCGTGGACCTGCCGTAAATGCGCTGGAAGGTTTGGCACCCTGACCCTGCTGTTGTCCCGTCGTACACCTGTTTCCTTCTGGACCTTAGAAGGCCTGCAAGGGCGCTTCAACCCTTTTGAGTAGTAGGAACAACTACTCTCTGTGTCTCCTGATTTCCCGCCAAACAAGGCTTCTCGGAAGTGTTCCTGAGCCGTCCAGTGAACTGACCAGCTCTGTCCAGGGACATCGCATAGGAGCGCCGCCGTTTCGAGTTGAGGCTTGAAACCTTGGCAATACCTAGCTTGTGGTACTGAACACCCCCCTGCCATATTTCAAAGGCCTAGCTCTGCTGTGTCATGGACTAGGAGAGTGCATCATGCCACAAGCCTTTGAGGTGCCTGCGTAACTATGTTGTGGTGACGGTCACTGTGGGTGGCTTTCCCACCTTCTCTGCAGTGCCCTGAGTCCTGCTGTACCAGAATTTTCTTCTTCCTCCCTTTGTGGGCGGAGTTTTGGCTACTGTCCTGTCCTGTCGCACCTGAGAGCCAGATCGGAGAGCAAAGGAAGGATTTGCAACCTCAGATGACCTCGACTAAACTGCATAGTTGATGAATAGGATGACAATGAAAACAACAACAAACTCAGCAAATGTAGTTCAGCAAAATAGATTCAAACAAGCATCATATATGAGTGTGGAGGAGGGAGTAGTGGAGAAGTAGTAGTTTGGAGGAGGGAGCAGGGGAGAAGTAGAAGTGTGGAGGAGGGAGTGGTGGAGAAGTAGTAGTGTGAAGGAGGGAGTAGTGGAGTAGTTGTAGTTTGGAGGAGGGAGTACTTAAGTAGTAGTAGTGTGGAGGACGGAGTAGTGTGGTAGTAGTATTGTGGAGGAGGGCATAGTGGAGTAGTAGTAGTTTAGAGGAGGGAGTAGTTGAGTACTAGTAGTGTGGAGGAAGCAGTAGTGCAGTAGTAGTTTGGAGGAGGGTGTTGTGTAGTAGTAGTGGCGTGGAGGAGGGAGTAGTGGAGTAGTAGTAGTTTGGAGAAGGGAGTAGTTGAGTAGTAGTAATGTGGAGGATGGAGTTGTGGAGTAGTAGTGTGGAGGAGGGATTAGTGGAGTGGTAGTAGTATGGAGGAGTGAGTAGTGGAGTAGTAGTGTGGAGGAGGGAGTAGTGGAGTACTAGTAGTTTGGAGAAGGGAGTAGTTGAGTAGTAGTAGTGTGGATGAGGAAGTAGTGGAGTAGTAGTGTGGAGGAGTGAGTAGTGGAGTAGTAGTAGTGTGGTGGAGGGAATAGTTGAGTGGTAGTAGTGTGGAGGATGGAGTAGTGGGGTAGTAGTATTTTGGAGAAGGGAGTAGTTGAGTAGTAGTAGTGTGCAGGGAGGAGTAGTGCAGTAGTAGTAGTGTGGATGAGGGAGTAGTAGTGTGGAGAAGGGATTAGTGGAGTGGTAGTAGTATGGAGGAGTGAGTAGTGGAGTAGTAGTAGTGTGGAGGAGGGAGTAGTGGAGTACTAGTAGTTTGGAGAAGGGAGTAGTTGAGTAATAGTAGTGTGGAGGAGTGAGTAGTGGAGTAGTAGTAGTGTGGTGGAGGGAATAGTTGAGTGGTAGTAGTGTGGAGGAGGGAGTATTGGAATAGTAGTATTATGGAGAAGGGGGTAGTTGAGTAGTAGTAGTGTGCAGGAAGGAGTATTGCAGTAGTAGTAGTGTGGATGAGGGAGTAGTAGTGTGGAGGAGGGAGTAGTGAAGTGGTAGTAGTGTTTAAGAGTGAGTAGTGGAGTAGTAGTAGTGTGGAGGAGGGAGTAGTGGGGTAGTAGTATTTTGGAGAAGTGAGTAGTTTAGTAGTAGTGTGGAGGAAGGAGTAGTGCAGTAGTAGTGGTGTGGAGGAGAGAGAAGTGGAGTAGTAGTAGTAAGGAGGAGGGAGTTGTGGAGTAGTAGTAGTTTCGAAGAGGTAGTAGTTGAGTAGTAGTAGTGTGGAGAAAGGAGTAGTGCAGTAGTATTAGTGAGGAGGAGGGAATAGTGGAGTAGTAGTATTTTAGAGGAGGGAATAGTAGTGGTGTCGATAAGGGAGTAGTGTAGTAGTCATAGTAGTGTGGACGGGGGAGTAGTGCTAGTTTGGAGGAGGGAGTAGTTGAGTAGCAGTAGTGTGGAGGAAGGAGTAGTGGAGTAGTAGTGTGGATGAGGTAGTAGTGGAGCGGTAGTAGTGTTTGGGAGTGAGTAGTGGAGTAGTAGAAGTGTGGATGAGGGAGTTGTGCAGTAGTCGTAGTTTGGAGGAGGGAGTAGTTGAGTAGTAGTAGTGTGGAGAAAGAAGTAGTGCAGTGGTGTTGGTGTGGAGGAGGGAGTAGTGGAGTTATAGTAGTGTGGAGGAGGGCGTAGTGTAGTAGTATGGAGGAAGGAGTAGTGAAGTAGTGTTGGTGTGGAGGAGGGAGTAATGGAGTAGCATTAGTTTGGAGGAGGGAGTAGTAGTATTGTGGAGGAGGGAGAAGTGGTGTTGGGAAAGGAGTAGTGGAGAGGTAAGAGTAGGCGATGCATAAGAGAGCATTGAAGTGGAAGGAGTGAGATCGAGTAGATGAGGATAGAGTAGAGCAGGGAGAGGCAAGAGTGGGCTTAGAAGAAGCGTGAATCCCAGTAGATAAGTAATGACTGGATAGAGTAGGGACGGTAGTGACGGGGGATGTTTAGACAGCCAGGTGTTAGGTTCTCATATCCAGAATACAGTCGTTTTTAGACAGTAGGGTCAACCTTGAGTAGCACTAACCTTTGGTTTAGGGGTGACTGGGATGGGAGCAGGGTCATTATGAGACGGGGGGTGGGAGGGGCGGCCCTAGAAAAGCTGTGCTCCACCTGGGGGACTCGGAGTCATGCTTCTGCCATCCCTGACACTTTTCCATTTTGTGTCCTCTTATTTCCTCCTTTCTTTTATTTTCGTAATTTCTTCTCTGCTTCCATTTGTTTCCGTCACTCCCATGCAACCTTTTCTTTCCTTGTCATTCCATCCTGCCATTCCCTTCCAACATTTCTCTTTCTCTCGTTTTCTCACTCCTTCTCTCCTTCTCTCTTTCTCTCTTGACATCTTTCCCTGGTGATCACCCCAAAGCGCCACCCCATCTAAAGTCTGATTAGTCCCCCCTCAGCACCTGGAAGGAGGCCCAGCCGGGTGTCTCCCTGGAAAGTCTCGCTGCATCCAAACTCCACCCAACCATGAAAAGCAGAGGAGCGCGTCTGACCATTTACTTTACGACATCCCTCGCCGTATAAGAGTTTGACCCCCAAGGGGCTCCACAAACTCTCACAAAAGAAACAAATATGCCCAGATGGTGCACCCCAAACTTTCTATCCTCAGAAAGGCAAACAGGAGGCTTGATAAACTCAGGAGTGGAAACCCCCCCCCCTACTGAGAAGCACATGACTATACCGTCCACGGTGTAGACCAAGAGAGAGTAAGGATGGGATCCACACGTGCACCCTGGCGCACGGGATCAGGTCTGCAGGCCACGACCAGAGGGAAGGCTTCAAAATCACCCACAAATGAGAGAATGCTGATGCGTCTACATCCCAAGCCCCCCTCTGCGACTCCACTGTGACACACCTCGCCAAGAAAATAATCAAACATCTAGGCTCATGGGGACTGAACAGGAGCAACTCCACCAACCCCCGCAATGGAAACCGCATCACGAAAACCATCTCCCTCAATTCTGCACCCAGGACCCCCGCCACAGCACAGTCCACGTACACAGTAGCAGAGCACTCGGGAGGGCGGGAAACACCGTCCAGGGCGCGCCCCTTCTGTGAAGGCGGGCCCTCTAGCTGGTAGGTTGGGGTGTGAGGTGCCCAGGGTTACAGAGAGAGATTTGCAGCTGCGCACTCCTCCTTTTCCAGCGGTAGAATAGTCTGACACTATGGTGAGGAGATGCTGGCAGCGGGAGAGACCGGGTTTAGGACGGTGGGGCCCAGCTCGGATGTGTAGGTGGTCTAGGAGGGGGATTCCCACTCTGGGATGATGTCAGATGTGAACGTTAATGGAGACTTTGTAAACACGTGCAGTTCCTCTCCTCTGGTGGTTTTGTTGGCGAGTTTGATCGTGTAGATTATGGCGAAGGCCTTATGCATAACCCATAACCGCTAAGTGGCCGGTGAGCCACCTGTCTTCATAACATATGCATGTAGTGTTTGTTATATGTGCTAGTCTGCATATGCACTGCGTAACACTACCCAAAGGCTGTTTCAAAGCGCTATAGTGTCAGCAGGGAAGGGCTCATTGGCTGGAGTGAAACAGGAAGCAGCGGCACGTTGGGTCTGAGGTATGTGTCTTTAAGGCGGGACGATTTGATGATACGTACTATCAGCCAGCACCAGCTAGCATTTATTAGCGGCCCGCCACAGATCACCAGGGCAGGCCGCACCAGATGTCGGGGTCACCCCACTTACCAATTATGCTGCGAACATGCAGCGAATGAACAGCAGGGAACACCCTGCCCCGTCCGGGTCACCGGACGCCTTACAACAGCTGGGGTCACCCAGCATGTGTCAGCCTTGGCTCTGGGGGCACCCAGTCCCGGGCTGCAGGACCAGGCCATGGTCACACGGCAGACGACGACTAATAAAGGACACAGACACGAGTTGCCACTTCCTGGGGCGCTGCTGCACTGCCTCTCGCGTGGCAGCAGAGCCCCTTTTCTTGAGGAGCGTCTGACGCTATTTCTTAAAGGGGCAACGGGCCCACAATTAAATGGGCCACACACACCACATCCCTCCTTTATCATAACAAAAAAACACAGCAGCCATAAAACAACGACCACACAGGGGTCTACTACTGTGGGGTAATCCACTCCGTGCACCACCCGTCGACTACCAACTCAGTGCAACCAGTGGTGCATTCCAGTCCGCACACCACTCTGATAAACTGTTCAATCACTGCAAACACAGGTGGATTCCAGTCCACGCACCCCAAGGGACCCGACGCTGGGAATCAGAAATAGCCTGGATCAAACTGTCCGCTTGCTCTGCAGGACAAAAAGAACACATTCTGCTCATCCTCTTCCTCGACATAGTCTACAGTCCCCTCCTTTGCTCCGCTGCCACCTGGACCGCCACCACTCTGGGGGGCTTCCTCCTTGTGACCTCCTTTAACACACTTCCTGCCGATTGCCCAACCATGCTGGCCGGCGTTGGGGCTGGGCACACCCATGCAAAGTGATCCACCTTTCTGCACCTCCCACGCATGTGTCCTTTGGCCGGGCACTCCTGCGTGTGAGGGAGGTCCCATCCACACTGATGGCATATTGTGGCACCTGGCTCTCTCCGTGGCCAATGCCCTCTTCTCGTTGGCCTACCTCCTTGCCACTTGCTGACGGCCGACACCTCCTCCAACTTTACCCATTGCATGGGGGCTTTCAGCTTGAGCTGTTGCCTGGAGAGGTACATAGCCGAGGCACGCACCTCCTCCAACTCCTGGTCGCGGCCCAGTTCCAGCCCAGTCCTGGCTCTCTGAGGACCTGTTTTCGCAACTTTGCTGAGCCACAGCCGTAGATTATCTGAGCCCTGATCTCATCATCCTTGAAGATGCCCATGGGGCAGGACAGCGGGATTCTGCGAAGCTTGCCATGAAATGCATCGAGGCTCTCCCCTTCCTCCTGTCTTGCACATCTCATCCTGACCCGTTCATAATCCCGGATGACCATGGCCATGAAGTACTTGTTCAGTGCTGTAATGTCTGCGTCATATGATAGGTACCTAGGCCGCAAGGTCTTGAACAGTCTCTGGACGGCCGGGCCGGCTGAATCCAGAAGTGTTGGCCATTTGGCTCTGTCCTTGTTCTCGAAATACAGTTCTAGGTTTTCCACCCACGCTGTCCACCGGGGTCCTAGACTGGCCAGAGCCCCCACCACAACAAACGGATGGGAGGATAGTTCAGGGGCAATGTGCTCGCCTTGGAAGCAAGACAACACAGAGCAACACAGGTTTCGATTCCCGGGTCAGAAACCTCAGGGTATTAAGCGCGTTATAAATAATCTATCATATCATGTCATACAAAGGTGCCAGCTGCACATTCTGGCGGGATGCCACTTCATTGTTGTTATTCCCCATGATGGGTACTGGGTGTGCTGCAGCTTACGCTCACTGGTGATGGGCCCCTGGCTTAATTGACCAATCTGGAAGTCACTGAGGGTGCACAAGCACTCCTTATGGAGCTGCTACCCATCCGGGGACAGCTGGATACCCCTGGTGGGAACGAGGAAACGCGGCGAGGAGTATGCTGATGGGCCCTTTTGTGTGTGGCTGGTCGCTTTTCCTGGTGCCTGGGCCTTCGGGCCGATGGGAGCCCCCAGGCCGGGTTATAGGCTGGGCTGCTAGTGCTGCATAGCTGTCTGCTCCGCAGACATAGTACTGAATGCCAGCCCTGACGTTGATAGGCCCGCCCCATCTTTATCTGGAGCAAGTATCCTTTCCTTCTTACTTTCACCCAGCCGGCCCGGGTCTTGACTGGGCCACGCCCCCTCTTTTCGGGGTACCACCGGCTGTAATATCCCTATAGTTCCTTAAAAGACATTTCTTATTTGTTTACTTTTCCTAACTTTTGAAATATTTTGTATTTTTTATTTTTCTTCTCCGGCAGGCCCGGGTATCAATGGGGCTTGCCCCTTCCTCACGGGCTACCGTAGGCTTCACCACCCCTCTTCCGTGCCGCCAGGGGCCCAGTGTTCATGGGCCACACCCATCTTCCTTTGCTGCGGCACTAGAGTTCCTTTAATCACTGCCGTGGCCCGAGATGTCGGGAAGGCAGCCAAAATGTTTGCTGAAGTGGACGTGTGAGCGCCCGCTACCCCTCCCTGCAAGCCCGCAGGAAGTCACCGGAAGCCTTCCGCACTCTGCACTTTCACCACCACGGGCCCGGGATCTTACTGGCACCGCCCACTTCCTTGGTTCTTGTGAAGCAGTCACCGCTCCCTCCACACTCAGCCGATGCCTCTGCTTCTTTCTTCGCAGCCTCTGATGTCCTTTATTCGGCGGCTCCCCACTGCCTGCAACCACACCCGCGGGCAACAGGCCACCCGTGCAAACACACAGCACAGGGCCCTGGGCCACCCACAGCGGCCGGCTCCTCTTCTTCACACGCGGTCGACGTGACTTGTTGAATACACCAATGGGCCTCCAGTAGCCCGCACGCCCTTGCATGCAGGGCCCAGACCACCCTCGTTGCCAATGTTAGAGGCCCACCACAGATCACCAGGGCGGGCCACACCAGATGACGGGGTCACCCGATTTACCAATTATACTGCAAATACGCAAATACGCAGCGGATGAACAGCATGGAACACCCTGCCCTGTCCGGGTCACCGGACGCCTTAAAACAGCTGGGGGCACCCAGCATGTGCAGCCTCGGCTCTGGGGGTACCCAGGCCAGGGCCGCAGTACCAGGCCATGGTCACATGGCAGGCAACAACTAATAAAGGAAACAAACATGAGTTGCCACTTCCTGGGGCTCTGCTGCACTGCCTCTCATGTGCCAGCAGAGCCCCTTTTATTGAGGAGCTCTTTCTTAAAGGGGCAACGGGCCCCCACTTAAATGGGCCACACACTACAGCAGTGACGCGCCAAATCCCAGAGCATGCAGGCAAATGAACACAGCATGTAGCCTCGTAAGGCCCTGAGGCAGTGGCCACTGATCAGGGTTGGGCCTGGTGATGACGCTGCCACGGAACGTGCGTCTGCTCGGAGCGACATCCAGCGAGCTGTCGGAGCATGCTGCTGCTTACTGGTGTTGAGAGGGTATATCCTCCAACAGAGTGCTCGTGTGCCTCTTCCAGGCACCCTTGCCACTTATGCAGGGCACAGGGACAGAAATCTTGCCGCCATTTTATGGAATTCTGGACATCAGTGTCACATATTTAGTAAGCTCAGACCCACGGAGAAAGAAGGATCGGAAAGCTGTGTCGCAGCAAACATGAAGCAAAGAAAACGGAAGGGCCTGGAAGAGCTGGCTAGCCTGGTGTCAAAGGATGGTGCGGCCATGAACTTGTTATCTATTCTTAAAGAACAGTGAACTTGAGAAACTGAATCATTCCTTGTTAAGGTACAAAGAAAGAACACCATGGGTGTCAAGTTTAATAATTCAAGACAATTAAATGCTGCAAAACAGGCCAAAATACGGTCTCCTGTCACGTGGGGTGTGGATGGAAATAGAAATTGGGCATGCAGCACCAGACTTGAGATAAGCGCATCCTCACACTCCAAGTCGGTAAGATAGCTCAGCGGGTTGAGCGCTCGCCGCTGTGATCTGAGCGTTATCTGCAGGTCGCAGGTTCGAATCCCAGCAAGGCCAACTCAGCCTTTCATCCTTCCGAGGTCGATAAATGAGTACCAATTTCGGTTGGGTGATATTGTATGTAAATATGTGCTCTGTAAAGCGCTTTGGATTAAGGCGCTATATAAATAGCACATCATTATCATTATATATTCGTAGGAGCAAGGATACTTTCCAAAGCCATCTGAATGGCAGAAGGCATGAGCGATGAGAGATATTGGGATAATTGGGTGGGGAGATACAGTCAAATCCACCCACTGACACCTGGGGGTACCAGCTTACATGCTACTAGTGAGCTGAACATTCCAGAAGAGCATGGGCGTGAGGGCCATATACCAAAGGGCCTTATAGTTTGAGAGCCAATGATATACCATGTATTGTATTGTATATTTATATAGCGCTCTTTCCCCACTTGTGTGGCCTCAATGCGCTTTCCTCGGTTGAATGTCCTTGGTGACCGTAGTCGGTGTGGTTGGAAAGTTCTAGGGGGTTTAGTTTAGTAGATGCGTGTGTGCATGTTGCTGTTCTATGACTTGGGTGGCTAGCAAGGCACGACTAAGCAGCCCAAGACAGGACAGACACATGGGTGGGTGCTGGTGGGGGTTAGAGATAGTTTGCTATTGTTGAGAGAGTCTATGTGTGGCCAGCTATACCAAAGTCCTTTCGGGTGGTGCTCACCGAATGCTAGTGGCAGAGGTGTTGAGGTACGTCAGATCTTTCAGTCTTAATAACTGTTGAAGATGACTAGGGTTGGGCATACTTTGTCCACCTGACTGTAGAGACCCAAACACAACCCGTCCCTATATAGAAAGTATACTTAGATGTTCCCTGTGAGCGTATCACAACCCCCGTAGGTTTTTCTTGTTTGCCGCGTAGTATGATGTCACGTATGACAAGTTTTTACTATAAAAGTATATTTTTTTATTAAATGCTTCGAGATAATGCTGTGCGACATCCGTTGATGTCCGCTGTAACTCCCTGTTTTAGACAATTGATAATAAAACAGTCAGACAAGACTTTTAACCAACTTCCTGAGTCTGTCTTATCATTTGGTGTAAGAGTTATTCTGCATCCCACCCATGCATGATGTGTTACTGATTTAAGGACCACCCAGGTTCAACAGTAACTGCATAAAGGGTAAAGCCAGGGACGGCATCAGGGCCTTTCAAACATTTCAGGTGAAAGGGGCCTTGAGCCTCAGGGGGTCCCTCAGCAACTCTCCACATATGGCCAGTCAGCGGTCTTATAAAGCACAGCAATATTTTCCTTTTTCTATTACATTTCTTCTGGGGCTTGAAATGTGCGCTTTGAATCACTCGTCTTACAAGCTGCATTTGCTGGAGCCCCTCGGTCTGTCGCTTCCCTGGGGTATACAGAGGTGTTATCACCTCATTGCCTTTTAACACTGGTTTCTCCACATCAGCAACTTGCTGCAAAAGAAGGATGTAAAGCTTTCCAACAAGCATTTAATGTTTGGGCTCCCTGCTGGCTGGCCGTCTCGTGCTAATCGACGGCTATTAAACCTTGGCTGTATTTCTTTGTATCCATTATAATGTATGGCCCCACGGGTGCCTCAGACTGTTTTCTGCTCTAAGTAATGGGAGGCCCCCAATTATCATGTTGAAATGGGGCACCCAAACATCTTCAGCAATGCCTGAGTAAGCAAACATAAGTGTTATCATGTGGCTATACTGTGAACGTAGGCCAGTCTAGCCAGTAATAACAGTTATGGTGTGCAGCCAGTCTGGATATACTTTCTGTGGCATGGCATTGTTTTACTGGCTGGGAGTCCTTATATAGTAATACTGGCATATATTGGTGCAGCCAGCATGGACATGTATGGAAACAGCCAGCTGGAAAATGTTGTATACTGGCACATGTTGTGTGCAAAGGTAGCATTGGAATATGCTCCTGTGCACGATCGGTGGCTTACATCTATTGTTTTTTTTTAATCTGCAACCATACAAAACCAATTTCAAACTTTATGGCTTTTTACCAATGCACCATCTTAACCTGTTGTTTGAAAACAATTATCGGGGGTGAGAAACCCTCTCAAGCACCCCTTGTTTGGTTATGGATCCCACGCTATGCTATGTCAATCCTGCATAATTTGCACAAACATTGAAACCTCTCCAGTTAAAAAATTCACCAGCCGCCACTGAACATCATCAACCTGTTACTGAGTATGATGTGTGTTTTAAAGCGCATACAGGGGCAGGGAGCTCCTCAATGCTGGCATCACGCACCACATGCCATCATGCCATCCTATATATGTATACCCTGGCTGATTGTTTAGAAACCGATATTCATCCCTGGAACACTGGTACCCCAGAAGTTGATGCGTCACAACTCCCCACCTGCGAAGCCTGCTTGCAGAGCCTAGCAGGGCACGCTGTGTCCTGGCTGGGTACCGGTTCTTGAGCTGCTAGCAGGTCCTCTGGATTCAGTATCTCCCTTTGTTCTCTGGGAGATGTTTAGGGGAGGGATCTTGCTTCCGCGTTTGGCAATCCTGGGTTTCCTTCACTGGCGGAAGCTTAAGGTAGACTGTACCTTCAGCCATTGTCCAAATGAGTCTTTCTTGTTACTTCTTGCAAAGTCTTCAGATGATCTGTTAAGAGAGGGGCTCTGTCCTCTTTTAAAGCCAAATGGGCCCCAGTGATTGGTGCAAGCTAAGCCTACCTTAATGAACCAATCCTGGGTCCTCACAAACAATCTTCTGTCATGCGTGAGGTCATAACCAGAGTGCTTTGCAACTGGAAAGGTAAACGGGTGAAAACACGTACTACTCAATCCCACCCATCTTCCTGTCTGTTGTGGATAAAAGGGCCAGTGTGGTCAATTGAGCTCTGTGATTCCTGATCAAAGCGCAGGTCTCCCTTGAAGTTGTGGCGAGAACAGACATTCTGTCTACATCAAATAACGTACTTCTACCCTCTGAAAGAGTGTCCTCCTTGGGGGTTACCTACCATAAAGTTGCCCAGACATGACAGTTCACTGCCCTTGATACTAAGGGGAAGGAGCTGATTTCAGGTTGATACAGATGCATATCAAAAAGGTGTTGGGTTTCCTGTCCACTTTGTCAGCTCTGCGACCAGGCCTCTCGCAGGCCTGCTTCAATTAACTTCTCATCAGTATGTACTGCCACCAGCAGGGAGGACAAAGGAGAGGGCTGATCCATGGATCCTTTGTCAGTTAATTAGGCTGGCCATGGCAGGAGGAAGGTTTTTGACTTCCCCCTTCTTGAGATGCGTTGCTGTACCCGTGGCTGTCACATTCCAGCTGAACATAACTCTTCCTATAGGCTGTGACCACCCAGAGTACACGTGACTATGTGTTTGTTGAGTAGCGAGCATTGGAAAATGTGTGCGGATTAGCCACACACATTTTTCTGAGGTCGATCTCTCCTCATTCAATTTCCTTACAAAATTTCAAAAAAGCCCATGCGAGCACGCACTCCCCGTGCAGATGGTCAAATTCTTCACAAACAGAACGGAAGAGGAGAGAGGAAAGTTCAAGGGGAAGTCACAGAGAAATCAGGCCCACTAAGTTAACTCTGCGCGCAGGGATGAATTGGGGTGCACAGGTTCTGTAAATGAGCTCTTTAATGTCTGTGCACTTTCTGGACACCCAGAGGATGAGTTCATTAGGAACAACTTAATTCACTTCATCACCCAATCTCTCCAACTCTAGAAACAAGCCCCCCTCCCAAGCAGGTACTTTCCAACCTTGGCTTCTCAGGAAGAGCCTTGAAACTTGTATGTCTTCCAGCCAGTGCTTGAAAAGTAAAATAATTAGTCTGGGTACTAGGCCAGTGCTACAGAAGCTTTGTGCCATGTCTCGAAATGTGCCCGGCGCTCAGCGTTTGTTCCATAGGCCACAGTGCAAAGCTGTAAAAATACTACCTCTGGGGGATAAGAGAAGCATGTGCTGAAAATGATGGTTTTCACTGTCTCTTTACCAACTCTCTTTCTGTCCTCTATCCCTCTCTCTCTCCCTTCAGTCCCCCTCTCTCTGTCTCTCTGTCTCCCAATCGCTTTCACTCTTTCTCTGCATTACACGACCCGCGGTAGTGGGCGTGTAGTTATGGTTAAGTTGCTAAACTCATAGGAAGAACACTTTTTTGGCAACTTATAACTTCACTCCCCCTGGACGAATCCTAACCAAACTTTGCAAAAAAAAGTGTATGGTCGGCTCTGAATTTTTTTGCCAAGTTTGGCGAGGTTTCGTGTAGGGGGGGCAAAGTTATAGGGGGGTCCCAAACATTTTCTTTCTCCATAGACTGAATGGGGAAGAACTTTGCGCACGGCTACAGGCCGAACGGCTGGATGGATTTTCACCAAATTTACAGCAGGAGCGGGGCCTTCGGTCAGAAAGCGTGCTTTTGTGTGTTTGGTGGAAATCTGACCAGTACTTTTGTTGCAAAAAATTTAAATGCACGTCTAAAAGAAATTGTGATATCTGGGTCCGCTCCACGGACCCTTTTCCCTGTTCGCTCCGCTGACAGAAGTGTCATTGACTCACGGTGGGTGTGCTGTTGGAGATGTTTGGACACGCCCAGTGGTTGGCTGGTGGGAAGCGTGACGTGCGTCAACATTTTTTGGGAAAGACGCCATGGTGTATCGAAGGACAGTGGGGTGGCGGAAGGGTCTGGAAAATGCACCGTACACAATGTGTTGGCGGCAATAAGGGAGGGAACGGGGGGGGAGTGAGAAATGGTTCATGTGACATATGTACATAGGTGGAAGAAGACACGGGAGTGCCTGCAGTATTTGCGCGTATTACGCCAATTCGCGGGTACCTAGACAGGCGAGTACTTTGCGTGGTGATTGGAGGCAGCTGTCGTAACGGCCCGATAGCTTCTGCTCCGACCTGTTTGCGGCGACCTCTTTTTGTGGTGAGTGGTGGCAGGTCAATTGCAGAAGGGGCGTGAATTGCACATGACATAGGTTGGGTGGGAGGAACCTGGGTGGCTGTGCGCTGCGGGTGGAATGCGGAAGTTGGACACATGGTGGCATGCATGGGTGAATGAAGTTGCGGTGGGTCTGTGGAAGGATTAGACTATTGGGTGCATGGCCGAAGGCCGTAGGCAGTAGGGCATGCACTCAAGAGCGTAGGCTTCAACATACCCACCGCAGGAACGCATATTTGACTCTGCATCCGGTAGAGGGTGGTGCTTGCATAGTGTGGTGTGTGCAGATTGGTTGCAGTAGGGCCATTCTTGCAAACAGAATGTGCGTAGGTTGCCAGTGACACATTACTTTGTGAATGGAAGTGGGTACGCCCACAGTATGTGAATGAAAGTGCACAGGGGTGCAGGAGATAGTGTTTTGTTTGTACATAATGTTAACTGTTGCAATTTGTTGCTTCATAGCTCTGTTGCGATGCGCAGGTTGGGTAGGAGTGCTGGTGGCAGTGCTGTGTATGTGGATTGTCTTAGTTGGTGACATGCATGGTGGCATTACGTTGCTGTGGGTGTGTTCAAGGCCTAGACTATCGGGTGCATGGCCAAAGGCTGTAGGCTATAGACCATGCACTCAAGAGCCTAGGACTTGAGGACACCCATGGCAGTAATGCATGTTTGAGTCTGAATCATTTAGAGGGTGGTGACATGTAAGGAATGGTTGTGGAGCACATTTCAGACGTCATAGGCCAGTGTTGCAAACAGAATGTAGGTAGGTTGGCAGTGGCACAATACTTTGTGAATGGAAGTTGGTACGCCCGTAGTATGTGATTGAAAGTGCACAGGGGCGCACGAGAGAGTGTTTTGTTTGTACATTATGGCAACTGTTGCAATTTGTTGCTGCATAGCTCCATGGAGGTGCGCTGCTAGGGTAGGGGTGCTGGTAGCATTGGCATGTATGTGGATTGCCGTAGTTGGTAACATGGTGACATGCATGGTGGCATTACGTTGCTGTGGGTGTGTTCAAGGGTGTGTGCAGATTTGTTGAAGTAGGCCCAATGTTGTGAAAATGTTGTGGTTAGTGACAAAATACTTTGTGAATGGCTGTGGGTAGGGGTAGTGGAGGCTGTGGTATGTTTGTGGATTCTGCTAATTGCGACCTGTTTTCGTGAATGGGTGTTTTATGGTGTAGGGGAGTTGGGGTGAAGTGCCGCTACCTACGTATGTTACGTTTGTGCATAATGTTAGTTGCCCACATGGACGTTATGTTAACTGTTGCAATTTGTTGCTGCATAGCTCCATGGCGGTGCACAGGTTGGGTAGGAGTGCTGGTGGCAGTGGTGTGTATGTGGATTGTCGTAGTTGGTGACATGGTGACATGCATGGTGGCATTACATTGCTGTGGGTGTGTTCAAGGCCTAGACTATTGGGTGCATGGTCGAAGGCCGGGGGCCGGGGATGTGGTTGGAGATGCTGCAGTGAAAAGTCATGCAGTGTGGGCACTGGGTGCAGTGTTTGCATACTGTCAGTATGGTAGAAGGTATGGTTGAAGGGCAGCTTATATGTGCTTGGATATTGTGCTTTGTGCACAATGCTTGCAGTATGGGCAATGTTGTAAACATTTTGTGGTTAAGTTGGCAGTGAGACAATACTTTCTGAGTGGAAGTGGGTACGACAATAGTATGTTAATTAAAGGGCGTAGGGGTTCCGGAGACAGTGTAATGTTTATACATTATGGTAACTGTTGCATGTAAAACTGTACATGTCCAAGAGCCTAGGCCTTGAGGACACCCATGGCAGTAATGCATTTTTTATTGTGCATCAGTTAGAGGGTGGTGACATGTAAGTAATGGTTGTGGAGCACATTTCAGCCGTCATAGTCCACTGTTGCAAACAGAATGTTGGTAGGTTGGCAGTGGCACAATACTTTGTGAATGGAAATGGGTACGCCCATAGTATGTGATTGAAAGTGCACAGTGGTGCAGGAAAGAGTGTTTTGTTTGTACATTATGGTAACTGTTGCAATTTGTTGCTGCATAGCGCCATGGCGATGCCCTGTGGTTGGAGATACTGCAGTGAAAAGTCACGCAGTGTGGGCACTGGGTGCAATATTTGCATACTGATTTGATTTGATTTATTATTTATACCGCGCACAGGGTACCCGAAGGCTTATAGGCGCCACAAAAAATAGAACAATGTTATATGATACATACAGCTAGACATCTTGGCATGAGATCCAAACAGCACGACGATTAACAAGAAGCCCAAAACAAAGACAGAGAAGATATGTCAGTGTGGTAGACAGTATGATTGAAGGGCAGCTTATATGTGCTTGGATATCGTGCTGTGTGCACAATGCTTGCAGTATGGGCAATGTTGTAAACATTTTGTGGTTAAGTTGGCAGTGGCACAATACTTTCTGAGTGGAAGTGGGTAAGACAATAGTATGTGAATGAAAGGGCGTAGGGGTGCCGGAGACAGTGTAATGTTTATACATTATGGTAACTGTTGCATGTAACGCTGTGCATGTCCATTGCGGTGTGGAGGTTGGTTAGGAGTGCAGGTGCTAGTGGTGCGTATGCGCATAGTTGTAGTTGTTGAAATGCTGACTTGCATGGTTGCATTACGGTGCAGGGAATGTGTTCAAGGAGCACACCCACTCGAGCAATGCACGTTTGATAGTGCATCAAGCACAGGTTGGTAATCTTTGGATAATGGGTGTGGAGCACATTGTCCACGTGCTACAGCACCACAAGTGAGTTGCAAAGCATGTATTGTGCATTCCATGTTTTTGGTGATACTTGCAACATGCTACAGTATTTGGTGTACGGCAGGAGATGGTGCAATGAGAAGTTGTGTAGCATGGGCACATGGTGCAGTGCATACGTAATGTGAGTATGGAAGTGGGTATGGTTGAAGGGCATCTTATATGTGGTTGGTTACTCTGCTGTGTGCAGATTTATCGAAGCAGGCCCAACGTTGTGAAGCTGTTGTGCATAGGTTGCCAGAGACACAATACTTTGTGAATGGCAGTGCGTAGGGGTGGCGCAGGCTGTGGTATGTTTGTGGATTCTGCTAAGTGTGACACGTTTTCGTGAATCAGTGTTTTATGGTGTGGGGGAGTTAGGTAGAAGTGCTGCTACGTATGTTAGGTTTGTGCATAATGTTAGGTGTCCCACATGGTCTCTTGCTTGGATGTATAGGGCCTCATTACGACCCTGGCGGTAAGGGGTTTACGCCAGCGTTAGCTGCGCCGACCCCTTACCGCCAATTACGAGGTCCCTTAGCGCCATGGCGCTTTTAACACCTGCTTTTAGCAGGTGTTAAAATCCATGGCGCTAAGGGACCATGGAGTTAATTACGCCACCGTAATTTACGGTGGCGTAATTAACGCCTTCCCCACTCCCATTATGCCCTATGGGGCAAAAATGGGAATGGGGAAGGGTAAATGGGGATTGGGGACTTACCGCCCCGCCGACCTCGGAATGGGGCGGTAAGTCCGCCAACCACCATGGCGTAAACGTAGTTTACGCCATGGTGGTAAAGTCACGGCCCAGGCGGTAACTTACCGCCTGGGTCGTAATGAGGCCCATAGTGTTTTGGAGGGTGTGGAAAGGGCTGCACTGTTGTGTGCATGGCCAATGGTGTGCTGGGTGCGTCTTAGGATCTTTGTGGATGCTACAATCGTGCATTCCTTATTAGTAGAAGTGGAGGGGCTTTACAATTAAACGGAACGTGTACCGAGAGTGTTGAATATGGAGTGGTGTATAGAAATGACAGTGTGCAATGCATAGGTTTTGTATGTGATTGCTGCATGCGTGTTTGAAAGTTTGACAGCACCCAATGGGGGAGTGCTGCAAAAATGACTGTGCAAAGGGAAGAAGTATTGTGTGTGCTTTACTGGGCCGTGGCCGTCACTGTAGATGGGAAAGCGCACGTGTCACATCCTGCCATTATGAGCAAGGTGGAAAGGGAAATGGAATTGTGGGAAATAGTCAATTAGTAGTTTAGGGTGGGGTTCACAGGAAGCGGCAGTACTATTTCGTCCCAGTACTGTGTTGTGTGGATGGTCGAGATGGGGAGATGCACAGTGCTTATCGTCGGTGATACCTTTGTGCCATCTGCACAGGTGTTGTGTGCAAAGAGGCGTTGCTGGTAATTTCAGGTTGGAAGGAGTGGATGCTTTCTGGGCCTGTCAGGGTTAAAGCAGTTTCGGTGGGATGGTTCGCCTTTGCGGATATGTGGTGTCCGTCACGAACATTGACTTTGTCGTGGTGCTCTATGGAAGTCTACATTTGGGTTAATCGATCACCTGAAGAAGTTGCTGACTGCAGTGATGCGTATTTTTCCTACTGCCAACGTCGTTTTCTCATGCATAACACCAAGAGGAGTATGGGTCCATGACGGTGTAATTTGTCTCCAGCCAGAGGTTGGAAGGTGTGCTATAAACAGAATTATGCATGAATTTATGCAGACTGCCGGAATGTTCTCCACCCACTATGAGATCATGAGGTCACAAAATATGCAGTGGTTCTGTAGAAATGGCATTTATTTGAGCGCCATTGGCAATGACGTTTTCTTTTACACTGTGCAAGAAGCATTGACAAGAATGTGGTAAAAATGTGAGGAGAGGCAAACAGAAATGCATATACAGAGAAAATGCTAAATAAGTTGCTTGCATGCACATAAAAAAAACAAAAAACTAAAAAACCTTTATACATCTAGGATGGTAGACCGAATCCCTTACCCAGTTTGATACTGTTTACCCCGCCGCCCCCCCCCCACCTCACTATCATGAAAAGGTAGTGGATTATGCTGTACTTTCAGGATTACACGTGCCACATTCTGGGTGGCTATGTGGATGTATGCAGATGAAGAAATCGTGCATACTTTCATTGAAGTTTGCAGTGTACGTGCTTTGGAATGGCACGACATTTGTACTGTAAATGTGTAACGGTACATTTCAAGTGTTGTATAGGAGTGGCAGTGTTGGGTGATGGTGCTTCGATGCGATTGGTGGCTGCGTGTATGCCTATTTATGCGTAACCCAATGAGGTAGAGCTGTAGAGAAGATAGTCCAAAGGGAAGAAGGACTGCTCCAGCTTTACAGGGGTGCGGCGCTCGCGCTACTTTGGGAGGCGCACGTGCCAAAATCTGCCCTTTACACCACCTTGCCCAGTTGCCATGGTAGTGTGGAGATTAGCCAATCAGGTAGTGTGGGTGTGGTTAACAGGAAGGGGAGGTGAAACTGTTGTATATTATACTCTGCGTACTGAGGGTGGCTGAGATGGCGAAACACATTTTGTTGACTGTAGGTGATCCCTTTGTCAGAGATCTGCACAACTATGCCCTGCAAAGATACTTTGACTGCAAGTTTGGTTTGAAAGGAGTGGACACATTGTGGAACGCTTTGTATGAGTGCAATTTTGCTGATATGCATGCACTTTGCAAAGACCTCACCACTTTTGCAGTAGTAGATGTTATCTTCATACACTACAGCGGCATGCATATGGGTTACCTGGCTTGCTTCGATTTGTTCCGTCGGCTGAGGAGATTGCTGGATGTTGTGAGGACGCTTTTTCCCACCGCCAAGGTGCTTTTCTCATCCAAAATACCACGAAGAGTATGGGCCACTGCTCATGGATATTGTTCCGAGCCAGACGCAGGAAGGTGTCTCATCAACAGAAGCATGTATACTTTTTTGTCAGCTTGTGGAATGTTCTTCTGCAACAATTACCTCATTAGTTGTGGAAATACAGATTTGTCCAAGAAAATGGCATTTTTTTGTCACCCATTGGCAATGCAGTTTTGGTTGCCCGTCTACAGGATGTGGTTCCGTTGCAGTACCAAACAGCTATCTTCTTTACAGAAAACACTATGCTAAAGTAACGTTCTGCTTACAGTGCCCTACTAAAAAACTATGAAATTCACTAACAAAAACATTGTTAAAGGGACGTTATGGTTAAGTTTTTTTTTTTGTACAAAACCCCAAAATGGCGGTTCTAACCTAAAATGGAGGTTTGATTCAAGATGGCGGCTTACATGAATTTCTAAGGTCAAGACCTTGCCGTAGAGAGTTATTCGCGTACAATTTTAAGCAACTTGGCGTAGGCCAATATACGTACAATCGTTACAATAGGAGGCATAATTTAATATTCCAGTTTGACAAACCCTCCTTTTGACCTATGCCAAGTGCTAACACTACTTCTGATCTCCTTGCAAGTAACTCCATACGTCATCGTCAAAACACCCTGAATCATTGTCTGACATATCTATTGCCATTAGGTCTGACACCAGAGTTTCTTTTAACACATACTCTTTGGAAACCTTCTCTGGGGCGTATATTTTATGCCCTAGTACACTTGTTGCTTGCGCGCAACATCCCCCTAATACTGAGCATATACCAGGGAGACACTGTATACAACAGCAAAGAAACAGAAAACTTCCGAAGATAATCGGCGGGGCCGAGAACAACTTCCATCCCCATGACCGTAGGAGGTCCCAATACCATGTACTAAGTTCCCAGTTTCCCTCAGGAACATGTACTTCTGAACTAAGAACATGTAGATTTTGGATAGCCCTAAAGATCGTCGGAGAGGAGTCTGGTACGTAAACGCAGCAAGCGGACCCCACTAATTTACATACTCCTCCACGCTCGGCCAGAATGACATCTAATGCCATCCGGTTCTGAAGAGCCACTAATCTTATCGCTCTCTGCTCTAATGTCATATTATAGAGTATGTCAGTGGTCCGGTTGATGGTTCTCTCCAATACTCTCGCTAGTCCCCTGATATCTTCTGAATTCGTAATTTGCCCAAAAAATGGCACAAAGGATTTCATAATATCTCCTAGAGTTTGTGCCGGAGTTTCCCCTTTCACACCTCGTCGTGGACGAGTCTTTGAAATTTCTACAGTACTGGCAATAAATACCCCAGGTAATAGAATCCATAAATAACAGGTTCCTTGCCAATCCCTGGGCAACCACGGAAATGCCACATTACCGCAAACAAAATAGACAGGTTCGCCTACGTACAGAGGTTTGTTTTCACTAGTCAAATTCGCAACATTTGCGCACTTTCTAAAATTACCCATTGACCATGTTCCATTCCTCTGTATGCAGAAGGATACTGAATCGGGGCTATGATTAACAGAATAAGATGGAGGCGTGGCATCCTTATTGCCTATAGGAGCCATTTTGAAAGAGATTAAAGACTGAAAGGGACGAGACAATCTATCAGAGGGCCTAACAGAAGCAACGTTTGGCTTACTTCTATTTGCAAAAAGCGAGCATCCCAGGGGCATCAAAACATTCTTTTCAAAACTATTTAAATTTGTACCATCAAAGTTCCCTGAGATGCTGTCATTCCATCGACCAAAAAATAGTGCTCTAAGAGAAGCGTAACAGGCAGTTGTCAAAGGTAAGGGATAAATATACCAACCTAGCCCCTTATCCCCATGTTGCGGTAGATGTGAGCAGATCCAGCAATTGGTCTTATTAAAAATTGCATTAGTGGCATTCATTATTAACAAAAGAGTGTTATTCTGATAGTTCCGTCTATGCAAAGAATTTCTAGGCTATAAAGTATGCAATTGCACGGAAGGAGTGGGAATAACAGATACATTTTCAATAGGTAAAAACTCCTCTAACGGATATGCTTCCTCCAGATACAATAACCCAAACCCAACAGTTACTAAAGATCCAGTAATTATCACAAAAAGGCAACAATACACCTTGGGGGTCCCCTTACATCCTTGATCATTGTCTCTGCTAGTCAAACGTTTATCTAAATGTTCGGTACGAGCGGTAGCGGGTGCAGGCATTGTCGTCTTCAACTGAAAAAACACCAATTGTTCGTTTGCTGGCGACTCCAGCCGCGCGTCTTCTTAATGTCTTTCCCACAACCCTTAGCCACAGAATCTTCCCGTACAGTCGGGCCAAAAGCCAAGCCCTCAAATGATGTTCTCAATCGCACAGTCAGACCATGCTGTACGTTTACTTCCTTGGGCGCAAATTATATTTTTCAGTTTCTGGTGAGGACAAAGTGTCGTCACTTCCTCCTGGAAGTGGCGAAATGGGATCAGAAAAGGATTGATCCGGAAGTTCCTCTGTTGGGGAGTACGGAGACAAGATGGCCGTTTTGTCCGGCCTTGCGGATCCTGAAGCGGTCTCCGATTCTCCCTTGTAGGTAGTTGCTGTTTCAGGTACACTAGTTACAACAGTGGGAAGGGATTCTGTGTCTTCTGTATCGTATGGCACGGGCTGTGGGATCCGTTTGGTGTGCATCGCATGAATCCAGTTTTTATGACCCGCTACCCGCACAGCAGTCTGAGTGACTAGCAGGACTTGGTAGGGACCCGTCCACCGAGGTGCAAGGCAAGACGACCTCTCAAAACCTTCGTGAGGATCCAGTCCCCCGGTCGTAGACTGTGACCAGGACCCTCATAGCGCACAGGTAATGCCTCTCGCACCTGGTGATAAATTGAGAACAGATTTTTAGTCAACTCGTTACAGTAATCTGAAAGAAGCACATTTTCTGTGTCCCGCAATGAGCGACTTTTTGCCATACCCCAAATATTAGCAGGTCTCCCCATTACCACCTCAAAGGGAGAGAGCCCAGTCTTAGTTTGAGGGGTTGTTCTCATCGACAGTAACACGATCGGTAAGGCGTCAGGCCATTTTAGCTTGGTGCCAGAACACGTCTTAGCAAGTTTGTTCTTTATAATGCTGTTGTGCCTTTCCACTAATCCGGCACTTTGAGCATGTCTGGCTGAATGGAACTGCTTGTCAATCTGTAATCCTTTGCAAATTTGTAGGATTACAGTGGCAATAAAGTGTGGCCCATTATCTGACCAGATGACTCTCGGCAGCCCGAACCTAGGAAAAAACTCTTGCAACAGAGTTTTTGCTGTGGTTATTGCCGTTGCATCTCTAACCGGGAAGGCCTCGACCCATTTACTAAAGGCACAAATTACAACCAACACATATTTCAGATTGTTACAACGTTCCATTTCAATAAAATCAAAATTAATATCCTCAAACGGAACAGAGGGTGGAGCGAAACTTCCTTTAGGAGTCGAGGTACCTTTTCCTACATTGTGCTGCAAGCAGACCATGCAGCTTTGGACAAAACGCTCCGCAGTTTTGAAAGTCTTATCATTGGCCCATACACTGTGTAGCATTTTAGTCAATTTTCACGCACAAACATGTGTCGACCATGAGCCATAATAACCATCATTGTAATGTAGGCGTCAGGGAGTAACCATTTCCCTTCAATATTGTCTACCCAACACCCATCGTCATCCAATCTCCCTGCACCCTCGATCCGTCTCTTAGTTTCCTTTATGGTAGCATCCGCTTGAATATCTTTTACAGCATCGATACTTTCACCCAAAGTGCAAACATTTACAATTTCTTTTACAGCATACATTTCTGAACTGAAATCAGTGGCAGTTTGTTTAGCTATCGATCGGCGAAAGCATTCCCTTTTCCTACATCATCTGTAACCTTTTGATGTGCTGAACATTTTATGATAGCTAACTGAACAGGGAGTGCGAGTGCTGAAAGTAATCGCACTATTAAAGTGCCATGCTGGATTTTCGTTCCGTGCGAGGTCAAGAAACCTTGTTCTTTCCAAAGTCTATGTTAAGCTGTGTGTCTCGGGAGCGCTGCGTACCTGAAGTTTCAGTTGCTGGTCTCGCCGGTGACGCCAGACTGGTAAACCGCCAAAACCGTATGCAGAAATTGTAACGCTAGGAAGTGACCCCGACCCAACCCTAATGGAACAGGGATGGATTGGAATCACCCCCCAACGCCACTGGCTCACCTCCCTGCAGATTAAAGTGACGTCGGGGCAGTGCAAGCACTGACAGGGAGGTGATGAGCTGGTAAGATCCGGTAGAGGTTCACAACTGGAGGATGAGTGGTCTTCAAAGATGTCCAGGCACGATCCACCAAGGCAGTTGGTAATCAGGAGGGCTGGCACCCAGAGCCAAAATGACAAGAAAGATCCAGGCAAACAAGGAGATCAGGAAGAGAGTGGACCCAGGGAACAGGAAGGTCCAAGGAGAGGGAGAAGGCCAAGATGGGAACCCCACAACCTCCTAAGAGCCACAGAGCCAAGGGAAGCTAATCCCAATAGAAATGAACCCAGGGAGGGAAGAGGGAACTGGAAGGCAGGAACCACAAGGAAGGGACCCAACAGGAGCTAAGGCAGCCCGAAAGGCCAGAGAATCGGACAAGGAAGCAGAAACCAAGGGACAGGAACCTGATGCAAGGCACCAAGCGACGGTAAGTGGGGAACAAACCGCGTTAAGACGCGATCTGTAGAGGGCTGGACGCTATTTACAGCATCCGGCACGAAAGCGAGGCGTGGAACACTAGCGGGGCTGCGCATGCGTAATGGCCGAGCGGGCACCAGAACGAGGCTTGGAACACAAGCTTGTCTGCCCGTTCCTGGTTACCTGCGAGGTTCGCGCATGCAAGCGAGCGCCGGCCCGCTGCCCACAACCACGCTTCCCAAGCCGGTAATAAGGGTACAACTGCCACGTCCGGGAACGGATGCGACGAGAAGGCCAGGTAAGTGTCCTAACACCATACCCCCCTCCGGAAAGACCGGAAGAACCCAGCTTCCAAGGAAAACGGGCATAAAATTCCTTAACCAAACGAGGGGCATGAACGCTCTCAACAGGTTCCCAAGTGCGATCACAGGCAGGATAGCCCTTCCAGTCAACCAAATACTGCAATTTTCCCCTAAAGAGACGGGAATCACATATTTCCTGCACCTCAAATTCAGGGAAACCTTCCACGTCAATAGCAGCGGGTCGGGGGCAGGCACGATGGAAGGGATCCGAATGATAAGCTTTCAAAAGAGATACATGAAAAACAGGGTGGACCCTCCAGGATTCCCGCAACTTAAGTTTTAAAGCTACTGAGGATATCCTCTTGACAATCGGAAAGGGACCTAAAAACTTGGGAGCCAATTTCAAGGGTACGTTCCGTGCAGGCAAATATCTGGAAGATAACCACACAAGATCTCCCACCCGGAATGGTGGCTCAGGGCTCCGATGTTTATCTGCCTGTCTCTTCATGGTCTCACGTGCCTTGGCCAGGGTACCAGCCGCTCGACGCTGCAGATTCTGGATCTCGGTGACAAGGTGATCCGCCGAAGGAACTTTACTTGATTGTACTGGCGTAAAAGGCAGCAATCTGGGATGAAGGCCAAAAGTACAAAAAAAAGGACTTAGTCCGGTTGCAGAGTGAGCTGCATTGTTATACGCAACTTCGGCCAAATCGAGATGCGACATCCAATTTGTTTGGGAGGCATTGGCAAAACAACGGAGGTACTGCTCCAACGTTTGGTTTGTCCTTTCTGTCTGTCCGTTGGTTTGGGGATGGTAGCCAGAACTGAGTGCCCTCTGGATGCCTAAATGCTGGCACAATCGACCCCAAAAGGAAGAGATGAACTGTGAACCACGGTCAGATATTATCTTAACAGGTAATCCATGCAGGCGATATACATAGTGCAAAAAGGCACGTGCTACTAGAGCAGCCGTGGGAATTCCAGGGAAGGGAATGAAGTGGGCCATCTTGGAGAAACAGTCGACAATAACCATGATGCAGGTATGACCTTCGGAGGGCGGAAGGTCGACAATGAAATCAGTGGCGATTGTATGCCAAGGAAAAGGCGGTGTTTCCATGGGATGTAAAAGACCCACAGACTTCATGCGTGGACCCTTGACCTGGGCACAGATGGGACAGCATTCCACATAACGTCTGACTTGCAAAGTCCATTTAGGCCACCAAAAATGTCGAGAAATGAGTTCTTGCGTAGACCGAATACCACGGTGACCCCCTATCTTGGAATCGTGAAAGCTTTGTAGGATTATCTTGCGAAGCTCATCCGTGGGTAGGTACAACTTATTTCGGAAGAAAAGCAATCCGTCCTTCTCCCTTAACTGGCGACATCTCATCAACGTATCCCGAGAAGAGTCAGACAAAGTAGCTTGTACCACCCTATGCAAGAACGACGGCAAAGCCAGTAGAAAATGTTTTGGAGCGATCACAGGCAGGTCCCGTCCCTCATGTTGCACATCAGCAGCCAAAGAACGGGAAAGAGCATCCGCCTTCACATTACAGCTACTGGGTACATATGTGACACGGAAATCATACTGTGAAAAAAAAAAGGCCCATCGAGCTTGGCGGGAGGTCCGACACTGCAGAGAGTGTAGAAATTGCAGGTTTCGATGGTCAGTGCGTACCTCCACTGGAAAGGGTCCTCCGAGAAGATGATGGCGCCATTCTTCAAAGGCGGTCTTGATGGCCAGTAGTTCTTTTTCGATAATGGGATAGTTCCGTTCACTAGCCGTAAGTTTTCTGGAATAGTAGGCTACAGGAAACTCCATTCCAATGCTCGGATCCATCTGAAGTAGAACGGCTCCCACAGCAAAATCCGAAGAGTCGGCTTCCACGATAAATGGCTGGTCGTCTTGGGGATGATGTAAGATAGGCGCGGAACTAAAGGCCTTCTTTAGTTGCTCAAAAGAGGCAGCAGCATCATGCCCCCAAACGAAGATTCTCCTACTGCTGGTCAAACAGGTTAAGGGTGCAGTCAGTTGCGAAAAGGATGGAATGAATCTCCGGTAGAAATTAATGAATCCAAGAAAACGTTGAAGAGAATTCCTGTCGCTGGGAACCTTCCATCCTAGGATTGCACGAACCTTGGCTGGATCCATGTGTATACCCGACGCACTGATCACATACCCAAGACATTCAATATGGTCTTGGTGAAAAAGACATTTCTCAAGCTTAGCGTAAAGGTTATTCACATGTAGCCGCCGAAGTACCTCCTTTACTTGTTCTATGTGTTCTTCGAGATTCCTTAAAACACCAATATGTCATCCAAATAAACCCAGACTGAGGTCCCGATTAAATCAGAAAATATATGATCCATTAGATGCTGAAAGACAGCTGGGGCATTACATAGCCCAAAAGGCATAACTCTGTATTCATAGTGCCCGTTTGGAGTCTTGAAGGCCGTCTTCCATTCATCCCCGGCCTTTATCCGTACCAAATGGTAGGCTCCACGGAGATCAAACTTGGAAAACATTCTTGACTCACGTAAAGATTCCAAAATAGATCGAATCAAGGGAAGTGGGTATCTATCCTTTCGAGTGATGTCATTTAGTTGGCGATAATCAACACACGGGCGCAGGGTACCCTCCTTCTTCCTTACAAAAAACAGTGGGAATCCTGCCGGTGAATTAGAAGGGGCAACATACCCTTTCTGAAGACATTCATCAAGATACTCCTGCAAAACCTCCTTTTCTTGAGCGGTCAGGGAGTACACCTTGCCATGTGGAATCACAGTGTCGGGCAACAGGTCGATGGCACAATCGAAAGATCTGTGAGGAGGTAAGGGAATGTCCTTAGGTTCAGAGAAAACCTCATGAAATTCAGCATATTCAGAGGGAACTGAAGAAACAGAGAGTAGGCATGGCACACCAACCCCTTCAGTCTGGGTGGCGATTGAAGATTGCGTTGAAGAAGAACCGACATGGCAACAGTCCTGCACACAACGATCAGAGCTGAAAACCAAGGTCCGAGTCTGCCAGTTGATGTTGGGGTTATGATGTAACAACCAAGGCAACCCTAAAATGATCGGATAAGAGGGAGTCTTGATAACATCCAGAGAGATCTGTTCATGATGTTCTTCAATCCACAAACTCAGTGTCTCGGAATGTTGATGGACCGGACCCGAAGACAACGGGCTACCGTCAATAACTTCCACCACCGAAGCACAGTTCTTTTCAATCAAAGCAATACCATTCCTGATGGCAAAATCTTCGTCCATATAATTTCCAGAGGCTCCACAATCCAATAATCCTAGCACCTTTATGGGTTCATTTCCTGACCAAGAGACCTTGAGTGTTAAGACCATAAGCACGACTGATTGCATGGGTTGTCGGACCTGTACCGAATCGGGAAGGACTGTAGAAGAAGAGGGGCCCATCGTCGCCTTTCCCCTAGACGATAGGCCATTCAGTTTTCCGACTTCCGAAGTGGTCTTGATGGACAAGTACTGAGAAAATGGCCGGAGGCCCCGCAATACAGGCACAACCGTAGGTCACGCCTACGCTTCTTCTCGGCATCAGATAGGGGACCTCTGACCGCTCCTAGTTGCATTGGTTCAGGAGTTGGTTCAGACGAGGTAGATTGCTTGGCTGGCACTGGAATGAATCTTGATATTGACCTTTCCAAACGGCGCCTCTCACCCCTTCTCTCAGACAACCTGTGATCGATCCGCATCACCTGTTCTTGCAATGCTTGCAGGGTTTCAGGTTCTGGAATATGGAGAAGTTCATCTTTATATTCATCTCTCAACCCCCTACGAAAAAGGGTTATTTGAGTAATCTCAGGCCATTGTGAATCGGTGGCCAGCTGACGAAAACGGCTGATGTAGGCGATTATATCACTGGATCCTTGCTTCAGGTCCATGAGCTGATTTTGCGCAGCTACCAAAGGAGTGGCCCAGGCCAATGCGTTTCCGGTTAGATTTCCCAAAATATACCCAATCTTAGCCTTATCCTGGTTGAAATGCGTAGGACGGCACAAAAAATGTATTCTACAATGATTGCAAAATTCTGCCACCCGTCTAGGATCTCCGTCAAATTTTATTGGGGTGGTCTGAGCCATCACAGACTCTGCAGAGGTACTGGGGGTAGTCCCTCGAGCTACCAGCTGACATAAGGCCAAATTCTCCTGATGCAATACAGTCATCTCGGCACGTAGGGCCCTGATCTCATTCCTCAATTCTTCAGAATCTTCCATTTCAGAATCGGAACTGGTTGTTAGGCGTCTTAATCTGTTAAGCTGTGTGTCTCGGGAGCGCTGCGTACCTGAAGTTTCAGTTGCTGGTCTCGCCGGTGACGCCAGACTGGTAAACCGTCAAAACCGTATGCAGAAATTGTAACGCTAGGAAGCGACCCCGACCCAACCCTAATGGAACAGGGATGGATTGGAATCACCCCCCAACGCCACTGGCTCACCTCCCTGCAGATTAAAGTGACGTCGGGGCAGTGCAAGCACTGACAGGGAGGTGATCAGCTGGTAAGATCCGGTAGAGGTTCACAACTGGAGGATGAGTGGTCTTCAAAGATGTCCAGGCACGATCCACCAAGGCAGTTGGTAATCAGGAGGGCTGGCACCCAGAGCCAAAATGACAAGAAAGATCCAGGCAAACAAGGAGATCAGGAAGAGAGTGGACCCAGGGAACAGGAAGGTCCAAGGAGAGGGAGAAGGCCAAGATGGGAACACCACAACCTCCTAAGAGCCACAGAGCCAAGGTAAGCTAATCCCAATAGAAATGAACCCAGGGAGGGAAGAGGGAACTGGAAGGCAGGAACCACAAGGAAGGGACCCAACAGGAGCTAAGGCAGCCCGAAAGGCCAGAGAATCGGACAAGGAAGCAGAAACCAAGGGACAGGAACCTGATGCAAGGCACCAAGCGACGGTAAGTGGGGAACAAACCGCGTTAAGACGCGATCTGTAGAGGGCTGGACGCTATTTACAGCGTCCGGCACGAAAGCGAGGCGTGGAACACTAGCGGGGCTGCGCATGCGTAATGGCCGAGCGGGCACCAGAACGAGGCTTGGAACACAAGCTTGTCTGCCCGTTCCTGGTTACCCGCGAGGTTCGCGCATGCAAGCGAGCGCCGGCCCGCTGCCCACAACCACGCTTCCCAAGCCGGTAATAAGGGTACAACTGCCACGTCCGGGAACGGATGCGACGAGAAGGCCAGGTAAGTGTCCTAACAGTCTACCGAAATTGTGGGCCACCCCAAAAGCATACTGACTATCGGTATATATATTCACTGTAAGCCCTTCAGAAAGTTCACAAGCTCGAGTTAACTCTATAATTTCTGCGGCCTGCGCAGAGTTATGCATAATTCTTTTAGTTTCCACAATTTTGCTTAGAGTGGTGACAGCATAAGCAGCCGTGGATGCACCGTCTGGAAGTTTAAAACAAGAGCCATCACAAAATAGCTCTCCTTGTGGGCTATTCAAAGGCGTGTCTTTCAGATCAATTCTGCCTTTATTCTCCTGTTCTGTCATATAAAGGCAATCGTGGTATCGTCACCATCAACAGTATCTTGCGAGACAGGTAAAAGTTCAGCCGGATTTAATACACAACACCTCTGAATTTGACTGTGGGTGGCAAACAAGATTAGTTCATATCTTGTCAGTCGTGCAGAAGTGAGGTGTTGCGTTTGAGTTCTATTCAATAAAATATCTACAGAGTGAGGTACCATTAGGGTTAACGCATGACCCAGGACCATTCCCTCACTCTGTTTTACAGACGCAGCAGCAGCAGCAACAGCGCGGAAACATCTTGGCAAAGCGCATGCTACAGGATCAAGGGCGGAGGAATAGTAACCGCACGGCCTATTTTTCCCTCCATGTTCCTGCGTTGACACAGCCAAAGCACATCCATCACGTTCATGCACAAACAATACAAAGGCCTTGTCATAATTCGGAGTTCCTAAAACCGGCGCTGAACACAGCGCGGATTTGAGCAAATCAAATGCTGTCTGGTGTTCCAAAGTCCATGGCAATGGCAAAGAAATGCCCTTCTTTGTCAAAGCCAGCATTGGTTTAATTGTTAACGAAAAGTTAGGGATCCACAATCTACAGTAACAAGCCATACCTATCAAGGCTCTAACTTCCTTCTGCGTATTTTGGGACAGACATGCCAGAAATAGTCTTTATTCGTTCAGGTGTCAACGTCTTCCCTCCTTTGACAGGAGGTAGCCTAAATAGTCGACCTCCTGACAACAATATTGAAATCTTTTAAGTGAAGCTTTGTGGCCATGTTTTGCTAGATGATAAAGCAACAACACGGTGCCTTCTTTACAGGCGCTCTCAGAATCAGCAGCCAAGAGGAGGTCATCTACATACTGCAGTAATGTGCAAGTAGTAGGCAACTCGAGAGTATCGAGCTGCTCTTTCAATGCCCTACTATAAATACTTGGACTCTCAGTGTACCCTTGTGGTGCACGAGTGAATGTAAACGAGCGTCCACCTAGGGTAAACGCAAACAAATACCTGCTATCCTTGTGTATGGGAATACTGAAAAACGCGTTTTTAAGATCAACAACGCTAAAATGAGTGGCAGAAGCCGGAATCATGGTTAGTATCGTTGTAACATCAGGTACAATAGGAAATTGAGGAGCCACAATTTTGTTAATAGCGCGTAAATCAATTATAAAATGAAAGGGAATCGCATTATCACCTTTTTTGTATACTGGCAAAATGGGGCTGTTACATATGCTACCCGTAATCTCCTCAATTACTCCATGATGTACAAAATCAGAAACTATACATTTCAAAGCCTGTTCGCCTTCAACTGAGATCTTATATTGCGGGATGCGAGGCAATTTTACTCCATGTTTCAAAATAATTTTAACAGGTTCAATTTGAAGAATGCCCACATCATTATCATCAATTGCCCATAAGCATTCCGGAACATTACTAAATTCTGGCGGTAAAGGTCGAGTCAAAAACTGAGAGGCAAGTGATTGCTGAGGTGAAATCGTTAACCGAACTCCGTCCGGAGAACAATGTATTACTGCATGCAATGCCTTCAACAAATTTAGCCCCAGCAAGTTCTCCCCACAGTTTGTAGTAAGTAGAAATGGACACTGTTCCGTGAAGGGACCCAGTGTTATCGGTACCGGCAAAGAGACCGGACAAACTACAGGTGTGCCTGAAAACCCTACGGAAACGTTGGACTGCCCTGACAGGGGAATATATGGAACCCGTGAATGATCAATGGAACATTTCTGTGCTCCCGTATCTACTAAAAATAGATGCTTCCTATTTCCCACCGCCATCTCAACGTAGGGGCCTTTCTGATGAACGGGAATAGGCGTAGGTTCCAAATCCTGCTTCGGGCAATACTAGCGAAACAGAATATTATCAAAAGGAAGCTCTTCAGAGAGGTATGTGGCAGAAGGGTGATCAAATATGTTTCTATTATCCACATTCGAAACTTGCTTATCTTGTGAAGGAGGTTGCTGTGATTCTGGTGCAAACTGACCTCTGCCAGGGCCCCCTGCACCCGGGCGACCTCTGGATCGTCTACCCATGTTCCCAAATGACCTTTGCTGCAAGGTCGGACATTGTGCGCGCCAGTGGCCTTCCTGCCGGCAATAGGCACACTGGTTAACGGTTACCGGAGCCAAGGGCGTACTTCCCTGTGGAATGTACTGACCTCTAAATTGATTACCCCCTCTAGGGCTTCTAACAATCTGCAGTAATAAAACTTTAGTTTTCAGGTCACCCTTCTTTTTCTCAAGTTTTTCCTTTTCAGTATTTACACGATTTTCATACTACTGAGCCATATGCAGTACTTCTGATTGAGACTTCGCCTGCCAAGCGCTTTCAGAAGACATCACCTGTAACTGGATGTCAGGCAGCAATCCACGTACAAATTTGTCCACAAATAGCCTTTTCCCTGACTCTGTGCCTAAGTCTTGTCCACTGAAATCTGAGAATACCTGCTCGAACTGATTGAAGAAATCGGTAGCACCCTCAGACTTTCCTTGGACACAGGCCGTAAGCTTGTCCCAAATGATTCTTTTTTCAGGAACCATAGTTTTTAATTTTACAATAATTCTATCAGGCAAGGTTAATATCACTTGAGGTGGTCGTTCGCCAGCTGGTCTTTCTCTATCTAGCCTAACCATGTTATCCCATGTACCTCCCAACCCAGGTATGTCATCTATAGTCCTAATCTGTTTCCACAAATCAACTGGCAGGAGTACGGGAAATAATAGGTCAATATCACTTAAGGTGAATACCGACGACTGTAAGACCGACTCTATTTCTTTATAGAATCCGGTCGGATTCTTTCTTATATCGGGAATAGATTGCTTTATGGTGTTCACTTCCTGTCTTGAAAACGGGACGTGAACAAACTGTGATACATAATGTGCGGGAATGTTCAAAGCGAGTATACCCTGTGCAGCATCGGCCGCAACCTCAACCTTTGGGACAAATGTCGGAGGGACCTCTCTCATAGGCAACTGAGAAGTAGGCAGCTCCCAACGCTTACTAAGCAACAGAGCCAAATCAAGCGCTAAGGCAGTCGAAGAAGTATCAATCGAAAAGGCTCTCTTTTAAACACTCAACAATTCTGCGGGACAACAAATCTTTCTTCTTACACACTCATTCTGCAGGTGCTCTACCATCACCTGTATCACTTTCTTTTGCATTTCTAACGTATATTGACTATATGTGTCATATCCTTCATCTGGAGTTATCGACATATCCGAAATCCATCTTATCGCATCCTTTATACAAATTCGCGCTTCCTCTCCTTTTAATTCTCGGCGAGGAGAAAAACGTTTCTGTAACTACATAATACCTAAACTACCACCATCTGCTTCCTCATTCTGTAACTCTTCCAACTCCTTCCTATACTCAAAAATCCTCTCAACATGCTCATATACCTTCTCCTCAGTATCTCTGGACAACGCTAAGGCGTTCAAATCACGTAACCCTTGTGGGAAATCTGCATCATTTAATCTATTCCACATTATACTCAAATGAGTCCCTAATCCTTCGATAAAAACATTTTTCTCAGGAATACTTTTTAAATTTTCGAGTGTGGAAAAAACATCGGCTTGTTCACCCTTCTCCATACAATGTTTAGCCCAAGCAATCAATTCACTCTTTTTGTCTGGGGACACAGTATTACGAGTCACAACCCTTGGTCTCGCTCCCTGGTCTACTATAAGCGATGCAGAATCACTTGGAAGAAGAAGAGTAGGCACATGCTGAATATCAACAGGTGAAGGCAAGGGGGCAGGCAAAGGAACGACGGCTGGAAGAACAACAGGAGGAACAGCAGGGAGGACCGGAGGAACTATAGGAGGGGGAACAACAACGGGAAGGGGCAAAGCGCCATGAGGAGGGACGTACGGAGGTGGTGCGGAGGCATTGGGCCTTGGTTCATGCAAAAGTTTATTAATCAATTCATCTGACGTATGAAAATCTCTTGAAGGGTAGATTTTCTGAATGCCTAATTGAAACGCCCTATCCGTGTTCCTAACTGACTCCAATTGTTTATTTTGATCATATAACCGTGCCTTTTCGAAACTTGTCATATGTCTACGCATATGTTTCTCTCTACTCTTTTGTTGCTGCAGAGCTTCTGTTTTCCAACTGTGCAATGCGTCAAATGCTGCAGGTCTAGCCTTTTTCTTTACTAATACAGACTCTAAATATTCTATACGAGGGATTTCAAAACTACCATTGGTTGGCCACCGAAGATTAGAATTATGTCTGGTCTGTCTGTGCCAAATGTCATTAAATGCAATACTACCAAAGCCTTTCTTACAGTACATAGTACATGCCGGCGACCCCTCCTGTGGTGCGGGATGGCTATCTTCCAAAGATTGTCTGTCGCTGCGGAATAATGCCCTAAAGCAGGCAGACAATTTCCCAGGCATATCAAAGTTCTGGTGTTACCTGGTTAAATAATTGTGCTCGCTAGTACAATGCTCCAAATTCAAATTGTCAGGGTTAGATTAAGAATCGAGACACGATTCACCTGACCAAAGGACTGGGAGGCCCGATCGGGTTACTAAGGACAATGCTAAGGACCCACGTGTCTGGTGATTTTTGGCAAATTTACCCTCCTCAAATATATGGACCCTCGTCAAGACGTCGTCTCGGGCTACAGAGCACCGTTCAGCGATCGGATCGTGCAGTTTCGTCGAGGAATTTGCTTCTCGTCTAGAGTGGCCGTTTCTGTTGGCACCGTCCGATCCCGGTCCGATATCCGAGCCACCTTCAACGAGACCAAGTCAATGTTGAGGGTCCCTATTCGGGCGCCATCTGTGGAATCAGAAAAAAATACAATATTACGGCTGTTACACCAAGCAAAGGAAAATACACCGACACGGGCTTGTAAAGATTCCCAGAATCTTTATTACAAAACTGAACAGTATTCAACAAAGTACACAAATAGCTATTTGGCCATCAATGCATCACAGACACCACCAGCAGGGTTCAATTTGAGCAGTGAACAGAATTTCCTAGCTGGACATCGACATATTTATACAATTTGTAAAAATGATGTCCAGCCTCTAACAAGTTAATAATACATTGGGCTAGGGTCGCGCCAGGTTCACTTTCCTAATTTACATATCTCGTGCATGCGGTTTACTTTTGAATACATTTACTAACACACTCCATTATTCTTTAATTTAACGTTACACTCTTTACGTATTGTTTTAATACAGATCCAACAAATGTTTCACATATCGTATTTGGATAGCTTTACTGTTCTTGTATACTTGTAGTTTAACATTGCTGATTCAAGTAATCCCCTGCTCCCGAGGTCAACAAAGGACAAGGTCTACATGACCCTAACATGTAGCCTGAAGGCAGGTTGGACATTAACTCTCCTACAGAGGTTGAAGAGGTTAAGGCAAGAACAAGAGCACACGAGACGGCCATTTTAGATTACAGGGTGACTTTGTACAAAACCCCAAAATGGCGGTTCTAACCTAAAATGGAGGTTTGATTCAAGATGGCGCCTTACATCAATTTCTAAGGTCAAGACCTTGCCGTAGAGAGTTATTTGCGTACAATTTTAAGCAACTTGGCGTAGGCCAATATACGTACAATCGTTACAATAGGAGGCATAATTTAATATTCCAGTTTGACAAGTGAACGGAAAAGAGGGAGCCACACATGTCATTTCATCAGTGATGTCATCAATGAGATTTGTGATGTCATTGTTGATGTCATGGGTGTTAGTCCTTGCAGTGCACACTGGTGGCACGAGTAATGGTTGCTTAGCTTACCATAACTGGGGAATTTCGGGGGTTCCGGTTTTATCTGTAAACATAAAGTCCCTGTAACAATGTTTTTCCATTGAATTTCATTGGTTTTTGCTAGTGCAACTTAACCATAACGTCCCTTTAACAATGTTTTTGTCAGTGAACATATATATATATATATATACACACACACACACACACACACATGCGGTCGCCACCTTATAGTTAAGGTGAGTCGTAGTTGCATAGGAAATCAAAGAAATGAATCGCTAATAACTTTTGACTCTTGTGATGGATTTGGCTGAAATTATGCAGACAATTCTGTACTTCTGCAAGGCCAATGACCCCTCTCCCACCCACCCCCCCTAGACTGGGAAGTTTGGAAAGATTCTTCAAAAGATAAAAAAAGTTATTAAGAAAACAAAAAAAAGCACTTTCAGCCTAGTCCCCATTCATTTTCCCATAGACAAAAGAGGCACATTTCTGCTCGACCACACAGCCAAAACGGTCGGACAGATTTGGACCAGATTGTTAAACAACTTGTGTACAAAGCATTGACTTGCGATTCTTTTGTGGTTTGGGGTTATTCTGCCCAGTACTTTTTTTATTTGCAGAGAAGGGTGTGCCCCCTTTTCAAAAATAAATATCTTTATCTGCCCGGATACATTGATCATCCGGGTGTTTAGGGTATTTATAAATGAAACAGCTGCCATCTTTTTTTTCCCAGGTTATAGCCCACGGTATCAGAAAATAAAACGCAGCAGAAGCCATTTGTGGGTAAAAAAACATGCAAATGTCAACAGGGTAGAGGTGGGGGGAGGCAAGAGGACACTAAGTGAAATTTGGGAGTTGTAGGGGGGGCTAGGGACCAAGTTTGCTACTCAAGTCTCAAGTGGTTTTCACATACCCTTGGGTATAACCTGGGGTAAAGTCGCGGCTACCCGACATTTCCACTGAAACTGTATCACGGAAACAACGAGTGTTGTGGGGGAAATGGGAGAGGTCAAGTGAGGTGAGCGGGGGTCATCAGGGGAGTGGGGGATCAGGCACACCTGAAGGGGGCCCTTGGTGAGGGTCTGGGAGAGCAGGGAAACATTTGTCAGAGGCGCAAAAAAAAACTATGGTGTAACTAAAGGTCTGGTAGTATTGTAAAATATACAGTGGCCATGGACGAATGTCCTGCCCACTGGGCACAGCCGACGGCCATGGCCAGTGGTTTGGTAGCGTTCTAGAATATCCACTGGGCACAGCCGAAGGCCATGGCTGGTAGTGTGGTAGTGTTCTAGACTATCCACGGGACACAGCCAAAGGCCATGGCCAGTGGTCTGGTAGTGTTCTAGAATATACACTGGGCACAGCCGAAGGCCATGGCCAGTGGTCTGGTAGTGTTCTCAAAATCCACTGGGCACAGCCGAAGGCCATGGCCAGTGGTCTGGTAGTGTTCTAGAATATCCACTGGGCACAGCCGAAGGCCATGGCCAGTGGTCTGGTAGTGTTCTCAAATAACCACTGGGCACAGCTGAATCCCGTGGCCAGTGGTTTGGTAGTGTTCTAGAATATCCACTGGGCACAGCCGAAGGCCATGGCTAGTAGTGTGGTAGTGTTCTCAAATATCCACTGGGCACAGCCAAAGGCCATGGCCAGTAGTGTGGTAGTGTTTTCTAATACCCACTGGGCGGCGCGGAATGAAAATACAGTATAACAAAACCTTTGAAATTCAGGGAAAAAACTTTAGTTGCAGGGACATTAAGGTGAGAACTTAACCCAACAAAACCCCTGAAATTCAGCTAAAGCCACCTTAACTTTGCGCCCCCTGTTGCACAGCCTTTGACCACAATGATGACATCACAGATGTCATCAATAGTGCATTCAGATGGGCAGCTAGGTCTGGTCCCTGCACCCGGCGAGTCAGTCTATAACTAACCAAACATACCTAGACCCTGCCCCGTTATCACTAACATTGCTCAAACGCGGGTCCAGATGTGAGAGCAAGATCACACAGCGTGAAAGGGTGCCCTCAGACACAGTGGCCGAGTACCTCACAGTATAGATGTCTAGCCCTACACAACACATGTGCCATGTTCACAGGGGTCCCAGAATTCTCCACGCAAATGACCTTTGAAAGAGTCATGAGGGTAACATCGGAAAAATAATGTTTATAGGTCTGTCATGTGGTGTGATACAAAGATAGAGCTGGACAGCAAGTAGGGGGCAATGATTGGCATAATATACAGCCATCTCAGGGGGGGGGGTGTTTTTGTGCACGCGTGCGCGTGCACGCATGTACATTCTAAGATGCATCTACTAAGGGGTCAGAGTTTCTTCTCTTTTCCCAGGAAGTTCAGGCCAGTGGGATGCAGACTTCTGAGAACAGGACTGCTCACTGCCTATTTCCAAGAATATATGTTATTGAATGTATTTATTTACATGCCGAAAGCCTGCAGGTATCAGGCAGCATGACACAAAACATGCAATAAAGAGAACACGGAAGGGTCCTTAAGTGGTGCAAGCAGGCAAGGTGTGTGCAGGTGTAACCAGCCCGGAGCCCCACCCCAGCGCATCCATGCCAGGGATTGCCCCCCACCACTGCCATGGAGGCTGCCCTGCGTTGAGTGGTGCTTCGCAGGCAAGGCGGAAGTCTCGCAGGGTTGCCTGGTCTCGCAAGTCATTCTTGGGTTGTGTATTTCATGGAATTGATCTAAGGCACAGACAGGTCCAGTCTGATGCACCGAGCAAGAGGCAGCACCGGCTCCCATCACGGGTCCTCGTCAGAAAACCGTTCCTTCTCCCCCCCCCCCCCCTACACTGAGGAGGCGAGATTGATACAGACAATCGATTTCCCAATAGCGGAAATCCAGTGATGCCTGCAAGTGCGCCCCCCTGCGGGCAGAATATCGGATCCGGTGCATCCCAGCTCCGCCCCTGTCAGATACTGGGATGGATGCCAGGGTGAACACTGTGCAGGGAAATCGAGGAATGGCTGTGATTGAAGGGGCGCGTCTATGCATTGCAAAAGCACACCCGCCTAGTCCTTATAATGTGCATAAACACAAACACATTCTCACGCGGGTTTCACACAGGTGACAAGAGATGAGCAATGCATAGAAGGGTTATTTCTGAAACATCTGTGCTTCATTTTCTATCAACAGTCAAAACTACCCCTGTTCACGTTGCATTTATACTCCTCAAACAAGGATAGAAATGCTGCTCCCTTTTTAATGCATTTCACAATAACAAGCACCTTAAGAGGCCATCACAGTGGTGGCTGGCAGCCAAGGGCAAAGCGCTAGTGTGCAGTGGGAGCTGGCAGCCAAGGGCAGAGGGCTAGTGTGGAGTGGGAGCTGGCCGCCAAGGGCAGAGGGCTAGTGTGGAGTGGGAGCTGGCAGCCAAGGGCAGAGGGCTAGTGTGGAGTGGGAGCTGGCCGCCAAGGGCAGAGGGCTAGTGTGGAGTGGGAGCTGGCAGCCAAGGGCAAAGCGCTAGTGTGGAGTGGGAGCTGGCAGCCAAGGGCAAAGCGCTAGTGTGGAGTGGGAGCTGGCAGCCAAGGGCAAAGCGCTAGTGTGCAGTGGGAGCTGGCAGCCAAGGGCAAAGCGCTAGTGTGGAGTGGGAGCTGGCAGCCAAGGGCAGAGGGCTAGTGTGGAGTGGGAGCTGGCAGCCAGGGGGAGAGGGCTAGTGTGGAGTGGGATCGGTCAGCCAAGGGCAGAGGGCTAGTGTGGAGTGGGAGCTGGCCGCCAAGGGCAGAGGGCTAGTGTGGAGTGGCAGCTGGCCGCCAAGGGCAGAGGGCTAGTGTGGAGTGGGAGCTGGCCGCCAAGGGCAGAGGGCTAGTGTGGAGTGGGAGCTGGCAGCCAAGGGCAGAGGGCTAGTGTGGAGTGGGAGCTGGCAGGCAAGGGCAGAGGGCTAGTGTGGAGTGGGAGCTGGCAGGCAATGGCAGAAGGCTAGTGTGGAGTGGGAGCTGGCAGGCAATGGCAGAAGGCTAGTGTGGAGTGGCAGCTGGCAGCCAGGGGCAGAGGGCTAGTGTGGAGTGGGATCGGTCAGCCAAGGGCAGAGGGCTAGTGTGCAGTGGGAGCTGGCAGCCAAGGGCAGAGGGCTAGTGTGGAGTGGGAGCTGGGAGCCAAGGGCTGAGGGCTAGTGTGGAGTGGCAGCTGGGAGCCAAGGGCTGAGGGCTAGTGTGGAGTGGGAGCTGGCAGGCAACGGCAGAAGGCTAGTGTGGAGTGGCAGCTGGCAGCCAGGGGCAGAGGGCTAGTGTGGAGTGGGATCGGTCAGCCAAGGGCAGAGGGCTAGTGTGCAGTGGGAGCTGGCAGCCAAGGGCAGAGGGCTAGTGTGGCGTGGGAGCTGGCAGCCAAGGGCAGAGGGCTAGTGTGGAGTGGGAGCTGGCCGCCAAGGGCAGAGGGCTAGTGTGGAGTGGGAGCTGGCAGCCAAGGGCAGAGGGCTAGTGTGCAGCGGGATCTGACAGTCAAGGTCAGAGGGCTAGTGTGGAGTGGGAGCTGGGAGCCAAGGGCTGAGGGCTAGTGTGGAGTGGCAGCTGGGAGCCAAGGGCTGAGGGCTAGTGTGGAGTGGGAGCTGGCAGGCAACGGCAGAAGGCTAGTGTGGAGTGGCAGCTGGCAGCCAGGGGCAGAGGGCTAGTGTGGAGTGGGATCGGTCAGCCAAGGGCAGAGGGCTAGTGTGCAGTGGGAGCTGGCAGCCAAGGGCAGAGGGCTAGTGTGGCGTGGGAGCTGGCAGCCAAGGGCAGAGGGCTAGTGTGGAGTGGGAGCTGGCCGCCAAGGGCAGAGGGCTAGTGTGGAGTGGGAGCTGGCAGCCAAGGGCAGAGGGCTAGTGTGGAGTGGGAGCTGGCCGCCAAGGGCAGAGGGCTAGTGTGGAGTGGGAGCTGGCAGCCAAGGGCAGAGGGCTAGTGTGGAGTGGGAGCTGGCCGCCAACGGCAGAAGGCTAGTGTGGAGTGGCAGCTGGCAGCCAGGGGCAGAGGGCTAGTGTGGAGTGGGATCGGTCAGCCAAGGGCAGAGGGCTAGTGTGCAGTGGGAGCTGGCAGCCAAGGGCAGAGGGCTAGTGTGGCGTGGGAGCTGGCAGCCAAGGGCAGAGGGCTAGTGTGGAGTGGGAGCTGGCCGCCAAGGGCAGAGGGCTAGTGTGGAGTGGGAGCTGGCAGCCAAGGGCAGAGGGCTAGTGTGCAGCGGGATCTGACAGTCAAGGTCAGAGGGCTAGTGTGGAGTGGGAGCTGGCAGCCAAGGGCAGAGGGCTAGTGTGGAGTTGGAGCTGGCAGCCAAGGGCAGAGGGCTAGTTTGGAGTGCGATCTGGCCGCCAAGGGCAGAGGGCTAGTGTGGAGTGGCAGCTGGCAGCCAAGGGCAGAGGGCTAGTGTGAAGTGGGAGCTGGGAGCCAAGGGCTGAGGGCTAGTGTGGAGTTGGAGCTGGCAGCCAAGGGCAGAGGGCTAGTTTGGAGTGCGAGCTGGCAGCCAAGGGCAGAGAGCTAGTGTGCAGTGGGAGCTGTCAGCCAGGGGCATATGCTAGTGTGGAGTGGGAGCTGGCAGCCAAGGGCAGTGGGCTAGTATGGAGTTGGAGCTGGCAACCAAGGGCAGAAGGCTAGTTTGGAGTGCGAGCTGGCAGCCAAGGGCAGTGGGCTAGTGTGGAGCGGGAGCTGGCAGCCAAGGGCAGAGGGCTAGTGTGAAGTGTGAGCTGGCAGCCAAGGGAAGAGGGCTAGTGTGAAGTAGGAGCTTGCTGCCAAGGGCAGAGGGCTAGTGTAAAGTGGGAGCTGGCAGCCAAGGGCAGAGGGCTAGTGTTGAGTGGGAGCTGGCAGCCAAGGGCAGAGGGCTAGTGTGGAGTGGGAGATGGCAGCCAAGGGCAAAGGGCTAGTGTGGAGTGGGAGCTGTCAGCCAGGGGCAGAGGGCTAGTGTGGAGTGGCAGCTGGCAGCCAAGGGCAGAGGGTTAGTGTGCAGTGGGAGCTGGCAGCCAAGGGCAGAGGGCTAGTGTGAAGTGTGAGCTGGCAGCCAAGGGAAGAGGGCTAGTGTGAAGTGGGAGCTTGCTGCCAAGGGCAGAGGGCTAGTGTAAAGTGGGAGCTGGCAGCCAAGGGCAGAGGGCTAGTGTTGAGTGGGAGCTGGCAGCCAAGGGCAGAGGGCTAGTGTGGAGTGGGAGATGGCAGCCAAGGGCAAAGGGCTAGTGTGGAGTGGGAGCTGTCAGCCAGGGGCAGAGGGCTAGTGTGGAGTGGCAGCTGGCAGCCAAGGGCAGAGGGTTAGTGTGCAGTGGGAGCTTGCGTCCAAGGGCAGAGGGCTAGTGTGGCGTGGGAGCTGGCAGCCAGGGGCAGAGGGCTAGTGTGGAGTTGGAGCTGGCAACCATGGGCAGAGGGCTAGTTTGGAGTGCGAGCTGGCAGCCAAGGGAAGAGAGCTAGTGTGCAATGGGAGCTGACAGCCAAGGGCAGTGGGCTAGTGTGCAGTGGGAGCTGTCAGCCAGGGGCATAGGCTAGTGTGGAGTGGGAGCTGGCAGCCAAGGGCAGTGGGCTAGTATGGAGTTGGAGCTGGCAACCAAGGGCAGAAGGCTAGTTTGGAGTGCGAGCTGGCAGCCAAGGGCAGTGGGCTAGTGTGGAGCGGGAGCTGGCAGCCAAGGGCAGAGGGCTAGTGTGCAGTGGGAGCTGGCAGCCAAGGGAAGAGGGCTAGTGTGCAGTGGGAGCTGGCAGCCAATGGCAGAGGGCTAGTGTGGAGTGGGAGCTGGCAGCCAAGGGCAGAGGGTTAGTGTGAAGTGGGAGATGGCAGCCAAGGGCAGAGGGCTAGTGTGCAGTGGGAGCTGGCAGCCAAGGGCAGAGGGATAGTGTGGAGCGGGAGCTGGCAGCCAAGGGCAGAGGGCTAGTGTGGAACGGGAGCTGGCAGCCAAGGGCAGAGGGCTAGTGTGAAGTGTGAGCTGGCAGCCAAGGGAAGAGGGCTAGTGTGAAGTGGGAGCTGGCAGCCAAGGGCAGAGGGCTAGTGTTGAGTGGGAGCTGGCAGCCAAGGGCAGAGGGCTAGTGTGAAGTGTGAGCTGGCAGCCAAGGGAAGAGGGCTAGTGTGAAGTGGGAGCTTGCTGCCAAGGGCAGAGGGCTAGTGTTGAGTGGGAGCTGGCAGCCAAGGGCAGAGGGCTAGTGTGGAGTGGGAGATGGCAGCCAAGGGCAAAGGGCTAGTGTGGAGTGGGAGCTGTCAGCCAGGGGCAGAGGGCTAGTGTGGAGTGGCAGCTGGCAGCCAAGGGCAGAGGGTTAGTGTGCAGTGGGAGCTTGCGTCCAAGGGCAGAGGGCTAGTGTGGCGTGGGAGCTGACAGCCAGGGGCAGAGGGCTAGTGTGGAGTGGGAGCTGGCAGCCAAGGGCAGAGGGCTAGTGTGAAGTGGGAGCTGGGAGCCAAGGGCTGAGGGCTAGTGTGGAGTTGGAGCTGGCAACCAAGGGCAGAGGGCTAGTTTGGAGTGCGAGCTGGCAGCCAAGGGAAGAGAGCTAGTGTGCAATGGGAGCTGACAGCCAAGGGCAGTGGGCTAGTGTGCAGTGGGAGCTGTCAGCCAGGGGCATAGGCTAGTGTGGAGTGGGAGCTGGCAGCCAAGGGCAGTGGGCTAGTATGGAGTTGGAGCTGGCAACCAAGGGCAGAAGACTAGTTTGGAGTGCGAGCTGGCAGCCAAGGGCAGTGGGCTAGTGTGGAGCGGGAGCTGGCAGCCAAGGGCAGAGGGCTAGTGTGCAGTGGGAGCTGGCAGCCAAGGGAAGAGGGCTAGTGTGCAGTGGGAGCTGGCAGCCAAGGGCAGAGGGCTAGTGTGGAGTGGGAGATGGCAGCCAAGGGCAGAGGGCTAGTGTGCAGTGGGAGCTGGCAGCCAAGGGCAGAGGGATAGTGTGGAGCGGGAGCTGGCAGCCAAGGGAAGAGGGCTAGTGTGCAGTGGGAGCTGGCAGCCAAGGGCAGAGGGTTAGTGTGAAGTGGGAGATGGCAGCCAAGGGCAGAGGGCTAGTGTGCAGTGGGAGCTGGCAGCCAAGGGCAGAGGGATAGTGTGGAGCGGGAGCTGGCAGCCAAGGGCAGAGGGCTAGTGTGGAACGGGAGCTGGCAGCCAAGGGCAGAGGGCTAGTGTGAAGTGTGAGCTGGCAGCCAAGGGAAGAGGGCTAGTGTGAAGTGGGAGCTGGCAGCCAAGGGCAGAGGGCTAGTGTTGAGTGGGAGCTGGCAGCCAAGGGCAGAGGGCTAGTGTGGAGTGGGAGATGGCAGCCAAGGGCAAAGGGCTAGTGTGGAGTGGGAGCTGTCAGCCAGGGGCAGAGGGCTAGTGTGGAGTGGCAGCTGGCAGCCAAGGGCAGAGGGTTAGTGTGGAGTGGGAGCTTGCGTCCAAGGGCAGAGGGCTAGTGTGGCGTGGGAGCTGGCAGCCAGGGGCAGAGGGCTAGTGTGGAGTGGGAGCTGGCAGCCAAGGGCAGAAGGCTAGTGTGGAGTGGGAGCTGGCAGCCAAGGGCAGAGGGCTAGTGTGAATTGGGAGCCGGCAGCCAAGGGCAGAGGGCTAGTGTGCAGTGGGAGCTGGCAGCCAATGGCAGAGGGCTAGTGTGCAGTGGGAGCTGGCAGCCAAGGTCAGAGGGGTAGTGTGGAGTGGGAGCTGGCAGCCAAGGGCAGAGGGCTAGTGTGGAGTGGGAGCTGGCAGCCAAGGGTAGAGGGCTAGTGTGGATTTGAAGCTGGCAGCCAAGGGCAGAGGGCTAGTGTGGAGTGGGAGCTGGCAGCCAAGGGCAAAGGGCTAGTGTGGATTGGGAGCTGGCAGCCAAGGGCAGAGGGCTAGTGTGGAGCGGGAGCTGGCAGCCAAGGGCAGAGGGCTAGTGTGGAGTGGGAGCTGGCAGCCAAGGGCAGAGGGCTAGTGTGGAGTGGGAGCTAGCAGCCAAGGACAAAGGGCTAGTGTGGAGTGGGAGCTGGCAGCCAAGGGCAGAGGGCTAGTGTGGAACGGGAGCTGGCAGCCAAGGGCAGAAGGCTAGTGTGCAGTGGGAGCTGGCAGCCAAGGGCAGAGGGCTAGTGTGGAGTGGGAGCTGGCAGCCAAGGGCAGTGGGCTAGTGTGCAGTGGGAGCTGGCAGCCAAGGGCAGAGGGTTAGTGTGGAACGGGAGCTGGCAGCCAAGGGCAGTGGGCTAGTGTGGATTGGGAGCTGGCAGCCAAGGGCAGTGGGCTAGTGTGCAGTGGGAGCTGGCAGCCAATGGCAGAGGGCTAGTGTGGAGTGGGAGATGGCAGCCAAGGGCAGAGGGCTAGTGTGGAACGGGAGCTGGCAGCCAAGGGCAGTGGGCTAGTGTGGATTGGGAGCTGGCAGCCAAGGGCAGTGGGCTAGTGTGCAGTGGGAGCTGGCAGCCAATGGCAGAGGGCTAGTGTGGAGTGGGAGATGGCAGCCAAGGGCAGAGGGCTAGTGGTGAGTGGGAGCTGGCAGCCAAGGGCAAAGGGCTAGTGTGGAGCGGGAGCTGGCAGCCAAGGGCAGAGGACTAGTGTGGAACGGGAGCTGGCAGCCAAGGGCAGAGGGCTAGTGTGAAGTGTGAGCTGGCAGCCAAGGGCAGAGGGCTAGTGTGCAATGGGAGCTGGCAGCCAAGGGCAGAGGGCTAGTGTGGAGTGGGAGCTGTCAGCCAGGGGCAGAGGGCTAGTGTGGAGTGGCAGATGGCAGCCAAGGGCAGAGGGTTGGTGTGCAGTGGGAGCTTGCGTCCAAGGTAAGAGGGCTAGTGTGGCGTGGGAGATGGCAGCCAGAGGGCTAGTGTGGAGTGGGAGCTGGCAGCCAAGGGACAAGGGCTAGTGTGGAGCGAGAGCTGGCAGCCAAGGGAAGAGGGCTAGTGTGAAGTGGGAGCTTGCTTCCAAGGGCAGAGGGCTAGTGTAAAGTGGGAGCTGGCAGCCAAGGGCAGAGGGCTAGTGTGCAGTGGGATCTGGCAGTCAAGGGCAGAGGGCTAGTGTTGAGTGGGAGCTGGCAGCCAAGGGCAGAGGGCTAGTGTGGAGTGGGAGCTGGCAGCCAAGGGCAGAGGGCTAGTGTGCAGTGGGAGAGGGCTAGTGTGGAGTGGGAGCTGGCAGCCAAGGGCAGAGGGCTAGTGTGCAGTGGGAGATGGCAGCCAAGGGCAGAGGGCTAGTGTGCAGTGGGAGATGGCAGCCAAGGGCAAAGGGCTAGTGTGGAGTGGGAGCTGGCAGCCAAGGGCAGAGGTCTAGTGTGAAATGGGAGCTGGCAGCCAAGGGCAGAGGGCTAGTGTGCAGCGGGATCTGACAGTCAAGGGCAGAGGGCTAGTGTGAAGTGGGAGCTGGCAGCCAAGGGCAGAGGGCTAGTGTGCAGCGGGATCTGACAGTCAAGGGCAGAGGGCTAGTGTGAAGTGGGAGCTGGCAGCCAAGGGCAAAGGGCTAGTATGGATAGGGAGCTGGCAGCCAAGGGCAAAGGGCTAGTGTGGAACGGGAGCTGGCAGCCAAGGACAAAGGGCTAGTGTGGAGTGGGAGCTGGCAGCCAAGGGCAGAGGGCTAGTGTGGAACGGGAGCTGGCAGCCAAGGGCAGAGGGCTAGTGTTAAGTGGGAGCTGGCAGCCAAGGGCAGAGGGCTAGTGTGCAGTGGGAGATGGCAGCCAAGGGCAGAGGGCTAGTGTGCAGTGGGAGATGGCAGCCAAGGGCAGAGGGCTAGTGTGGAGTGGGAGCTCGCAGCCAAGGGCAGAGGTCTAGTGTGAAGTGGGAGCTGGCAGCCAAGGGCAGAGGGCTAGTGTGAAGTGGGAGCTGGCAGCCAAGGGCAGAGGGCTAGTGTGAAGTGGGAGCTGGCAGCCAAGGGCAGAGGGCTAGTGTGCAGTGGGAGCTGGCAGCCAAGGGCAGAGAGCTAGTGTGGAACGGGAGCTGTCAGCCAAGGGCAGGGGGCTAGTGTGCAGTGGGAGATGGCAGCCAAGGGCAGAGGGCTAGTGTGCAGTGGGAGATGGCAGCCAAGGGCAAAGGGCTAGTGTGGAGTGGGAGCTGGCAGCCAAGGGCAGAGGTCTAGTGTGAAATGGGAGCTGGCAGCCAAGGGCAGAGGGCTAGTGTGCAGCGGGATCTGACAGTCAAGGGCAGAGGGCTAGTGTGAAGTGGGAGCTGGCAGCCAAGGGCAGAGGGCTAGTGTGCAGCGGGATCTGACAGTCAAGGGCAGAGGGCTAGTGTGAAGTGGGAGCTGGCAGCCAAGGGCAAAGGGCTAGTATGGATAGGGAGCTGGCAGCCAAGGGCAAAGGGCTAGTGTGGAACGGGAGCTGGCAGCCAAGGACAAAGGGCTAGTGTGGAGTGGGAGCTGGCAGCCAAGGGCAGAGGGCTAGTGTGGAACGGGAGCTGGCAGCCAAGGGCAGAGGGCTAGTGTTAAGTGGGAGCTGGCAGCCAAGGGCAGAGGGCTAGTGTGCAGTGGGAGATGGCAGCCAAGGGCAGAGGGCTAGTGTGCAGTGGGAGATGGCAGCCAAGGGCAGAGGGCTAGTGTGGAGTGGGAGCTCGCAGCCAAGGGCAGAGGTCTAGTGTGAAGTGGGAGCTGGCAGCCAAGGGCAGAGGGCTAGTGTGAAGTGGGAGCTGGCAGCCAAGGGCAGAGGGCTAGTATGAAGTGGGAGCTGGCAGCCAAGGGCAGAGGGCTAGTGTGCAGTGGGAGCTGGCAGCCAAGGGCAGATAGCTAGTGTGGAACGGGAGCTGTCAGCCAAGGGCAGAGGGCTAGTGTGCAGTGGGAGATGGCAGCCAAGGGCAGAGGGCTAGTGTGGAGTGGGAGCTTCCAATAGGCAAACGACCCACCCTTGTGGGGATGCCAGGTGTGATGTCCAGCGCCGCTGCGGTATAGCAGGCGCAGATTAAATAAGACACAGACACGGCTTGTGGTTAAAGGTGGGAGAAAGACCGTGGCATGCTTTTCCACTCCGATTTATTGACCTGGTCACGTGGGCCGTCATGGCCACGCTACCTCCATATCTCTACCTCACCTGACTATCGCATCCCTCCCCAACTTTGATAACAAATAAACAGGTTATGAACAATAAGCTCCTCCTGCATGTCCGAGGGCACACTTTAATATAAACATAGATCTACCATACCGTCTCTTCTTCTCTCTGAACCTTAGCTCGCCGGTAGACATCATGTAGGATGAATACACCTAGTCTCGTGTATTGGGCTGGTCGCTGGCGGAGCAAGTATCGGTCACTTCCACCTCTCTTCGGGGTGTCGGCCATTCCGGCGTTTGCCAGCTCATCCCTTTATTCGGTGCAAACCTCTGGCGTTTGTCCAGGCGCCCCCTTTGGGCTTTCCACTTGTGGTGTCTGGATCTGGGGTGTGTGCGGGGTCGCTGTCGGTGCGGTCTCTGACCCTTCTTGCCAGGTGGTCGCTGGTATACTCCTAAAATGGGACACGTTCCACGTGACTGTCTCCGGTCTGCGGGAGCCCGTCACCATTCCATGAACTTGGTGTGTGACAACCCATGCTTGAGACTCGTATGGGAGTGCCATCTTACTGGGAGAGGCCCGGTTCCTGACCAGTGTCGTGTCACCCACTTGTAGCTGGTTGGGCATTGCTCTCCTGGCCCTGTCCTCTCTTTCGTTGTGTTCACGTCCCTGTTGCTTCAGTCGGTCCTTGTCTACTCGTGGAGGTTCCCAAGTGTGGTGGAGTGGAAGTCCCGCCTGGTTGGGAACTCCAAACATAAGTGCTACTGGACTGACTAGGATGGATGAGTGTGGGGTTTGCCGGTAAGACCGGAGGAACCGTTATAGCTCTGGCAGCCATGGTCACCCTTTGTCTTTGGCAATCCTTACTACTTTGTTGATAGAGGACATAAACCTTTCGGTGTCTCCATTTGCTTGAGGCCAATAGGGTGTGATGTGGTGGTGCTGTATTGCCATGTCATTGTGGAACCTCTTGAATTTTCTGCTCCGAAATGGTGGACCATTGTCACTTTTGATTGAGGATGGTATCCCGTGGACTGCAAACATCTTTTCCAGGGCTGCCATTACTGAGGCTGCATCAGTGGATCTTACTGGTTACACTTTTGGGCATCTTGAAAACTCGTCCACCACCACCAGGAGGTATGCCTTGTTTGCAATGGTGCAAAAGTCAATGCTGACTGCGTCCCATCGGCGTTCACTCTAGGGTGGGCTGGCCATTGGTTCTGGGGGCCCTGCTCCACAAGCTGCTTGGCAGGACGTGGAAGTTTCTACCAGCGTTATTACCTTCTATTGGATTTGTGGCATCCACACTCTTGATTTTAGGAACGCCTGTCGTTTGACTATTCCTTGATGACCTTTGTGCGCCAATTGGAGTTCTCTGTCTTGCAAGCTGGAGGGCTCCACAATGCGGCGTCCCTTTAACATGAGCCCCTCAGGCGAGACTGATAGCTCGTGTCTGATTCCGAACAGGCTCTGCATGAGTTCTTGTGCTTGTGGGGTGCGATGGGCTACCGCCGTGAGATAGTTCTTCCATTCTCCTGACATAATGGCCTCTTTCATGATTTGAAGGCAGGTCTCTTCCTCTGTCTCTGTGATTATCTCCTTCAGTTGCATTGCTTTTGGCCGTGTGCAGGCAATAATGTGGTAGACATGTTCTTTCGTTTCTTTTGCGGCCTCATACTATGTCGTCGTGGCTGGCCTCGGGTGTCACAACAGGAAGTCAGCCGGGTTGTTTGCTCCAGCCCAGTACTGCAAATCTAGATCAAACTGTTGAAATTGGAGCATCCAGCGTTCTATCCTCGCTGGGGTGTGAGGCGCTGACCCTTTGAATATGGGTACTAGCGGTTTGTGGTCTGTTAAAATCTTGACTGGGTATCCACGAGGTAGACGTGGAAGTGTCGGCATCCCGCTTTAGGCGCCCTCAGCTTTGCAGTCACCACCATGGGAGACACCCATGGGGTGGGTCCTGTGGTTTTTTCAATGATTCAGAGGTCTTCCAGTTTTTTGAGTTCGGCCTCCACAGCCGTCTGCATCTGGAAAGGTACTCTCCGGTGTCTGACAGCTCTCGGTTCCACTGTGGGGTCAATGTGGAGCTTTACTGTTTGTCCCTTCAAGAAGCCAATCCCCTGGAAGAGTTTTGCATGCTTGTCAAGCAGCCGGTCGATTTCCCTGGTGTGTATTGCAAATGTTAAAAGGATGAGTTCCAGTTTTTCTGCTGTTGGGCAGCTGAGTAGGATTTCGATCCCCGCATCTACAATGTATATCCCCGCCTTGCAGCTTCTTTCTCCATAGGTGAGTTTTGTTTTGAAGTAACCTTTTACTGGTAGTGGTTTCTTGCACCGGTAGGAGAAGAGTTGGACTGTCTTCTGGCGCAAAACTGGTCAGGTGTGAAGTTTCTCGTACCTGGTGGCTGGCATGACATTCACTGTGGCTCCTGTATCAATCATCATTTTCACTGGTATGTCCCCTGCCATCAATACACATGTGCAGTGTGACTTGGTAGTGTGTGCACTGTTGCTTCTCGATGGATTGACGGCTGAGATCATGTGTACCCTCTCTTTTCTCCATGTCCTGTGCCGAGGTGCACACTCTGGGGAGGACTCTCTGCTTGACTGGTTTGCTGGTTTGCTTCTTCTCTGTAACTTTTAACGTCTTCACCCTCAACGTCTTCAGCCTCTACTGCCTGTGCTTGTCCCCCTGACCTGTATTGTGTCAGAGGGGTAAGTTTGTTGCGGATAGTATCATCCGGCAGAGCTTGTCCGATGATAGGCTGTGGATGACCTGTTGCCGGATGACAAACTCCTCGACCGGCAAGTCACACCCGATGGCCATTTCTCAGAGGTGGCTGTGAAAGTCATCGATGTTGTCACTGGGATGCGGTCATACTTGGCTCATTTTGAACCTCTCAAAGTCTGGGCTCAGCTGTGGCTTGAATTTCCTAGTCAGTACGCCTTTTGCCGTGTCGTAGTCGTCCTCTGTGCCTCGATTGGGCAGTGCGTTAAAGAGTCACAGGGCCATTGTGCTTCGGTTGAGCATTAGCAGGGTCTGCTTTTCTTCTGGGTCCATGCCCTTTCTTGACTTCATATTGAGTTCAAATGGCTTCATAAATGTGCCTTGCATCGTGGCTAGCCATGTGCTGGTGTTGGGGTTCTGCTCTTGTGCTCTGTTCTGTCCTCTTGCCTTTGATGCCACCGGGTCAGATGACGTGACTGCTGGCTGCTAGTTTGTGTAGCTCTTGCAGTACAGGAGTGTGTGTGCTGTGTTTTCCCCTTCCTGTGTGGGTCTGGTCAGCCTGGTGGTTCGCCCCTCATGCACGGATGTTGCTCTACTATCCGTTCTTGTTATATGCACAGGGGATGCTCCTCCTCCCTCTACCATATTCTTCCCACACTGAGACTCTCCTGGTGGTCTAGCAGGTGTTGTCACATGACTGCGGTGGTGTGGGGAGTTGGTAGGTGGCGTTCTCATGCTGATATGTGGCTCAGCGGGGCTCCCAAATGTAATGGCCCTCTGTCAGGGGGGAAGCTGCCTTTGCGTGGGCCCTTTGCGCAGTGCCAACCACTGTTGCCGGCTTGGCTGGGGCGTGTCCTGCATCTGGTGTGGCCTGCTGCTGCGCGGTGCCGCCGGAAGCTGCACCTCTCTTCCCGGCTGCTCACGTACAGTGCCGGCAGTGGGGGGGAGGGTTAGAGTTGCCGCCCTGTGTCATGGGCAGCTGCTCTGATGCTGCAGTGGGTGCTGTAGTTTTCAGGGGTCGGGGCCCACCCTCGTCGCCAATGTGATGTCCAGTGCCGCCGCCGTATACCGGGGCATGGACTAAATAAGACACAGACACGGCTTGTTGCTAAAGGTGGGAGGAAGACCTTTATTGGGCTTTCCACTCCTATATATTGCTCTGGTCACATGAGCTGTGTAGGCATAGGTGGGGGGCTCTGAATAGCTGAGGGCTGTGAGTTACAGGGGTTTACTAGCTTAGTATAGACATGTAGTGTTAGTGTGGGTTTCATACAGAAATACAAATGTATGCACAAGTAATAGGTTGCCAAAGCAACCGGCGCAAACACCAGATGGGAAATGCACAGGGTCCAGAAATATAGAGCATGCTTTAAAAGTGTTTATTATTTCAGGATGATATTTCATTTGACTGGCTTGCACTAAACCTAAAAATTAATATAAATTATGATACTATCCCTTCCTCAGTAGCATGTCCTTAACAACAATTAGTGCAAAATGGTCTATATGGAAATAACCTGAAAATGATTTTGGAAAATGCTCTTTTGCAATGAGGTTTAAATGTGCAGTTGGAGCGTGTGTGGCAAGCTGCAAATATGAAACATGAAGTCCTGTTTTACTAAAGGCGAGCCATTGTGTGCACGGAATCTGCAGCGAGAGATGCATCTTATTGCTTTCCAACAGTAAAATCACGTGGATTGCAGTGTTATGATCTAGATGCGAGGTATTTTCTTTTGAGTGGCAGCGAGATGGTCATAAAAAGGCTTTGTGTGGGTGTATGGGAGGCAGACATTCAGAAACCTCCTGAGAGGGACATCCAGAGACCTTTCTGAATGCTGGGCTGAGAGGGACAGTGAATTGCAGGGCAGAGTCCAGTGCTGGCAGGCTTTCTGGGGTTGTGGCAGTCCTTATCTGTGTGCGAATATACTGAGGGGGATTCTCCGGTTCCAGTCAAGCCAAGAAAACCGCAGCCTCTGGGTAATATAGGTCAAAAGTGAGGGGGTTGCAGTGTGACTCTCAAGCAGTTATATAGGGAAACAGATCATCTTGTGCATAATATTTTGATGGTAAATGTGCACAGGTTTTCAAATTTACATGAAAGTATTTGTGATTTTATCCTTTTTCTCTCTCAAAGTGTAGTTCCTGCCAATTGTCTTGTGTCCAAGGTCGGATGGTAAGATTGTACACAGCTGGTTCTGTTAATGTGCGTGAACACTCTAATGAAAGGCATTTTGTATTATCATGTCCAAGTAACTTGTATTGCATAATGTAATTGAACAGCTTTGAATTTTAACATTATATAAAAACCAAGAGGTTTGAATACAGACTGGATTGTGCTCTTATTATGTGACTGCAATTTTATTAGCACAAAGACTGAAGTCCAACAGGAGATAGATTTATTTTACCATAGGCAGTAATTCATTTGAACAGATGTGGTAAAATCTGAAATACATTTTTTGATAAGTGAGTCTTAGGAGTGCCAGGCGTGTGTGTCTGTATTCAATTATGTGTTTATGATATGATATAGATGTTTGTGTGGCAGGAAAGCCGGATAAAAAAATCCAGCTATTCAGTTGCTCTCTAATATTGTCCCAACTGTGGGGTTTCAAAAATCCATTATATTCACGCTCTAAAAATAGTTTCGGTATTTCTTGTTGGTTTCTGTAATAAATCAGCCGTAGTCATAGGTTTCAATTTTGAAGTAACTCTATTTAGTTGCATTCACTAAATGTGTCTTTGATGAGGCCGACGCCAGCACAAATGCAGATACATGTGAAGGTCCTAGTGCCAATGCATTTCGGAAAATGACTATTCCTTCGTCAGGGCGAACCTCATAATCTGTGAATATACGGTAGTAATGAAATCACAATTGATATAAAAAATAGTCATGTAGAGTAAACACATCCCATCAATCCCAATGTTTCACATTGTTGTCAGCCCATGTAATCAAAAGGAAGAGAGAAATACAGGGAAAGTATGTCAAATAAACAACTAGTAAGTTTAGCGTCATGAAAGTAGGTAGAGTCTACGACCCGTGTTACCTGAGTTTGCAGTTCCCTTGGATGGTGCTAAATCAGTCCTTAATACCACACAAGTGCTGTGATGCAGTAAACAGGAGCTGGTAAAAACATATGTTTCCCTGTTAATATATCTCATTTGTCTTTTAATCCAAAGCCACTAAGCAGCTGGAGTCTCCCTGTTTACCTTCCAGTGTTCGCTTTTCGGTTTCACGTGGACGCATCTCTGCTTCCTAGTGAACGCGTCTCTGCTTCCTGTTTGAGTCCGTTGTATTGACAACAGGACTCTTTTATGTATTCTCCCGCTGCTGTGCGCGGCGTAAATGTTTGTGTATATCCTGTGCATGTTTAATCTACTGACCATACTGTCATTAGCGTGGGATTACAAATGTGAGATGTGTATTATAAAATATGAATTTTGTGAAAACACAACTTGTGGCTCTGCTGCGTGCGTGTCCGGTTGCCATGGTGATCCCAGTTAGCAAGCTGAGCTGAATCTCCATGGCAACCCAGGCGTTCACAGTATTGCTGTGACTGGCTAATTCATATACTTTGATGTGCCCGGCGCTTGAGCGCCTAGTCAGATATAAAGCTTGATTATATTGTTTCAAGCACAAGGAAACCAGGCATATTGGTGTCGCATTGCGCAGCACCTCGGGTCCCAAACGCTTGTGAGGACGTTCGGGACTGTATGCCTGGGAATCTATTTAATGCAGTTTTGACTAGCATAATCATTCATTGCGTCTAAAAAGGATCTCTGCAAATCAATAAGTATTACAATGTGTGCATAGTAGGCAATGGTGATTAAATGATATGGTTTGCTCACCAGGTGGCTTCAATGTAGCCCACTTTACTGAACCCCAAAGATCACCAAACACGCCAGATTCAAGGCGGACACCCATCCGTGACCGAGTTGTCCTGCCGGCAACAAATACAAATACTTCGAAAGACACTTATTCATGATTTATCTGAGAATGATTGCATTGTTGTAATGAATATATTATTTTGCAAAAATCAATAAAATGTTGTTATGAAAAAAAATGATATGGTTTGAAAGCCCACAGTTGGGACAATATTAGAGAGCAACTGAATAGCTGGATTTTCCTATCCGGCTTTCCTGCCACACAGTTGTTTTGAAGTCTGGGTGTCTCTGGACCCTTTCCAGTTAGCTCCTACAAAATACTCTAACAACACGAGATATTTCATTACCGTCGACTACGCGCATAAATAAGTGTGGTGCCCACTTTTCTTGCTTGCCATGATATAGATGTTTGACATTTCAGCCATTAGGGCATACAGCAACATTGTACATAAAATGCTGTGAGTTGGGAGTACTGATCACCCCACTGAGTGTACCAAGTCCAGTACCTTGTTGCATTGAGTGACCCTGGTAAAATGAACAGTGTTACGCTATATTCTGAAGTGAGTCTTACCACTGTAAAAGGGAACATACCAAAGAATTACCACAAGAGATTTATATCACAATAAAAGACCACTCTTTACCACCAGAATATATCCGACAGCCATCACAGCCACGATCCCTCCGTATCTCTTTGTCACTTGACTATCACACCAGGTTGGGTGGGCCGGAGGACCTAGGAGTGGCTGTTGTCGTCCAAAGGACCCCAGAGTAACCCGGTTACCCAGTCTGGGGGCCAGCACAGTTTTCGCGGGCTTGGGCCTAGTGGGGGACCATAGTGGCACAAAATTACCCATAAAAAGTCCTAGGCAAAAGTGCATAGAGCACCACTTTTCTGCCTTTTGCTGGGGATTTTGTCGTCGCTGTGTTCCTGCTGTCTATGCCCGTGCCAACTCGACTGCCAGCCCCAATGTGCTTTTGATGCCTTTCCTGCCTTGCTGTGACTGCCGGCACACCGACTTGGGGTGGAAGTTTGAGTGGAGTCGAGCGGGTGTGGGTCTGGGCAGCAGGAAAGGCCTTGTGTGGGGCAGGAGTATGACAGGCAGGGGCGTTGCTAGGGGGGGCTAAGGGGGCTATAGCCCCTGATCTTTTGGCTGTAGCCCCGGATAGAATCTCAGGAGCTACAGCCAAAAGACTAGCTAGCCCCCAGTCCCAACAGTTCTGACATCAGCTTAGCCCCGGGTCTTTTCCAGACCTAGCAACTCCCCTGATGACAGGAGCACACTGGTTCTGCCAGATTGTGAAATGTTTGATCATGTGCGTTCACTGTTGTGTCGGGGCTGTAGGAGCAGAGATCCGCAGGGACAGGTCAGATTGTGGGCTGGGAAGGCTGCAAGGGGACAGCAGCATGCACCGTAGTAACTGCATCGTCCGAAGAGATCTCACATGCACCGTATCGAGGCCACTGATTGTAGGGGGCAGCATTGTGTTGAGTGTCTTGTGCACGGCAGCTCAAGTCTGTATGTGTTAACACACATGGAGGAGGATCCCGGTATCATGGCAGCTAACTGATTAGGGGCAGCGTGGTGTGTTGTGGGTACAGTAGTTCAAGACCATGTTAATAAAGCGTGTGGGAAGGAGCACAATTTCAAACCCTGCTCTATTGTACAAGAGTTGTCCATGCTTCATTTGGCCTACTGTTAGAAGGTTACTGGCTAGAGTAGAGGTAAGGTGGTGGTAACATCACCCGGTTGCAAATTGTACTGTGGTTACAAAAGTTGCATTCACTGTTATAGTATTTGCCAATCTAGATTCATTAAGGTCAAACTGGCAGCTGTTATTGACATGATGCAGGGTAAGGACCTGGATGCCATACTTGCTTTCCCTTTGGAAAACTCTGCGACAGAAGAAGGCAGTGGGGTACCAGTGGGTACCACAGTGGGGGGGGGGGTCTCCTTACCGGCATGGTAGCGGAGAACGAATGTGGCCCCTAGGGCTACATTCCCCCGGCAAAAAAACGAGGGTAGCAGCAAAAAAGGGGGCACCTTCTCCCCCGGCAGAGGTAGTGGTGTTGGTACTAAACCCCACGGTTCTATGTGATTACTCCGTGCCCCGTTTATTCAAATCCAAAAATGGAGGCCTGCAATAAGCACATGGATAATGCTGTGCCGCTTACCCCTACACGTGAGCCCCCGCGCCCTACTTACCTTTTCTTCGTCGAACTTACCTTCACTCCTGACTGATCCTCCACTCACTCTTCCCCCCGTGATGCAAGTCTCCCACCTCTAAATTGGGTAGGGACTTCTGTCGCAGGGTCCTTTTTTTTTATTCTTTTGGCATCGCACTCCTTCTGTAGGAAGCGGGGAGAAACCCCTGCAGCCCCCGACCCCATTATTCCAAACATGGGGAGCAGGGGATACCCCTGCATCCCCCATTCGAGATATTTGTTTGTGCCAAATGTGCCGTAAATGGGCATTCGGCATTTTATATCCAATATTTGGAGGGATTACCACCCCCCCAGCCACAGTAATGACAGGCCCTAGTGAGTTGAGGCCGGTGGAAACAGTGCATGAAGGACTTGGGAGAGTATGCGCACCGCTGGCACAGGGAGCAGAGGACACCACAGAGGGACCGCATCAGGCCCGGGGTAGCAAAGACTAATCCAAACTAAAACAACAGGTGCACCCAGAACAACCCATGGGCAATGAATAACTGGTAGGGTGCAGGCTATGTGTGGGGGCCCCAATGTCCGGTATCCTGGAGGGGGAATATGGCATGGCCATTTGGGGGACATTTTATAGCATTTATAGAATGGTATGACAGCGTCTGTTACAGCACATTCATTCCGTTACAAGGACAGCAAAAAGGTACACAGAGGACATCAGTCATATTTATCAAAGAGCCAGGTTTTGACAAGGTTTTTAAATGCAGAGTACGACTCTTCATTTCTAACGGATGAAGCAGAGCATTGCACAGACTGGGAGCAGCAACTGTGAAGCTGGAGCCTCCTGCTCTTTTGCTCTTGTACCACGGAATGTCAAGTGAGATGCTGGCACTGGATCATAAAATACGTTGTGGTGTTTTTTGGGTGAGACAGTCATTAAGGTAAGCTGGTGTGTCATTATAGATACACTTGTGAGCCAGGATTAGAGTCTTAAATTCAATCCGCGCTTTTATGGGCAGCCAGTGAGCATCTCGTTTGGTGGTTGATATGTGGTTGCTGCGTTTTAGACCAAGAGCAGCTTGTGAGGCTTTGTTTTGTAGTAGTTGTAGTTTCGAGAGGTTGGCAGCTTAGGTGCCGAGCAGGAGAACATTGCAATAGTCCCATTTTGAGAGGATCAGTGCTCGCGCTAGTGTCAGGCAATTGATTGGAGACAGGAATTGTCTACTTAGTGAGATGAGTTTGGATGTGTAGGCAGTGGAGGAAGGTAGGGCATTAATCTGCCTAGAGATTGAGAGATCGGCTTCTAGGTAGACTCCCAGCATGTTTACCTGTTTCAGTACTGTGCAATCAATGCAGATGGAAGAGTAGTTGTTGTCGAGAGATTTCTGATGGGTGGATGAGGAGCTCTGTTTTATCGTCATTAAGACAGAGACTGTGTAGCAATCCAGTTTTGGATGGTGCTCTATACTTTGTTGATTGTGGCAGAGTCCTGCGTATAGTTGCCAGAGATAGGGATAACAATTTGGATGTCATCAGCAAAGATTGCGTAGGTGATGCCCATGGAGTCCCGAATATGAAAGAGGGGCTTTGTATAAGTGTTGTAGAGCATTGGTGAGAGGCACGACCCTTGGGGGGCCCCGAGTGGTGCAGAGATGGGATCCGCTGCATCTTCACCAATGAAGACTCTAGTGGTACGTTCAGATAGGAATGATTGGATCCATGGCAGGATAGCTCAGGGGTAACGTGTTCACCTTGGAAACAAGACGACACGTAGCAGCACAGGTTCGATCCCTGGGTTCGCGGTTAGAAACCTCTGGGTATTATGCCCGTTATAAATAACCTATCGAGAAATGGGAGTCGTGGCTAAGTGTCTGGCAAAGTTTTTCATGGTTGATTAAATCAAAGCCGGCCTATAGGTCAAAAAGGAGGAGAATGCTTACGTTCCTGAATCACAGATGCTGTCCATCTGGACTTTGTGGTCCAGTACGGCAGTTGCTGTGTTATGTTTCAGTCAAAAGCCTGATTGTCTTCAGCCAAGAAGGTGGTTGCGCTTGAGGAAGGTTTGGAGTTGATAGTAAGCTACACAATCTAATATCTTCAACAGAAAAGGGACGGAGGTGATGGGGCGGTAGTTGGTCGGTATGGTGGGGTCGAAGGTGGGTTGAGGAGAGGGGTGATCCAAGCTGCTTTGATGTTGGTAGAAGCTGAGTTTGTAGTAAATGAGGCGTCGATAAATTCAGTGATGATAGGGGCGCAGAGTTTTACTAGGCGGGCCAGGCTATAGAATCTCCCTTGCAGTTAGAAGGTTTTAAGGCAAGGATAGTGGACAGTCCCTGATCTTGAGAGACTTTATTGAATTTGAACGGGTGAATTATGTTTGTGGAGATGTGGTTGGCATGTTCAGAGATGATAGGAGTAGTGGGTTTGGTAGCAAGGGAATCTCTTGTAGCCTTGATTTTATCCTGGAGGGATTCCATTTTGTGTGCCAGGGCATTTTGGATGACTGTACACCAGGCTTTGTCTGCTGACGTGGGGGAGATTGATGGAATGGGTGATTCTAGTTCTGCCAGTATAGAGAATAGCTCTCTAGTGTTAGAGGCAGCATTGGCAATGCAAGTATTGTAGGAGTTTGTTTGTTTTAACTGCTGATTTGTGTATTTTGATGGCTGTGGCTAGAGCAATGCAGTTGGTAATGGAGGGATTATTTCTGTGCAGATGTTCAGAAGCTCTTTTCTTGCGGCGTAGGTTGGTGAGTTCCTCATCAAACCATGGCTTGGCAGGTTTGTGGGGTTTCAGGCTTTTTAGGACGAGAGGAGCATGTGTGTTCAGAGTAAGTTGTAGGCAAGAGTGATCAAGGTTGGCAATGTTGTGTGGGTTTGTGTTAGTGGGGTCATGGTTCTTGAGTGAGGCTGCGAGGGTAGGATTGAGGCTGTCGAGTGGGAGTTTGTGGGTATTTCTGACCAATATGGGATCGGCTTCATTAATGGTGTGATAAGTAGTGGGGTGTCAAGGTCAGGTCAATTGGCATTGCTAGGTTGCCGATAAACCAATAGGGTGTTGTAGCTGGTTTTGGGGTTTGTGGTTAGCTTCATGAGTAGGATTTTGTATCCAGGTAGGGTGAGACTAGGGCTGGATCTGTAGAGAAGTAGAGAAGTTTTTGCTATGAGTGCAACCCCTCCGCTTGGAGAATAGTATGCTCATGTGGGATAGCTAATGCGAGGGTAGGACTTGAGGCTGGGGGTATCCAGGATTAGGTGATGGCTAAAAGGTCTAGCTGGTGTTCTAGCAGTAGGTCGTGGACATCCATCTCATGTGCACCTACAGGGCGAGCGTTGATCCGGGCGCATTTTAGGTGCTTTTGTTGTTCTTGCAGAAGGGAGAGGGTGTCAGTAAGGAGTGGTTGGGGTATTTTGCCAGAAGTAGGTGGCGGTGCAGCATCACAGGCACTGTGCTGGCGGTCACGTGCTTCATAGGCGGTTAGTTCCGGCAGGTGTGTTGCATTGGTTGGGTTGGAAGGATCTTCAAAGGCAGTAGATTGGTGCACGGGGAGGGTGCGGGATGCAGGTCTGGCTAATCTGTGAGTTCCTAAGGAGGGGAGTGTAGTGGGGTGTGCGAAGTATGGGGAGCATGTTCCTGCTCTGAGGCGAGAATAACGTGTGGTCCCGAGGCAGGCTTCGGTTTTACCCTTGTGGTCCGAGCATTGAATGGTGTAAGGCAGGTGCTTTGCAGCGCGAGGCACGTTGTTTTCTACTCCGGGCAGTATGTGGGGCCTGTGTGTGGGCTCTGAATTGTGGTGTTGGAAAGGCTGTGCAGGGGATTGACACGTTTGACTCTGTGGGAGGTGGTATTCATTCGGAGTGATTGAGCTGTGCACTAAGCAGGTTGCACCTAGGGTAGGAATTGCTAATCTACTGGTGAGTTCGGAAGGTGATGAGTGGGAGATGTGGCCGGTGGGGCAGGTTTGGGGGAAGTTATACTAGTGTGCTTCTGGTGGAGCAGGGTTCTCGTGGGCTGGTTCTTTTAAATGGGCGGCGGCAGCGGAGCGCTGGTCCTGAGAACAGGTTTGCAGAACAATGTGTGAGAGAGGCCATGGGGTGGGGGAGGATTGTCCCTCGAGATTTCGTGGGAGGGTAGGGAACATAGATGGCAGTAGACCATCAGTGGTGGAGTGAGAGGGGGGCAGTGGGGGCCAGTAGGTCTGCATGAAGCTGCAGGATTACAACTAACGGTACAGGGCATTTACATGCGAAGGGCGCCAGATTGGGGGTCTTCTTACATTGGGGATGTGAAGACATATCATCTTGAGAGTGTCTTGGCTCTGAATCAGTGAATTCAGAGGGAGGAGGCCCCTAGACAAGGCAACGGGCCCCACGGCCTTCACGGCCAGACATGCCCAGACAGGAGCTGTCCTTCGGTGTAGTCCTTCAGTGTGGGACGCCGGAAGGCATGGGGGACCCCAGCAACAGGCCAAGCCCACCACAGGCATCGGATCAGCAGGGGGTAGGGGCCAAGGGGGTGCCCCCAACCCAGGGTGAGGTGCTAAAAAGTAATGGGGTACACCCAGCGGGGGTGAAAAGGAAACACTGGCAGCGCTGGTGATCATGCCTGGGGTCCTGTGGGTGGTGGAGCCGCAGTAAATCAGCCAGGGTCGGTCACCAGGGGAGACACCTGGATTGAGCGGGAACCCGCAGTGGGAGGGGACAAGTAGCACAAGTAGTGAGGGGACAGCGAAGATGCCAGCAGCTACTGCAGCGATATCATCAGGGGGTGAGACGGCCCGTGCCCCAGTTCAGGCAACTACACCAGGTTTGCTCACTTGGCACGTGTTGCAGGACGGAACGGATGGAGTGGATGGAACGGATAGAGTGGATGGAACGGATGGAACAGACCAACTAGAGCAATCAGATCGATCGTGTATGGAACTGACAGAGTGTATGGCATGAATAGTGTATGGAACGGATGGAGTGTATGGAACGGATGGGCATATGGAATGGATGGAACCGACGGAGTGGATGGAACCGACGGAATGGATGGAACCGACGGAATGGATGAGTGGATGGAACAGTTGGAGTCGATGGAACCGACGGAGTGGATGGAACCAACAATACGGATGAGTGGATGGAGTGGATGGAGCGGATGGAGCGGATGGAGCGGATGGAGCGAATGGAGTGGATAGAACAGTTAAGATGATAACCACCATACCACGCTTACTCTCTCCTCCACACCACCACTCAACTAGAACACAGCGCTACTATGACACATTCGGTATAGCTGTTCTCATACTAACACCTGCCTCCTACTCCTCAACATCCTAATTAAACACAGCTAGCTGAGCACACACCACTAGTTTAAGCGTCTCCTCAGGCCTAACGCAGCCAGAAATCGATCTGGGTGTCAACCCCCCAGAATTGAACACATACAACTGATGCCTCACCACCACACCTACCGCTAAGAAGCAGCTATCATGTGACTACCCCACCAGCTGCACACATATCCGGTGCACCCACGCACCTATGACTCTCTCTCTATCTCTCTCTCTACTGATTTGAACTACGGTTCCCGCGTGCGTTCAACCTGCCAGCGCTTTGAGATCATACCAATGATACATAAGGCGCTATATAAATGCCAAATAACATAACATAACATAACACTGAAGAAAAGGTTTAGAAGGACAAGTACATTGATATATTTTACCCGCTGGATTATAAGAGGGTGGAAGAGTGTAAGGACTCAACGGGAGAGGGGAAGAATAGGACGCTCTTTGTGGACAAGTCCTTGGCCAGTGGGGCCACGAGTTTTGCTATTTTCTCTGCTATATTGCTTGAAAGGTCTCCAGAGCTCAACCAGATAATCATTTAGTGGTGACCATGTTTCAGGACTGTGCTTTTGGGGCTTGGTTGGTGTATGGTGAACGGTTCAGGAGAGCTGAAGCAGGGAATGTGTCATGAACTTCATATCACGCCCCTTTTGGACCTCCTGGTCCTTGTCTCAACGGGGCTTTCATTCCGTACTACTTCCAACATGGCCGTCCAGAGCTGAAGCCCTTGCTCGCTCCATGCACTGAACGCGGCGTGATCTATTTATAGACCACGCCTTCCGCGGCTCCGCGCGTCTCAATGCTATTGCATAGTAGCCTCAGACGTGTGTTCGTAGCTCGCTGTATTGTTTCCTTTGTTCCAGCGCTATTACCCGCTCCTGACCCTTCCCCCTTCCTGATTCCGAGCATTACTAGCTTTTCCAAGACTCCCGGATTCCTGGACTCCACGTTCCCGGAACTAAATGCAACCTGGAACCAGACGAGATTCGAGCAGAACTGTTCAAGACCAGGAGCGTTCGCAAGAAGGCAGCGATCGAAGACACCGGCAAGCACCGGACCCAGGTGAGAAGGCGGAAACTCCTTGACAGTTTGAGACGCCACCCGATCGAACCTAAAAATGAGATGGAAGCCGCCGTGCAGAACTTAATGCGACGCATGCAAGAATTATCAACCGAGGTCCAAAATCTTAAGGTGGAAAATGCTGCACTCAAACAATTGGTCTTATCCCAGGATTCTGCTGCAAAAGAGAGTTCCCTGTTGGGCGGTATTGTTGACAAGTATGATGGTTCGGCAAAAACACTTCGCGGATTCCTGGATTCATGCCTGGTCCACTTTACCTTTAAGCCTTATTATTTCTCGACTCCTAGGGCTAAGGTGGGTTTCATCATATCCCACCTTTCCGGCAACGCCTTAACTTGGGCAACACCCCTTGTTAACTCCGGCGATGCCCTCCTAGACGACTATGATGGGTTCATACAGGCCCTTAAAGGCATGTTTGACCGTCCAGAGCAGGTCTATACTGCCCAAGAACGCTTACTGGACTTTCAACAGGGCTCCCAAGATATGCTCACTTATGTGACCAGATTTAAACAATTGGCTAAGGAAGCAGACTGGTCCTCTGAGGCTAGTTTTACCCTGTTCAGGAGAGGCCTGAACAATGAGATCAAGGATGAACTGGCCATGGTGCTCGACCAAATTCATTCCAAGCACTAATGGACCTGGCCTTGCAAATAGACTTTCGCATCCAGGAAAGGAAGGCTGAAAAGAAGAAATCCAAGGGAAACCCACCCAAGACGTCCTTTGAGACAACAACCAGAACGGACGCAAACCCAAGCCTAGCCCCAGAACCTGAACCCATGCAAACTGGAGCCTTTCGTGTACCCATATCACCTCAAGAAAGGTTGAGAAGGATCCATACGGGTTTGTGTATGTATTGTGCTTCAGACAAACATTTGGTCAGGGAATGTCCTCTGGCACCTCCTCGGCGTTCGGGAAACTCTAGCTCCCGATCTTAAATGGAGCAGAGATTCGGGAGAGAGATGTTTGCTCCACATCAATTCCATCCTTTAACTCTCCTGGAAAAAACAGACTGGTCGTTCTCCAGGCATTTCTTTCACCCTCGAAGAGTAAGATCTGCCCCATTCTGGCCTTGGTTGACTGTGGAGCTGTGGGAACCTTCATAGATCAGGAATGGGTTGTCAGTCATCAAATCCCATATGAGCCACAAAGCACCATGCAGCCTGTGGAAGCCATTGATTGAAGAACCCCCAGGTCAGGGCCCAAAAGCCTACAGACCAAGGAATCCAGCTCTCAATAAACCACCATCAAGAGCTAATCAGATTCGATATCATTAAGTCTGCCCACTACCCCATGGTATTGGGTATGCCCTGATTACAAAAACACAACCCGTATATAAACTGGACAGCCGGATCACTATTCCTAGGCTTGGAGTTTTGTATGTCTCATTGTCTATCCCTGGAACTTCCTTTAACACCCCCTCAGGAACCACCTAAGGAGCAAGAAACTCCACTCATGGTTTCCAATATAATACAGGTTCCGGAGGCCTACCAAGGATTCGCCGATGTCTTTTCCACTGCCATAGTCCAGGCCTTACCTCCACACAGACCCGAAGACTGCGCAATTGAAACAGAAACCTTGGCAATGATCCCTTTCGGTAGGATGTTTATCCTTTCCGAACCTGAGAAAAAGGCCCTCAAAGAATATCTGGATACAAACCTTGAAAACGGTACCATAAGACCTTCAAAGTCACCAGCAGGCGCATCGTTGTTCTTTGTTCCTAAGAAAGACACCCAGGAACTTAGACCTTGCCTCGATTATCGTGGCCTAAATCAATGCACTCTTAAGGACCGATACCCACTACCCTTGATATCGGATATCCTGGAAGCAGTGAGAGGTGCAGTGATATTCACCAAATTGGATCTCAGGGGTGCCTACCGTTTGATCCGTATCCGGGAAGGAGATGAGTGGAAGACCACCTTTAGAACACCCTTTGGACACTACGAGTACCTGGTCATGCCCTTTGGACTAGCCAATGCCCCAGCAGTATTCCAAAGTTTTATGGATAGGGTGTTCTCTGACATGTTGTTTCTCTTCGTCATTGTCTATCTGGACGACATATTGATTTTTTCCAAGGACCCTCTGAAGCATGAAGGACATGTTAAGGCAGTTCTACAAAGACTCTGGGAACATCACCTCTTAGCCAAGCCTGAAAAATGTTTGTTTCACGTTACCTGTGTGCACTATCTGCGATTTATCCTTAGTCCAGAGGGGATTGGCATGGACCCTTCAAAAGTAAAGGCCATTCTCGCATGGCCTACTCCCACGTCCGTGAAACAAATCCAATCATTCCTAGCACTAGCCAATTTCTACCAAAAGTTCATAGCCACCTTTTCCGAGATTGTACAACCTATAGTGGCTCTGCTAAAGAAGGATACCCCATTTGTCTGGTCAACATTAGAAGAAACTGCATTCCAGCGTTTGAAGACTGAGTTTACACAAGCTCCCATTTTGGCTCGACCCGATACAAGTCGACCCTTTTTAGTGGAAACGGATGCCTCTAATTACGCTATAGGAGCAGTGTTGAAGCAGAAAATGGAGGACGGTTTGGAACACCCCGTTGCTTATCTTTCAAGAACCTTAACTCCGAGTGAAACACACTACTCCGTCCTGGAAAAGGAACTGTTAGCCATTCGCCAAGCCTTCACTGAATGGCGACACCTACTTCTGGGAGCGAGACATCCTGTCCAAGTCCATACTGATCATCGAAACCTTCAGATTCTACATTTGTTGGGCCTACTTTTTTGCCCAGTATCAGTTCCACATTACTCATGTCCCTGGATCACAGAACCTGATCGCTGATGCCTTGTCTCGCCGTCCTGACTACGTGACCACTGAAGATAAGGCATTTCCTAAAATGTTTTCTCCCACGATCTTCGTAGCCCAAGCAGTTGATCTCCTGGAAGAAGTCCGATCGCAAACCCAATCCTCGGAAATGTGGAAGGACATCTCAACAAGAAACCACTGGAAATTAAGAGCCAAGGAAGGCTACTTATTCAAGGACAATGCACTACTCATTCCTACACGGAAGTTACAGCAGAAAATAATAAACCTTTGTCATGACACACTCCATTCCGGGCACCGAGGTATCACCAACACCCTCGGTCTTATACAGAGACAGTTCTGGTGGCCTAAAATGAAGTCTGACGTACAGCAATACATCTAGGCTTGTATGACCTGTGCCCAAAATAAACATGATAACAAAAGACCGGCGGGTCTTCTTCTGCAGCCCACTCTACCCTCTAAACCATGGGAAATCATTGCTACAGACTTCATAGTGGAGTTACCACCTTCCCGAGGATATACTACCATCATGGTCACCATAGATTTATTTACCCATATGGCCCATTTAACGCCACTGATGAAACTACCCTCCTCTTCAGAGCTGGCTGGAATATTTCTGGAACACATATTCCGACTACATGGGCTTCCTTCCAAGATCATATCTGACCGGGCTCCCCAATACATTTCACAATTCTGGAAACACCTCTGTCGAGTTCCCTCTCTTCAGGATATCACCCCCAAACCAACAGAGCCACAGAACGTGCAAACCAAACCCTGGAACAATATCTCCGATGTTTCGCCACCAAGGTCCAGGATGACTGGTCTCTCCTGATACCCGGTGCGGAATTCGCTTACAACAACTCCGAACACTCAGCGCTACAGACCAGCCCCTTTTATTGTAGTCAGGGGTTCCATCCATTGGTTTTACCCTCGGTTCTTCCTTACCCTACACCAGTACCTACTGTTGACTCCTGGATCAAAACTCTTATCAACATTCACCGGGAGGCTAAAGAACACTTGGAAAAAGCCAGATTACAGACCAAGAGGTATGCGGACTCCAAGAGAAGACCAGGTCCTTCCTATACGGTCGGTGACCGAGTGTGGTTGTCATCAAAACTACTTCTCCAACACTTGCGACCAAACAAGCTGGCTCCCCGCTACTATGGTCCATTTCCCATCAAGGAGATTATCAATCCTGTCTCATATCGAATCAAGTTACCTGACTCCTGGAAAAGAATTCATCCAGTTTTTCACACATCCCTATTGAAGCCCTACATCCAATCCTCTCGAAAATCCAGTAGACCTCCTCCTCTACTGGTTGACAACCAACTGGAATATGAGGTTTCCCGGATTTGTGACTCCAGGTATAAGGGGGGCCATCTTCAATACCTAGTGGAGTGGAAAGGATATCCTACTAGCGAAAGGACCTGGGAACCTGTTTCAAATATCAAGGCTCCTCGCTTGCTCAGACGATTTCACCTAATACACCCGGGCAAACCTGGAGGAAAAGGCCTTCGAAGGATGCATGCTGTCATGAACTTCAGATCACGCCCCTTTTGGACCTCCTGGTCCTTGTCTCAACGGGGCTTACATTCCGTACTACTTCCAACATGGCCGTCCAGAGCTGAAGCCCTTGCTCGCTCCATGCGCTGAACGTGGCGTGATCTATTTATCGACCACGCCTTCCGCGGCTCCGCACGTCTCAATGCTATTGCAGAGTAGCCTCAGATGTGTGTTCGTAGCTTGCGGTATTGTTTCCTTTTTCCCAGTGCTATTACCCGCTCCTGACCCTTCCCCCTTCCTGATTCCGAGCATTACTAGCTTTTCCAAGACTCCCAGATTCCTGGACTCCGCGTTCCCAGAACTAAACGCAACCTAGAACCAGACGAGACTCGAGCAGCACTGTTCAAGACCAGGAGCGTTCTCAAGAAGGCAGCGATCGAAGACACCGGCAAGCACCGGACCCAGGTGAGAAGGGGGAAACTCCTTGACAGAATGCTCAAGTGGACTAGGGGACTAGGGCTATGGACCTACGGGCACACTGCACAGTGGCACGCCCTACGTCAAGCAAGGGGTCTGGGGCCGGGAGACCGGTGCAGCCCTTTCGGTGCCGCACAGGACCTGGGGACAAGAACAGTGCTTGCTGAGCCTTTACTAAAACAAAGTGCACAAGACCCATCTGCAAGTTCGAGCACGTTTGTTCCTTTTGCAGGATATTCGGACATGGTGAAGACACATGTGCAAAACACATCAAGGAACATAAGTAGGGGCAGGACTCTGGGGATCCCCTGATTGGCCTGACCTCGCCCATGCTGGTACACGTGTTATGCAATTGGGCAAAGGGGTACCATCGCAGTGAGGATGCAAAACTGTTGCTGGAGGGGTTTTCACAGGGATTTCTGATCCGGGGCAACTCCACTGGTCCCAGAGGATAGGGGGTCACAAGAAAGCCAACCAGGGTTATTACTGGACAGGGTTGAGAAAGAGTTAAAACTGGACAGGATGGCAGGAACATTCTTCCCGCCCCCCACACCCCACCTCCTGCAGATTTGTGTGTGCTCACCAGTGGGCATTGTTCCCTAAGAAGAGCTTGGGAAGTTCAGATTAATCCACAATTCATCTTTCCCAACGGGGGCATCAGTGAACAATGCAATCAATGAGGAGTTCTGCTCTGTGAGAGTCGCCTCTTTTGATGGTGCGCTGGCATTACTCTGGCAGTTCGGATGAGGATTTTTTGTTGGCAAAATCTAACATTAAATCAGGTTGCCGTTTACTCCCGGTGCTCCCAGAGGATTATCATCTTATGGGTTTTCAAATTGGAGGGGAATTTAACTTTGACCAGTGCATGCCAAGCGGCGTTCGATAGCTTGTTCCTATTTTGAGGCCTTCAGCACATTTCTGGAGTGGGCAACCAAAAGGTGCCATGTCTGGGCTGAGCAAGGTGCCCCATCAGACAAAGCAAGATCTTGTGACCTGGGGCACCTTTCTGGCTGATTTTAACTGGGTACTGGTTTGGCCCGCTGCAGTGAAGGACAGTGTGCAACTTGGGCTTTACACCAACGCTGCGGGGAGCGTAGGTTGTGGGGCCATCATTGGGGACAAGTGGTGCGGGCAGCGGCGGCCCCTCAGTAACATCGTCCCTATAACAGTGGCACTGGACATCTCAGTAAAGGAGTTCAGGGGCAGAGATGTTCTGCCTTGGTCAGGTAGCATGTCCATGGAGTGTTCTATTACCAGCCAGAAGGTGGCATGATCGATGGTTCTCAGGTTGTTAAGAAATTGGTACTGTCATGTCTGATACAAAATGTGCGTTTTCAGGCTAAACACGTGCCGGGCATTTACAACAATGCAGCGGATGCTTTGTCCCGTTTCAGATTACAGGAGTTCCCGCCTTGCCTACCAACAGCAGCCCGATGATGCCGCCATTTCCGGAGATACTTTGGGGGCTTGGTGCCCAGATTCAGCCTCACGGATTGAGGGTTCCATATCACAGAAGACAAGAAAGGCTTGTGAAAAATGTTTCACAGAATTCCGCGTTCTGTGTTGCTCTGGGCTTGCCGGACCTATTCCACACCCTGCCTCATTACGACTCAGGCGGTAAGGGTTTTACGGCGGCGTAAACAGCGCCGACCCTTACCACCTGAGTACGAGGTCCCTTAGCGCCATGGAGGTTTTAACACCTGTTTTTAGCAGGTGTTAAAATCCATGGCGCTAAGGGACCATGGGCCTCATTAGGACCATGGCGGAGAGGGTATTACGCCAGCGTAGTGCATGGCGTACCTCTCCGCCATACTACGAGTTCCCGTAGCGCCATGGAGGTTTTCTCCGCCTGGTTTTACCAGCCGGAGAAAACCATGGCGCTACGGGACCTCGTTGTTAATTACGCCACCGTATTTTACGGTGGCGTAATTAACGCCTTCCCCACTCCCATTATGCCCTATGGGGCAAAATGGGAATGGGGAAGGGTAAATGGGTAAATGGGGATTTACCGCCCCGCCAAGGTTGGAATGGGGCGGTAAATCCGCCAACCACCATGGTGTAAACGTAGTTTACGCCATGGTGGTAAAGTCACGGCCCAGGCGGTAACTTACCGCCTGGGTCGTAATGAGGCCGTTACCTGCGAGGGCTGGGAGTATGCGTGGGGGCGGCCAGAACAAAGATGGCTGCCATTGGGTTTTTTTCCGGTTTAATGGGAAGGGCACCCCCCTCCGCTGACTTTGCAGTACAAACTGCACTAATAGGATGGAGGAGGGTAGAGAGGTCTCTCAGGGTGACAGCAGGCCACCATTGGATCCTAAAAATGGGCAGCTCTCATGAGTTGCTTGAGGGAATCCGTAGAGATGCACGTGAGGTATCGTTGTTCAGGGCGTTCTTTGGGGCATTCAGGATAGGGGAACTGGTGGGGACCGCCACAACTGACTTTTGGGAAGGACTAGCATGAGAGGACCACTCCTTTGAAGGGAGTAATGTGGTGCACCTTTAGCTCAGAAAGTCTCAAAGTCACCTGGAAGGAAGGGGGGGGGGCAGGGTCACATTGACTGTGCATGGCAGGGCAGCGATCACCCAGTAAAGGTGTTAGGGTTGTTTTGTACCTACAGGGGGAAGCACGGGGGACCCCTTTTTCAGCATTAGGATGGCTCGTACCTTTCTAGGTTACATTTCAGGAAGATCACGGAGAGGGCACTGGAACAGTGGCGCTCGGTGGATTGGGGTTTGCCCCTTGTTGCTTCCTAATTGGGGCGGCCACCACCACAGCCAGTTACAGGTGCAAAGAGAAGCAGATCAAGGAAATTGAGCATTGATAGTTGCAGGCATATAAAGGGTACATTAGGCCACACTTAACAGGTTGAGGGGCTCAGTACCATAGGGGCAGGGGAGGAGTACTATGATTTGTGGGTTCAGGGGGGATGAGGATCTCCCCTGGCTGTTCTGTTCATGACATGGCAAACATACTCTCTTTTCTGTATCTGCATAGGACAGATGGCGAGGCCAGTGGTGTGGGCTGTGGGTCACTCGTTCGTACGGCGAATGGAGCGCAGAGTGCGAGAACACCCATAACTGTTGGTGGACGCAGCTGCCATTGACATACACTGGATTGGTTTGGGGGGCTTGCGGGTTTGCCAGGTGTGCCTGGTGTTAGAAGAGGGGGTTGCCCAACCCAGACCTAGTGTTCTTGCATAAAGGGGGCAACGACCTGGTACAGTTGGGGAGCGGGGCTCTGATCGAGGGCCCGTTGTCCCTTTTTGGTTGCTTTGGATGTTTCTACCCCGGGGCGTTGCTTGCCTGGTCGCAAATCATCCCGAGATTGGATTGGGGGCAATCGGTGCCCGCTCGCCCACTGAACATTTCAGCAGGAAAGATGAATAAAGAGATGGCCCGGCTTGCGGCGTGCAACGGGCGACTGCGGATCATAGTGAATGGCCTGCTGAGGGGCAGAGGACTTGCCATCAGGACGGGCTTCACTTGAACATCTGTGCGAGTGGGGGGTGGCACAGACCTGTGGGTCCGCACCCATGTGGCAGGTGGGAGAGGACCATGTGGACACTGAAATCCCATTCCGGGGGACTCCAGAGCTGGAATAGTGTGAAGGGGAGTGCACAGTACACCCCCCAACAGAATTGGTGAACAGCCATCAGATGGTCCAGGATGAGGAGGGGCTGGGGCGCAGAATCAGGGGGCAGTTCAGGCCAGTAATGAAGGGGCTGCCTCCTAGTGTCGCCCCCTACCGAGAGAAGGGCATGGTGGGGAGGGGAGAGGGCCTCACCACCATACGCCACCAAGGGGGCGCAGTATTACAAATGTTATTGCAGAGAGTATTTAAGTTGCATTTTTTGAGTTGTGTTGTGTTATTTTGATAATAAAAATGTGTCTAGAAACACCCAAAAAGAAGGTGTCAAGTATGTTCAGTCCTGCCCTGGCACTGCCACCCTGCAAAGCCCACAAAAGGCAAAGGACACGCCCTTGTGGGTATGCCAGGTTGGGCGGGCTGAGGATGCCAGGAGTGGCTGTGGCACCCAAAGGACGCTGGAGTAAACTGGTTACCCAATAGGGGGGCCTGGCCGGTTTTCGAAAGGCTCGGGCCCGGCGGCGGAGCATGGTGGCTTGAAATGCCCCGTAAAAGGGGAAGGCAAAAGTGGAAAGGGCACAGTTTCTCTGTCTTACCCTGGGGATTTTGTGTCGCTGTGTTCCTGCCATCCCGGCCCATGCCAACTCGACTGCCGCAGCAATGTGCTTTTCCATCCCACCCACCCTGAATTTCGGAGTTCAGTGGTGGGCGGAGAAGGGATTCCAGGTTGGGGAAGACCATGTGACTACACCAGAAATCCCTTCCAGGGGACTCCAGAGCTGGAATAGCGTGAAGAGGTGGGGAGGGTGCAGTATGCCCCCCAACAGAATTGGTGAACAGCCACCAGTGGTTCCTGGAGGGGGAGGGGATTGGGGTAGCAGGATCAGGGGGCAGTTTGGGTCTGCCTCCTGGTATTGCCCCCCCACCCGGAGAAGGGCATGGTGGGGAGGGGAGAGGGCATCGCCACCAATGCGCAGTCCAGAGGGCGGAGGTCGTGCTCCACCTGGATCACATGTCAGAATTAAAAATGTGATCGCAGGGAGTTTTTTTGCCACATTTTTTGAGTTGTGATGTCTTATGTTGATAAAATGTGCCCATAGCGGCATCCAAAACTAAGGTGTCAAGTGCATTCATTCCTGCCCTTGCGCTGCCCCCTGCAAAGCCCAAAGCCAATAGTACATTAGTGTTGTGCTTTTCTACGTGGCCGGCCAGCTCACGCTTTGCATTGGCACACAGTACCGAGAAATGCAGTTACACTTTTGTGAATAGGGCGACCTGCAGATTCCTCGTAATCCTGCAAGTGAGATCTGTGCTGCTATCATCTGCGCTTCTCTTTCTGAGATCAGTCCCTAGTGGGGGTTTCCTACTGCAGGAACCAACTGAATGGGAAGCCATGCACCGGATTAGGTAGGGGGCTCTGACCCCTCGCTGACACAGCGGTCAAGCGCTGAGGGTAACAGCTCTCGCTGACACAGGGGCTAAGGCATGAGGGTAGCAGCCATCACTAACACAGGGTCTAAGGCATGAGGGTAGCAGCCCTCAGTGGGGGAGAGGGTAGCAATCTCATATGTTTTGCTTAGTCTTCACATGACCCCCCTGCATCACCTGTGCAGACCCTATCCAACTTGACTGGTCGGACAACGCTGCCTTCCCATTATCAGTCACCCACTCGACTATGGCTCATAAAAGGTCGGGCTAAACGCCCTCACTCAGCGCCCTCACTCAGCGCCGCTCATTCATAAACGTCCTGGCCAAAGAGCTGGAAGCAAACTTTGCAGACTTCCCCAACACAGGGAATGCCTCCGGCCCTCCTGGAATTATTCAACAGCTCTGCTATGAAACTAGTGGACACCCATGCCCCCCTAAAATCCAGCCAGGCTAAAACCAAACAATCCACCCCATGGTACACCCCCGAGGTAGCCTCCAACAAACACTCAATCAGAGCCCTAGAGAAACGGTGATGCAAACACCATAACTCAGGAGACATCGCCAACCTCAAATCTCTGCGCCCAAAGCGTAGGATTTTGATTACTGAGGCCAGAACTGCATGCTATTCCACCACCATTGCGATAGCCTCCTACACGAGCAAAGTCCTCTTTGAAGTAGTAAAGCATTGTACCAAAGCCACACCCGAGCCAGAGGAACCAAGGGAATCAACACATTTCTTATTGAACATAGCCAAGAAGGCCCAAAGGGCCTGGCTCAGAATCTCTACCCTTCATCCCGCCGCAGGACTTCTGGATCGTTGTGCAGGCTCTTGTGGTCTCGCACATCGAGGCGGGAAATGCTGTCCTGACAGGGCTCCCAGCTCCTCACTTGGCTCCCCTAAAAGCAGTCCACCAAGATGCAGCACGTCTTATTACACCGTACAGATGTTTGACTGAATTACCCCATCCTAAACAAACTATATTGACTTCCATTCCAAGCCAGGATACTGTTCAAGACTCCATGTATCATACACAAAGCAGTCACGAGTCTCACACCAGCGTACCTGGTAGCACACGCTCCTTCGCACAACAAATTGACCAACCGGCTTGGGTCGCAACTCGTCTGCAAGGAGTGGACCGGCAAACAATTCTTCTCTTGTCATGCACTCTCCCTCTGGAACTGGAACCACCACAAATCTCCAATTTTGTAAATCTTTCAAAACATGGCTCTTTCTACAACACCTGAGCAATGAATAATTCCAATGGAGGCACATACTGACGCTCAGACCTCGCAGTACTGCGCTACTGTTAAAAGATGGCAGTCCAAATGCTGGCTACCCGCACTGACGTAATCACCCGAGGCTGCCGCCACAGACGTAGTTACAGGAGGTCACAATCACTGATGTAATCACCCGAGGCCGCCACCACAGATGTAGTCAGAAGAGGCCACAAACTCTAACGTAGTCACTGCAGGCCGCTGCCACAGATTTAGTCAAGAGAAGCTACAGTTGTAAACATAGTTGCAGTGGACTGAGGCCACATTCACTGACGTAGTCACCATAGGCCACGGTCACTGACATAGTGACCTGAGGCACATTCACTGACTTAGTCAACAGAAGCCACAGCCACCAATGTAGTCACAGGAGACCACAGTCACGACCAATAGGATTCGTTTCGGTCTTCGCGAATGCAGCTGCTTGCAGATTGGTGGAGGGAGAGCCAATTGGGGGAAATAAGATGCTTCTGTAAAGTGAAAGAATTGTCCAATGAAACCGGCCTTTTAAAGACAGTAGCCCTAGTTCAAAACGTAAGGCCGCCATGGGCCCACAGACAGGTAAACTCAGAGGTTTCTTCCAAATGATAGACCCCAACCAGTCCCTATCTGTGTCTCTAGTCCGAAAACACACTCCCTGTCTGTACGACAGGGCTGGCAGGCTTTTAGTCTGCAACATTCCATTGAGGGGTGGATGGTACAGAGCCGCTGCAACTCAGAAGCGCTGTGTATAGCTTTATTTATTAGCTGAGTTATCAGGGCTGATTATTTAGGACGGGAATCAAAATACAGCCCTAGGTATTTAATTCCGGTCACTGGGGTAATTGTGACGTTGTCAAGTGTCATGGTGTAAGCATGGGCTTTTTCTATTAGTATTTGAAAATCAGATGCTGCTCGTCTTCGAGTATTAATAATCGGATCAGTCTGCGCAGCGGCAATGCTATTCTTATGCAAGGCCATGGGGTTATTAATAAAGGAATGGCCAGTGGTCCCATTCCTACTTTATTCTTTGATTTATATGATTTATATGACTTCTAGTTTGTGCATTTGTAATGGAGAAAACAAAGCGTGTTATGAATGCTAAGAAAACAAGCATTGGCAAGGCAATAGGTTCAGATCGTAGGTGGCGCGTTAGCACCACCCAACGGCTCACTGGCGAGACTGGACAAGAAAGGCAAATCCTTCCTAAATAGACGGCATTAACATAAAAGTCTCCAAGGAGGTGAGCACCCTGGGAATCTGTCTGGATTCAGCCTTCGCCCTGGCCAGACAAGTCTCTGCCACAGCCTCTGCCAGAGCCTCTGCCACAGCCTACACATGCAAACGAATCAGTGCTTGCAAACCATTTCTGTCTACAACAAGCTGCGTTGCACTGGCAAGAGCACTTATCCTGTCCAAGCTAGATTATTGTAATGCCTTGTACCTAGGGGCCCGTAAGAATAATATCAACAAACTTCACATATTACAAAATAACGCTATAAGAACGGCACTCAACATCCCCAGAACCCAACATGTTTCAGCCACAGGACGCAACAACCTGGCTCTCAGATAAATAACACGGATGCCTCTCATATTCTGCCCCTAAATACGTAGCATGCAAATCAGACCTGCACACCTGATGCAACAGTCGCACTGTCCCAAAGTCCCAAATTTCAAACTCCATAAAGCAGGTGACAGTGGTTTCCCCGTTCTCACGGACAACTGTGGAACTCCATGCCTGTTCACCTCAGATCGGAACCGTCCTTCTACGGCTTTAGAAAAATACAAAAACCTCGCTCTTCTCGCAGGAAGTCTAATCACTGAGCCAACCGGGTCAACCTGTACATACTAGGTGTAAATCATTTCCTGTATACTAAGCGCAATGTGCAATGCACTGTACCATTGTACATACTAGCAAGGCGCGTGTAAATCATTTCCTGTATACTAAGCGCAATGTGCAATGCACTGTACCATTGTACATACTAGCAAGGCGCGTGTAAATCATTTCCTGTATACTAAGCGCAATGTGAAATGCACTGTACCATTGTACATACTAGCAATGCGCGTGTAAATCATTTCCTGTACACTAAGCGCAATCTGCAATGCACTGTACCATTGTACATACTAGCAATGCGCGTGTAAATCATTTCTTGTACACTAAGCGCAATCTGCAAAGCACTGTACCATTGTACATACTAGCAATGCGCGTGTAAATCATTTCCTGTACACTAAGCGCAATCTGCAATGCACTGTACCATTGTACATACTAGCAATGCGCGTGTAAATCATCTCCTGTACACTAAGCGCAATCTGCAATGCACTGTACCATTGTACATACTAGCAATGCGCGTGTAAATCATCTCCTGTACACTAAGCGCAATCTGCAATGCACTGTACCATTGTACATACTAGCAATGCGCGTGTAAATCATCTCCTGTACACTAAGCGCAATCTGCAATGCACTGTACCATTGTACATACCAGCAATGCGCGTGTAAATCATTTCCTGTACACTAAGCGCAATCTGCAATGCACTGTACCATTGTACATACCAGCAATGCGCGTGTAAATCATTTCCTGTACACTAAGCGCAATCTGCAATGCACTGTACCATTGTACATACCAGCAAGGCGCGTGTAAATCATTTCCTGTACACTAAGCGCAATCTGCAATGCACTGTACCATTGTACATACCAGCAATGCACGTGTAAATAATTTCCTGTACACTAAGCGCAATCTGCAATGCACTGTACCATTGTACATACCAGCAATGCACGTGTTAATCATTTCCTGTACACTAAGCGCAATCTGCAATGCACTGTACCATTGTACATACTAGCAATGCACGTGTAAATCATTTCCTGTACACTAAGCGCAATCTGCAATGCACTGTACCATTATACATACTAGCAATGCACGTGTAAATCATTTCCTGTACACTAAGCGCAATCTGCAATGCACTGTACCATTATGCATACTACCAAGGCACATGTAAATCATTTCCTGTATACTAAGCGCAATCTGCAATGCACTGTACCATTATACATACCAGCAAGGCACATGTAAATAATTTCTTGCACATGTAAATAATTTCTTGTACACTAAGCACAATCTGCAAAGCACTGTACCATTATACATACTACCAATGCGCTGCACATGTAAATCATTACATGTATACTTAGCACAATTTGCAATGCTATTTACTGATCATTCTAACAATTGCTTGTATATCTTCTGATTCTTCTTCTTGTAACCCTTATGTGACAAAACAATGCGCCCAGATACCTCAGTGTTAGGTGCGCTATATGAATAAAGAAACAAACAACTGATGTAGCCAAACCTAGTTACATCAGGCCACATTCACTGACATACCTCACAAAGCAACCGTCACTGAGGTAGTCACTAAGGCCACAGTCAACAATGTAGTCACTGAGGCAACAGTCACTGACTTAGTCACGAGTGGCCACAGTCACTGTCGCAGTCACTGATGTAGTAACCCGGGACCAAGAGATTGTGGCTGAAGTCACAGACAGTGAACTGGATGGACCCCAGCCGGCCCATAAGACTGGGGGTCTCCAAACAGCCCTTTAAGATGAGTAGCAGCACCCTCAAGATAGATGGGGATGCAGAGTCATACTCTTGCACCAAATAATTATGACAACTCAATAGTTTGGCAAAGGGAGTCCGTTTAATGACAAGTACAATAAACGGGGAGTTCAATTAACATCAGCAACAGCTCAATCTTCCTTCTTGCTTCAACTCCACTTAATTTCAGAAAAACACAGTATTTATTTCAAAAACTCATCATCCCTGACACGCATTCTTAAAAACCTAACATGCAACGTGATTGGTTATAGGAAGGTAACTTTAACATAGGTACTATAACTGTATGTGGTAACAGGGAGAGGGGATTTGTTAATCAATGTCAGATGGGGCAACTAAGCCCTTACTAAAAGTACAACGTCCCATTGGTTCTACTCACTATAGGACCCTAGATTACACGGTCCACTATGATTGGGTTGGCAACAACAACTCATACTTTTCCACTTGCACCTAGCAGCATGAAGAACAGCCAGCCAGGTGCAGGGAGTTTGTCTGCACCCCAGCTTCCCTCCAATTATGTTACAATCATTCATCACCTCAGTGGTCATGTGTCAATTACTTCTTTGTAGTTTGGCCTCGAGTCTGGTCTGAGAAAGTTAAGGAGTATGGGTATGGCAGGGATCCATGCGTAGGTGTCAAGGTCTCATCCCTTCCTGCTTTGTCACGTGATTCAGACACCGTGAAATCAGCCTCTTCTTCATGCATTTTTGTGTATTTGATTTACTTCTGCCAGTCTTCTACCATCTGTGGCTTATCTTGACCTTTCTGAACAGGAGGCTCTGTTCTTTTTCTGTTTAATTGTATCCACTTTTGGCCTTTTCCAGCCCGATACCACCTTGGTGTTAAAAGGTAATTATATAGTGCCTCCTTAGTATTTGTATTGGCCTATGCCTATTCGCGCTACACGGAAAACCGTGTTGCAAAGTTCCGATTTTCAGGTCAACTTCGGCGCCATTTTAAGATTCATCCTCCATTTTGATTTCCACTTGTGTGTTTTATGTTCTAAAATGGTGGTCTATGTTTTCGACTTGCAGCCAAGCCTTCCGACCTTTGAGTTCTGTTAATGTTTAGGTTGTCCGAGAGCCGACTGTTTAGACTGTGCAAAGAGACCTTGTGCTTCATATGAACTGTCATTTAAGTGTTGTCTGCGCTCACAAGCCTCAATCCTTGTATAAACATTGGGACAATGGAGAACAAACCTCGAGCATATGCTTTAGCTGAACTACATTGTGAAGAAACTTAGTATAAGGCTTACCACGGGATCCGAGAACATATATCACTATTGTGTCTACATGGAAATGCAAACCTAGGTAATCCTTTGCATAATATTGTAAAATCTGTATGTGAACCAGGTACAAACTCTAGACCACAAATTATTAATGTGAAGAGAGGCTGGACAATATTGCAAGAATTGTATAAACGCACAAATATTTAGACGTTCATCTCTCTCTCACCTCTCCTTGTCAGCTGGTCACACTGCAAGGTGTTGGGAGCCAGATAGCTATCTGTTTTGCTTTGTAAACTGTACAGTAATAAAAGATCTGTGAATCTTTTTAGCCCGTGATTGGTGTATTTCCTTTGTGGTACTCAGCCTCGATATTTCTTTGTTCTTTCAGATGGCACCCGAATAGGGACCCTCAAGATTGCTGCCACCTCGTTGAAGAGTTTACGCGGCTATCGGACCGGGATCAGAAGGTGAGAAAAGGGGGCCCCTTTTGGATGAGACGCGACACCTCAACAGTACTGCACTATCCGATCCCTGGACGGTGAGCACACGCTCCGAGACGGCATGTTGACGAGGGTCCATATATCGAGGTGGGCAGTTTTGCTGAAATCACCAACCTCGAGGGTCCTTTGTCCTTTGTAATACTATCGGACCTCCCTTTGTCCTTTGAATCAGGTGAGTAGTGCCCCGATTCCTAAGTATCCTGATATTTGGTTGTAGTATTGTACTCGCAAGCACAATCGACGCCAGGTAACACCAGTAATCTGACATGCCTGGGAAATTGTCTGCGTGTTTCAGGGCGTTATTCCACAGATACAGACAATCTTTGGAATTTGGCCGTCTGGCACCGCAGGAGGGGTCGCCGGCATGTACTATGTACTGTAAGTACGGCATTGGTAGTATAGTATTCAACAATATTTGCCACAGACAAACTAGACATGCTCTTGAACTTCAGTGCCCAGTCAATGGTAGTTTTGAGATTGCCCGAATAGAGTATTTAGAATCTATATTGTTAAAGAAAAAAGCTAGACCTGCAGCATTTGATGTAATACAAAATTGGAAAAAGGAAGCTATACAGCAACTTAAGAGTAAAGAGAAGCATGTACGTCATCACATGTCAAATTCAGAAAAGGTATTATTGTATGATCAACAAAAACAGTCAGAGTCTGTTAGGAACATGGATAGAGCTTTTCAACTTAGTATACAGAAAATATATCTGTCTAAAGATTTTCATGCCTCAGATGAGTTAATTGATAAACTCTTAAATGAATGTAGGCCTGGTGCCACTCCACCACCTCCTTATGTACCTCTTCCTGCTGTCTTACCTCTTCCTGCTGTCGTTCCTTCTCCCGTACCAATTCCTGTTCTTCCTGTTGCTCCTCCGCCGTTAGTTATTGCTCCGCTCCCTGTTGTTGTTCCTCCGCCTGTACCTCCACCTTTACTGACTGTTACTGTTCCAATAGATCCGTCTTTATTGCCAGTGGTAGTATCTCCACTGCCTGTTGTACAGGATTTGTCTACTCTCTCTTTCCCGAGTGGTTCTGCTCCGTTCGTAGCTGATAAAGGGGCGAGTGCTGAATCAAAAATTGTAACGCCAAACACAGTTTCCAAATAGAAGAGGAGAAATTTGAATGAATGCACTAAGCAATGTATAGAGAAAGGTGAACAATCTACTGTCTTAGCTACACTCCTTAATCTAGAAAGTATTCCCAATCAGAACGTCTTTATTGAGGGGATGGGGATATATTTGGCTGTAATGTGGAATAGATTGACGGACACAGATGTCCCACAAGGGTTGAGGGATTTGAATGTTTTAGCTTATTCAAGGGATACTGCAGAGAATGTACATGAGCCTGTCGAGAGGGTTTTTGAGTTTAAAAGGGTGTTAGAACAGTTACAGAATGATGAAATAGATGGTGATAGTTTGGACGTTTTTTACATGCAGAAACGGTTCCTTCCTCATTGTATGTCAATGAGTGAAGAAACGTGAATTTGCACGAGGGATACGCTTAGATGGATTTCAGATATGTCGAAATCTCCCATAGAAGTATATGATACGTATAGTCAGTATACTCCAGAAATGCAGAGGAAAGTGTTACAGCTAATGGTAGAATACCTGCAGGATGAATGTATAAAGCAAAAGGTATGTTGCCCCGCAGAATTATTGAATATTTATAAGAGAACTTTTGCGTATGATACTGCTTCCACCACTTTAGCACTCGATTTGGCTCTGTTGCTTAGTAAACGTTCGGAGTTGCCTACTTCTCAGCTGCCTATGAGAGAGGTTCTTCCAACATTTGTTCCTAAAGTTGAGATTCCGGCTAATGTTGCAACGGGTGCAGCAGCCATTCATATTGAAGCTCACTATGTATAGCAGTTTGTTTACATCCGGTTCTCAAGACAGGAAGTGAATACTATTAGACAGTCGATTCCAGACATAATGAAAAATCCAACAGGGTATAATCAGAAATAGAATCTGTCTTGCATTCGTCAGTTTTCACTCTGTGTTATATAGATTTGTTGTTTCCCGTGCTCTTACCTGCTGATTTATAGAAACAGATTATGACTGTAGATGATCCAGCAGGGTTAGGTGACACGTGGGTTAACTTGGTTAGGTTAGATGGAGAAAGGAAAGCTGGTGAAAGACCACCGCAGGTGATACTGACTTTGCCAGATAGAAGAGTAACACAATTAAAGACTTTAATCCCAAGGAAAATCTGAAGGTGCTACTGAATTCTTTAATCGGTTCGAACAAGTAGTCTCAGATTTTAGCAGACAGGATCTAAGCACTGAGTCAGCGAAAAGATTGTTTGTGGATACATTTGTGCGTGGATTGTTGCCTGATATCCAGTCACAAATTATGACTTCTAAGAGTGCCTGGCAAGTTAAATCACATTCCGAAGTATTGCATATGGCTCAGTATTACGAGAATAGGTTCAATAATGAAAAAGAAAGGATCGAAAAGAAAAGGGGGGGATTTAAAAACCAAAGTATTATTGCAACAGATGGTCAGAGGGCATAGAGGTGGAAGTACACAGTTTTGAGGTCAATTTGTTCCAAAAGTAATGCGCCGTTGGGTCCTATACTGGCAAACCAATGTGCTTATTGCAGACAAGAGGGTCAAAGGCGAGCACAATGCCCGATCTTACAGCAAAGGTCGAATAACACATATGGTGTCATGGGTAGACGATCCAGAGTCCGCCCTGGGGTAGGTGGTCCTGGTAGAAACCAGTTCCCTCAAAATTCTCTGTCATTTTCACAAGATAATCAGCAACCTAGTGCAGATAGCAGAAATATTTTTGATAATCCTTCAACTCCCTATTTTTCCGAAGATCTTGTCTTCGATGATACATTGTTTTGTTAGGACAGCCCAAAGCATGGTCTGGAACCAACGCCTATTCCCGTTAATCAGAAAGGTCTCTACATTGAGATGATTGTGGGGAATAGGACCCATCTATTTTTGATAGACACAGGAGCACAGAAGTGTTCCATCGATCATTCACGGGTTCCAGACATTCCACTGTCAGGGCAGAATAACATTTCTGTAGGGTTTTCTGGTACACCAGTGGTTAGTCCGGTTTCTCTGCCGGTACCGATTTCACTGGGGCCATTCACGGATTACTGTCTGTTTCTTCTGACAACATACTGTGGGGAGATTTTGTTGGGGTTGAATCTGTTGAAGGAATTAAATGCGGTAATTCATTGTTCTTCGGATGGAGTGCGTTTGATGATTTCACCTCAGCAATCTTCTGTCTCACAGTTTCTGACTAAACCTTTGCCGCCAGAATTTAGTGAAGTTCTGGCATGTTTATGGGCGATTGATGATAATGATGTTGGTATTTTGCAAATTGAGTTTGTTAAAATTGTTTTGAAACTAGGAGTTAAGTTGCCACGAATTCCACAATATAAGATTTCAGTTGATGGTGAGCAAGCTGTGAAGTGTATAGTTTCCGATTTTGTACATCGTGGAGTAATCAAATAAATTGCAGGAAGTTTGTGCAATAGCCCGATTTTACCGGTGTATAGGAAAGGGGATAATGCGATTCCGTTCCGTTTCATTATTGATTTACGCGCTATCAATAAGATTATTGCTCCACAAGTTCCAATTGTGCCTGATGTAACGACGATATTAACAATGATTCCAGCTTCTGCTACTCATTTCAGTGTGGTGGATCTTAAGAATGCCTTCTTTAGCATTCCCATACACGTGGATAGTAGATATTTGTTCGGGTTCACCCTAGGGGGACGATCGTTTATATTCACCCGTGCACCACAAGGGTACACAGAGAGTCTGAGCATTTATAGTAGGGCTTTGAAAGAGCAGGTCGATATACTTGAGTCGCCTTCTACTTGTACATTGCTACAGTACGTCGACAATCCTTTTCTTGGCTGCAGACTCAGAAAGTGCTTGCAAGGAGGGCACTGTGTTATTGCTTATTCATCTAGCAAAGCATGGGCATAAAGCTTCATGAAAATGTTTCAGTATTGTCGACAGGAGGTCGTCTATTTAGGCTATCTCCTGTCAAAGGAGGGAAGAAGATTGACACCAGGACGAATTAAGAGCATTTCTAGCATGTCTGTCCAAATACACAGAAGGAAGTCAGAGCCTTGATAGGAATGGCTTCTTACTATAGACAGTGGATCCCTAACTTCTCACTAGTGATCAAACCAATGTTGGCATTGACAAAGAAGGGCATTTCTTTGCCACTACCGTGGAACTTGGAACCCCAGAAAGCTTTAGATCTGCTCAAGACTGCGCTGTGTTTAGCACCTGTTTTGGGCACACCAAATTATGATAAGGCCTTCGAGTTGTATGTGCATGAACGTGATGGATGTGCTTTGGCTGTGTTAACGCAGGAATATGGGAGGAAGAATAAACTGTGCGGTTATTTTTCCTCCACACTTTATCCTGTTGCATGCGCTTTGCCGAGATGTTTGAGAGCTGTCGCTGCTGCGTCTGTAAAATAAAGTGAGGGTCTGGTCTTAGGCCATACTTTGACAGTGATGGTGCCTCACTCTGTAGACGTTCTATTAAAAAGAACGCAAACGCAACCCCTTACTTCCGCACGATTAACAAGATATGAACTGATCCTATTTGCACCGCATATCCAAATTAAAAGGTGTTGCGTATTGAATCCGGCCGAATTATTACCTCTTCCGCAAGATATTGCTTGCAATGACGAATTGATTTGAAAGATACACCTCTGTATGATCCACAAGGGGAGCTGTTTAGTGAAGGCTCCTGCTTCAAACTTCCAGATGGTACATGCACTGCTGCTTATGCCATCCCTACATTAAGCACGATTGTGGAAACCAAGAGAATTCGCATAACTCCGCGCAGGCCGCAGAGATTATTGCACTAACTCGAGCTTGTGAACTTTCTGAAGGGCTTAGAGTAAATATATATACCGATAGCCAGTATGCCTTTGGGGTGGTCCACAACTTCGGTAGATTATGGGCAGAACAAGGTTTCTTGACCTCACATGGAACATATATCCAACATGGCACCTTGATAGTTCAGCTACTCTCAGAACTTGCACATCCTACTCAACTAGCAATCATGAAGTGCGCTGCACATCAGAAAGTAGTAGATGATGTAGGGAAAGGGAACGCTTTTGCTGACAGGATAGCCAAACAGACTGCTACTGATTTATATTCAGAAATGTATGTTACAAAGGAAACCACAAATACCTGTACAGTAGATGAAGGGATTGGCTCGATAAAGAACATTCAAGCTGATGCCATATCAGATGAACTTAAACACTGGGCTGAGGGTTTGGCAAGTCTGGATGAGGAAGCGTGTTGGGTAGGCAGTTCAAAGGGAAGATGAATGCTACCCGATGCATATGTCATCGCCATGGTCACAATGGCTCATGGTCCCACTCACATATGTGCTAGGAAAATCTGTAAAATGTTAGAATCTGTCTGGGTGAATGTTAACATCTCAAAAACTGCTGAGCGTTTTGTCCAGAATTGTATGGTTTGCCTACAGCATAATGCGGGGAAGGGTACAACGACACCGAGGGGTAGTTTTGGTCCCCCCTCTGTGCCTTTCCAAGTGATTAATTTCGACTTCATTGAGGTGGAGCGCTGTAATAACTACAAATATACAATTGTGCCTTTAGCAAGTGGGTTGAAGCCTTCCCTGTGAAAGATGCTACAGCAATGACAACGGCAAAAACCATGCTTAAGGAATATGTTCCTAGGTTTGGTTTGCCAAGGGTCATCTGGTCGGATAATGGTCTACATTTTATCGCTGCTGTTATTCTGCAAGTATGCGCGGGATTATAGATCGATAAACGGTTCCATTCGGCTAGACACGCTAGAGTGCTGGACTTGTAGAACGCCATAATGGAATCTAGAAGAACAAAATTGCCAAGGTCTGTGCCAGTAGTAATTTGAAATGGCCAGACGCCTTACCTATAGCGCTACTGTCCATGCGAACAACCCCACAGACTAGAATTGGACTCTCCCCCTTTGAGATTATAATGGGGAGGTCAGCTAACATTTGGAACCTGCCAAGGCCCAGAGCATTAAAAGATGTATGTAGAGCATTTGCTTCTTGCTGAATACTGTGACAAGTTAACTCAAAACTTGTATTTGATTTATCAACAGGTGCGAGAAGCCCTTCCAGTTAAATACGAGGGGGCAGGTCACAGAATTTGACCCGGTGACTGGGTGCTCACAAAGTAATTTGAGAGAGCATCCAGCCTCGTACCGCGCTGGGGAGGACCATTTCAGATCTTGTTAGCCACAAAGACTGCTGAACGAGTAGCTGGCTGACGACACTGGATACACGCTACACACATCAAGAGGATACTTTGCCCTTTGCCTCACGACGGAGAAGAAAAGAAGGAAACTACTTGCTCTGCTTCTGGTGATCAACCGGTCTTGAACAACATCAAGGGTATTTCGGAGACTCTTCCTGAGCCCGCGGGCCCTGGGGAAACTGCTGCTTTGTCTCTGAATTCTTCTTCCGATCTTTTTGTACCCTTGAACGACCTTTCCTCTGTTTCACCACTTCCATCAGGAAGCAACGACACACTGTTCGCAGATCATGCAGTACCTGGAGTCTTAAGGTACGATCTGCGTCCACGGCACTAGACTTACAGCACAGCACGGCTGTGCCCACAAGAAACAACTGTTGAGCTCGTCCCTTGCCAATTTTGCGCTGAAACATAACTAAGTGGCTGGGACTGGCAATAGCTATCTTCAATCAAGATCACGTGGTCAGGAGATCACCAGCAAACGAACTACGGTGCGTATCGCAGAAACTTTCTGTGAAAGAGCTTTGAGGAACAATGCCTGTCGCTATCTCTACTCGTACGGAACAACCAATCTATTGTGTGGCTAACAAAGACATTGGAGAGAAAAATACATGGTCCTTGAGGACATATTGTTTTCTTGTAATTATGTTAACCGGTCTGACAGTAGTAATTGCTCTTGGGTTTTGGTACATTGAGGAGGTGTGTCCACTTGAAACTTTGATACCCACTGAGGGTGTTCCCACTATGTCTTCTCCTTTCGTGCATCTGCACACTCTATCTCCTAGGGATTCCCAACACAGACAGAGTTATCACAACAATACGCTTTTGTTAATCATGAATGCGACTCATACGATCTTAAACAGAACTAATTGCTGGATCTGTTTGTATTTGCCACAACACAGGGAAAAAGGGTTGGGCTGGTATATTCATCCTTTGTCTATAACTACTGCATGCTATGCCTCTCTAAGGGCATTATTCTTTGGTTGTTGGAATGATAGCATCTCAGGGAACTTTCATTTGAATGAATTTGAAAGATGAGTCCTGATGCCCCTGGGATGTTCCCTCTTCGCAAATAGGAGCAAGCTTAATGTTGCTTCTATTAGGCCTTCCGATAGACTTTCTAGACCTTTCCAATCGCTAATTTCTTTCAAGATGGCTCCAGTAGGCAACTGGGATGCTACGCCTCCTTCCTATACCATCAATCACAGCCCCAACTCTGTTTCCTTCTGCATACAAAGGAATGGTTCTCAGCCAATGGGTACTTTTGAGGGTTGTACCAATATTGCAAACATGACTAGTGAGGACAGACCCTTGTATGTAGGTGATCCTGTTTATTTTATTTGTGGAGATGAAGCTTATCCTTGGCTACCTAGAGATTGGCTGGGTACTTCTTATGTGGGTATCTTGCTACCAGGGGTATATGTAGCTAGCACCTTTTGAGGTCTCTAGGGCTCGTCCAAGGCGGGACGAGAACAGTGATACTCCTTCACAAGTCATGGGTGATGTAGCAAATTCCTTTGTGCCATTTTGGGTAAAGATTATGATTTCCGAGGATATTAGGAGACTGGCAAGAGTATTGGAGAGAACCATCAACCGGACCACCGATATACTCTACAACATGACGTTAGAACAGAAAGCAATTAGGTTAGTGGCTCTACAGAACCAGATGGTGTTAGACGTCATCCTGGCTGAGCGTGGTGGAGTATGTAAATTGGTAGGATCTACTTGTTGCATTTTCGTACCTGACTCCTCCCCTACCATATCCAAGGCAATACAAAATCTGCACGTCCTAAGTACAGAAGTACATGTTCCCGAGGGAAACTGGGATCTTAGTACTTGGTTCTGGGCCTTTTTACGGTGTTGGGGATGGAAACTCTTTTCAGTTTCAATGGTAATCCTTGGTATTCTGTTGTCCTGTTTTTGTTGCATACAATGTCTCCCTACCATATGTTCGATGTTAGGGGGATGTTGTGCGCAAACTGTAGTAACATTAGGATCGAAAATACACGCATCCGAGAAGATGACTAATGTTTTTGTAATGGAGGATATTGCTGTCAAAGATTTGATGGCAATCGTTATATCTGATGAATGTGATTCAGGATGTACGGACACTGAAACGTGGAGTTACGAGTAAGGCAAATATTTTTAGTAAGGCTCTTGGCTTAGGCCAAAAGGAGGGCTTGTTAAACGGTAATTATTTAGTGCCTCCTTAGTATTTATATTGGCCTAAGCCTATTTACGCTACACGGAAAACTGTGTTGCAAAGTTCTGATTTTCGGGTCAACTTTGCCGCCATTTTAAGATTCATCCGCCATTTTGATTTCCACTTGTGTGTTCTAAGTTCTAAAATGGTGGTCTATGTTTTCGACTTGCAGCCAAGCCTTCCGACCTTTGAGTTCTGTTAATGTTTAGGTTGTTTGAGAGCCGACTGTTTAGACTGAGCAAAGAGACCTTGTGCTTCATATGAACTGTCCTTTAAGTGTTGTCTGCGCTCACAAGCCTCAATCCTCGTATAAACATTGGGACAATGAAGAACAAACCTCAAGCGTATGCTTTAGCTGAACTACGTTGTGAAGAAACTTAGTATAAGGCTTACTGCGGGATCCGAGAACATATATCACTATTGTGTCTTCATGGAAATGCAAACCTATGTAATCCTTTGCATAATATTGTAAAATCTGTATGTGAACTAGGCACGAGAGAGGCTGGACAATATTGCACGAATTGTATAAAAGGACAAATGTTTAGATGTTCATCTCTCTCTCACCTCTCCTTGTCGGCTGGTACACACTACGAGGTTCTGGGAGCCAGATAGCGATCTGTTTTGCTTTGTAAACTGTACAGTAATAAAAGATCTGTGAATCTTTTTAGCCCGTGATTGGTGTATTTCCTTTGTGGTACTCAGCCTCGATATTTCTTTGTTCTTTCATTGGCTTCTTGGCATGGTTTCCTTCAGCTGGGTTTCTCTCTGTCTTAATTCTCGATTTGTTTGCTGCAAAATTCTCCTCTTGAGCCCTTTAGTAACCTTTGTTCAGTTCTGCTCATGTGCATAGTGGATTTACACACATCTATAAAGTGCTTTTGAGGTATATATATATGTATAGTTGGCGCTCGCCGCAATCTATTTTACTACTAAGCATGAGCAAGCTTCACGATATCTTTGCGTCTTGCGGTTTCTTGCATCTGTACATGTTTAAACTAACTGAATATCTTCATCGTGCATATGGCATAGGTTTCTGCATCTTGACATCAATTTCTTCATTTTAGGCTCAAGATGTCACTTATCCCTGGTATTTCGTCTCCTTATCAGTATTCTTAGGTCATTATATCTTTATTATCTCCTTGGCTTCTTCGGGTATCCCATTCTGATAACCTTCGTTTCCTCTTGCCTGTAGATATGGTTTTCTCAATGGGTACCTTACTGTCCAGGTTTTCTTAGGTGTCGGTACTTCAATAGGTGCTGTTACTCTTATAGGCACTGGGCAAAGCCCAGCTGCGGCTCTCTACTGGTTTATCTGTTCATCCTAGGTCACATATTTTGGTGTGAACATACCTGGCACTTCGAAGAGAGTGGCTGGAGTGTGGCTGATGCTTGGCACTTCCTCTTCAACTTAATCACCAATAGGCCACAGTCATCGATGTAGTCACGAGAGGCCACAGTCACCAATGTAGAGACTGGGACCACAGTCACTGACATTGTCACCAAGGCCACAGTCACCAACATAGTCACAAGAGGCCACAACCACTGATATAGTCACCAGAGGCCGCAGTCACTGATGTAGTCACAGGAGGCCGCAGTCACTGACGCAGTCATTAGACCATCCAAGAAGTAGAGATGTTCTGCCTTCTTCGGAAAACAGTAATTTTCCCCAAAGGTCGATACTGCTGAAAGACCAGTAACGTTTGGGCAGAGCTGGTCACTCATGCCAGACTGAGATGTATCTATAGCTGCCCCTATCCTGTCCTTTTGTCAATATGATTGGTCAGCTTTTGCTTAATGAGTGACAGACATGGGTCAAGGCCAGTGAAACGTATCTGAACACAGAAGTTACTTGGGAACATACGTATATTACTTGAAAACATGTGTATGTTACTTGGGCTGTAATGGCAGCATTCAGCAAAGGGTGGTTTTACAAGAAGAAGCTGTGCAAAGCATAGGCTATATTCATACAACAATTCCATTCCTCAATAAACCATATGAAGCTGCTCTGGTTCTAGACTAATGCAGCTCTGGATCTACAATGATGTGGCCCTGGATCTACAATGTTGCAGCCCTTGGTCTACAATGATGCAGCCCTGGTCCTACAATGATGCAGCCCTGGTCCTACAATGATGCAGCCCTGGTCCTACAATCAAGCAGCCCTGGTTCTAGACTAATGCAGCTCTGGTTCTAGAATGTTGCAGCCCTTGGTCTACAATGATGCAGCCCTGGTCCTACAATCAAGCAGCCCTGGTTCTAGACTAATGCAGCTCTGGTTCTAGAATGTTGCAGCCCTTGGTCTACAATGATGCAGACCTGGTCCTACAACGATGCAGCCCTGGTCCTACAATGATGCATGTCTGGCTCTACAAGGACATAGCTGCGACTCTAAAATTACGCAGTGCTGGATCTACACTGATGTAGCCCTGGTGCCACAATTATGTAGCCCCGGTTCTACAATGAAGCAGCCCTGGTTCTGCATCGATGCAGCCCTAGTTCTGCAATGATACAGCCCTGGTCCTACAATGATGCAGACCCTCCATGATGCAGCCCTGGTCCTACAATGATGCAGACCCTCCATGATGCAGCCCTGGTCCTACAATGATGCAGACCCTCCATGATGCAGCCCTGGTTCTACAAGGACGCAGCTCCCGCTCTACAATGATGCAAGCCTGCCATGAGTCAGCCCTGGTACAATGGTGCAGCGCTGGTTCTACAATGATAGAGCTGTGGCAGGGGCTCTGCCTAACCTGGCGGTGCATCTCTGGTTCTACAATTCAAGTCCGGGGCCCGAGGCTGGGCGCCGTTTTCCAAAGTAAATCAGTGTATAGGCCATTCCGGGGAATGCATAGTTGCTGATTGGCCAAGCATGACTAATACGATGAAGGAGGAACAGACTGATGATGCGCCACACACGCACGCGCAGCTCTGACAGCACTGAAAAAATAAAAAAGAACGGCCTGGTTTGGGATTCGGGAACCCTAAGCTGACGACCCTCCTCTCTTCCATCCGCAGAGTAATTGCCAGCTTCGGCCCGACCTTTGACCCCCCCCCAAAAGGCCGGCCCTCCCGCTGACAGGCGGCAGAAGCAGAGGCTGTGTCATTAGGGCTTAAGTACAGTAAACAGTGGCGAGTGGGTGCATTGACAGGCCAGTGTTTGCCACCGCGGTGGCGAGTAACCATGGCACGGGGCCCTGGGGCGCAGAGGCGGCTGCAGGCCTGTGTGGGGAGAGCAAACACTGCCCCCCCCGTCCCCCCCCGCCATCCCATCTGAGGGCCGTGTCCAGCCACACTCCATGGCGACAAAGACCTGCCATTGTCAACAGCCTCCGAGACCATCGCCCAATATTTGCCCATCCCCAAAGCCACTCGGCCGGTCCCGCTTGTAGACAAACAGTCATTAAGAGTGGCCTCCTTCGGGCACCACGCGCCCCATCCTCGCATGCCTGCTCTGTGGGGTGTCAGGGAGCGCCCATCACTTGGAGACCCCAAAATGGCAACTAACCATGCCCAGATCATTCCCGGAAGTTGCGCCTAGTTCGCCTCGAGGCGCTGCGCAAGCCAGCGCTACAGAGCGTAGCCACATCTTTACTGAAGGGGGGAAGTGAGTACATACACACTGCGGCGTGCAGGCAAGCTGTGCACATCCGGGTCACTGCCATACCTCTTCCCTTATTGGGGGAATCCCACACCCACTGCCTGCAGCATATCGCCTCGTGCCAGGAGGCACTAACACAAAGATGTGGCCAAGACTCTGCCAGTCTCGGATGCAGCTCCTCACGAAGTGCTTGTGCGCCCTGGTAGCCACTCCAAAGTAGTTGTGGTGGGTGGCGTGGCACCCAGGTTCTTCTCTCCTTCTGGTAAGGAGCACAGCCCTGCCGCCGAGGCATGCCCTGCACAGAGTGATGGATCGCAACTACCCAGCTGGTTGTCGTCTGGCAGGCAGGGGTTGCCTGGAGGCTCTGGTTCACTTGCCAGCTCTAGTTGCCACTAGGGCACCATGGAGTCAGATGGAGAGGGTGAAAACGTGGAGGTAGGAAGTATTTCACACCCATGGGCAACATGTGATGAGGGCGGCGAAACACAAAGAAGGCGAATCTTTGGACTCTTTCCATGGCAGGTTGCGTCACTTTGCCTTCTCTTGTTCCCTAACAAACCAAGAAGTGGAGGAGGTTCGGCAACAGCTTGTCCAAAGATGCTCCATAAGCAAGATGAAGCCACAGATTCTGCGGGAGCAAGGGATCAAGCTGCCACGGATCCTAGAGATTGGCCGCTCACACAAGCTCGCTGACGTCAGGGAATCCAAAATGGATGCCACCATGAAAACAATCAAGTTGGAGGAAGTATGTGTGGTAGGTAAATCACTGCCAAACAAGACTGGAAATAACTCCCCACTGCCCCCCCCCGGGTGCAGGCCCCCAAATGTGGGTACAACCTCCCTCACCCAGAAGGCTACCCCGCAAAAGTTCACGTCAGTGGCACATGTGGAATCGTGAACCATTTTCCGAGTCTGTCGTGCCCCGGCGCGAGCATCACACTCGAGAGGAGCAGTGAGGCCAAGACAACAATTCCAGAGAGTGCCCCAGAAAGTGGAACTGCCCGAAAAGGGGGTCGCACACCCAGGCACTCATAATGAGGAAGAAGACATCTTCTTCATCTCCAGCGTGCTAGAGATGGGAAAAAGAAAGAAACACCAGCCACAAATTGATGGGACAGGCATCCCCATACTCATCGACACAAGAGCCTTGTTGAACGTGATGTCTGATGCTCACTACTGACTGTTGCCACTAAACATAGTTTTCGTTGCACCAGTCTGAAATGAGGGTGAAAACATCAAAGCAAGATTCTTTGTCACCAAGGTCAGTGATGTCACTTTACGGGGCTGTATGGAGGCAGAAGCGCAGCACATTGTGAACTTTGCATTCAGAGTATATTTGGAAGACGTCCAGTCGCTACTGGACCATTTCAAGAATGTGTTTACTGACATTGGCACGATGAAAGGAGATCTTGTCCGCCTACACATTGATGAGTCAGTACAACAGGCGGCTTTGAAACACAGGAGAGTCCCATTTCATCTCAGAGAAAAGGTGGAACAGCAGTTGAATAAACTTATACAGGTAGACATCATTGAGGCGGTGGAAGGTTCCACCCCTTAGGTATCTCCCATTGTATTCGCTAGGAAACCGAAGCAACCAGACCCTGTATGTATTTGTGTAGATATGCTCCTCCCTAACAGAGCGATAAAGAGGAAACAACATAGCACCCTTACTATTGATGATATTGTAGCTGATCTTCAAGGGGCAAGGTACTTCTTCAATCTGGATTTGAACACCGGTTATCACCAGCCATTACTCGAGCAAGCTTCCAGTTATTTCACAACCTTCACGACTCACAGAGGTTTGTCTGAACTTTGGGATTCCGTCAGCAGCAGAGGGGTTTCAAAATGCTGGGGGAGCTGCATTGACTGGTCTCAGTAGTGCCATCAACATCAGTGACGACATCTTGGTGTTCGCTGGGCCTGAAAGTGAGCATCTGGAACGACTGGAAAAGGTACTAGGGAGGATCAGATCACTTGGTTTGACTTTGCACAATGAAAAATGTGCTTTCCTCAAGGAAAAACCTTCATTTTTTGAATTTGAGATACACAAGAGGCCCTGGCCCCGATGATGTGGCTGAAGTCCGGAGCTTTCTTGGGATAGTTACTTACTAGGTTCATACAAAATGTGGCTACCACATCTAAGCCCCTTCGAAATTGCACTAAAAAGGACTGTACCTGGCAGTTGATGCCTCTGGAACAGGCCACGTTCAATGACATTAAAACTGTGCTCACGGCTAACAGCGCTAATGCATTCTTTGACCCTAGAAAGAAGACAGAGATTATGATGTTTCGCCTGCGAGCAGTTCTGACCCAATCGGACTGAAAGATGAGGGTGAGACCGGTGGCATATGCAAGTAGGGCGCTGTCCGCATTGGAGCAGAGGTGTTCTCAGATTGAAAGGGAGGCATTGGCGGTGCTGTGGGGTTTTAAGCATTTTCATTTGTATGTTTATGGCAAACCAGTAACCGGGATTACGGATCACATGCCCCTGATCCCCATCCTACTTGTGTCATCATCCAAACCTCCTGCCAGGATCGAGAAATGGTTGCTGTCCTTGCAAGAATATAAGCTCGACCTGATCTACTCTCCTGGCACTAATAATGTGGCAGACTACTCGTCTTCAGACCCCGTACAAGGAACAAGATTGACGAGTCATGGAGAGGTAACACTGAAGAGTTTGTTCGGTTGGTTGCAGAAACTGCCACCCCCAACTCGATGCTTCTGGACGACATGAGAACAGTTTCGGAAGAGGATGAGTGTATTAAGATCATTCAAGAGGTCGTAACTAGTGGGAACTGGAAAGGAGTGCTAGCCAAACTGGATAAACACACTCACAGAGCATGAGTGGCCCTTGAGCAACTGTGGAGGGCATGGAATGAGCTTTCGTTCACGGCAACGTTCTAGGGTTGAGAGGGTCCAAGATGGTGGTGCCCACCAAGTTGGTGCAGAAAGTGATCCAACTGGTCATCAAAATGTAGCGAAGACCAAATCTCGTCTCAGACTGATAGTGTGGCTGGGGGACCAGGTGGACAATTTTATCAAAAGGTGCGTCTGCTGTCAGGCGGCTGCACCTGTCCTCAAAGAGCCAAGGATCGAGTCGATGGAAAGGAGTTGACGACCCAGGAACAAGTTGCATCTGGATTTTGTATCCACATGCATAGAAGCACACTTTTTGGTGATGGTGGACCAGTGTTCTTCGCATTGGGAGGTTGAGTTTGTGCCTTTGACGACCCCCGTGGATCTGATTCCCGTTCTGGAAAAGGTATTTGCTACCCATGGGTTGCCGAATGCAGTGTGCTCAGATAAGGGGCCCCCGTTTCACAGTGAAAGATTGGCTGCTTTTCTGAAGGGCCGGGGGATTTACCACAGGAAGGTGACCTCAGTGGGGCCGCGAGCCAATGGGGAAGCAGAAGGACTGATGCGTACCTTGAATAAGGTCTTCAAGATCGCTCATGGGCAGGGTGTGTATGAGAAGAGAGCCCTGTATCAGTTTCTCTTAGAGTATAGATCAACACCTCACTGCTTGACATGAGTGGCACCGGTGGAAGCACGGTTCTAGTGTTGCCTGAGAGGGTTCATTCCGGACCCGGCTGAGCGTAGTCCAGGAATAATGGATGATCAAGAGGTCGCTGAGCAACGGAGAAGGGCTAATGAAGGGGAGAGCGGCAGAAGAGGTCACTGTGAATATCAGCTGGAAGTGGGTGATGAAGTTCTGGTCCACTCATGATACCCATTAGGTAAGATGACCCTCCCTCACAAGCATCATCCCTTCCAAGAGGTGGATGATGTCCCAGGGTCCATGGTAACAGCGTCAGATGGCTGAGGCACCGTCACGAGGAACTCTAGTTTCTTTAGGAAGATAGCAGGCTCGCCACACGACAGATGAGTGGTACGAGGCAGGAGAAGGGAGCGCCCAGTCCCAAGGATGGAGGATTGGTGTGAGGACATAGCAGACACTGCACCACGCGATGAAGGGAGTGAGAATGCCCTAATTGAACAAGGAGGAGGGGAAAACAGAAGGGAGCGCGTGATGGAGCCAGAACAGGAGAGAAGATACCCACTGAGAGAGTCGAGCCGCCAGCCCACATACCTCCAAGAGTATGAGCGGATCGGGTGAAGACCAGAGGAAGACCGCTGGTGAAGATTGTTGGAAATGTTATGTCAATGGGCCTCATTACAACCCTGGCGTTGGACCATGGTGCTATTAGCACCATGGTCCATGCCGGATTCCGCCATGGTGGATTTACCGCCCCATTCCAAGGTTGGCGGGGCGGTAAATCCCCATTCACCATGGCCCCTTCCCCATTCCCATTTTTGGCCCATACGGCTCAATGGGAATGGGGAAGGCGCTAATTACGGCCCCGTAAATCACGGTGCCGTAATTAGCACCAAGGTCCCTTAGCGGGTTAGACTTTAACGTCTGCAAAAAGCAGGCGTTAAAGTGTGAATCTGGCGTTAAGGGTTTAACCCCGCTGCAGCCTTTTACGACGCCGTCAACCCCTTAACGCCAGGGTTGTAATGAGGCCCATTGTCTGTGTTGTGGTCTTTCAACTGTTAGGAAAAAGAAGGAGTGTGGTGTGTTCTCTTAAAGAAGCTGATGACTGGGTCCGTCACTGTGCTCCCATAATTAAAAGGGAGTCATGCGTCGGCACGGACGTGCATGAACAGAGCACATCGGACACACTGCATCGTTCTTACTTAACATTTATTTTTATTTTTATTTATTGGGTATTTATAATGCCTCTATACACAATGTGTTTCAAGGTGCAACAAGACAAGGGTTGGGGGAACAGGGAGGACCAACAAAAACGATCCTAATAGGCCTTGTGACATTCGGATCACGCAAGTGCAGTAAAGAAAAGTGCAGGGGAGGGGGTGAAGTGCTGGTCAGGGTGGCAGGGCATATGAGAAAAGCGAGTGCCAGGGGAGGCCAGGTGGACAGAACCATGGGAAGCAGAGAGTGTGGGTGAAGGAAGGGCCACGAGCTAAGTGAGGTAAAGGGCTGGAAGGGCTGCAAGGCTGCAGGCCAGTCAGGCTAGTGTGAGGGGGAGGGGCCCGGAAGGGCAAGTGCAGGTAGAGGCGGCAGGGTCAGGGTGACCAAGTGCAGGCATAGACTGGATTAGGGGGCCCTGGTGCCCTGGAAGACGCTGAAGGAACCAGGTAGCCAGTCAAGAGCAGGCGGGGACATTAGAAGGGGAGAGGAGAGGAAGAAGAGAAAAGGAAGGTATTGAGAAGCTTCCAGAATTTAAGGAGATCCGGTCCAAATCTGAGAGGGGCGGGGAGACCATTCCGGATGGAGGCACCTGTGGAGCAGAGTGGTCTACCCCCCACTCTCTGCTTGGAAACGTAACTGATCTGCAGAGAGTTAGAACTGGACGACCTAAGGGCTCTAGCGGGGAGGTATTTAAGGTGAGAGAGTAGTATGTAGAGGGGTCCCAGGCCCCAGAAAGCCTTGTGGATGATGCAGAGGGTCTTGAACTTGGTCCTAACACCAACCCGGGACCCAGTGGAGAGATTTTAGGGCTGGAGAGATGCGGTCCATGGGCTTGAGGCCAAGGATAAGTCTTGCAGTCCTATTCTGGATTAGTTGAAGAGAGCGGAGCGAGGCGTTAGCCAGATCGCGGAAGAGGCTGTTGCAGTAGTCCAGCCTAGAGAGGACCCGAGCTCTGGAAACATTGAGATTCTGGGGGAAGGTGAGGAAAGGGAGAATACCTCTGAGGTAGAGCTGAAAGGGGGCCTTCTTGGCACGGTCTGTGATGAGAGGAGAGAGAGGAGTCAAAGATGATCCCAAGGTTTTTTGCCTCACAGGAGGATGAGTGAGGCTGGGGGGTCATGGAGGGCGGCCAGAGTGTGGGAGGAAAGGAGAGAGCTGGGGGTCCCAATGAGAAGGATCTCAGTCTTACTGGTATTAAGGCAGAGATTGTTAGCAGTGCACCGTGCCTGAATAGCAGACAGGCAGTCAGGAATGAGAGAGGAAGAGGAGGAGCCAGAGGAGGGAAGCTTGAAGGAGAGCTGTGTGTCATCCACATAACACTGTGGGCCTCATTACGACCCAGGCGGTAAGTTACCGCCTGGGTCGTACCTTTACCACCATGGCGTAAACTACGTTTACGCCATGGTGGTTGGCGGACTTACCGCCCCATTCCGAGGTTGGCGGGGCGGTAAGTCCCCATTAACCCATTTACCCTTCCCCATTCCCATTTTTGCCCCATAGGGCATAATGGGAGTGGGGAAGGCATTAATTACGCCACCGTAAATTACGGTGGCGTAATTAACAACAAGGTCCCTTAGCGCCATGGATTTTAACACCTGCTAAAAGCAGGTGTTAAATCCTCCATGGCGCTAAGGGACCTCAGAATCAGGCGGTAAGGGTCGGCGCTGTTTACGCCGCCGTAAACCCCTTACCGCCTGTGTCCTAATGAGGCCCTGTAAATTGAGAGAGAAGGTGGAGATCAAGTAGGCTAGGAGGGCAATGAAGATGTTGAAAAGGCAAGGTGAAAGGATAGAGCCCTGAGGGACACTGGTGGTGTAAGAGTTAGGGGAAGGATCCAGTGGCAAAGGAGTGATTGCAGAAATCGGCCAAGGCTGGAGCAAAGGAGATATTATCCTTGATAGTTCTGGAGGACCAGGGGGGCAACTGTTTGAATGAGACTTTCATAGAGCAGACTTGTCTAGAAACCTCATCAGGTGTTATGGGAGAAAAAGAGAGTAGGAGGGATGGCAGAGAGCAGCCAGGGGAGGCCTGGGAGCGGGCGAGGGAGAAGGGAAGGGAGGAGAGGAGAGTGAGGACAGGATGTCCTGAGTTTTATAAATGAAGTAAGAGGCCAGAGAAGTGCAGAGGGCCAGGGAAGGCAGAGGAGAAGTGGAGACTGCAGTAGGTTTGGCGAGTTCCTTGCAGATTTTGAAAAGTTTGGCCGTGTGGTTAGTGGCTGCAGAGACACAGGCTTGGATACAGGCTCTCTTCTTCGAGCAAGTACCGGGCATTGTCAATATCGGAGTCACAGCACCTAATCGATGCACTTAGAGCCCAGAGCCTTCCATGCAGCTTGGGCTGGTGTTGGCTTTTGCTCGCCGTCCTTGCCACACGCTCTGCCCTCTGCCACACCCGCCAGTGGCTGGCACTGCACCATGTACTGCTTTGCTCGTGTATTTGGGTTTCCGCTGCTAAGGCCTTCCCGCACTCTCAGGCACTTCTCTATCCCGTTTGGGGGCACACCATAAACAAGCCGCAGCCACTAGACCAGAGTCTGGGGGGGGCAACCGCCCAGAGATGCTGCGGAGGGCTCCTATTAGCCACTGTCGGGGTTCCTTTATAAGTGTGAGGTGGCGGGAAAAGTTGAAGACTGTGATGTGCCCTATTGATCCTGTATCACCAATCGGCAACATTTGAAAACCAGGTCTCACCAAAAAGAAAGAGGTGATGGCTGGAAGGTTTGAAGTTCATCTTCAACTCGGGCATTGCTCTGGGCAACCCCGGCACCCCCCAGAAAGTTGCTCTTCACCTGCCAAGCCATTACAGAAGGGGAAAGACCGTGTGCAAATCACTGGGAGCGAGATGCGCTGCCATTCGCTGCTGTTTGCGTTGCATTGTGGTACTTGCAGTTTTGGGCTCCGCATTATAAAGGCTGCACTTGGAATGCAGAAGAGAAAACACTGTCAGCGAAGCTCCCATGAACCTAACCCGGGATAACTTGATATCGTGGTTTCCTGACATATAAGTGGGATGACACAAGGGGAACGAATGGGGGTCAATATCTAAGACCAGGAGTGCAAAACGAGGCGCGAAATGTGGCCTCCTCTAGCTCCACTTCGAGAGTGCACGAGAGTGCACGAGACCACCATGTCCGCCCCCCTTTCCACTCGCAGGTTCTATGGATGCCTGTGGCGAGCGACTGGATCTCTATGGAATCTGCTTGCTATCAGCGCTCGTTCAAAGCAGGAGGATTCCCTGGGGATCCATGGAACATGCCTCCCACGTGCTTACGTTGCCAGAGGCATTAACACCACCACCCCCCGCCCCCGCGTGCAACGCCAGAATATCCGCCCTCTGGTGTGGGCGTATCGTTATCCTATATCATGTCTGAGTAGCTCCCACCTCCTGCTTTCTATATTGCATTCTGGGCCTTGTAGTCCTGGGTCTTTAACACTTAGAGAAGAACGACAAGTACCAGAATGCCAGGACCTGAGTGGGCATCAGCAGAACTCCCAAGGCAGGGGTCAGATGCCACCCCAGAGGAGCCCATCCAGCCCAGACTTCGATCTTTGCACTCTGGTATTTTAGGTTTGCCCTCATAAATAGGGAACTATACGTCCCATAATGCACTGCAAGAAGCTAGGGTTGGATGAGTTACTCACGCATGACATGGGACAGCCGTGGCCACAGACATGCTTCACAGGCAGCAGTGACTGGCGCGACACTGGCGCTGCCGAGCACACGGTGGAAGGCATCGCAGAGAACAGGGTCAATGCACCTACGGCAGCAGAGATGTCAACCTTCCCCCGCCAGCTGGACTTCACTCGTGCTTCTCTTCGCCCCCTGGTGCTGGGGCTGCATTTAGAGCGGGAAGGGCAGCAACTGCTAATATGTAAATCGGACCAGGGGGAACTCACACCCGAATTGAGCAACTTCCGATTTGTAGATTAACAGGTAACCAAAAGTGACAGGATCCTTCCATGGTGATCAAATGAGGAGCTGTTGGGTTGTAAAGTGCCGAGAAACGGCAGTGGGAGTGTTGTGCGCTACATGAAAGGCGGTAAGGGTTAACGGTCACCGGTAATGGTACCGGTGACCGTTAACCCTTACCGCCTGATTACGAGGTCCCTTTGCGGGTAGGTACTTTAACGTTTAGCAGGCGTTAAAAACCAACCCGCAAAGGGACCAGGGAGCTAATTACGGTACCGCAATTTGCAGTACCGTAATTAGCACCTTCCCCATTCCCATAGAGCCCTATGGGGCAAAAATGGGAATGGGGAAGGGCAGTGGGGGAAGGGGGAATTACCGCCCCGCCAACCTTGGAATAGGGCGGTAATTCCCCTTTCCTCCAAGGCGGTTCCTGTATTTTACCGGCATGGAACAAGGTGCTAATAGCACCTTGGTCCACCGCCTACCGTGTAATGAGGCCCGTAGGGACACCATGGGGGATGTGCTCCCTATTCTCACTGCAGTGGGATCCCAGTGGCTCTCAAAAGGTGAGTCGGGGTAAAGCTGGAGACAGGGGTGGGCCTCGAGGCGCTACATTACATAAAGGCACCGCCTTCGCCCCCTGATGCACGTAGGGCCTCATTACACGGTAGGCGGAGAACCATGGCGCTATTAGCGCCATGGTTCATGCCGGTAAAATACCGGCACCGCCTTGGTGGAAAGGGGAATTACCGCCCCATTCCAAGGTTGCCGGGGCGGTATTCCCCCTTCCACCATGGCCCTTCCCCATTCTCATTTTTGCCCCATAGGGCTCAATGGGAATGGGGAAGGCGCTAATTACGGTACCGCAAATTGCGGTACCGTAATTAGCTCCCTGGGTCCCTTTGCGGGTTGGATTTTAACGCCTGCAAAAAGCAGGTGTTAAATACCCAAACCCGCAAAGGGACCTCGTAGTAAGGCGGTAAGGATTTACTGGTACCGGTAAAATACCGGTACCGTTAAACCCTTACCGCCTACCGTGTAATGAGGCCCGTAGTTTCGTGAATTCGCAGCGTTTTCTAAGCGTGTGGGCCTCATTACACGGACGGCGGTAATGGTTAACGGCCACCGTTAATGGTAACGGTGACCGTTAACTCTTACCGCCGTACTACGAGGTCCCTTTGCGGGTTAGGGAATTTAACGCCTGCTTTTTGCAGGCGTTAAAACCCAACCCGCAAAGGGACCTTGGTGCTAATTACGGCACCGCAAATTTGCGGTACCGTAATTAGCACCTTCCCCATCCCCATTATGCCCTACGGGGGGGGGGGGGGGAAATGGGAATGGGGAAGGGCAATGGAGGAAGGTGGAATTACCGCCTTTCCAACCTTGGAGTAGAGCGGTAATTCCCCTTTCCGCCAAGGCGGTGGCGGTAATTTACCGGCATGGACCAAGGTGCTAATAGCACCATGGTCCACCGCCGGACTTGTAATGAGGGCCCCTGTGTCCTTTGTGGGGCAGTCCTCGTGTGGCTGGGAAACGCCAGCTACAGGGGGAGCAGGCTTCGGGGCGCTCCCAGTGCTGACCAGGCTCGGAGCGGAATGGTCGGATTTTAGTTGGGGGGTCACAGGGGGTCTCCAGCGATACAGTCCCATTCGTTTTGCTTCATGTGCTGTCGCCAGACTGCGGGGCTCAGCTCACGCTCTCTCTATGGATGAAAGAGACCGTCCGGGCGAGGGACAAGAGACCCCCGCCAGTCTTTCGGGGGCCCTTTGTTTGACGGACCCTGTTGCTAGTCTCTCATCCCGGCAACCGCTCCACAAGACCCTGTTTGCCCAAAGGATGAGCTGCGGGTTCTTACAGAATCCTGCGGACCTTTGGGGTCACGCATCCCCCCTAATCCGTGTCCAGGGAGCTTTCATGGGGGTGTCCGCTTTTAGAGGGTGCTGAGCCCGCAGCTGCCCCAACCCCCACATGAGACAGGCTTTTCAGCAGGCTGTGGTCCTGGGCGCACTGGGGTGCCGCCAGAAGCCCCGGCAGCCCAGCTGGACAGTAGACACTCACCCCATGTCAGCACTGCCACAGCAAGCATTGGCAATGCCAACAGCGTGGCTTTTGTGTAGGCATGGCAAAAGCGCTTGCCAGGCACTGCCATAGTGGTATTAACTGGCCATTGCTGGTAGCAGGTGCAACATGGTGTGAGTACCTGAGCGTCTAATGTCAGTGTCTGGCAACGGACTAATACTTACACACAAGCCAAGACTGTTGGCCCTGCAAATGCCTATTTTTAACAGGACTTCAGAGAAGAGCGCGCATGGTGCTTTTAAATCGAGTGGCTGAAGGCAGGCCTGGTTAAGACATTTTTATTACACCCTTAGCAGGTTTACAGCTCCAAATAGGTCATTAATTCTCAGAAGACTGCTTTGAAAAAACACTAGCAGGCACATTGAGCACAACGTTTGATAGTAAGGCTTGATAAAGGGACATCAAAGAGTTCCCATGAGGGGGTGTTTTGGCTGGGGAGAGGCAGAAAGTGGGTAGGATTGTTAAATCAGGTGGATCCGGTCACTCATGTAGGTTTGTAAGTCTTCATTAAGCTAATTACTATATATTAGGACCCCCAGCAATGCCAACATAGCACCACCAGTGCTTGCTAACCCTCAACTGACTAAAATAGAACCAACAACAGAAAGTAAACAAATGCATCATAACTTAGAACCATGACAGCTGCTGATGACATGCTAACATTCCAGCCATCAGCAGCATTGCACTTGCAAGCCACACTAGTACTCGCAAGCCACACTGGTACTCGCAAGCCACACTAGTACTCGCAAGCCAACACTGGTACTCGCAAGCCACACTAGCACTCGCAAGCCAACACTGGTACTCGCAAGCCAACACTGGTACTCGCAAGCCAACACTAGTACTCGCAAGCCAACACTAGTACTCGCAAGCCACACTAGCACTCGCAAGCCAACACTAGTACTCGCAAGCCAACACTGGTACTCTCAAGCCAACACTAGCACTCGCAAGCCACACTAGCACTCGCAAGCCACACTAGCACTCTCAAGCCAACACTGGTACTCGCAAGCCAACACTAGTACTCGCAAGCCACACTAGTACTCGCAAGCCAACACTGGTACTCGCAAGCCAACACTAGCACTCGCAAGCCACACTAGCACTCGCAAGCCAACACTGGTACTCGCAAGCCAACACTAGTACTCGCAAGCCACACTAGTACTCGCAAGCCACACTAGTACTCGCAAGCCAACACTGGTACTCGCAAGCCAACACTGGTACTCGCAAGCCACACTGGTACTCGCAAGCCACACTAGCACTCGCACGCCACACTAGTACTCGCACGCCACACTAGCACTCACAAGCCACACTAGTACTCGCAAGCCAACACTAGTACTCGCAAGCCACACTAGTACTCGCTCAAGCCAACACTAGTACTCGCAAGCCACACTAGCACTCGCAAGCCAACACTAGTACTCGCAAGCCACACTAGCACTCGCAAGCCAACACTGGCACTCGCAAGCCAACACTAGTACTCGCAAGCCAACACTAGTACTCGCAAGCCACACTAGTACTCGCAAGCCACACTACTACTCGCAAGCCAACACTGATACTGCCAAGCCAACACTAGTACTCGCAAGCCACACCAGTACTCGCAAGCCACTCTTGTACTCTCAAGCCACACTGGTACTCGCAAGCCAACACTGGTACTCGCAAGCCAACACTAGTACTCGCAAGCCAACACTAGTACTCGCAAGCCACACTAGTACTCGCAAGCCACACTAGTACTCGCAAGCCAACACTGTAACAGGAATTACCGTAGGAAACAGAATGGCCATGTCAATGGGAGGGTAAATAACCAAACAACACCTACAAGCTTCATTTCCCTCCTCATATGCCCTTTCTGCTTGGATGTACTACGGCTTGTAGGTGGCGCTTCAGTTCCACCTTAAAGCCAAAACTAAGCAAGACGACATCGGACCCCATTGATAGCAGGGCTGTGCCACAAGGTGATGAAGTGGCATTGGGCCTCATTACGAGTTTGGAGGTAGCCATGGAGCTATTAGCGCCATGGCTGCCTACGTTCCAGGCTCCATTACCATATTCCTGCAATGGGCTCTTACCGGGTTACTTCGACATAGGAGGACCCGGTAATTCCTCCTTGCAGGAACCCATCCCCATTTCAGCCCCCATAGGGCTCAATGGCAATGGGGAGGGAGGTAATAACGGGCAGATTACATCTGGCCCGTTATTGCCTCCCTCTTCCCCTCGCGGGAACCGGAAAGCACGTCTGGTTTTACCAGGCCTGCAATCCGGGTCCCGCGATGGGAAGCTCGTAATCGGTGCTCCCGCAATGAAGGGGGCCGGGCCCGTACCGGCCCCACTCATTACGGGAGCGCCAGCCTTATAATGAGGCCCACACAAGCAGTGTGCAGAGGCCATTGCAAACATCCAAGTCATTGTTAATAGTGTGTTTTAATCAGTGCTTCTTGCCATGCTTCACAGCACTCGTGATAATACACAGTGCTAACTAGAAAGAAAAAAGGACCTGGCCCTTCCTGGGATTTGAAAGTGTTGTCTACTCTGTGAGCACAGAACTCGGCAGCAAGCACCTCACGCAGTGAGCTATCTGTCCCGCTGATGAGCATGCGCAGAGCTACCTGCCTTGCTGATGAGCATGCATGGTGCAGAACTCGGCAGCAAGCACCTCGCGCAGTGAGCTATCTGCCCTGCTGATGAGACCGGCCCTCTGGTCGCTCTATGAGACTGCAGGACGCCTCACAGCCTTCATTTATGCTAAAAAGGCAGCCCTTGGCTTGCGAGGGAAGGGTGGTGAGGTGGCCACATGGAGCAAGGCCTCCCTAAACCATCAGGAGACCAGACCTGATGTCTTTCATGCCCCTGACCCATCAGGCGAATGCCGGACCTGTTTAATGGCCCGTCCGTCTCTGCCCGTGTTTAGCCCTTAATGCCCAGCTATGGGGTGTGATGTGTGCCCATCTGTGCTGCCCCATAGTGCCTCCAAACCACCCTCCAAGGGGTGAGATATGCACGTGTCCTCTGTGCTGACCCGTACTATTAGCTCCCACCCAGGGATTAGAGTGGGGTAAGAAATCGAAGGGGTGCGGCTCATTTGGGGCGTGGCTTGTAGGATGGGCGTGGCCTTAAAAAAGTACACAAACCATAGTAAGGTGCACAAGCATTTTATATATTTGTGTGGATACCTTACGGTTTGTGTACTTTCTAAGCCATCTTTGTTAAACATTTCTATTTTTATAAAAGATGGCTTAGAAAAGTACACAATTCAAGCCATCTTTTATAAAGCTTTCCCGACGGAGAAAGCCTGAGGCGTCTTTGTCCATTGGCAAAGCTTTATAAAAGATGGCTTGACTTGTACACTTTTCGAGCCATCATTTATAAACATCGAAATATGTCGAGAAGTCCCCACGTTCGCGGAGGGTTAAAGACGCCTCAGTGACCTGGGGAAAAAAAGGGACAGTTTCCTCTGGTGAACCCTCGTGCAAGGGGTCACCAGAGGAAGTTACTTTGACTGGCAGAATACCAGCCAGCTACAGCAATGCTGTGGCTGGCTGGCACTTCAGTCAGCTCCCCTAACTTAATGGTGGGCACATCTCCTGCTACGGCTGCGGCTGGATAATGCGTCCTGCCAAAATTGCGGTTGTTACGGTGGGGCCCCGGCAGGGCCCTGGCTCAGCCCCACATTTTGGAGACTGCCACAGCCCACTTAAAACACTGCTACCACCCTCACAGGAAATTTGAGTGCATGAGGAGGTCTCATGGGACTACACCTGTGTCTGGCTGCAGTGGGTCAGTCCTTCTGTCCCATGCCCCCCACCCCCTCACCCCACAGACCCCTGCAAGATGAAACTGAACCCACAAATGGGCCCTTTTAAATTGGTAACACGTCATACAAGGATGGGATGCAGAATAACTCTTACACCAAATAATAAGACCGACTCAGGATGTTGGCACTAGGGTCATTCCGAGGTTGGAGGTAAGGAATTACCGGCACCGGTAAGGGTGCCGATACCGGTAATCCCTTACCCCCGTATTCTGAGGTCCCTTTGCGGGTCCTTCCTTACCTCCTGCTTTTAGCAGGAGTTAAGTACGGGACCCGCAAAGGTACTTCGGAGGTAATTACGGTACCGTAATTTACGGTGCCGTAATTACCTCCTTCCCCATTCCCATTGAGCCCTATGGGGCAGAAATGGGAATGGGGAAGGGCAAAAGGTGAATGGGGAATTACCAGTCCCTCCAACCCTGGAATGGACCGGTAATTACTCCATTCACCATGCCGGATTTGGGACGGTTTCGGAGGCAACCATGGAGCTAACTACTCCATGGTTAGCTCCAAACCCGGAATGAGGCCCAATGGGCCTCATTCCGAGTATGGCGGTAAGGGATAGCGGCCACCGCTAACGAGAGCGGTGGCGGTAATCCCTTACCGCCATACTCCGAGTTCCCTTAGCGCCATGGTGCTTTTAACACCTGCTTTTAGCAGGCGTTAAATACCATGGCGCTAAGGGACCTTGATGTTAATTACGCCACCGTAATTTACGGTGGCGTAATTGACGCCTTCCCCACTCCCATTATGCCCTATGGGGCAAGAATGGGAATGGGGAAGGGTAAATGGGGATTGGGGAATTACCGCCCCACCAACCTTGGAATGGGGCGGTAATTCCGCCAACCACCAAGGCGCTGCCGGTCCGGGTACGGCGTCAACCAAGGCGTGAATAGCGCCATTGGTTAGCGCCGTACTCGGAATGAGGCCCAATGTCTCCTCCAACTGTTTTATTTGCAATTGTCTAAAACAGGGTGGTACAACAGACATCAACAGACGTTCAATCGTGCTCACTCATTTTGCATAAAAAACACACTTAAGTACAAAGAATTCGTCATAAGTGACATCATACTACGTGGCAATCTAAGAAAACCTACGCGGGATTGTGATAGGTTCAAAGGGAACATCTAAGTATACTTTCTTTAAGGGATTGGGTTATGATTGGGTCTCTACAGTCAGGTAGACCACTTATTCCCACCCCTAGTGCAAGTCACCTTCACCAGTTACTAGATACACGGACAACCATTAGCTATCAAACTATAAGGCCCTTTGTTATATGGCCTTCTACAATTGGTTGGCAAGCTTGTGCCCTTCTGGAACATTCGGCTCACTAGCAGCACGTAAGTTGATACCCCAGGTGCTGGTTGGTGAACTTGACAGTGTCTCCCCACCCCATTAGCCCAGCATCTCTCATTGCTCATGTCTTCTGCCATTCAGATTGTCTTTGAACTTGACCTTGCAAAGTATCCTTGCTCCTGAGAATAAAAGGGAGTATAGGCACACTCTTATCGCAGTCCAGGTTTGTACCCCCAACTCCTATTTCCATCCTTGACTCACATGACAGGAGACTGTATTTTGGCCTGTTTTGCAGCATTTAATTATCTTTAATTAATAAACTTGACACTCCTGGTGTTCTTTCCTCACACCTTAACAAGGGCTGATTCAGCTTCTAACCGGTTCTTGGCCGCTCCATTCTTTGACACCAGGCCAGACAGCTATTCCAGGCCTTTCCTCGATCTTCAGCTGTTTTCTTACTGTGACACACAGCCCCCTGATCCTTCTTTCTTCACAGGTCTGAGCTTACTAAACATGTGACACCGATGTCCAGAATTCTATATAATGGCGGCACCGCCTGCAGTCTATCCGCTACATATAGCCAGCCTTTAAGATTACTTAATCTACTTGTGTTACAGTATCTGTACAGTTATGAAACGGCTTGCATTTTCTGCGCTGCTCTTCACACGGACAATCTTCATATGAAATTCTTCTTGATTCTTTACTTCGTCATCAGATTCTATAAGGTCTATGCATCTTCTTCTTTGACCATTCTTCTCAGTACGTCATGCTAATTTCTGTGACGTCACTAGCCTCTTTTCTTCTCATTTTCATATTCCTTCGGGAACCTCCTCCAAGAGATTGTCGTCTCTGCGAGGGTACATATCATAGGGCCTTCTCAACGGATACCTTGTCTCAAAAGCTCTTTGTGAAACGAGCCAATACAAAGGCAGATGAAGAAACAGGTGGGAATGGAAGCAAAACCATGGCCTGAGATACAGTTGAGGATAGTGCATCACTGTTGGCTATTACAGGAGAAAAATAGGAAAAAGGATGAGGCTACGAAAATCGAGGAAGCTAAATGAGTCCAGAAAAGATTGTCAAAGTATGCTACAGAAGAGGCGGTATTGCCGAGTTGAGAAGGGTTGGGAATGCAGCAAGCAGTAGGTGCATCGCAAGTGAGTGATCAGCACCCGATGGATCAAGGTGGCTATGGGTTCGTGCCACAGGGCAGAGGTATGGGTTATAGAGGACGAGGAGGTGGATTCCAAAATAACCAAGGTGGGTTTCAGAATATACAGAATGAGAATCAGAGTACCCAGGGAGGATATAACCAAGGGGGACTTGTTAGGCAAGCGCCTCCAGTATACTGCACTTGTGGGATGACAGGGCACATTGCATGCATGTGTGGGAGTCAAGGTAATGTACAGAATGGCCAATTTTCAAGAGGGAGACAGCTTATCCTCCACCAGATAGCATACAAACTATGAAAGGGTATATCATATCAATAAATCACAATGGTGTATCAGATCAAAAAATCGAAAGGAGGGCGTACAGGAGGAGCCAAATGCCTCTACAGGAAGTCCTGCCCCCCCTGCTACCTGTGTGCTGGAAACCAGAGGTTTCATACCAGTAACTGTGACTACTCTGAGGAAGGTCTTTGAAACAAGGTATCTATTAAGAAGACCTTATATGATGTACCCCCAAAGAAATGATGATCTAATGGAAGCAGCTCCCGAAGAAATATGAGAAGAAGAAAGAAAAAGGCTGATGACATCACAAGAAATAAAAGTGACGCACTAAGAAGAATGGTCGAAGGAGAAGATGTATAAACTATACATAAACTAATGTTGAAATGAAGAATAAAGTAAGCTTTTATGTGCGAAATAAAGATTGCACATGTGAAGAGCACTGCAGAAAAACACAAGTCTTTTTATAATTGTACAGACGCTGTAACGCAAGTAGAACTAAGTATTCTTAAGGTTGGCAATACGTAGTATGTAGACTGCAGGCGGTGCCGCCAAACATATATGTATATAGAGTTCTGGATATTCGATGACACAATGTAGTAAGCGAGTCTCCATGGAAGAGGATGAAATGAAGGCTTTGGGCCTAATTACACGGACGGCGGTGGACCAAGGTGCTATTTGCACCTTGGTCCATGCCGGTAAAATACTGGCACCGCCTTGGTGGAAAGGGGAATTACCGCCCTATTCTGAGGTTGGTGGGGCGGTAATTCTCCCTTCCCCCATTGCCCTTCCCCAATCCCATTTTTGCCCCATAGGGCATAATGGGAATGGGGAAGCTGCTAATTACGGCACCGCAAATTGCGGTACCGTAATTAGCTCCCTGGTCCCTTTGCGGGTTGGTTTTTAACGCCTGCAAAAAGCAGGCGTTAAAGTCTCCAACCCGCAAAGGGACCACGTAGTAAGGCGGTAAGGGTTAACGGTCACCGGTAGCATTAATGGTGACCGTTAACCCTTACCGCCGTCCGTGTAATGAAGCCCTATGTGTGTCGCAGCAAAGAATAGGTTCAATCTTGAAGCAAGACGGAAGAGGTTGCCTGGCTTGTTGTCAAGGACTGGAAGCAGCCAATAACTGGTCATCAGCTGTTAAGAACAGTAGATGTGAGAAGCCGAGGCATCCCTTGTTAAGTTGCAATGATGAGACATGAGTGGCAAGTTTTTTATTAAAGACTATTAAATGCTAAAATATGAGCACATGCACAGTCTCTGATCACGTGAGCTGAGAATGAAAATAGACAAAGATCCCGGTGCACCAGATTGAAGATAGCGAGTGCCTGCACTCCCTTTTATTCCCAGAGGCAAGAAGCTACTACAAGGCCGAGTTCAAAGGCAAATTGAATGGCAGACGGCATGAGTGATGAGAGATACTGGGCTAATTGCATGAGGAGACCTGGTCAGGCTCACCCACCAAAACCTGAGGTACCAGCTTACATGCTGCTAGAGCATTGAATATTCCAGAAGGGTACAAGTGTGCCAACCAATTGTAGAAGGCAGTATAATGAAGAGCCTCATACTTTGAGAGCCAATTAAATGTTACATTTCTAGTAGCCACCGAGGATGACTTGCACTATGACTTGCACTTGGGGAGGGCAAGAGTGCCCACCTGACTATAGAGGTCCAATCACGATCCTATCCCCTATAGAAAGTAAACTTGGATGTTCCCCTTGAGTCAACCACAGTCCCACATAGGTTTTTTTAGTTTGCCACATAGCATGACGTCACAAATGACGGGGATTTATTAAAGTGCGATTTTTATAAACTGTATTGAGATTATTCTGTGCAATGTCCGTTGATGTCCGTTGTACTCCCTGTTTTAGACAACTGACATTAAAACAGAATTCTTTGTCAACTTCCTGAGTCAGTCTTGTTATTTAGTCTGAGAAGTCATTCTCTGTCCCATCCATAGTACGACATGTTACTTTGAGTAAAAGATCCCCCCGGGTTCACGGGTCATGGAGATTTATGCAAGATATGAGACTGATTAACCAGATTGTAGAAGGAGAGTTTCCTTTAGTTCCTAACCTGGCGATGATACTATGCAGTATCCCAGTAGAAGCTCGATATTTCACAGTGATCAATCTGAAAAATGTGTTCTTCTCGATCCCGTTGCACAAAGACTCACAAGACTGGACTTCCTTTACATTCCGCCAAACTCGACTGCAACATACTCGTTTACCTCAGGGGTACTGTGAGTCGCCATCGATATTTAACAGAGTCATACAGATGGATTTAGGTAATATTGATCTTAGGAGTGTGGTGATACAGTACGTAGATGGATATTTTGATTTGTAGCTTCACAGCAGATGAGTGCAGACAAGATCCGATTCAGTTGATGACTATTCTAGCAGACAAAGGATACAAAGTAGAAAAAGAAAAATTACAAGACTGTCAACAAGAGGTGCTATATATAGGGCAGTTCATCTCACATGAGGGAAAGAAGGTGACACCTGAAAGGACTGAGGCGATTATGAAAACTGCAAAGCCGAATACAGTGAAACAGATGCAACAGTTTTTGGGTTTGTGCAACTATGTTAGAGCCTGGGTGTTTGACTACTGTTCATACACGAGACCCCTTTTTCAAGCCTTGAAGAAAGCACAAGTGGATAAGGTAAAAATAGAATGGATGGAGGAAGGGTTTGAGGAATTGAAAAAAGCGATTTGTATGGCTCCTGTTTTGGGAATTTCCAATTATGTAGAAACCTCTAGCGTACTACAATGGGATTTTACATCCGGTTTTGAGAGGACAGTTTCCTTGCGAACAATCATTGGCATCTGCCGCATTCGCAATTGAGAAGTTTACAAGTATTGTTATGGGCTGCTCTATGACACCTTTCATGGAGCATGCTCTGTTTGCCGTTTTAGAGAAACCTAAGGGTACATTGAAATCCCATAGGGCTTCAGCTTATAAGATAATGATTTTGAACCCAACGATTAAAATTGTAAGATGTAAAAGAGAGAATCCTGCCACATTTGTAGCAGAACCAATAGCTGATGGTGATCATGTACATGACTGTGCTAATTATGTTGAGTTTTATGATGAAATACCCGGTGTGAAAGAAAATGCTTTGTCAGGAGGGGAAATTCTCTTTATTGTCGGTTCTTTGAAAATTGATCAGACTATCGGGGAAAGGCATTCTGGCGCAGCGGTAGTAAGGCACAGGTTAAATAGGGAATTTGAAGTTGTACCAAGTGCAAGACTGCCGTTTCATTTTTCAGCACAGCAGCAAAATTGGTAGAGCTTATTGTCACACTCGAGAAACACGAAGGGCAGGAAGTGACGGGTTACAGTGACTCCTCCTATGTGACGTCAACCGTACATGCAGGGTTAGCACGATGGAAAAGGAGGGGTTACCTCCGTGTGGACGGCATTCCAGTGCAACATGCATCCTTATTGGACAGGCTTATTAAGGCATTACAACTCCCAGAGGCTATAGCGGTCGTTAAATGCGCAGCCATACTAAGCAAACAGATTTTATTTCTTGCGGAAACGAAGCCGCAGACATGGAAGCCAAAAGAGTTGCATATTCACCAGATATTTCAAGTTTTGATACTACAACTATCAAGGAAAGGGTAGTCATGACTATGATAGTGCAAGAAGGTTTTAATAAATTACCAATGATTCAATTAATGGAGATTCAAGGAAGTGCACCGCAAGAAGAGCAAGAACTATGGAAGCAAAGGGGATGTTCTTTATCCCCCACAGAAGCATTGTGGCAACAAGATAACACTGGAAAGACGGTGATGCAGTAGCTTTATTGAAAGTCACGCTTGAGCAGCTGCACTACCCCGCGCATGTAACTAGTGAGAAACTTGCTGCAACAAATGCAGAGAAATAGTTCATTCCAAATCTGTTAGAGCATGTTGCATTCTTCATAGTGAATTGCATTGTGTGTCAAAAATGTACTACTGGGCATACACTGAGAACGATTAGAGGGGTTATACCTCAACCAAATGGTCTGTTAAAGCATTTACATATTGATTATGTTGATATGTTGCAAGTATGTAATAGATACAGGTATCTGATAGTGGTGGTGTATCCCTTTTCCAGGTGAATCGAAGCAGGTCTATGTACACACCCTGATGCAACTTGCACAGAGACGTCTTTAGTGTGCATAGTCTTCCCATGATGGGGTGTGTGTGAAGTGCTGAGATCCATTATTGGGCCACATTTTGTTAATGAGGTGTTTGAACAAATAGGGTTCCTATTAAAGATTAAACACAAGTTTTCTTCTGCTTATCACCTGCAAGCGAATGGAATATGTGAGAGACTCAACGGCCTCCTTAAAGAAAGGATTGTCCAGATAAAGTTGACTCTGAAGAAAGGATGGCTATATTGCCTACCCTTAGCTTTATATGCTTTACGGAATCAGCCTGGTTCGGACCATCACCACACCCCCCACGAGTTAGTGACAGAGCGGAGAATGAGAATGCCTCTTACACCTCCGTCTAGAAGTAGAAGTGATGACCAGAGTAAAGTACAAATATTAGGTGATGAATTAAATGACTATTTGACATGTATGACGTCTAGTATCTCTCTCATTTCAGATCAACTTGAGCGTCAGGGGGATCAGTCTCAGAACACAGATGAAGACAATTCAGCAACCAGATCACTTGAACTTTTATCAGCACCCAAGTTATTTGTTTGAGATACGGTCCTTATAAGGAATTTTACCAGAAAGTGGCACGAGCCGCGTTTCCATGGCCCCTTTTGTATTGAAAAGATAACCCCCTCAGCTGTCAAAAGCCAAGGAAGACAAGCTTGGCTAAACTTACTCGATGTGAAATTATACAAAAGCAAAATTGCCAATCCAGAAGCAAGACAAGAAGTAGAATTTAAGCATATGCAGACTCGATCAATGAAAAAAAAGAAGGATGAAAAGGCGACCAACTGATGAATGCAGATTTTGCATTTGGACTAAGAACCGTAGGAACACTTCTTATAGATATTTTAGCAGGAGTGCAAACCCTTGCTGAGAGTCTTAAGAATGTGGTAAAATGAAGTGTAAAATTACATTAACATATCAAAGTTATGCCTAAACGACAGTTTCTGATTAAGAATTGGAAACTAGCTCAACATCCAGATTCATTTCTTGGTGCATACTTGTTCTAAGTAGTCAACTTCTATGGTCCTCACAGACAGCGATGTGCATAGGCTTGTGCTTGCTGGTTTTTGTGTTTATGCTTCAAGCCTATACTGCTCTTGTCTGAAGAGACGTTGATATTCACACTTTTTTACAGGATCCTAAAAATGGCCCAGTGATTAGAAGACTTTTAATTGCATTCATTGAACATGAACCCAAAGAGCGGGTCCGTTAAGACGAGGTAACAGTATCTGAGATGGATGGGGGTGCAGATCTTACTCTAACATCAATAATCAGACCGACTCAAGACGTTGGCAAAAGGATAAGCTGTTTTAATAACAAGTCTTTAAAACAGGGGGTACAACGGACATCAACGTACGCCACATAAACTTATCTCGACATAATCATTAAAAAAAATTGGCTTTATACTAAATATTCATCATGAGTGACATCAGGATAAGTGGCAAAATAAGAAAACGCACTCAGGATAATGGTTAGTCAATGGGGAACATCTACATATCATTTCTATGGGCTACAGGGACGTGATTGGATCTCTTAGGTCAGGTGGGAAACCAAGCCCATCCAAAGTGCAAGTCATCTTCCGTGTCATGGAAGTATATGGCATACTATTGGCTTCTTAAACTATAGGGCTCCTTAATACGTGGCCCTCTATAATTGGTTGGCACGCGTGTACCCTTCTGGACAATTCCACACACTAGCAGCACACAACTGGGAATCAGTGCTGTGGGGTTTGGCCTGGTCATGCCTGCCCACCCAATTAGCCCAACATCCACCTTCAGTCCGGCGGTCTGCCATTCAATTAATACATTTGAACTCAGCCTTGTAGAGGCTCACTGCGCTTGAGAATTAAAGGGAGTGAAGCATGGTTTTATCTTCTGGTCTCAGTGTAGCTCGACCCAAAGTCTATTCTCATCTGAGCACGAGACTGGAGACCATGTTTTCAAGCTCTTGGTTGTATTTTAATACCATGAAATGAATAAATCTTGGCACCCTCATCAGTTTTCATTACACCTCAAACAGGAGCTGAGCTCACTTCTCAAGTTTTTGCATCTTCTTGAGTAAATGGCTAGGCTCTCGGCATTCCCAGCTCTTGACACTGGGCCAAGCAAGACTTTCTCGACTGTTCCTTCACCGTCAGCTATTATTCTGCTGTGCCACACTTCCAATTCTTCCATTCACAGGGACCAAGTTTGTTAAAGTGCATTGTGAAACATCCAAATTCTAAACATTCCTATGTATATACATTGGCACATCACCACAATTTATTCACTATCTAGCCTGCCTTACGAAGTACATCATCTACTTGCGTTACTGCGTCTGTACAATTGTAAAATGGTTTCGCATTTTGTTCGGTGCTTCTTCGCACATGCAATCTTCATTTCAGGGGCGAAATGTTACATACTTCATTACTTTGCCATCAGGTTCTATAGGGTCTATGGGCCTCATTACACGGATGGCGGTAGGGATTTACCGGTACCAGTAAAATACCGGTACCGGTAAATCCCTACCCCCTTACTACGAGGTCCCTTTTCGGGTTGGGGGATTTAACGCCTGCTTTTTGCAGGCGTTAAAATCCAACCCGCTAAGGGACCTCGGAGCTAATTACGGCACTGCAAAATTGCGGTGCCGTAATTAGCGACTTCCCCATTCCCATAGAGCCCTATGGGGCAGAAATGGGAATGGGGAAGGGCAATGGCAGAAGGGGGATTTACCGCCCCTCCAACCTTGGAATGGGGCGTTAAATCCCCTTTCCGCCAAGGCGGTACCGGTATTTTACCGGCATGAGCCATGGCGCTAATAGCGCCATGGCTCACCGCCTACCGGGTAATGAGGCCCTATATCTTTACTTTATGCATATCTCTTCTGTGTACGACACCTCCACTTCATGTGACGTCACCAATTCTTTTCTCATTCATTTTCACACTTTTTCCAAAACCTCTGTCAGAAGGTCACCATTTCTTTGTGTATACATATAGGACCTTATCAATTGGGCTTTTCGCGATATTGGTATTCTCACTGGCACTGCACATGTCGCAATTTACGGTTGGGATTCATGGACCACTCTCCCATCAGTCTTCACAGCTAGACATCCTCGTCTAAAGAAATGCTTCTTCGGAGTCCATATCTTTATTACTCCCTTCAGGCATCCTGCTGACTTCACATGCTCATCAATATTCCATGTCATACGGCTGCATTGTCCATTCGGGCTGCAGTAAATCCATCATCCCACATACTTCTTGTGGTTTCTTGGATACAGGAATTTTGTTCCCTCAGGTGCGTGAATACTGGCCTTTACATAGTCTCTGATTTCTTCATCTGTCAACTCTTTGGGTTTGAATCCAGCTTCAACATCAATCATGATCTTCATTCCTGTTGATTTCTTTGCAGTCTTTTTGCACTGTGCGATTATAATCCTAACCACACAGAATCCAAACACGATCATCACCAACAGGGCTTCAAGGAACTTGAAAATGTTCACCATCCATTGTGGAACCCATGAGAAAATTGACGAAAACTAGCTGTCATCAGCAACATCTTCCACTTCATCTTCCATCTTGACATGCAAGATTGTCAACTTCGTTATAGCCTCTGTCAAGGAGCCATTCTCGTCATCATGAGAAGGTATGAATGTGCAACATGATTCTCCTATTTTGGCACAAACACCTCCATCCATAGCTGTAATCATGTCCAGGACATACCATTTTGGAGAGCCATCAGTCCTATGGCTCCCAGCTCTTCCTTGATAGCATTGAATCCCTTTATCATAGTATTGATGGTCTGCAAAAGCTCCCATCTGGTTATTTGCAACCACTTTGCATTCGTCATCGTCTGAATTCCCGGCATAAAGATAACAGTAAACACTGAAGCAGTTTTGCTAAATAGTTTGTGGTCATATGGAATAGCATCAAAAGCTTCTATCAATTTAGCTGAGAAGTAATTTTCCCTCTTCATTCGATCAAGGAGTTCAACAGATCTCTTCTTTCTCAGGTGAGCATCTGCTTTTGGAAACTCACCAACGTTCAGATCACTCTTTGGAATCACTAATGCTGGAACTTGGATAATCACCTTAGAACACTGTCCTCCCTGATTTCTGGGTAGCTTCATATATGCTCTGGATCCGTAGGCCCAGTAGTGGTCCATTATCACTACTGTCCCATCCTTCATTCCTGGTATATCAAAGATTTGCCCACATTGTTAGTTTTCTCCAACTTTCATTGTGCCATTATTTCTTAAGCACAGTTCTGCACTAGCAAGAGGCACTATCTGCAGCTGGACTCCTCTGTATTCGACCCATATCAGCAACTTCACAAGCCTCGCCAGAGAGGTTTGCATCCTTTTTCCACATGGTCTATAACTGGTTTGTGATGTCCAGTTAATGCCACAGCTCTGCATACAACTATGCCTTCTTCCCAGCCATCTGGAGAAAGTACTGTTCCCCAGATCTGCATCTGTCCTCTTTCCCTGCATCTTTGTATTTCTTCATCAGTCTTTCCTTGGCAATTGGGTTTCTCATTTATCTCCCATCAGATTCCTTCTCCCTTCATTCCAGGCTGTTCATATCTTATCACATGATCTCTGGTGTATGGTCTTTCTCTTGTCTTCAAAGCTTGAACATAATCATCTTTGTCTGGTGCTGTCCATTCAGTTGCCCAGACCACAGATGCTGTACAGCTCTGGAATTGACCTCTTGTATGGCAGAATGCAAGGTGAGTTAAGCAATGAGCTGCCTGGATGTCTATTTCTATAGCTATGACTTGGACTTAGACTTTCCCATAGCATAAGGCAGGAGAGCACAAACATAACAATACTCCTCAGAGGTTCTCTTTCCTACCTCTTTCATGTGTTGATACCACATGTTATTCCCCAAATATGCAGTGCTGTCTAAATAATCATTTAACTCATAATCGTCTTCTCTTGTACTTCACTTAGGCTTTTTTCTTGTATAGTGAGTGTGCTCCCAATGATCATGGAGTAAATAAAAAACAGACCTTTCTTCAGGAGGAATCATAGGAACACTTGTCAGAGAAATTGGTGGCCTTACATGTGTCACTGGTGTACGAACAATGATATATGGCCTTGGCTTCCTTACAACCTCTAACTCGGCATAGGTCACTGAAGTGGGGAGAATAAAGGGGATTTATATATTTCTGGAACCAACAAGATATGCAGCATGAATCAGTAAAACTAGGAAAACAATAACAAATGATTTTCATATATAAATTATGCACCAATAAATGACACCCCACCAATGATGTCTCTCCATTTGTCGTTGAGATTGCTCACTTTCTGGAACCACATCATGCTCAATAAATCTCATTATGCCTGTGTACTTATTTTTTAAGGTAGTAAAACCCCTTTTTAATCAGGAAGGCTTGTTAAATGCTCAGGAAGTTGCAGAATCTGTTCGATTATTGCTGCCAATAATCTTCTAATCGCAGGGCCATTTTTAGGATCCCGTACAAAAGTGCGCACATCAGTACTAAGCCCAACAAGAGCAGGATAAGCTCAGAGTATAAAAACAAAGACAGCGAGAAGGTGTCTATGAACATCAACATCAGACAGGACCATTTATGCGTCCAAAGAGAAACTCAGTGTGAAATGAATCTGGGAACTGCTCCCTTTTCCAATCATCAAACAGGAAGTCTAGATTGGGCATTTTTCATTTACTTTAGTACTTCCCAGGGTCCAATGTCAACTTGCTCCTTGTGCTCAAGAACAGTAACTTTCTCACTTCCTGCCATAATATCTATAAGGAGTGTCCATGGGAGCCACAGTACAAATATACACTTGCATTTATTTATTTCACAAGCTTTGCGTCCTTCTTCCTCATCATCATCGATCGAGTCTGCATGCACTAAACTGCTTCTTCTTAACTTGCTTCCGAATCAGGTGGGGGTGTTCCGGTCTCACCAGCATATTGTTTGTTTTTTGTTTGTTTGTTTTTATTATTTATAATGCGCGAGCGTACCCGTGGGTATCAGGGCGCAGCCTTTTCAAGAATTTTCGAAACTTGGTTACAATACAAAGAATATACATAATACAAGAAAGATACATCAATGTTATATACAAATCCATAGTAGGCCTACAGGTCATTATATACAGGTAAGCAGGAAGGCACACAAACAGGTGAGCAGGAAGGAATACGTGGTTACAGTATGTGCGGGTGGTGCTGGGCACGTCATAGTCTTAGTGGGTCTCGAGTTTCAACCATGAGACTACCAGTGAGCGGAAATTCTGGTAGGGCATGTCAATTCTAAGGTTTGGAGGCAAGGAATTCCACAACAGAGCAGCTTTTACTGGGAAGCTGTTGCCCCCTATGGTGGCCCGCTTGTAATGGGGAACAGATAGACAGTTTTTGTATGCGGTTCTGGTGGGTCTTGATGAGGACTGTCGGTGGAATCTGTTGATCAGGTAAGCTGGGGCGGCATTGTTCAGAGACTTATGAGTGAGTGATGCCGTTTTTAATAGAATTTTATCTTTAGTGGATAGCCAGTTGTTCTGTTGGCTAACATTTGTAATGTGCTCCCTTCTGGAAATGCCCAGACCTGCTCTGAGAGCATTGTTCTGAAGGGTTTGCAGTTTACTGGTGGTAGCCTTAGTAGATCCCAGGTATAGGGCATTGCAGTAGTCAAGGCGAGACAGAATAAGAGCTCTAGCGAGTGTCAGGCAACTGGAGTCCGACAGGAAGGGTTTAGCTGCGCGGATTAATTTGCATGTATAAGCCCTGAAGGATGCAAGGGAGCTCACTTGTCTTTTGAAGGAAAAATTGGAGTCTAGATAGAATCCCAATGTTTTGACCTCTTGTCCAACTTTGATGTTGTTTCCGTCAATCATGAAGGAATTGTAGGCCGGGCCGAGTTTCTTTATGCTGAGTGTGGTGCCTAGGATGATGAGTTCTGTTTTATCATCATTCAGGCATAGTCCATGAGTGGCCATCCATGCCTGGATGATGATGTACACCCTATTTAACAAGGCCAAATCCTTTCCATAATCTCCAGAAAGCGGAAGGAGGATCTGAGTATCATCTGCATAATTAGTGTAGGTGATACCGAGATGATCGAAATCATCGAAAGGGGCTTGGTAAATATGTTGTATAGTGTGGGGGAGACACAGGGTCCCTGAGGAACACCACAGGTGATAGGTATGGGGTCTGCTGCAGCCATGGGGGAGAAGACCCTCATGGTCCTACCGTTAAGGAAGGATGTGATCCACGTGATGGCCTCAGTTGAGAAGTGAGCTGCAGTGTAGAGGTGTGAGCATAGGACAGAGTGATCGACCAGATCGAAAGCTTCAGATAGGTCAAGGAGAAGGAGTAAGGCAACTTGCCCATTATCTCTGAGCGAATCTGTCTGGGCTTTCAGGTCAATGAGAGCGGTTTCAGTCCCGTGTTGGGGCCGGAACCCAGATTGTCTAGATCCTAGGAGGTTATGTTCTTCCAGGTGCTTCTGTATTTGTACATAGGCAACCTTGTCCAGAATGTTTAGGAGAAAGGGAACGGTTGTTATGGGTCGGTAGTTTGTGGGTATGGCAGGGTCGAGAGTGGGTTTTTTCAATAATGGGAGTACCTAGGATTGTTTTAAGTTAGTAGGGATGGATCCAGTGGTGAAGGAGGCATTGATCAATTTTGTGATGAAAGGGGAGAGGTCCCGGGCAGCATCTTTGATGAGCTGAGCAGGGCACAAGTTTCCCTGGCAATTGGATGGTTTCAGAGATAAGATGATTTTTTCCACTTCCAAAATATTGACTTTGGCAAACTGGAAACGGGCTAGATCAGTGGACCTGGGTTTGTCATGAATTTTTGAGTTGAGAGTGTTATGCAAGGAGGCTCTTTTGCTGGAGATTTTACTTTGAAGAGTCGCAATCTTATTTGCTAGGGCATTTTGAATGTCTGAACACAAGCTTTTATCTTTGGTGCAAGTATCAGGGGGTGCTATGGGGGTTTCTATTTCTTTGAGGATTGAAAAAAGTTCTTTCATGTTGGATTTGGCTTGGGATATACGAGAGTGAAATGATGTACGTTTGGCCAGGTAGATTTTTTTTTGTACAGTGCAGCTAGTTTGGAGAATATGAGTTTGTTTGAGTCTGAGGGGGATTTCTTCAAAATGGCCTCGCAGCTTCTTTTTTGCTGCCTTAGGTTTTTGAGAAATGGTGTATACCATTTGTTGAGGTGCGTTTTAGGTTTGCTGGATCTGGGTTTGAGGGGGGCGATGCGGTCCAGAGAGGTGGCCATAATCTTGTTGTATTCTTCAACCAGGGACTCGGGGTCCAGGTCGTCTGGAAATGTGTTGAGATTGGGGAGTAGATTTGGGATAAGTCTTTCTGCTGTCATGTTTTCCTTGTTTCTGGTAAAGGTCGGTGGGGCCTTAATGGAAGGTGGAGGTGGTGGTCTATCGGTGGAGAGCATGAATGATATAAAGTGGTGGTCAGTCCAGGCTAGAGGTGCGATATTTGTGATATTCGCTAGGCAGTTGTGGTCGGCCACCCAGTTGAGTGTTCTGCCTTTCAAGTGTGTTGGTAGCGTGCATCTTTGCGCAAAGCCTAATTCAGTGAGAGTGTTGGCTATGATGCTGACGGATGGTCTTCCGGGTCATTGTAACCCAAGTTGAGGACTCCTAGGGTGAGTGTTTGAGTGGAGCTTTTAAGGTTGCTGGATAGAATAGCGTTGAGGTCTTCATCGAAGGTACCAATGGGGCCTGGTGGGCGGTAGATCAAATAGATGTTAAGTATTTCGGTATAGGTGAGTGGTATTTAAACTGCTAATATTTCGCAGGAGCGGGAATCTATAGAGGTGGCTAATCTCATGGTGAGACTGCACTTATGGATAATGGCGACACCACCTCCTCTCGAGTTGGGGCGATCTTGTCTCAGGATAGTGTAGTTGTCTAGGATTGCCAGCATGAGCATAGGGCCTGCTGCTGGGTGTAACCAGGTCTCGGTGATGGCGAGGAAGTCAAGGGGCCTCATTACACGGTAGGCGGTGAGCCATGGCGCTATTAGCGCCATGGCTCATGCCGGTAAAATACCGGCACCGCCTTGGCGGAAAGGGGATTTACCGCCCCATTCCAAGGTTGGAGGGGCGGTAAATCCCCTTTCCGCCATTGCCCTTCCCCATTCCCATTTCTGCCCCATAGGGCTCTATGGAAATGGGGAAGGCGCTAATTACGGCACCGCAATTTTGCGGTGCCGTAATTAGCTCCGAGGTCCCTTAGCGGGTTGGATTTTAACGCCTGCAAGAAGCAGGCGTTAAATCCTCCAACCCGCAAAGGGACCTCGTAGTACGGCGGTAAGGGTTAACGGTCACCGTTGCCATTAACGGTGACCGTTAACCCTTACCGCCGTCCGTGTAATGAGGCCCAAGATCTTCTGTAAGTATTAAGTCTGCGATTTCTATAGCATGGGCTACCAGCGATCTGGCGTTGATCAAAGCTCCCTTGATTTTAGGACTAACTATGTTTTTGGGAGTAAAGTCTATCTTTTCTGGGGTAGTAGTATGGGGCTTGTCCTGTGAGAGCTCAGGAGTGCCTAAGTTGAGGGAGTTATGAAAGGGTGTGGAGTAGGGCTTTTGTAATGGGTTACTAACTTGTGTGGCGGGATTAGGTCGGAGTAGCTGCGTTCTACGGTTTTTTGTGTTGGGCAGTGAGCGGGCCAGGGGCTTGTGGATTTTGGCTAGCCTGGCTCTAACTCCTAGGTTCCTTTCTATAGTGATGCGAGGGTGACTGAAGGGTGGCAATACCCGAGGGTCATTTAAATCTAAATAAGGTACTTGGTTATTAAATCTAGATAAGGCTGGCATGTTAGGTAGTTGTGGAGCCATTTTAGTAGGTGGTGCAATATTAAGGCTGACCAAAATATAGGCCAGCAGGTTAGTGGTGAATAGGCACATACTAAATAGTAGCATCGAACTATGGTAGTTAATCTGAATTACAGGAGTGAGCAGCTACAGTCAGAATGAAGCAATTTGGCTAAAATGCATAGAAAAAAACCTAAAAATGAGATGAGTCAGTTTGGCAGAGATGCCTAGCATCAGGATTGGGCGGTTTGGCCGGAATGCAAGGATAAACACCTAGATTCGAAATGAGGCAGATTGGCAAGAATGCATAGATAAACACCTAGATTCGAAATGAGGCAGATTGGGAAGAATGCATAGATAAACACCTAGATGCGAAATGAGGAAGATTGGCAAAAATGCATAGATAAAAAGCTATGTTCAGGGTGAGGCAGTATAGTTAGAATGCAGAGATATGCAGATAGCGGTTAAGCAGATTTCAGGCAGGCTGCTTTAAGTTGATAAGTTGAAGCCACTTTAGCATGTGAAGACATGGACAACATAATCGCATTGCAGCAGCAAGTCTCAAGTACATCTGCATAAGGAGTGCAGAGTGTGGCGCAAATAGAATCAAAGTTTCGAGCACATCAAGTAGTGCAGTACAGAGTGTGGCACAACTAGATTCAGATTTCAAGCCTAACAGGTGGTATAGCGCAGAAGGCGGCACAGTTAGATTAAATTAACTGTTTAGATTAGATGCACTGATTAGATGCAGTACATTGAAATATTGAGGCTGAGCGTTATGAAGCAGGTAGAGAGTACTTACAGTGCTGTCACATGGATAAGCATGGAAAATGCATGGTGCAGTGTCATGTAGCATACAGCAAAGTGCGCTTGCTGGTTGGTCCAGGTATGGGGGCTCCAACACGGAAGTTCGGTAGGGGCATGTAGGTTGGGTGTAGCGCTCGCATGCGCCAAACAGGGGCAAAACAGGGCCTTATACTGGCCTTGCAGTGGCCACCGCCGGCTAATCCGCCTGCCGGCAGAGTTAGTGTTTAAATAACACTTGTTGCTAGGCAACCAGATGAAGCCGAGCCTCGTTCTGGTGCCGCGTCGCGCCGACATTTTGTTTTCTGAAAACAATGTCGGCACGGTGCGGTGCTTGGCCAAATGGGGTCAGGCCTGTTGTGGGTGCAGCGTGGGCAGATGGGGGGCCCTGGCAGGGCTGCTGGTCTCACCTCCAAGCCTGGTAGGGATGGCCTGTTGCGGTCGTTGGCTTCACGTCATTCAGGTGAATCCAGGCACACCTTCCTTGACCTTTTACTGCACATGGAGTAATGTCCTCCACTATAAAAGGACCACTAAAACGGGGCTCATGCCACTTCCTTGTGAAATTGCGGATCAATATGAGACCTCCACTAAATAGTTTAGGAACAGGTAGTTCTTGGTATCCGGTTGCTGAATGGTCTTCATCTGTGTCCTGAAAACGACACCCCTTATGCCTGAGTTGAACTGAAATGACTGAGATACTAGCGGTCATACATGTTAAATATGCATGTAACTAATTTCCTAACAATTCTGCAGTTGTCTGCGCAACACTCCTAGTCCTTGATGGAGGAGTTAGAGGCATTCTCATTTGCTTCCCTGTTACTAATTCGTGGTGTGTGAGGTGGTGGTCCAACCCAGGCTGATTTCTCAATGCATATAATGCAAGGGGCAGACAATAAAGCCATCCCTTTTTCAGTGTTAATTTTAACTTGGTGATTCTCTCTTTGAGAAGGCCATCTAGTCTCTCACATATCCTGTTCGCTTCTGGGTGATAAGCAGAGGAAAAACTATGTTTAATACTAAGCAACAGACTCATTTTCCCAAACACCTCATTCACAAAATGAGGTCCATTGTCAGATCTTAGCAAGTCACATACTCCCCAACTAGGAAATACTTCTTGGGCTAAAACCGTTGCAGTGCAAGTGGCAACAGGATGTGTGCATGGACCAGCTTGAATCCATCTCCATAAGGGGCAAACTACCACTATCATATACCTATATCCACTACATACCTGCAACATGTCAACATAGTCAATATGTAAATGCTAAAAAGGACCGTTTGGTCAAGGAATCACTCCTCTAATTGTTTGCAATGTGTGCCCAGCAGTAAATTTATGACATACAATGAAAAGTGCTTTATAAACCAATAAATACAAATACAAATACAAATTCACTACGTGTTTTAACAGGTTCAGTACGAACCAGTCTTCTGCAATAGTTGCAGCGAGACTCTCCCTAGTTACATGCGCCGGGTAGTGTAGCTGTTCTAATGCTAGCCTTAATAAAGCTACAGGCATCACTGCTTTACCAGTGCTGTCCTGTCGCCACAATGCCTCAGAAGGTGATAAAGAACACACCCACCATGTCCACAGCTCGTTTTCTTCCTGTGGAGCACTACTTTGAACTTCCATTAATTGTGTTGTTAACAAATTATTAAATCCTTCATTTACAATCATAATTGTGACCACTTTTTCTTTCACATCAGGGGTATCAAAACTAGAAATATTTGGTGAATATGCAGCCCTTTTGGCATCTTCATCTGCGACTTGGTTTCCGCATGAAATAAAGTCAGTTCCCTTAGTATGTGCTGCACACTTAACTACTGCGATGGCTACCGGGAGTTGCAGTGCTTTAATAAGCCTGTCCAGTAAAGCTGCATGTTGCCCTGAAGAGCATTCTGCTTGGAGGTAGCCCCTCGTTTTCCAACGTGCTAACCCTGCGTGTACAGTTGATGTCACATAGGCAGAGTCACTGTACACCGTCACTTCCTGCTCTGGGTGATTCTCAAGCGTGACAATAAGCGCCACCAATTCTGCAGCCTGTGCTGAAAAATGAGACAGTAGTCTCGCACTTGCTTCCACTTCAAATTCCCCACTAGCTCTGTGCCTTACCACAGCTGAACCTGAATGCCTTTCTCTATCAGTTTGATAATTTTTTGAAAACCCGTCAATGAAGAGAACTTCCACCCCTGCTAGAGCATTCTCCTTTACCCTCAGGATTTCATCATAGAATTCCTCATAATTTGAGCAATCATACACTTGCTCATCTTCTGTCACAGGTTCGGCTACAAATGTGGCAGGGTTGACTATTTTACACCTGACTATTTTAATTTCTGGGTTCGATATAACTACCTCGTATGCAGAAGCTCTTTGGGACGTCAGTGTACTTTTAGGTTTCTCTAAAACAGCAAACAAAGCATGCTCAACAATTAAAGTCATGGAACACCCCATCACGACACTGGCAGATTTCTCAATGGTGAAGGCGGCTACTGCCAGCGATTGTTTGCAAGGGATGTGTCCTATCCTAACTGGATCTAAAATCCTGCTATAATATGCTAAGGGCTTATACCCAAGTGTGGTTCTCAGTGTGAGTACTGCTGTGGTAACTGTTCCATTCATGTGCAAGAACAAAAAAACTCTTCAGAAAAATTGAGAATTCCTAAAACTGTAGCTGTACAAACCCCTCTTCCATTTCCTCAGTCCATTCTATTTTCTCATTGTTCACCTGGGCTTTCTTTAAAGCCTGCAAAAGAGGTTTTGTATTTGAACTATAATCAAATACCCATGCTCTAACATAGTTACATAATCCCAAACACTGCTGCATTTGCTTTATCGTGTGTGGTTTTGATGTTTTCATAATCGCCTCAGCTCTTTCAGGTGTAACCTTCTTTACCTCGTGTGAAATCAACTGACCTATGTACAATACCTCTTCCTGGCAATATTGTTGCTTCTCCTTATCTACCTTATATCCCTTGTCTGCTAGAATAGTCATCAATCGGATTGAATCTTGCCTACACTCATCTTCATCATGCTACAAGCTAAAATATCATCTACGTACTGCAGCACAAAGCATGGCAAATCAATGTTGCTTAGGTCCATCTGCAGCACTCTATTAAAGATCGATGGAGACTCGTAGTATCCCTGTGGAAAATGAGTACTTTTCAGTTTAGTCTGGCAGAACGTAAATGACGTGAGGTCTTGAGAGTCCTTGTGCAACTGGATTGAGAAAAACACATTTTTCAAGTCAATCATCATGAAATATCGTGCCACTGTAGGAATACTAAATAAAATTGTCAAAGGATTCAGAACTGAAGGAAACTCTGCCTCTACAATCTGGTTAATCGGCCTCATGTCCTGAATTAAATGCCACAACCCCCCCTTCGATTTATTTACAGGGTACACTGCAGTATTACACAGTTATTTGGACCTCACCAAGATACCTTGTTCCATCATAGCTGATATAGGGCCTCATCACGACTTGGGCGGTAACACCGGCGGTAATACCGCCAGCGGTTTTACCCCTACCGCCGAACTCCCCGGCGCTACTAGCGCCGGATCACGAGTTCAGCGGTAATGTCAATCCCCACTCCCCATTGAGCCCATTCGGGAATGCCCCATTCCCCATTGGGCTCAATGGGGAAATTTTACGCTAATACCAATGGCGGATTTCCAGCCGGCGGTAATAGCGCGAATTTTCGGCAGATTTCCCCCCAGCTCAGAGCTGGGGAGAAATCTGCCGAAGTCCTGCTTTGGCGGACCCTTAAATCCGGCGGTAATAGCGCTACCGCCGGATTTAAGCGTTACCGCCAAAGTCGTGATGAGGCCCATAGTCTTAAAAATACCCTCATTTGCCTCTCGAGACATTGGATACTGCCTTGCTCAAGGTAAAATTGCTCTTGGTTTCAGCTTAATCTTAACTTCTCCAACCCCCTTCAATAGGCCTACGTCATAAGGGCCTGTAGTCCATAAAGAGGTTGCCACCTTTTCCATGTCCTCATCAAAAAATGCAGGACGTGGCCACACAATCACCATTCGCTGGGGGATTTCCCTTCTCTCTATTCTGACTCAACATGTAATACTCATTTCAAATACTACTTCATCATCTTATGGATCATCGCGAAACATGTCTTTGTCTGTGACATCAGTCAATCTATACCTTTCACCAATGGCAATAACCGTTCACCATGGCCTGCCTTCATCACAAAATACTTCAAGCATGGCTAATTCCCCTCATACTATGGCTGCCTGCAACTGTAAGGGAGAAATCTGTCCCCCCTATTCATCCATAGGTATCTGTGGCCTGAACATAAATTAATCAGGTATTCTCATAATCCTTCCCACTAAGCCAGGTAACCATGTTAGCAAAATACATACCCATACAGAAAAACCTCTGGTTCTAATGGCATTCCTCGCAGAGCCATTTGCCCTGGAAACACCATAATAAATTCACTCAAGTTGAAATAATGTATCCCTGGAGAGGAGCACACTATTCCCTCATCATTAAAGGAAATTGTCATATTTAGTTTCGTCATTAAATCTCTGCTCAGAATATTAACCAGTGTCTGTCTTGGATAAAATAAAGGCACAGGCATATCACATTCTCCGATAGAGGCTGGTAATTCATAAGTAAAAGGAACTCTACTTGTAGCTCCAAAGAAGCCTTGAGCATTCATGGCATTTCCTGATAACGAAAACATTCCCTCACGTATACATGAGCGAGTTGCTCCAGTGTCTAATAAAAAAAAAGAAAAGGATTTGCCTCCTATGGTAACATTAACCCTTGGTTCCTCTTGAGGATTTGGTGTCACCGAGAGTACTGAACACATCAAGTCACCCTGTGAGCTGTCCTATGGTGGGTACATGCTTATTCCCGTGCCCATACAAGGGCTTCCTCCTGAAATAGTGACACCACCTACTCTAGGAGTGAATAACTGTTCCATGTTTGCCATCGGCTGCCATCGGCTGTATCTGCATGGGTGCGTGCTGTGATTGCACTTGCAGCAGATTTAATGGTGCTTGCTGTGGTTGTAAAGCCTGTTGAATCTGCGGTACTTGTGCTTGATACACTTTTTGATCTTGGGCAAACCCATCCCTTCCTTGTGGGCTATATGCTGGAGGATAAGCTGTCCCCCCTCTTGGGAATTTCCCATTCTGTACATACCCTTGGCTACCAAATGTTTGTGCACATTTAGATGATCATTCTGCAGGTTCTGAAACCCGCCTTGGTTATTTTGAAAACCATCTCTTCCTCTAAAGCCTGTACCTCTGCCTCTCGGCATAAACCCATTTCCTCCTTGATCCAACTGGCGATGATTATTCGCCTGTTGCACACCCGCTATTAGCTGTGTTCCAAGCCCCTCTCCGCTTGTCAGTACTGCTCCTTGTATAGTGTACTTTGATGATTTCTTCTGGACTAACTTAGCTTCCTCAAGTTTGCTAGCATCCTCCCTCCTGCCCATGGCTTTGCTTCCATTCCCAATAGAATCTTGAACTGTCTCTGTACCTGCTCTGGCAAACCCTGACACAAAAAAAGTAAAATAATGGCACAGATTTCCCCCAAGGCGCTCCAGTTTCCAAGGTCCATCGTTCCTGAACATTTTGAATATAAGCAAGCAGATCTTCATTTTCTTGCATCTTACGTGCCATAATTGCACGTATCAGGATATTGTACTCTAAGCCCTTTCCAGACAGCCGACCTACAATTATTAAATGGCGCTCCATCATGAGCCGTATTCTGTGCTGTAATACTCTAATAGCCTGCTCTCGTCCATATATCATCAGCTCTTTCCCCAAGAATGGCTGCTAGGAGACCTTTAATGTCCCCTATAGCTAACGTGTTTCCTCCTGTCATTTCTTTGTAGCTCATAAATCCATTTCCCTGCATCCGCCGTTAAACTGGGGAATTTGCATCTTAAATTCCATTTGGGGCCAAGGAATACACTGCGTCTGGCCCCTCCTTTCTCTAGTAGGGAGAATTGCATAAACCCAAATTCGCAATCCGCTCCCATTTTCTGCCTACTCATAGTGGGAACAATAGTTCCCAATTGCCTTCTACCTGGCAATGACCTCAACATGCTCACATATGGTGGCGATTCTCCTCTTTCGCTGTGCGATCGCCATTTAGGTCGCTCTGGATACGCTATAGGGTCAGGCTTCCTATCTTTAGGTTGGTCTAAATCCGACCATCTTACTTCCTAATCTGTCTGCAGACACGCCTCAGGACTGCATGCACTTTCTCCCTCTTCCCCACGGGAAGTTTATCTTTCTTCATCTGACATGTCTAGTCCCCAACTAGTGTGGCTTTCATCTTTCTCATCTCTGTTTAACATTAGCCTGTCCAAAGACAAGGCACTATGCTCAAGACTAAATGGGCTCCCTTCCTTGCCTCGGGACTGGGCACCTGCGTGTCGATATTCCTTTCCTGTACTTGTCGACTAAATTTTTGTCATCTCCCGATAAGCTTTATCGATTCTATCTCTGATACTTGCTATCTCAAAATTCTCATCTATGTTTACCCTAGATGGTCCTGGCATTACTCCTTGCAACGGGAGGAACTCCTCTATGTCGCCCCATGATATTACCAGACTTGAATCCATCAGCTCTTTATCAATGCTATCAATATCGCGTGCTCTCTGTCTCTTTTTTCTTTCTATTCTTTCATCTGATTCCCTTTGTCTTCTCGCTTCCCATCTAACTCTATCTTCTTCCTTCCTTTTCTCTTCCCTTCTTTCGTTTGCTCTACGCACTTCTTCATCTCTTCCTCTTTGCATTCTTTTATCTCGTAATTTGTTCTTCCTCTTCTTCTCTCTTCTTTTCTCGTTCTTCGATTGCTCTCTGCCTGTTGTCATACTTTCTCTGTTCTTCTGCCCTTTCTTCCTTTCTGAGGTGTTACTCCTGATACATTTGCTCTCGCCTTTGTCTACTCTTCCTTTTGTGCTCATCCTCTTTCAATCGTTTCTCTCATTCCCTGTCTTTTCTATATTGTTCGTCTCGATCTTCCCCTTGCCACACTTCCTCGATCCTCTTCCATCGAGTTTAAGCAATATCTGTCTGTCCATCCATTCGTTCTGTATGAGCGTAACCTCGTCAGCTCCATCTCTTTCTCCTTTCCATCTTTTAATCTCTCGTTCTATGTCTAAGGATACGCTTGGCCGTTCACTCTTCTCCTCTTTATCTTGCAGGACCTTAGAGGTCTCCTCTGTTTCTTTAACCCCTTCTCTTTCTGGACTCTCGTCACTGCTATAAGCAGGCAGTTCAAATATCGGATTACTATATCCTATCACCGCTTTTAGTTCCCTTAATGGGTACAACCCATCATCTTTTGTACTATCGCCATTTACTTCAGGCGTGGTAGGGGGAGCAGAAGGCCTGCCACCTTCCTCCCTGCACTGATTAAGCATCAAATTCGCAGGAGGGGGGTCTTCTCGTTCCTCTTGGTACATTTTCCAAAGCTCTTAGCTGGCTAACCTTTTCTCCAATTTCTTTCCTGTGTACGCAGCGTTTAAGTATGTGGTCATGTGTTGCAAAACCGCCTTTGACAGCGATCCCCCTTGTGGCCATGGCATGAACATTTTGTCTGCAGTACCCTTAACCCATTCCGCGCTATATTGTTTAAGCTTAGGTGCGTGTTTTGGCAGTTGCTTGCACAAATGCATTAATGGAGTAACATCCTACATTGCGACAAGTCTAAATTGACTTTCAATACTTACCATTACTTTACACAAAATACATTTCAGAAAAACAATTAATAGGAGCGTACACCAATAATTGCCGCTCAATCCTCTAATTCACGGTTTTACTCCTATCTAAAGCAGATAAATTATAACATTTTGATCTCTACCCAACTGTCCTTGTCGCTCCTTGACACTTTACTTCTCTTATACACAAAATAAACAAACAGACAAAGTAGTCGACTCTTCAACACATACTTTCTCAGTGCTCTTTGCTGCTATTACTTGCCCCTAATTACTCTGATAGGAGTGTGAGTCGTTCCCTCTTATAGATCTATCTATATGCCGCCTAGGTTTACCCACGTGGGTTTCGAGATGACTCCTTCTAGACACTTCTTAAGCGTAGGACACTGGGCTTATCTCAGACGTTCCTCGTCTCTGACGCTCCTCGTCATATATATTTATTTAATCACCCCTGTTACTCTTCACTATTATCACAATACCCCGTTCTCACCTTGGATTTTTTTGCCACATCCTTTAATCCACTCACCAGTCGCCATTCGCCACTTGACACTCAGGATCGTCTCCTCCTCCAACTGGCCACTTTTGCCTTCCGTCCACTCGGCGCCTGTGGAAACCAGGAGGGATTTCATGAAAGAGGGACCTGTCCCCCCTGTATCTTCTTTACTTGCAAGTTTGTCTACGTTTGGCCCATCTCCACAGGAAACCTCACGTTATTCCAGCTAGATGGCGGAGGACACCAGATATTTTGCACTCTCTTACTAAGATCGATGGGTCTGAACCATCCTCTCGGCTACCACATGAACCGGAAGAGGGGGTCCTTTGAGACGAGATAACAGTATCTGAGATGGATGGGGATGCAGATCTTACTCAAACATCAATAATCAGATCAATTTGAGAAGTTGACAAAAGAGTAAACTACTTTAATAACAAGTCTTTAAAACAGGGAGTACAACGGACATCAACGAACGCTGCACACACTTATCGTGACATAATCATAAAATACATTGACTTTATACTAAATATTCGTCATGAGTGACATCAATATATGTGGCAAAATAAGAAAACCTACTCAGGATTATGGTTAGTCAACAGGGAATATCTACATATACTTTCTATGGGCTACAGGGACATGATTGGGTTTCTAAGGTCAGGTGGACAACTAAGCCCATCCGAAGTGCAAGTCGTCTTCCGTGTCATGAAATTATCGGGCATACTATTGGCTTCTTAAACTATAGGCTCCTTAATACGTGTCCCTATATAATTGGTTGCACGCTTGTACCCTTCTGGAAGATTCCACACGCTAGCAGCACACAACTGAGACTCCAGGTGCTCGGGGGGTTGGCCTGGTCATGCCTCCCCACCCAATTAGCCCAACATCCATCATCACTCCTGCAGTCTGCCATTCAATTAATACATTTGAACTTGGCATTGTAGAGGCTCAGTGTGCCTGAGAATAAAAGGGAGTGAAGCATGGTCTTATCTTCTGGTCTCGGTGTAGCTCGACTCAAAGTCTATTCTCATCCGAGCACGTGACTGGAGACCACTTTTTCAAGCTCTTGGTTGTATTTTAATACCATTAAATGAAGAAATCTTGGCACCCTCATCAGTTTTCATTACACCTCAAACAGGAGCTGAGCTCCCTTCTCACATTTTTGTATCTTCTTGAGTACATGGCTAATCTCTCAGCGGCCCCAGCTCTTGACACTGGGCAAAGCAAGCCTTTCTCGAATAGTTATTTGCCGTCAGCTATTATTCTGCTGTGCCACACTTCCGATTCACACTTCCAATTCTTCCATTCACGGGGACCAAGTTTGCTAAAGTGCTTTGTGGAACATCCAGATTCTATGCATTCCTATGTATATACAGTGGCACATCTCTGCTATCTATTTACTACGTAGCCAGCCTTACGATTACTTCATCTACTTGTGTTACTGCATCTGAACAATTGTAAAATAGTTTCGCCTTTTTTTTCGGTGGTTCTTCGCACATGCAATCTTCATTTCAGGGGCGAAATATTACATACTTCGTTACTTCTCCATCAGGTTCTATATGGTCTATGGGCCTCATTACGACCCAGGCGGTAAGTTACCGCCTGGGTCGTACCTTTACCACCATGGCGTAAACTACGTTTACGCCATGGTGGTTGGCGGACTTACCGCCCCATTCCGAGGTTGGCGGGGCGGTAAGCCCCCAATCCCCATTTACCCTTCCCCATTCCCATTTTTGCCCCATAGGGCATAATGGGAGTGGGGAAGGCGTTAATTACGCCACCGTAAATTACGGTGGCGTACTTAACATCAAGGTCCCTTAGCGCCATGGATTTTAACACCTGCTAAAAGCAGGTGTTAAAACCTCCATGGCGCTAAGGGACCTCGGAATCAGGCGGTAAGGGTCGGTGCTGTTTACGCCGCCGTAAAACCCTTACCGCCTGAGTCGTAATGAGGCCCTATATCTTTACTTTATTCATATCTCTTATGTGTGCGTCACCTCAACTTCATGTGCCGTCACCAATTCTTTCCTCATTCATTTTCACACTTCTTCCGGAACTTCCTTCCGAAGGGCACCATTTCTTCATGGATACATATAGGGCTTTCTCAATGGGTACCTTGTTTCAAGGATTTTCGCGGTATTGGTAATCTCACTGGTACTGCACATGTCCCAATTTCCGGTTGCCAACATATAGGTAGAATAGGGGCAGAACTTCCTGTAGAGGTACTTGGCTGCTCCTCTACAAATAAGTACTGCAACTTCAGGTGTCATTTAATTTGGGAAAGTATATTAAAATTTGAAATTTGTGAGCGGACACGGTTCGAGAGAATGAACGAGTGCCAAAATGTCACAAAAGGTGGTTACTTATGTTTTGGTGTATATTGTATTCCTGCACGATCACACTCTTTATCCTTTTATTTCTTATTGTCCATAGTTTCTATTATAGTAATATTCCTACAAAGACAGGAGCTACTACAGTTCCCTCCACTATGGGACTGCTGTTGATTTGCCCATTACTACTGAGATAGAATCTTTTATAATGTCCCTCCAAAGGAGAGCTGATTTAAAACTGTTTCCATATGTCGCAACCCTTATGTTTGGGAGGCGTAAGAGAAGTGCTGAAGAAGATAACAAAGGGATGCATGCTTATCTAGATGATGCAGCACACGTGGGTAATAACACGTGTTACCAGCACATGAAAGTGTGGGGGAAAGAATGTCTAAGGAAAGTTGCTATGTCTGCACTCTCATACCCTATGCCATGAATGCCACACAAACTTTCATCTCCAGAGAAGTCCCAGAACACGATGCCAGGTGCCTTGTTCATCTTGCAGCATGGATGACTAGAGGACAATTTCAGGGACGTTTGGGCCACTTTACGATGGAGATCAAAATGGTCATTTCCATTTCAGGATGATTATATCAAGACTTCACAGATGGAGAAACAACCTGAGTGGGAGAGCAAGGAGCTTATGTATCCTGCAGGAGGACAGGAAGTAATAGTTATAACAGACCTGAAAAGAATAGAATGCCCTGATATAATAGAGATAGCTGGATCACCTGTATGTTGGGAACAAGCTCAATTCTTAGTTTACGGACAAATGAAATCTAAGAAAGGATGGAAAGCAGGAATGATATCCTGTGCAGCTCATCTACTAAAGTCAGAATATGTGCAAGAAGTACAAAGAGTAAAGAATGAGTGTTTGAAGTCATGGGCAAAGCATGCCAAATTGCTGACGTGGGTGGAAAATGAATCGGGTCCAATTATGGTGATTCCATTGGCAAATGCAACATTGTGTTTCAGAAGACAAGGAAGAATTTGTGTAGGAGATAATAAAGACTGCAAAACTACAGTTGCCGTGACCAGAATGGGAGCAAGGACAGCTGTCCTGATGGATCAATATTGGGTTTCTGGGCCCAGAGCCTACATGAAGTTATCCAAGGATTGGGGAGGGATGTGTTCCTTGGTGCTCGTCCATGTTCCAGCATTTGTGATTCCTCTTAAATGAGAATTTCTAAAGGTAAATACTCATTTAAGAAAGAGAAGACCGCTTGAATTTCTCAATCGAACCATAAGAGAGAATTACTTCTCAGCAAAATAAATAGAACCATTTGATGCCATTCCTTATGAGCACAGGTTGTTCAGCCAGACTGCTTCAATCTTCACAACTATTTTCATGCCTGGAATTCAGACGATGGGCAACGCTAAATGGTTGCAGATTATCAAACGGGAGCTTCTGCAGATGATTAATACCACCTTAAAGGGATTCAATTCTATCAAAGAAGCACTGAGGGCCATATGATTAATGACTCTTCAGAACAGATATGTCCTTGACATGATCGCAGCAATGGAAGGAGGAGTTTGCGCCAAAATCGGGCCATCATATTGCACGTTCATGCCATCTCACGAGAATGGGACCTTAACAGAGGCCTTAACGTTGCTGACGAACCTTCATACCAAGATGGAAGATGCGACACAAGACATTACAGATGACAGTTGGTTTGCGTCTATATTCTCATGGATTCCACAATGAATGGCAAACATCTTCAAGATTCTTGGAGCATTATTGCTCATGGTGATGTTCAGATTTTGTATAATCAAGATAATAATTGCTCAGTCTAAGAAGACCGCAAAGAAGGCAGTAGGAATGAAGATCATGATGGATGTAGAATCAGGGTTTGGACCCAAGGAATTGACTTCTGAAGAAATCAGAAAATACATAGAGGCCAACATCATAACACCTGAGGGAACGAAGTTGCTATATCCAAAGAAACATAAGAAGTATGTGGGATGATGGGTTTATTATAATCCGAATGGACAGTGCAGTTACATAACCTGGAGTGTGGATGAACATATCAAATCAGCCGGATCCTTCAAGGGAGTGGTGAAGATCTGGACTCCGAATAAGCACTTCTTCAAAAGGAAGTATCAAGACGTGAAAATGGTGAATGTGTGGTCAATGGATTGGCCAGATGGGGGAGTGTGAAGGAGCAGCTGAATGCCTCTGCAAGACATCCCGCCCCCCTCTTTCCTATATGTTGGGAGCCTGAGATTGTGCCATACTTGACACCAGCATTTGTGACCATACCACAGCAAATATTTGAGAAAAGGTATCCACTGAGAAAACCATACCAGATGCATGCCCGGAGAGATGACAATTTGAGGGAACAACTCCTGAAGGGATATGAGAAAGAGCGAAAGGGGAGCTAGTGACATCACAAGAGATGATAAGTGACGCCCTTAGAAGACTAGCCTAAGAGAATGTATGGACCTTATCGAAACTGATGCCGGAGTTAAGAATCTAGTAAACTTTCATACGTGAAAAGAAGATTGTGTGTGTGCGACACACTGAAGAAAATGCAAACTATTTGTTTACTGTGTAGACGCAGCAACGCAAGTAGAATAAGTGATCTTAGAAGCTGGTTTTAAGTAGTGAATAGACAGCAGGCGAAGCTGCCATTATATAGAAGATGAACATCGGTGTCATGAATTAGTAAGCCTGAACCCACAGAGAAAGAAGGATCGAGAGCTGTGTCACTGCAAGAAATTAACTGAGATCGCAGACTTGAATGGTGAGGCTATTTGGCCTGGTATCAAAGTTGATGCGAGCCGAGACTGGTTATCTATTTTCAAGGCAGTAAATTGTGAGAAGCTGAATCATCCCTTATTAAGTTGCAAAGAAAGAACACCATGTGGGCCAGGTTTTATTTATTTTAAACTTTTAATTACTGCAAAATGGACCATATTGCGGTCTCTTGTTACGTGAGCCAAGGATGAGCCAAGGATGAGAATAGAGTTGAGCGAGGAGTTATAGAACAAGCGATAGTGCGTGCTGGCACTCCCTTATATTCCCACAGATGAGAATACTATGCAAGGCCAAGTTCAAAGACAATCTTCATGGCAGAAGCCATGGGTGATGAGAGACGTTGGGCTAATTGGGTAGGGAGACAAAGTCATGTCCACATCCCAGCATCTGGGTATGAACTTACGTGCTGCTAAGTGAACCAAATGTTACAGACATGGCACCAGCATGCCAACCAATTGTAGAGGGTCATATAATGAAGAGCCTTATAGTTTGAAAGCCAATGATAGGCTGTGTACTTAGTAGTGTTGAAGATGACTTGCACTAAAGGAGAGCACAAGTTGTCCATCCGGCAGTAGAGACCCAATCACAACTCAACCCTGTGTAGAAAGTATCCCCTTGACCCGATCACAATCCCATTTTGGGTTTTCTTAGTTGACACGTAGTATGACATCACTTATGATGAACCCTGAGTATAAAGGTGTGATTTTTTAATGAAATGTACGAGAAGGCTTGTGTGACGTCCGTTTAACTCCCTGTTTTAGACAATTGATATTAAAACAGAAATACTTTGCCATCTTCCTGAGTTGGTTCGATTATTTGGCATCAGAGTTATTCTGCCATCCCATCCACTGTATGCGTGTTACTAAAAGGGCTCTAAGGCTGAAGAGGATGTCTGTTTGGGTAGGGTTGGGATATAGAGCGGTGTGGTAGGGAGAGTGGATGGGGTAGAGAGGGTAAAGTAGGGAGAGTGGGCAGGGGTACAGAGTGGACATTGTGTGGTGTAGGGAGGGATGAGGAAAGGTGGGTTGATGGGAGTAGAAAGGGTGTTCGTTTGTGCGGGGTTGGGATATAGAGGAGTGTGGTAGGGAGAGTGGATGGGTGGGCTGGGGTACATAGTGGAGATTGTGTGGTGTGGGGAGGGATGAGGAAATGTGGATTGATGAGGATAGCCAACCACATATTCTGTGCTCTCAACACCCCTTTTCTTCACCCTCTTTCCTGAAGCAATGGTTTTTGTGTTCACCACCAAATGCACCAACACCAAAAAAGAACTGAGATGACTGGTTCCGTCCTTAACAGATGCCTAACAAGCTCCCTTAGGGGTCTTGTAAAGATGCCAGCTGAGCCACGGAGAGCAACCACTCACACTCATGCCAGACTCCTTAGAACTAAGGCTGTGCGGCTAAATGTTCTTGCCCATCTTGTGCAGGACTTCCATGCATGAATTAAAGAGGCCTAATTTACTATGTTTGCCTTGGCACTCTCCTGTGCCCAGGGAGACCCAAAGCCTCCTGTGAATCATCCTCTGGCCTTTTCCAATAGACAACGAGGGCAGATAAGGAGGTTTGTCGGTGAGGGCAGCGCATATCTGCGGACGATCACTGGTGTGTTCAAAGGGCCTAAAATGGAGCAGAGACAAGATTGGAATTGTGTGCACAGCATGTGCCCTCAAGACTACAGGCCTACCGTGTTTTCATGATAAGCCCCAAATATGTACATTAGCTCGAACTGGACCCGGTGGATGCCAGCGTACCGTATGAATATTTATTTTTAATATCCTGAAAAATGTCCCTTTTTGCTGTGCGCATGGTCCAGGGGTTTCGTGCACCCCTGGTACGTGCCATGCATATGGAAAGGTGGTGTGGCCGTGGCATGAAGGCTGCACAGTGTTTCAAGTGTAAGGTCCTGAGATATAGGGCATTTGCTAGTGTGTACTCCGGGCTTGTTTCTGGGGGTGGGGGAGTTGATCAGTGGTGTGATGTCGTTACTTCAAGTCTGCTCCCACATCACGTGGAGAGGGACATGAGGCTATGTGAAGGGAAGTGGCGGGAGGCGAGAAGTTTCAGTTGGTGTTTGGGAGTTGAGAAATAAAGACGTGCTTTATCCTCCTCCTGTCTCCACCTTCTCATTACATGCAACGTATGAGTGAGGCTGTTCCTCACTCATACGCTGCTGAACCATCCTCTGCTACCAAGATTATCCTACAGAAGAGCAAGAAGCAGGATCAAAGGAAATGTGAGCGCCTCTTGGCCATTTGGAAAAAGGAGGATGAACTAATGATGCAGCATACCAAGGCAGAGAAAGGGCGAGACGATGCATTTCAGGGCCCAACAGAGATGGCCTGGTGCCCATGGCAAAGGAAGGATGGCAGGAGCATGTGGACATTTCTGTGGCTCATTGGAAGAAAAGCCAGAAAGAGGTGCCAAAGAACGAGCAGTTCAAACAGATGGATGTGAAAGATACACAGAGGGAAGACTTGCTGTCATTTGTTCTCCATGGACTGTTGAGAGAGTATTCACCATGCAAAATGCTACTTGGGAAAAATATGACAAGCACTGACGAGTTGCTGCTGACATTGACTGCCGGTGCACCTATGGACTGGGAGCTACTGGAGAGTTACTATATACTGGAAAGTAAGGGAGACTTTGATTTGGACAGTGTAAACAAACATTACCAAACTAAGACAGCTTATTTATGTCTTTACTCATTTAAAGCCATTCACTGTACTGTATTGCATAACGAACCCCACCTATTAGCATCAGCCAGAATCTAGGGTGCACCTAAAACACCAAAAACAGGTATCACTACATGTCCCGCCCTTTCTAGCTCTGAGCATCCCTGTCACTCTCACATTCAGCAACACCCCATTCAAGTGTCTGTCATGTTTGTTTGCACTGTCCAAGTCAGAGTCTCCCTTACTTTCCAGTATATAGTAACCTTCTAGTACCTCCCAGTCCCTAGGTGCACCGGCAGTCAGTGTCAGCAGCAACTTGTCAGTGCTTGTCATATTTTTCCCAAGTAGCATGTTGCATGGGGAATACCTGGTCGCTGAAAACACTCTCAGCAGTCCATGGAGAACAAATGGCCAGGAGCCACTCACATTTCCTTTGATCCTGCTTCTTGCTCTTCTTTAGGATAATCTCCACCACTTCAGGCTTTCGCCCTCCATCGCGTGACACGCCTTATCTTCTATGGATGCCCTTAGCTGTGGCTGTGGGTCATTGTCAGGTGCCACGGGCCACTCTCGCTCAGATGCCGTTATCATCTTTCTTCCCAGAGCCAGCACCACTGATTGTGCTTCACCATGCTTTGCTCTTTCCCCCCCAAACACTATTAGGTCACGCCGACACTGACCCCCAACTTCATATAGGAGCCTGTCCATCTCCTTCTCTGATGCACATGCCCTGAAAGCGTCCTGTTGTGATGTGACATTCTCTGACACGTATTCGCTCAGCACTACACCTTTCACTAGCATCTTGTTCACTTCCACTACACAGTCACCCGTCCTTCGGAACTCCAGTTTATTTATTGCCCCTTTGTCTGGACATGCCTCCCCCCATTGTGTCGGGACCCCGTTTGCCAAATCAGTCATTGCATCTCTTTTTTCCAAAATGTCCTCCCTCCCCTATTTTGCACACAGTTGCCTCCTCTGATACACAGTCAGCCCGTGTCTTTCTCCACTTCCTCCCCTTTCTCGGAAATGCATAGAGCCACCCCCACAGCATTGTGCGTCATCCACCCCAACCCCACAGGCACTGGTGCTGGCACCTCACATTCCTGCCCCTCTGTGTGTCCTGTCTCCTCCCCCTCCTTCAACGACACTGCTTTTTTCATTCTCAGCCATGCGTCATCAGCTGCATTCAGAATGTCTGCCCACCCCTGGGCAGATCCTAACCTTTCCTCCACGTTCCCTTCCACCACTCTCCTTATCTCGTCTGGCAACAGCCGCCATATTGTGCCCCTCTTGAACATTTGTGAAAGCAATAATTCAAAATCTGAGCGTCTTTGATCACTCTGTACCTCCATCCCCTTTGTGATATATGTGTGTGTGTTGCTTGTGATTCAGCACCATCTCCCCTGTCCTTTCCCTGCGGTACCCTTTGTGACTGATGTTCCTGGGCAGCCCCCATCTCCATCTTCTTTGTGCCGAATGGGGGCCACACCCCAATTGTGCAACATGCTCTTCAGCCTCTCCAGAACAGCCCTTGCCCCCGATTTATAGGACAGATCTCCACCCGCCTCTTGCCTTGTCAGTGGACCGGCATCTGCCATATTGCCACTGAAACTGTATTCTGTAATCTGTATTCTTTAATCTCTTTTATTCCACTTTAACTCAACCTTCAAACAGACCTCCCACTCTGTGACCTCTAGAGCATCGGCCCCACACCCACTCCCCACGCCCCGGTGCTCTGACTGTATTACAGGTGCCTAAGAATGCTCTGCCCTATCTTTGTATTCTTCCTAGAGTCCTGAAGACTCCAAATTCCACAAAGTCCACTATTGAAACATGCAACAGGTACAGCGAAAAAATGTGTTTCACTTACCCGTTGTTTTGCTGTAATCTCTATCTCCGTGCCATGCACTTGATAAAGATAAGAGGCGCTTCCAGGTTTTGGCACCATATGTTACATTCCTGCTCCCCCCCCCCCCCGAGAACAGTGCTCATCTAGCTCCCTCACAGTATCTCAGGCCTTCCAGGCACTCCGCACTCAGCACTTTGACACAAATAACACGCAAAGCCAGAGGTTTGGGTGTAAAAGCTGTAATGTTAACACACACACCAGGCTCTGGAGGGCTGCATCGACTCTGACCCCTCCCAGGCCTGGCTCATCATTAAGTACAAATCGCAAGAACAGAGAGAGAGAGACATATTCCGTAACATCAGATTATCTTTGTAAGGCAGGCTCTTATCGACCTTGGGACTTCAGCCAGCAGCTTCAGCTTCAGCGCTGTGTACTTCTCAGAGGGGGGGGCTATGGAGGCCCAGCTCTGAGGCCTGGATTGCATTCCACAGCTCAGCTGGTTGTGCTCTTGTTGCGCTGTGTGACATCTGCTTTCATGGCTGTTAGATATTTAGGCCAGTCCTTATGCCGGTCATTAGGCCAGTCTTCCTGCTTCAGATGTGCTGTATCTCAAACCAAAAGAAAGTGTAGAATCAGAAATGTGCCAGGTAACAGAGGCCATGTGGGTGATACGCCAGACGGTGAGAAGTCTGGATATTACATTGTTATGTTATGTTATTTAATCTCATAAAGCGCACGGTCGCCCAAGGGCATCATGGCGCTGAGAGAGAGAGAGCTAATCAAGCAGAGGAAAGCCCAGACAATAGATCTAAAACAGAATGGTCTTCAGGGCTCTTCTAAAGCTGTGATGGTTGGAAGTGTTTTTTGGTGTCGGGGGGAGGTTGTTCCAGAGTCTGGCCGCAGCAATCGAGAAAGCTCTACCGCCGACCCTTTCACAGTTGAACCTAGGAACAACAAGAAGATTGGTGGACGTGGAGTGCAGGTCGCATATAGGGACATAGCGAGTGAATTTTGATTGCAAGAATTCAGCCGTGAACTACCCGGTGCACAATGCACAGAGATTTAAACAGGACCCGATGTCCGACCGGAAGCCAGTGGAGTCGCTGGAGTACTGGAGAGATGTGGGCACCATAAGGGGTGCCAGTGGCTAGTCTAGCCGCCAAATTCTGCATGCACTGAAGCCGCTGTATTAGGCCAGCTGGCTGTGACAGATACAAAGAATTGCAATAGTACAGTCGCGAATGCACCAACACAGCCACTACTCGGGGGCGGAAGGCTTTAGGTATCATGGGTAAGGCTCTCCTGAGAAGCCTAATCTGATGGTGGGAGGCTTGGCACACAGCCGACACTTGGTTGGACATGGAGAGGCTAGCCGAGAGAATAATGCCCAGGTTTCTCACTTTACTGACGGGGCAGGGAGGAGGACCTAAAGAGGTGGGCCTGAAGGCAGGGGTCCACAGTGAAGGGTCGGGACGACAACCTACCACCAGAACCTCTGTTTTGTCGCCATTGAGATTAAGCTAATTCTGGTCCATCCAGTCCCCTGCAGCTTTCAAACAGTCATGAAAGCACTACGATACCTCAACCTGATCTTGGTCTAGACGGATCAGGATTTGGGTATCGTCGGCGTAGGAATAGCAATTGAGGCCGTAGGAGCGGATGAGGCAGACCAGTGCCCAGATGTAAATGTTAAACAAAATTGGGGAAAGTGAGGATCCCTGTCGAACACCCCAAGTTAGGGGGCAGGAGGAAGAAAGAAAGGGAGGCATAGCCTGGGTTTGGTTGCGATCTGAAAGAAAGGAAGCAAACCAGGCAAGAACTTAGCCAGATATCCCTATCTGGGCCAAACGAGAAAGCAGAATAGGGTGATCAACCGTGTCAAACGCGGCTGATAAGTCCAACAGAATCAAGGCACCAACTACACCTGCGTCAACTAGTCTGGACATGTCGTCTTGAACAGATACCAGCACACTTTCCATGCCTCCCCCAGGCCTAAAGCCAGCCTGAGCAGGATTGAAGATTTTAGAGGATTCCAAGAAAGAAGACAGAAGGGGAGTGATGAGAGATTCCAGAAGTTTGGACAGAAAGGGAAGTAGAGAGATTGGACGGAAATTAGCAGGAACTGTGGGATCAAGTGTGGGATTCTTAAGAAGTGGAATAACCCTTGCAGATTTCAGCTCCGAAGGGACCAAGCCTGACTGACATGAGTCATTAATAGCCATGGTGATATTAGTAAGTAGATCTGAAGAGATCTGCTTCATGATGGTGGCAGGAATAGCGTCCTCAGAAGAGGATGGTTTCATTTTCAAAATGGCTGCAAGGACCTCTGCCTCACTAAAAAGAGGGAACGTGGAGCAACTGACTAGGGGATCAATCGGAGGGGCAGGAAATGGTATAATGGTATCTGGCGACATTATCGCCAGGGAATTTTCAATATTTGTGCGAATCCCTTCAATTTTAGTGATAAAAAATAAAGCAAGGTTGTCGCACAACCTTTATGAGGGCTTGACCCTGGAAGTAAGAGCCTCAGAGGAGGCTAGTGACTGTACAATCGAGAGCAAAGCTTTGGGCTGGCATAATGCGTTTTTCGATTTTCTGGGAGAAAAAAGAAGATTTAGCCAGTTTAACCTTGGCCAGATAAGCAGAGAGCCCAGATTTATAGGGGTCTCTGAGCACAGGGTTATGATGGTTTCACCATTTGCGTTCCAATTGTCTGAGTTTCAGCCGAGCAGATTTAAGCTGGTCCGTGAGCCAGGATTGAGAAGGCAGTCTGCGGCTTTGAGTCATTGTGAGTGGGACGCAGGGATCTGCAGCATTCCACAAAAGAGATGGAAAGAGATTTTAAGGATAGTGGCCTCCGGGAGGCCCAATCGGTTGCTATTAGCCTTGGTATAAGCGCTAAGAGCCTTGGTATATATTGGCGCAATAGGGCTTTGGGAGGGAGGAGTTAAGGAGGTGGGGTCACTGGAGTAAATGTGCAGGATATCAGATGGTGGTCAGACCATACCACTGGTTCGATGAGACCGGAGCGCAGCAGGGAGTTCTTGGCAAATACTAAATCAAGAGTGTTTCCATGAGAATGGGTAGGGGCCAATTGATGAAGCTGTAAATCAGAGAGACTGTCAAAGAAGGTAGTTAACCTAGTGGGTCTTGGCCAATTAAAATGTAGGTTGAAATCACCTAGTACCACTAAGTTGGTATATTGCATGTTCAGCCGGCTTGCAGGTCAGCTAGACCTAGCCCAAAGGAGCCTATGGTTCCAGGGGGTCGGTATATAAGCAGGAAATGGATGATACAAGATGGTGTAGTGGCTACTCTAAAAAAGAGAGCTTCCATATCGAGTGTGTGAGAGCACAGCAGTTGGGTCACAGCATGCTTATCTCGGAAAATAATCGCAACTCCCCCCACTCGTTTGGGGGGTGGACGGTCGTGGTGGATAATGAGATCGGTAGGGGGAATAGCTTGAACTAAAGCTGGCGCCAAACTAGAAGTGAGCCAGGTTTCAGTCAGGCATAGAAAATCTGGCTGTCTACTGGACAATAGGTCCCAGATGTTGCCAGTGTGAGCTGGGAGTGACCTAGTGTTCAATAATAATAGGGTAGGGCTTGTCGCAGTAGGCTTCAAGCCGTTAAGGGTGGTAGCAGCATTGGTGGTCATAGAGGGCAGGTCACGGAGCCAGCCAGCTGGCCAAAGTGTATCTGTGGGGGCAGTGGAGAGTAGAAAGCTCCTTTCAAGCACTCCCATCTGGCCCTTCCCGGCACGGACGGGCACAGACGGGCTTGCCTTATGAGCGAGGCAGAGGGCGGGACAAAGGGTAAAGAACGAGCACTGTACGTAGGTACTTACTCCGTGTGCGCGATCCGGCCTGCAACAATTAATTACGATTAACCGTAACGTTAAGTAAAATAAAAGCGCTTTCCTACTTTCCCCAATCCTTCCTGCATACACAGTAAAATTGCCAGTAAATAATACTTTCAGGCATACAGAATCAAATTGAGCGTGATTACAATCAAATAATTTCTAAAATCATCTAAAATTCAACAAAGTGTAAAAAAGATAAGGGGCTGTCCCCTGAAGGATCAGCTCACCTCTCACATTGGTGACAAGTCGGTCAACAGGGCCCATCGGTGCCAGTGTCCCTCCATGCAGTGGCGCGAGTCGCCGAGGTACACCACGGAGAGCATTCATATCGCAATAGACCCGCCCCAAGCACAGCATGTGAGGAGCTCCAGACAGCAATGGCCCATGTGAAGCTGTCTCCGTCTGCACGCCAAAGGCAAGTGAAGTAGAGGTTCATTCCCGCTAAACCTAGCCTTTCTGCTGCAGGGCGCGAGACACCCGCAGGCCCCAGGGAACTGTTCATAAATGTGGAGGTCCCGCGTTTCCGGGCCCATCGCGATCAGCGACGATTACAGAGACCGAAACAGTGACACCGGAGACAGCCGGTCTGGAAACATGTGAACTTTACAAGCGCACATATGCGCAAGAGCATTGCTTACCACGTGACCAGCAGAAGGCGCAGTAGCGCGTGAAAATGGAAACACAAAACAGACTGGCATCACGTGTTTCTCCTCGCAACAGCAATCGGCGCATCAACCAAGGAAGGTTAGTGAAGCCCACGGGCTCAAAAGCATGAAAATCATCCCTGGGGGGAACCGTGGGCTCCAAGCAACCTAAGAGAATCCCAAAAGGAAGGGAAGGTATTCAAAGCAATCTATACCCAAGCCATCCTGAGTATTTGAGAAAAGCAACCAGGCAAAATGTCAGGGGCTGAGACTCTCACTGTTCCCCTCACCCCAGCCCCATCCTTACCTTCCAGAATTCAGGACAGCCTCATCACTCAACTGCCCACGCACTTTGGCCTATCAGAACCCCGCAATCTAGGGCCTCGCTGGAAGAGATGGGTAAGGGATTTTGAAGTATGTATTAAGGCCATTGGACCCTTGGACGAAGAAAGAAAGCACAGCCTCCTCACACTGTCCATACGCCCCAAAGTCAGAGACATTGTGGATGAGACCCCCACAGGCACGACAGACACATATGCAGTCCTCAAGTCGACACCTGCAGACTACTTCACCCCACACACGAATGTGGATTACGAGAGAGGCATATTCCACACAACTGAATAAATCAAAGGGGAATCCATGGACACATTTGTTAATGCGTTTAAGACTAAGAATGAAGCAATGCAATTTCAACAACTATTCCATTGATGAAGCACCGCGCTCACAAATCATTGCCGGCTGTGAGTGTGCAGACTAGAAAGGAGAGACATTGAGAAGAGCCCAAGAAGAGGGGATATCTGTATGCGATAGGCAACCAGATGGCAAAAGAACACAGCCCATCCTACTCATGATATATATGATATGATATGATAGTTTATTTATATAGCGCCTATACACAATGTGTTTCAAAGCGCTTCAAGGCAAGGGAGGGAACAAGGGAAAATACAACGACATTCTTACAGGCCATGAACAGTAAGGATGTGAAATTAACTATCGTACTCGGCCTGGCGACATTTCAGATAGAGCAAGAGCTAAGGCATATCTAAGGAAGGGAGGGGAGAGTGGGAAGGAAATGGAAACAGACAGGCGACTACTGTACTAGACCTGACGACATTTCTGGTAGAGCCAGAGAAAAACAAAAGGTGGGGGAGAGGGTGCAGAAAGGGAGGGGAGGAACAAAACAAGCGACTAGTTTACTAGGCCTGATGACAATTCCAATAGTGCTGGGTGGTGGGGGACAAGTAAGGTGAGGGTGGAGGAGACAGACGAGGTTGCTATCATACTAGGTCCAGGGACAATTCTGTTAGGGTAAGTGCATAGAAGAAAGTAAGGGGAGGAGGGGAGACAATAGGAAAAGGGAGAAAGGAAGTGGAGGAGAGAACAGAGAGTAAGCAGTCAAAAAGAGTGGAAAAGCAAGAGGGGAGAGCGAATACAATTGCAGAAGTCAGTAGTAACACATAATGTTGCAAGCCAGGATACTAGATGAAGATGGAACAGTATGATTCAGGGTCACCATGAGAAGAGGATGCAGAGGAAATCCAGCATGAGAGTTGAGAAAGGGTGACACACCATAAATCAATTAAGTACATAAAAGTAAAATCCAGCATTGGCCACAAGACGGTGATGGTGAAACCAGAATGTAGCAGCACAGACTCCTGTGTGCGGGAAGGGGGGGGCACAAGGGAAAAACACGGGGCGACCAGAGAGGGGGGTGGCCTGTGGGGACAGAGGGTGCAAACACATATTGGTGCATGCTTACCTGCTGTCTTCGCAGGGGTTTGACAGGTCCAAACAGGAATTGCCCTTTTCTTTGACTTCCCTTTGCTTCGGACGCCCGGGCGAGAGACGCCCTTGATCTAAGAGTTAGGAGCCGGAAGGAAGAGGTAGGGCTAAGAAGGTGGGTGGGGCTTAGGCCAGGTGACCTAGATCCACTTACAGCTGCTCCCCAGCTGCAAAGGAAAGAGGCTGGAGGGCTCCTTGAGTAGGGAAAAAGAGCGGCAAACAGGAAGGCACCAGGTGGGCGGGGCTTAGGCCAGGTGACCTAGATCCACTTGCACCTGCTCCCCATCTGCAAAGGAAAAGTGGCTGGAGGGCTCCTTAAGTAGGGAAAAGAGTGGCAAGCAGGAAGGTGCTAGGTGGGCAGGGCTTAGGCCAGGTGACCTAGATCCACTTACACCTGCTCCCCATCTGCAAAGGAAAGAGGCTGGAGGGCTCCTTAAGTAGGGAAAAAGAGCAGCAACCAGGAAGGCGCTAGGTGGGCGGGGCTTAGGCCAGGTGACCTAGATCCACTTACACCTGCTCCCCAGATGCAAGTGATGAAAATGGCGGCCCAGTTCTTAGTGGACTCAGGAGCGACTGTAAATGTTATAAGCGAAGAAGTATACGACAACATACCGCAGGCCCCATGCATTCGGCCTGCAGAAGTCCACATGTACCCGTACGGGTCAAAAACGCCACTACCATGCAAGGGATACTTCATGGCATCCTGCAGCTACAAAGGAGAAACAAAGAAGACCCCATTGCACATGCCAAAGGCAGCCATGGAAAGCGGCTGCATCCTGAGCTACAAAGCCACCATCGATATGGGCCTCATCCATGTACTATATAGGCTCATGGCCCACAAATTCCTTGATCCAGCTGCAAAGATTGAGCAACTATTCCCTGCATTGTTCAAAGGACTCTGAAATGGCCCATGAGAAGGAGTTTAGAGGTGGTTGTGAGGAGAGGGGAGGAGAAATCGGCCCATTCAGGGAGGAACAAGGTGGTAGAGCCAGGTGGCCTATAGATGGTGGCAACGGTCAGAGAGGAAGTGGGAGAGATGACCAGCTTGCAGACCAGGCTCTTGAAGGAGGAGTAGGGCTGTGTGGGTATGAGGGAGGAAGTGACGCACTCATGGAAAATCCGAGCAACCCCACCGCCATCACGGTGAGGGCGAGGCTTGGAGAGGACCTTGTAGCCTTCAGGGAGAAGGGAAGTGAAAGCAGTGACTGAGCTGGCCTTGAGCATGCATAGCAGAGTCTGGAGTACAGCTAGACACGCGTGCACAGTACAAATGCACACACAGAAGCACGAAAAGATTCACAACCCGAACATAGTCCACCTCCAAAACTTGCTCTGAGTACACAACTTACACAAAGAGGCCAAATCTGCTATAACAGAAGCATGCAGTGCAGCTAGACACGTGTGGCAGCACAGAAGCCTAGTCCACACCCAAGACTTATTAATGCACACCTAATACACAGCTTAGAATCACGGGTGCAAGGCCACACACAGGACTGAGAAGACAACAGTAACGCAGGAGGAGTGTGACCAATCAAAACTACAAAAATACTGAACACAAAAACCCGGGGTGTTCCGCAGGGGCAGCAAAAGGCGACCCCCGCTGTGACGCAGCGTCCGCACGGGGATTCCCTGCATTTCGTGACCTTCCTTCTGAAGCCACGTCACGGGTCGCTCAGTCGCTGTGAGGGCGGGGAAGGGACTTTTTCTTGTCACTCACAGAGCAGAGGTCTGGTTAGCAACACCCCCGCAGCGCCCCCGCAGCCCTGAACACAGCCCTGTGTATTCAGGGGCGCAATGATTGATGTGCTCCGAGTCTGCAAAGCTGGGGTTGCGGCGGGGGGGGGAGGGCAGGCCTGGGACACGACGGAGGCCTCTCAGCTGACACGCTCCGCAGTCGGGTGGGGGGGCTGGGGGGCGCTATTATATGTATGGACATTTTCCCTCCCACTGCCTTCTTGCTGTTTATCATTCCCTTTGCTACAGAATGAAGGAATTCCTCTTTCTAGCGATGACATCGGAATTACCATTTTACTTCAAAGTTACGCATAATTAATACAATAGAATGCTATAATTCCATTAGCAGCCTGGAGAGAGTCGGCACCCAGTCAGTACCTGCGCATTTCTCTCCTGGCCAATGCGCCGCTCCCCACAGTCCGCATTTCCCCTCTGCCACTGTGGCTGCTCCCAACAGTCCGCATTTCCCCTCTGCCAGTGCGCCGCTCCCAAAAGTCCGCATTTCCCCTCTGCCAGTGCGCCGCTCCCAACAGTCCGCATTTCCCCCATGCAAGTGCGCCGCTCCCAACAGTCCGCATTTCCCCTCTGCCAGTGCGCCGCTCCCAACAGTCCGCATTTCCCCTCTGCCAGTGCGCCGCTCCCAACAGTCCGCATTTCCCCTCTGCCAGTGCGCCACTCCCAACAGTCCGCATTTCCCCTCTGCCAGTGCGCCGCTCCCGACAGTCTGCATTTCCCCTCTGCCAGTGCGCCGCTCCCCACAGTCCGCATTTCCCCTCTGCCAGTGCGCCGCTCCCAACAGTCCGCATTTCCGCTCTGCCACTGTGGCTGCTCCAAACAGCCCGCATTTCCGCTCTGCCACTGTGGCTGCTCCCAACAGTCCGCATTTCCCCTCTGCCAGTGCGCCGCTCCCAACAGTCCGCATTTCCCCTTTGCCAGTGCGCCGCTCCCAACAGTCCGCATTTCCCCTCTGCCACTGTGGCTGCTCCCAACAGTCCGCATTTCCCCTCTGCCAGTGCGCCGCTCCCAACAGTCCGTATTTCCCCTCTGCCAGTGCGCCGCTCCCAACAGTCCGCATTTCCCCCATGCAAGTGCGCCGCTCCCAACAGTCCGCATTTCCCCTCTGCCAGTGCGCCGCTCCCAACAGTCCGCATTTCCCCTCTGCCAGTGCGCCGCTCCCAACAGTCCGCATTTCCCCTCTGCCAGTGCGCCACTCCCAACAGTCCGCATTTCCCCTCTGCCAGTGCGCCGCTCCCAACAGTCCGCATTTCCCCTCTGCCAGTGCGCCGCTCCCCACAGTCCGCATTTCCCCTCTGCCAGTGCGCCGCTCCCAACAGTCCGCATTTCCGCTCTGCCACTGTGGCTGCTCCAAACAGCCCGCATTTCCGCTCTGCCACTGTGGCTGCTCCCAACAGTCCGCATTTCCCCTCTGCCAGTGCGCCGCTCCCAACAGTCCGCATTTTCCCTCTGCCAGTGCGCCGCTCCCAACAGTCCGCATTTCCCCTCTGCCATTGTGGCTGCTCCCAACAGTCCGCATTTCCCCTCTGCCAGTGCGCTGCTCCCAACAGTCCGCATTTCCGCTCTGCCACTGTGGCTGCTCCCAACAGTCCGCATTTCCCCTCTGCCAGTGCGCCGCTCCCAACAGTCCGCATTTCCGCTCTGCCACTGTGGCTGCTCCCCACAGTCCGCATTTCCCCTCTGCCAGTGCGCCGCTCCCAACAGTCCGCATTTCCGCTCTGCCACTGTGGCTGCTCTCAACAGTCCGCATTTCCGCCCTGCCACTGTGGCTGCTCCCAACAGTCCGCATTTCCCCTCTGCCAGTGCGCTGCTCCCAACAGTCCGCATTTCCCCTCTGCCAGTGCGCCGCTCCCAACAGTACGCATTTCCCCTCTGCCAGTGCGCCGCTCCCAACAGTCCGCATTTCCGCTCTGCCACTGTGGCTGCTCCCAACAGTCCGCATTTCCGCTCTGCCACTGTGGCTGCTCCCAACAGTCCGCATTTCCGCTCTGCCACTGTGGCTGCTCCCCACAGTCCGCATTTCCCCTCTGCCAGTGCGCCGCTCCCAACAGTCCGCATTTCCGCTCTGCCACTGTGGCTGCTCCCCACAGTCCGCATTTCCCCTCTGCCAGTGCGCCGCTCCCAACAGTCAGCATTTCCGCTCTGCCACTGTGGCTGCTCCCAACAGCCCGCATTTCCGCTCTGCCACTGTGGCTGCTCCCAACAGTCCGCATTTCCCCTCTGCCAGTGCGCCGCTCCCAACAGTCCGCATTTCCCCTCTGCCAGTGCGCCGCTCCCAACAGTCCGCATTTCCGCTCTGCCACTGTGGCTGCTCCCAACAGTCCGCATTTCCCCTCTGCCAGTGCGCTGCTCCCAACAGTCCGCATTTCCGCTCTGCCACTGTGGCTGCTCCCAACAGTCCGCATTTCCCCTCTGCCAGTGCGCCGCTCCCAACAGTCCGCATTTCCCCTCTGCCAGTGCGCCACTCCCAACAGTCCGCATTTCCCCTCTGCCAGTGCGCCGCTCCCAACAGTCCGCATTTCCCCTCTGCCAGTGCGCCACTCCCAACAGTCCGCATTTCCCCTCTGCCAGTGCGCCGCTCCCAACAGTCCGTATTTCCCCTCTGCCAGTGCGCCGCTCCCAACAGTCCGCATTTCCGCTCTGCCACTGTGGCTGCTCCCAATAGTCCGCATTTCCGCTCTGCCACTGTGGCTGCTCCCAACAGTCCGCATTTCCCCTCTGCCAGTGCGCCGCTCCCAATAGTCCGCATTTCCCCTCTGCCAGTGCGCCGCTCCCAACAGTCCGCATTTCCGCTCTGCCAGTGCGCCGCTCCCAACAGTCCGCATTTCCCCTCTGCCAGTGCGCCGCTCCCAACAGTCCGCATTTCCCCTCTGCCAGTGCGCCGCTCCCAACAGTCCGCATTTCCCCTCTGCCAGTGCGCCGCTCCCAACAGTCCGCATTTCCGCTCTGCCACTGTGGCTGCTCCCAATAGTCCGCATTTCCGCTCTGCCACTGTGGCTGCTCCCAACAGTCCGCATTTCCCCTCTGCCAGTGCGCCGCTCCCAACAGTCCGCATTTCCGCTCTGCCAGTGCGCCGCTCCCAACAGTCTGCATTTCCGCTCTGCCACTGTGGCTGCTCCCCACAGTCCGCATTTCCTCTGTGCCAGTGCGCCGCTCCCCACAGTCCGCATTTCCCCTCTGCCAGTGCGCCGCTCGCAACAGTCCGCATTTCCCCTCTGCCAGTGCGCCGCTCCCAACAGTCCGCATTTCCCCTCTGCCAGTGCGCCGCTCCCAACAGTCCGCATTTCCCCTCTGCCAGTGCGCCACTCCCAACAGTCCGCATTTCCCCTCTGCCAGTGCGCCGCTCCCAACAGTCCGCATTTCCCCTCTGCCAGTGCGCCGCTCCCCACAGTCCGCATTTCCCCTCTGCCAGTGCGCCGCTCCCAACAGTCCGCATTTCCGCTCTGCCACTGTGGCTGCTCCAAACAGCCCGCATTTCCGCTCTGCCACTGTGGCTGCTCCCAACAGTCCGCATTTCCCCTCTGCCAGTGCGCCGCTCCCAACAGTCCGCATTTTCCCTCTGCCAGTGCGCCGCTCCCAACAGTCCGCATTTCCCCTCTGCCATTGTGGCCTCTCCCAACAGTCCGCATTTCCCCTCTGCCAGTGCGCTGCTCCCAACAGTCCGCATTTCCGCTCTGCCACTGTGGCTGCTCCCAACAGTCCGCATTTCCCCTCTGCCAGTGCGCCGCTCCCAACAGTCCGCATTTCCGCTCTGCCACTGTGGCTGCTCCCCACAGTCCGCATTTCCCCTCTGCCAGTGCGCCGCTCCCAACAGTCCGCATTTCCGCTCTGCCACTGTGGCTGCTCTCAACAGTCCGCATTTCCGCCCTGCCACTGTGGCTGCTCCCAACAGTCCGCATTTCCCCTCTGCCAGTGCGCTGCTCCCAACAGTCCGCATTTCCCCTCTGCCAGTGCGCCGCTCCCAACAGTACGCATTTCCCCTCTGCCAGTGCGCCGCTCCCAACAGTCCGCATTTCCGCTCTGCCACTGTGGCTGCTCCCAACAGTCCGCATTTCCCCTCTGCCAGTGCGCTGCTCCCAACAGTCCGCATTTCCGCTCTGCCACTGTGGCTGCTCTCACAGTCCGCATTTCCCCTCTGCCAGTGCGCCGCTCCCAACAGTCCGCATTTCCGCTCTGCCACTGTGGCTGCTCCCCACAGTCCGCATTTCCCCTCTGCCAGTGCGCCGCTCCCAACAGTCAGCATTTCCGCTCTGCCACTGTGGCTGCTCCCAACAGCCCGCATTTCCGCTCTGCCACTGTGGCTGCTCCCAACAGTCCGCATTTCCCCTCTGCCAGTGCGCCGCTCCCAACAGTCCGCATTTCCCCTCTGCCAGTGCGCCGCTCCCAACAGTCCGCATTTCCGCTCTGCCACTGTGGCTGCTCCCAACAGTCCGCATTTCCCCTCTGCCAGTGCGCTGCTCCCAACAGTCCGCATTTCCGCTCTGCCACTGTGGCTGCTCCCAACAGTCCACATTTCCCCTCTGCCAGTGCGCCGCTCCCAACAGTCCGCATTTCCCCTCTGCCAGTGCGCCACTCCCAACAGTCCGCATTTCCCCTCTGCCAGTGCGCCGCTCCCAACAGTCCGCATTTCCCCTCTGCCAGTGCGCCACTCCCAACAGTCCGCATTTCCCCTCTGCCAGTGCGCCGCTCCCAACAGTCCGCATTTCCCCTCTGCCAGTGCGCCGCTCCCAACAGTCCGCATTTCCGCTCTGCCACTGTGGCTGCTCCCAATAGTCCGCATTTCCGCTCTGCCACTGTGGCTGCTCCCAACAGTCCGCATTTCCCCTCTGCCAGTGCGCCGCTCCCAACAGTCCGCATTTCCCCTCTGCCAGTGCGCCGCTCCCAACAGTCCGCATTTCCGCTCTGCCAGTGCGCCGCTCCCAACAGTCCGCATTTCCCCTCTGCCAGTGCGCCGCTCCCAACAGTCCGCATTTCCCCTCTGCCAGTGCGCCGCTCCCAACAGTCCGCATTTCCCCTCTGCCAGTGCGCCGCTCCCAACAGTCCGCATTTCCGCTCTGCCACTGTGGCTGCTCCCAATAGTCCGCATTTCCGCTCTGCCACTGTGGCTGCTCCCAACAGTCCGCATTTCCCCTCTGCCAGTGCGCCGCTCCCAACAGTCCGCATTTCCGCTCTGCCAGTGCGCCTCTCCCAACAGTCTGCATTTCCGCTCTGCCACTGTGGCTGCTCCCCACAGTCCGCATTTCCTCTGTGCCAGTGCGCCGCTCCCCACAGTCCGCATTTCCCCTCTGCCAGTGCGCCGCTCGCAACAGTCCGCATTTCCGCTCTGCCACTGTGGCTGCTCCCCACAGTCCGCATTTCCTCTGTGCCAGTGCGCAGGCCCGCTTCACCCATTTCCCTGCACCCCCTTTGAGCTCGGCCTCTCCCTATTTACCTGGGCGCTCTGCTCGGAGCCACAGAGCTAGGAAAGGGGCGACGCCGCTTGACTACTTCCTCCCCGGCTCATCTTCAGCGTCTGAGAGCCTTTGAGTCACCTTAATTCAAGAGCAGGAAACAGGAAATGCCTCTTCTGCACTGTTGATTGACGTCTATTATGAACCGCTTAAGATGAGAAAAGTCATAAATGAAATAGATCATTTATTAGTGAAAATCTCCCTCAAAGGTGGGAATCAACTGATAACAACACGAGATTTTAATTGTGTTTGTCCCGCGATTCAAAGTGAGGATGTTTCACCGAATGATCTGATGGGCGCCTCGAATAGAATGTAGAAAACTGAACAAGCGACAAGGGGAGTGAGGGGTTTTGTGGGCACACTTCTTGACGAGTTGGCGCTTTTGCCAGGTGAATGCGTTGTTTGGCCATGGCGAGACACCCTTACCTACCTGGTTTGGCGTGGCATCAGAATCCAGAACGGACTACAGTAAGAAGTGATCACGCTAGTCTAACTATCAGCGCTAGCAGCAGGGCCATCTTAAGCATTTTTGGGGCCCTGGGCACGGACATCTTTGGGGTCCCTCTCCACCAAACGAATTAAGGGATCAAGAATAATGGTCGCACCCCCTACCCCCACCCATTGCGCTCACAACCTATAGGTTGCTATGCTGTCTCGCAGCATAAGCACACTTACTCCCTTTATGTCCCCTTTCCTTCTTCATTCAGAATGATAAACAAGTAGCATTTGTAGCCCAACATTAGCAGTCTACAAAGGGGTTACTGTTCTAGTACATACAGGATACTTTTTATCAATAGCATCCAGGAAGGTGTGCAGCCTGCAGTATTAATGCAGGACCGTATGTAAAAGGTACATGTCGCCCATAATAGACAGAGAACTCTCGGTAGCTGCCTCACAGAATGCAAAAGTGCTCATGCATGGATAGAGGAAACCAATTGGAAGGAAGGAGAACGCTACACATACCATAGCATGGATAGTGGATGCAGATTAGAAGCTACCAGGAAGGTGGCTTTATCCAGACAGGTTGAGATTAGAAGTGGGAGATGGTTTTCAAACAGAGTTGCCATTAGATATCAAAGGAACACATTCCAGTGGTGTGCGATATAAATATGCTCACTATTAAAGGGGAAGCAACCCTATAGCCAGTGAAACCATGAACAAGTCTTTTATGTAGATCATACCATGAGAAGGAAATCACGGAAGGGCTGAACATTTTGAAAGGTTTAGGGACTTGCAATATTGAGAGGTTAGGCAATACAAGATTAAATCAGATGCCCAGGATCACACCTTGGTTGAGGGCTGAAGGTGTGAAGCTGGGATTTGTGCCAACACTGCAATTTCTGCATTTGAACACTTTCTTTTCCAGTTCTTACCATTAACTAAAACAATCTCATTTTATAAAAACGGACTTGGAATGTACACAAATCACATTACCAAACATGACCATTTTTAACAAAATATTATAGAAGGGTGTTATGCAAAATGGGAATGATTCTAGATTCATTCTCTCCATCATCAAGGGAAGTATATAAGTACCAGCCTACCATTCAATGTGATTTAACAAATGTAATCTAGGTTTGTCTTTTGTATTTTAAAGCTTTAAATACTTCCAAAACTATGGCTTGTGATATTTTAATTTATAAACATGCATAAAAACCTTTGACTTTTACCAAAAAGCAAACCATTTTTCGTGTCAAACAAGCAGATCTTGAAATATGCTTGCCTAAGGCCTAACATCTGGTCCGCTCTCTTCTGTCTACCACCCATTCCACCCAACTGGCCCACATAAGAAGAAAGATCAAGTAATGGGCTAAACAATGCTAGAAGCATGCAAGAAGGCAAACCTCACAGAAGACAGCAAAGTAATGTAAGATATATTAGATGATTTGACCAGGATCACTGTATCGTCTGCTGGCAAATCCAAGACACAAACATGAACTCAGTTGTTCCATAATCTTGAATTTGGATACTTATTCACCTCTTGGAATAACAGTTTATGCCATTGTTGGAGGCGATTGTCTAGGTTTTATAACACCTCATCTGAGCAATCCAATTTCTAGACTATCACCATACGGATGATATGTTAGTTTTTATAGCAACCCCTATCTGGTGCAGGTACATTGCTGATAATAGCAGATGCTGTTCTGCAAAACCAAGTACATATGCAGGCAGGTTTATAAACTTCAGACATAGGAAAAGCTCAGCCAGCCTTGCTGGAATGTGATATTCAAATTTTGCATATGAAAACATATCTCTGGAATGGGTGCTTCACACACTAAGCTAACTTCTGAACCATTGTGGCACTCAACGTATCAATATGCATTTCACCGTTGCTTATTGCACATGATCAACATAATTCCCACAGGTAGGAAAGAATGCTACAGCTTTGTGCCATAAGGAACACACAAACTATGTATCCCACAGTGAACACAGAAAGCAATACATGATGAATTGATCAAGGCAGAATGTACTTGTCGAAACAGAAAGGCAATGGGCCTCATTCCGAGTATGGCGGTAAGGGATAGCGGCCACCGCTAACGAGAGCGGTGGCGGTAATCCCTTACCGCCATACTCCGAGTTCCCTTAGCGCCATGGTGCTTTTAACACCTGCTTTTAGCAGGCGTTAAATACCATGGCGCTAAGGGACCTTGATGTTAATTACGCCACCGTAATTTACGGTGGCGTAATTGACGCCTTCCCCACTCCCATTATGCCCTATGGGGCAAGAATGGGAATGGGGAAGGGTAAATGGGGATTGGGGAATTACCGCCCCGCCAACCTTGGAATGGGGCGGTAATTCCGCCAACCACCAAGGCGCTGCCGGTCCGGGTACGGCGTCAACCAAGGCGTTAATAGCGCCATTGGTTAGCGCCGTACTCGGAATGAGGCCCAATGGGTTTAAGGACTCAGCAGCACCCCATAAAATATCCTGACGTGTGCTATTTAAGACTGGTTAACAATGTAATCTTACTTCTTCAGATCAGGAAGCCTTTTTGGGGGCCCCCTCCAAGGTGGGGGTGTAACGAAGTACGCTAGTCATAAATCGAGTCCAAACTTCATTTCTTTAGTAGCACTTTTATTTAGTTTTAGTGCTGGTTACAACATTTGTTCGTAAATTCCTATGTTATTTCAGGACGGAGCTATAAACACCCACCAGCCCCTTCATTAGAGCTCTCCTCTTTCTCCAACTGTCCTCTCTCGAACCCTCACTGAAACATTCCAGTCTCTCACACATTCCAAACTCATGACATCATCACTCGGATTAAATCACATAGTGTAATGTACCAAGTCTCCGATCCTCACATATCTCCCTTCCTTATAATGACACAAAAGAAAAAGTACACTCCAAAATCAGTACTGCCTAAAGCAAAATTGCGTTCCCATTTCAAATCTAACATCTACGATTACCACTCAAACCCTCAACAAACTGCGGGCCCTGCAGTAAACATCTAAATAGAGACCGGCTCTATCCTCCTCAATCTCACAACAAAACCAACTACAACTACTGTTACCACCTACTATAATTCATACAAAAACGTCACCTAACTTGGTAACAAACCTCAAAGAGAAACCCAAATTCTCTCAAAGAGAAACCCAAATTCTCTCACTATCCTCCTTTATCCCCATGACTACATTGAGGCTAAAACGAGATCCCGAAAGACACTATCAAGTGAAAGCAGAAACAACAAATGTCCAACTAACTCCCTGTGCTAAGTGAAACTCACCCCAAAGTCCTCTTTTTATCTTGGCTGCATAACAATCACCCCGATCCTATACTAACCATTAAACCAGAGTACCAACTCCCAAACACAACACCCAAACAAATCCAAACACAGACTTATGTTCCACCAAACGCACCCCTGAGTTCACCTGTCTGTCAAACACAAAGTCATAGAACCTATGTTACAACCTAAACTTGGAGATCTCCCTTGATGCCTATAGCACCCAGTACCTCTTAAAATGTTTCCAAGAACCATAATGTACCCAACAGCTGAACTTAGATAACCTACCGATGATAAGAAACTGAAAAACACTTCCCTTGCCAAAAACGTGAACATTAAGTCGCCCAACACACATACATATTCACCAAGAATCTCATTACTTCTTAAGTCACTTTGTTTCTTCACACTTAGTGATACAATGCATATATCCGTGCAACATGACAGCAAAATATGCACTTCTGTGTTTTAAAGTATCTTAATTTCTCGACGAGCTGAAAAGAGATAAAGGTCACACAGAATTTTTCTTTTCATTAATTTCTTTTTTTTTTTTAAATGTCCATGAATTGCTCAACGAATAGTTCAGACGTTGCTACCACATTTTCACTTAAGATTCTTTTGTAGAACAGAGAGCATTAAAACCATAAACTGACTAAATACCCCCAACTAATGAGAGCCAGATCACACCTCCGCCATTCAAAACACACACTTAATTTACCAACACTACTTCAATCACACAACGGTCTCAAACCACTGTACTGGACTCCACTAATATTCTCGGTCATAGCATGACAAATCCCTGAAAAATCCCCAAAAATCTGCATCCAGCCCTTCCAAAACAATTTCAGAAGTGTCCCCTACTTCACCCAACAACTCTCCACAAGACCTACAAAACCCCAAACCTTTTCCCAGTGAACTTTAAATTCATTGTAGGCACTTAAACAACCATTGCACAGAGCAACTCCCCTTTCTCTGCAGTCCCAACAGTTCCTTGTACATTCGCACTTCTCCAATTTATTAACGTTGCCTATTTCTTTTACCGGGTAACTTGTCCGTTCTTCTACTCTTACATGAAGCACCCCGCCAGTCTTTGTGTGCTGCTTCGCAGTTTCCTCATGTGGATTTACATAACAATGAACCTTTACATTTCCATCACCAATTTCATCATGAACCTCTTGAAATGCCAGTCTGCTCCTTTTCCCATAATGAAAGTCGCTCGCGACGACATCCTGTGGTTCTAGGGTTCTGCCTTCCAACCCAAACTCCTGTATCTCTGTTGCGTCCTCTTCTAAACGCGACGCCTTCACGCTTGCTTTCCGTTTCCCCAATGACACACTCTTCCTTCCATGAGAAAAAAGTACCTGCTCTGCCTCTCTCGCGCCCATATCCGGATCATGTGCTTCTGTCGACGTCATCACAATCCTCGGAAATGCCCAGCAGAGAAGAGCTCTACGGTCGCCCGTCACACTTACTCCCGTACACGCCCTGTGTACTTCCGAATCTTCCTTTGACAAGCACCTGTACACACCTGGTGTACTACATTGACACCAACCCTGTACACGCCTTGTGCACTTTTAATAGAAACACATACAGTATGTCATTGAAATCCCGGTCACAACAGGCCCCTGTGCACGCCTTGTGCACTGTCCGAGAGTTACACTTCTTTCCTAATGTTGCCCAATTACAGATCCTTAGAGCCTCGACCCCGAAGTGATAGGGCCTTTGCTCACCTGGGGCACCCATAGAGGGGGGCTGGCGGGTGTTCCTCTGTCTGGTGCTGGGCTCCCTGCGTCGGTTGCTGCCCATGGTTCACTAGGCAGGCGGCTACCCTTTCGGATCGGCAGCGCAGCGCACAATAGGTGCCCAAAGCCAGCAACCACCCATTCTGTGACTCACTTCGATCCGGTTAACGGTAGGTTGCTGCTGCGCACGCGGACTTATTCAGAACAGGACACCTCTTCATAAAGTTAGCGTGTGTGTCGCCGCTGCCTGCCTCTCCCTCCGATGTCAAACATCTTCGTCGCCACTGTAACGAAGTACGCTAGTCATAAATCGAGTCCAAACTTCATTTCTTTAGTAGCACTTTTATTTAGTTTTAGTGCTGGTTCCACGACGTTTGCCCTGGGCAAGTGTCCCTTTTGCCCTCCCATGAAGACGTGTCTGGCTAGGAGCGAAGACCAGCTCCTAGAGGCTATGCAGATTCTCAACAGCCTGACTGTTTGCATTCCATTGGATGAGAGAAAATACAGAGTGCTTGCCTCTGTTGACTCTCTCCAACAAGAGATCTCCAGGGAACATGGTTTCAAAGCGTCACTTCCACATCACAGACCTGCCTCAACCTAGGGGATGGCACCACAGAGAGCCTTTGAAGCTGCTGGCTGAGAGAGAGGAAGAGTTACGTCTCTCAAAGAGCACATGTGAGTTTGAGGGAAGGTCCATCCATCTTACTTTTCTGTGAGAGGCCCTCTAGACTAGCTATGACACCTGGAGGCAAGGGTCACTTGTACCCCTTAAAGCAGGTTTGCTTTGATCCAATACCCTGCGGCCTTTAGCCTATAAAAGAGGGAATCTACCACTTCTTCTTTGATTCCCTTTTCGACCTTCAAGGAAATCAGGAAGAAGTCATTTGAACCCTGTTCGGAAAGCAGTCCTCTCCAGAGGTGAGGACAGGTGTTCTAAGTGAGAGGAAAGCTCTGCCCCTTACCCATCACTCGGGCACATTCAGGGGGACTTTGTTGAGGACCAAGTCCTGCCATTCTGCTAGCAAACCTCCATAAGCTGGGAAAGCAGCGAAAAGAGAAAAGGACTCTGCTTGCCCTAAACATGCCTGCACTGGATCTTAGAGCATCCAGAGGACTCCTGTTTTCATGGCGCAAATGATTTCAAACCACATTGCAATCGTGTTTGCCACTGTCAAACCACCAGGACCCGTGGTGCTGCCTTTTGGCACTAACCTTCTAACTTTGAACCGGTGCTTGCATCCATTGAACCAACTCGACACAGCATCACCCTAGAAGAGCCTTGTACCCAGTCCGGCTCAACCACCAGTGTACAGTGCAGATGATTTAGAAACACTGTAATCGAACCACCAGGTCATCACACCACAGCTCGAATTGAAACGCTGGATCGTCACTCGACCTGAAAAAGCAGTACTCATCATTTCGAACCACGACTCGATCGTCAAACGGCTCTTGGTGATCCACCAATTTGCTTCGCTTGGAGACGTCTTTGAACAGCATGGAGCACCGCTCAAACCCCACTAGCCGGTCCAGTAGTACCTGATGGTCCACGGTATCGAAAACGGCTGAAAGATCTAACAAAATAAGGGCACCTGTTCCACCGCCATCAGCCAACAAACGAAGATCATCATACACTGGGACTAGTACGCTTTCCGTCCCTCGGTCGGTCAAAACCCGGACTGGAAAGGATCGAGGGAAGACGAGTGTTCCAAAAAAGAAGTAAGCAGGGGGGAAACAAGAGACTCCAGCAATTTCATAAAGAAGGGGAGCATGGATACAGGCTGAAAATTGGCCGCAGAGGAAGGATCTAATGAAGGCTTTGTCAGTAGCGGAATAACAACAGCTTGTTTAAGCTCAGATGAAATAGCTCCCCTTTGACAAGAGTAGTTAACCGTTTCTGTTACCCAAGATGGATGATGTTGACTAATGCAGAGAAACCACTGTGCTGACGTCATTAGTGACACCATGTCATAGCCACGTTAGTCATGAAGTATACTCACAGCCATGCACGTTCCACAAACACACATGTGAATACACAAAGAACATGCGTACACAGTTCTGTAGATAGAGGACAGATATATATATACATACTGTTAAAAGCTTTTATTATTTTCCTCATTAGCAAAGGGCAGAAACACTGAACGCAAGGCAAAGAAGAGATGCAGAGCAAGCTTGCAGATGCTGATGGCAACTAACCCGATGGAACTACAGGATCACATAAGGAGCCTGGCAGGACCACATACGACTGACCTATAGGAAACACAGCACGATATACGTGTGCAGAAATCACAGTATAAGTAGAACGAGGATCACCTAAGGACACAAGCTGCAGGACGAAAGACGAGGGAAGGCAGAAACATGCTGCACAGAACAGGAAGGCCAGGGCTCACAGCCAAGGTCAGAGACAAGCAGCACATTCCAAACCTAAAACGACAAGGGCAATCTGCAGAAAAACAGAATAAATCCTCATAAACTGCAGACCAGAAGAGCTCAATTTCGTGAGCCTCAACCACGTGATGCAGCCGAGCTAAACAATGCTTATTCACCCGTGGTGGGAAGACTAACAGTCCTCAGCAATACAGACATGATCCAGCCAATCAGGGGGCAGAGATCCAGGGGCGGATGGCAGGGAGCCTGGGCCAATGGTAATCCTGCGACCCTGCAACAATGTTGTAGATAGTTTCTTGGGGAAGGAGCAGGTCAGCCACCTGACATGAGAAGGCCAATTAACTAAGTTCCATAGGGAAATCTATACAGTCTACCTCTCTGATAACCCAACCAGAAAGTGGGATAGATCTTTCGGGAAGGGCCCGTGTTGGGACTGTGCTTTGTAACAAAAAGGCTAGGCACAGGTTTGGGAGCAGTAACTTTGGAGATTTTTTTAATATCCTATATGATCCCTGTCGGTTTTTGTAATAAATGACATTCTAACTTGCCCTTGGATGAGTCCTCTGTTGGTTCTGGGGGAAGGGTTGTTGGGACCTGGGAACTGAACGGGTAAGCTTGTGGTAGACCCCAGAACTCTGGCATACCATACCTCACCAACAATGGGAACACTAGAGGGAGTATGGGAACACAGGAGGGAGTATGGGAACACAGGAGGGAGTATGGGAACACAGGAGGGAGTAAGAGGACACGGGAGGGAGTATGATGACACAAGGGAGTATGAGAACACTAGAGGGAGTGTGAGAACAACAGAGGGAGTATGAGAACAAGAGGGAATATGAGAACACACAAGGGAGCATGAGAACACTAGAGGGAGTATGAGAACACTAGAGGGAGTGCAAGAACACTAGAGGGAGTACCAGAACACTAGAGGGAGTATGAGAACACAAGAGGGAGAATGAGAATACAGGAGGGAGTATGAAAACACTAGAGGAGTATGAGAACACAAGAGGGAGTATGAGAACACAGGAGGGAGTAAGAGGACACGGGAGGGAGTATGACGACACAAGGGAATATGAGAACACAAGAGTGAATATGAGAACACAGGAGGGAGTGTGAGAACAAGAGAGGGAGTATGAGAACAAGAGGGAATATGAGAACACACAAGGGAGCATGAGAACACTAGAGGAAGTATGAGAACACTAAAGGGAGTATGAGAACACTAGAGGGAGTGCAAGAACACTAGAGGGAGTACCAGAACACTAGAGGGAGTATGAGAACACAAGAGGGAGCATGAGAACACAGGAGGGAGTATGAGAACACTAGAGGGAGTACAATAACACAAGATGAAGTGCCAGAACACAAGAGGGAGTATGGGAACACGAGGGTATATGAGTATACAAAAGGGAGTTTGAGAACAAAGGAGGGAGTATGAGAACACTAGAGCGAGTATGAGAACACAGGAGGGAGTATGGGAACACAAGAGGGAGTACAAGAACACAAGAGGGAGTACAAGAACACAAGAGGGAGTATGGGAACATGGGGGAATATGGGTATACAAGAGGAAGTATGAGAACACAAGAGGGAGTATGAGAACACAAGAGGGAGTAGGAGAACACAAGAGGGAGTATGAGAACAAAGGAGGTGGTATGAGAACAAAGGAGGGAGTATGAGAAAACTAGAGGGAGTATGCGAAATCAGGAGGGAGTATGAGAACACTAGAGGGCATATGAGAACACAGGAGGGAGTGTGAGAACACAGGAGGGAGTTTGAGAACAAAAGAGGGAGTATGAGAACACAAGAGGGAGCATGAGAACACAAAGGGAGTAGGAGAACACAAGAGGGAGTATGAGAACAAAGGAGGTGGTATGAGAACAAAGGAGGGAGTATGAGAAAACTAGAGGGAGTATGCGAAATCAGGAGGGAGTATGAGAACACTAGAGGGCATATGAGAACACAGGAGGGAGTGTGAGAACACAGGAGGGAGTTTGAGAACAAAAGAGGGAGTATGAGAACACAAGAGGGAGTATGAGAACACAAGAGGGAGTATGAGGACACTAGAGGAAGTATGAGAACACTAGAGGGAGTATGAGAACACAAAAGAGGGTGTGAGAATTAAGAGTACAGACAGGATCTCCAAAAAGAGGGGAGAGGGAGGAAAACAGATAAAAAGAACAGGGTGAGTTCAGGAATTTAGAGAGAGCGGAGCGTGAGCAGGGAAGGAGAGTGATCAGGGAGAAAGGAAGGCAGTATAAATTAAGAATCCATAATGAAAAAAGTATATGTTCTGAGCGATCCTGTTCCATGCTGTGTAACATCCATCCTCCGTGATCAGTATTTGGATCTTGTAAATGTAACAAATGCTCCATCCCATCTACATGCAATGAAACAATATGGCTCAATTTGTTGGAGGAGATGCTTCAACCCCTCCCCAGGCCTCCTGCTGCAGAAGCAGACTGTTCAATGTGCGTGGTATTGTCTTCCTAGGTACGCATTTTCACCCTCCTAGCAAACCACATGTCATCTCGACGTCAACATGATACCCTTCAAAAGCACCCGAGCTTGTTCTTCACTTCAAGGTTTAATGGTATGCATTAGAGTGGGTCAACCACAGCCAAACCCTGGGTAAGGGGGTGCACGACATACCACATGCCTCCCTGTCCCCGTTCCAACTAACTCCAAAAATATTTCTTCAAGGCGGTCTTGTCATGAAAACATTTGAATACCACTGCCCTATCATGAAGCTAAAGACTTAACTGCTGGATCAGCTGTTATATGGCCTGCGCCACCAGTGAAACTAAGACTCTAGACTGGGGGAATGATGCATGCTACTGAACTGGATAGTCCAGCCCCTTTGATGAGCAGCAATTGCCCTCGAGATGGATGGGGATGCAGACCTTACTCATACATCAATGATGGAGCCGACTCAGGAAGTTGACAAAAGGAAGACTCTTTTAATATCAATTATCTAAAACCGGGAGCATAACGAACATCAACGCAAACGCTCAATCTGCAAACTCAAAGCATTTAATAAAAAAACGGTACTTTTATAAGCATAAGGGGTCATCAATGACATTGACTTATGTCACTACCAATGTCATCCTATGTGGCAAACTACAAAAACCTATAAGAATGGGCTATTGGTTCTGAGTGAACATCTAAGTATATGATCCATACTAGTCTAAAAAAGTGAAACTATGTGATTGGTTACCCAATATCAGGTGGGCAATTAAGCCCTCCTCTAAAAATTACCACTATGAACGTCACTAAATACACGACATCCCATTGGTTTATACACTATAGGACCCCTATATTCGCAGGTCCTCTACAATTGGTTGGCACTCTGTCCTCTTTCAGTACTTTTCCACCTACGTTAGCCTGCAGACCGGTCTCCAGATGCTGGCGATGTTGCCTTAACTTTAGCTTCCCACCAATTAGCATATCAATCCGTCATTACCTCAGTGGTCTACTGTCAATTAAGCCTTTCAACTTCGTCCTTGAGAGTGTTCTTAGCTCTTAGAAAATTAGGGAGTGAGAAGCACAGTCTGCCTTCATGCGTAGGTGTGACCATCTCGTTCGTCCAACTTCATGCTTCCATGTGACTAGAGACCATACAATCGAGCTTTTTCGTGTATTTAACATTCTTATTCCAATAGACCTTTGACGTCTTCCTTGTTATGTTCATTCATTCTGAACAGGAGGTTTGTTCTTTCACACGATTTTGTATCCAAAGTCAGTTTACTCCAGTTTGATAAGACCATGGCTCCTTGGGGCTCATCCAACCTCACCTTTGTGAGCTACGCTTCTGTAATTCAATGTCTGCTTTTTTAACTGAGGCCTCTTTGCTAATGTCCAACCTGCTTTTATACGTATAGTGGAAACATCCATAATTCTCTCATTCCTATGTATGTGTACGTTGGCGCTTGCCGCAATCTATTTACTATAAGCTTAGAGCTAGCTTCACAATTACTTTGCTTCTTGCGTTTCTTCTGCATCTGTACACGTGTAAAATGACTTGATATCTTCATCTGTTTCTGTTGCATAAGTTTCTTCACCTGGATCCCAAGATGTCACTTATCCTTGATACTTTCCTGTATGCCTTATAGAATATCTTCATTCTCTAATCATTGCATCTCCTCTATGTACATTATCTCAGCTTCATGTTACATATACTGGTAATTTTAAATGATGTTACCATTCATCCTTGCCGCTTATTGGCTCTGCTTCTTCAGGGATTGCATTCAGATGGCCATCATATTTATTTGTATGCAGATATGGTTTTCTCAATGGGTACCTTGGCTCCCAGATTCTCCTCGGTACTGGCCCTTTCACTGGTACTGGACTAAGTCCATATTCTGCTCTTTGTTGATTCAGCTGTTCTGTATACGTCACATACTCTGGTTTCCAACTTACAGGTAAAAGGGGCGGGTCGATTGAGGTGGGGGTATTTGGCTCCTTCTCTACACTATTCACCCTCCTGGGCTCAGAGGAAGGGGTTGAGGCAGTCAGCAGCTTAATGCGGTCAATGGACCGCTCACTACCAGCTTTCAAAACTGACATCCAGCCCGCCTAAGTTGTTGAGGCTGTCTGCGCCCCCGAGTCATCGCCACAGCCGAACATGGCTACAGCAGTAGATGCTAAAGACAGCCATTTGGATGCGTCATACTTGGGGTGCTGTGAAGCCTCACATGGCGCACATAGCGCTATTGGACAAGTCTCCAGAACAGCATGATGTGGAAGGACCAGCTTGAGGGAAAAGGAAACTGTGAGGCTGATTGAAGACCTGGGGTAAAGGAAAAGGGGGGAAGCTGCAATGTCCTATATGTTGAAGAGTAACTGGGTCAGTCCTCCTTAGACATGGGGATGACCTTAAGGAGGAGAGGAAGGACATGGGCATGAGGACTGAGGGAAGAGGGAGAGGGGCGAGTAGAGCCAGGGTAGAATGGTTGTAGAGGGGAATAAAGAAGGTCGTACACATCCGTGGCTCTGTGTGTCTGTTGGAAAAGTGGCTGTCAGAGGAGGAGGGAGTGAGGAAACTGGTCCGCAGGCGCCTGACATAAGGCACAAGATCGGGCGATGAGGGAGACGTCCATGCTAGCTGCCAAATACTGCAAGGCTCCCAGAAACCAGCTAAGGAAATCCGCCCGTAGTGAAAGAAATGGAGGGCACAGTAAAGTGGAAAGGGCCATCCGCCCAGCCAAGAGGACCAATCCCGGCCGCAGGAAAGGAAGTGGGGCGCTGCATACACCAGGAGGTGGCAGCCGCAGGAGAAGATGGCATTACACTGCACAGAGACATCAACAGTGCGCCACAAGGTGGGGAGTAAGGGCTATCTGCCCAACAGGGTTGCCGATCCCGGCCCCCTCCAGAGAAACCCTGCTCCAGTTACAGAGGTCAATCCACCATGAGCCAGCAACACGGCAGTGTGCCATGCCTGACAAAAGCTGGTGCACGGGCGACGAAGAAGGAAGCCTGCCACAGCTGATGGGGGAGGGCACTCCGCTCCAACACTAAAGAGCAATCCGCCCTCGGGATATGCACACAAAAAAAAGGTAAAAGAAAGAAGGGCAATCTTCCTGCCCACCAACAATGAAAAGGCAATCTGCCCACTGTGGGGAATAGGGCATTCTGCCCATGGTGAGAGGGCAATTTGCCACAACATTAAAGAACAATCTGCCCACAAGGAAGGAGTAAGGCAATCCGTCAATGGTGAAAGGGCAATCCACCCACAAGGAAGGAGTAAGGCAATCCGTCGATGGTGAAAGGGCAATCCACCCACAAGGAAGGAGTAAGGCAATCTGTCGATGGTGAAAGGGCAATCCACCCACAAGGAAGGAGTAAGGCAATCCGTCGATGGTGAAAGGGCAATCCACCCGCAAGGAAGGAGTAAGGCAATCCGTCGATGGTGAAAGGGCAATCCACCCACAAGGAGGGAGTAAGGCAATCCGTCGATGGTGAAAGGGCAATCCGCCCGCAAGGTAGGGGAAAAGGCAATCTGCCCTTGGTGAGAGGGCACTGCGCCCCATCTGGTGTAGTGGGCAATCCGCCCACAGGAGAGGAAAGGGTACTCCACCCACAATAGCAAAGGAGAACAATACGTACACAAGGACAGGAGGGAGAAATCAGCTTGGGGGAAGGTGGGCCATCCGCTCGCAGGACAAAGGACATTGAGGGATACACCAGGAGGAGAAACCCACAGGGGAGGACCTTGGGGTGACCAAGAATTAAAAGAGAAGCGACAGGGAGGATGCTGCGTAGACCAAGTTGAGGCCAACAGCACAGAATGAAGGAATAACAAGGAGCTTCAAAAATGGGTGGTGCAGCAAATACAAGAGCAGCATTTTTGAGAGGACCGCAGCCATTCCAACTGTAGCCCCAACAGGACCAAGGGCCCAGATGGGAAGAGTGGCTGGTGGAATTCACTGAATACATGAAAGCAATGGGGGAGGATGATCCCACAGTGCTCCTGGGAGTATTCACTAATATCATGGAAAGAGAGGCCAAGGGGCTTCTCAAGACAATCCCGCCACAAGAGAGAGCGACGTATGGAACGGCCATCACCGCACTTAACAGGAATCTACTCACTAAACCGAACAAGGATTTTGAAAGGTATCTGTTCAACAAGTGCCACCAGTTACCTCAGGAAACAATAGGAGAGTTTGTTATCAGAATACAAAAGATGTCTGTACACTGTGACTTTGCAAACTTCACAGAAGAGGACACAATACGTCTACGGGTAATAGAAGGGTGCAACTCACCTATATTTCGGAAGCATCTTGTGAAGGAGCCCCTCTCGCTCGCAGAGGTCCTGGAGCAGGCATGCATCCATAAAAGGGTGTACACTCAAGCAATCAAGATGGAGAAGCCAAAGGAGAGAGGGCAAGTAGCTGCCATATACACACATCAGACAAGGAGGCCACAAGGCAACAACGTTTCAGGAGAACACAGCATTGCCACACCCTGCAGCCCGATGGAGAAGAAAGTATGTGCTACACGTGTGGGATGCGATTCCCCCACAGTAAACCATGCCCGGTGATGGGGCATCGGTGTACCAAATGCGGCCGAAGCCATCACAGATCTTCATAGCGGCAGAGGCAGATCTTCATAGCGGCAGAGGCAGATCTTCATAGCGGCAGAGGCAAAGCAAGGGGGGACTTTGACAGGTGGGAACACAGAAGAAGGGAAAACCCACCAGACAGAGACCTATCGAGGATACCCCTATGAACCAGGGCAAGGGGGGCTAACGGGAGACGAGATAGTATGGCACTAAAGAAGAAGCTCTGATTGACAGTGACCTCAAAGAGGAGCCCATCCTGGATTGAGGTCATGAGGAGGTACCCCAAAGTCTGGTGGAAGAACAGGAGGAGAATAGCCAACGAGATCAACACACATACCAAGAAGCCCACTGGAAAGAAGCAAAAGAGAGGGACCCCACAATGATGATAAGCGGGGGGAGATGTTGCCAGAGTAACTAGGTCAATCCTCCTTAAACACCCGGACGACTGTAAGGAGGAGAGGAAGGACATGGGCACTGGGACTGAGGGAGGAAGAAAAGGGGCTGTTTGCGGGCCAAGACAGCCCGAAGACTACATCTACCATGAGGACATGGCATTCTGCAGTACAGGCGCATGCACAAGCCCGCACATGCTATTTAACCACTCCCCGGCCCGTGCTGCTTGTCAGTGATTGTTGGAGATGCGGGCACAGGCTGGAGGAGAGCAGGTTTGCAGAGTGTACGGACCCGGGCCCCTGGCGGTGAGAAGGGGTGCAGGACACGACAGGCACGTTTTTGGAGGCTCAGACTTGCCTCAGTTCCTCATGGAGATGAGAAGTAGCCTGTCAGAGATGTCGGTGTGACCACTCAACGCAGAAGTTGGATTGTCTGGGGAGGTGCCCTCAGGCCCCCCAGGTCTCAGTTAAGTGCACACAGGTGGTCTGGGTGGGGGTGCAGATCTCCAGGGAAGACTGTTAATTAACTCTGTGTTACGAGCGTTTTAACGCTGGGTTTCTTTCATGAATGCTAACCAGTGCACGCCGCGGAACGCAGAGGCACTGGGTGTTATTTGCTGCCACGTGCGCTACGCTGTAGCATTACCTCCTGAACTTTAATCTTTGCAGGCCACGGAAAGCGGAATTCAGATTCTGAACATTCTATGTGTGTGAACTAAAGCGTGAGAGACGCAGTACACTGTTTGTGGAAGGTTGCTCTTGCTAAATCCTAAAAGGGGAAAAGTGTGTTAAATTTACGTTACAAGTCCTAGGCGCATCCTATGGAAATAACTCCTGCCAGGTGGTAAGGCAAGGGGTGTCTGGAGGACCAGTGGGGGTGCTATTTACTACATGCAAATTTTATATGATGTTTACCTGCTTATGTCACTCTTCATGTTGAATTATGAATCATTTATATCACGCACCGGACAAACTAAATCATATTTGGGTGCAGATGGAAACTTTAGCATTTGGAGTGCCTTTCTCAAGTGTGATAAATACATTTCCACTATGGCTATTTCCCATGGGAAATCTCAGCAGACGAGGTGGGTTTTCAGGGCCTTACGGAATGTCATGGGTGTCTTAGCCTCTCTAATATGTCCCGGGAGCTTATTCCATAATCTAGGTCCATAGACCCCCAAATCTACGATCTCCATTACTCACATATTTTGACCGCAGAACTTGGAGTAAATTCTTCACACCTGAGCGTAGCTGCCGCTAGGAGTATAGCTCTTGATTTTGTCGGATAGATAAAAAGGCACGAATTTGTTTACACATTTAAAAACCAGGCAGAGAGTTTTAAACTCAGGGACTGAGTTGTTGTGCTATAGCAGTTATCAGGAGGTTATTCTGATAACACATCATGTGCTTAAGTTAGTCGCTGTATTAGGAATGAAAGGTGCGTGATACAGGTTCTATGGAGCAATACCCTCATTAAGAAGGGTGTTGTACTGCTGCCAGGAGTAGGTGTAGGTTTGTTCACGCTACATGACTGTGTGTTATGCTGGACATGGCTTTTCCCTTTATCCCCCATAACTATCCAATTCAAGAACCCTAAACCTTTTCCTGGTTACCCTAAACACCCCCTACCTATCCACAACTTCTCTTTAACCCTCTTCCCACCATTGGCTGCCTCGAGGTTACCTGTATATACTAGAGTCAGGAGTCAGTGCCAAACAAGGTGGGAGGGGTCAACTGGATTTGGCTTCTGTGGTTAGGAAGGAGTTGCGAGATACTCCAGGGGTGTAACATAATCACTGACCCCCAAAAGTGGGATAATTAAGCCACCCAAGCCATATGGAGTCCCCGCTACCCTTAACGGAGGTGCTTAAAGCACTACAGGATATATAGGCTGAATTGGTTCAGTCTCGGCAGGAGACCAATACTCTGAAGATGCAGGTTAGTGGTTTAATTGCTCAAGGTATGCCGCTTCAGGGAGACACGGTGGCAACTTCGACTTCAGGTTCATCTAGTCGAGCAAATACAGTAGTGGTACAACAACACTTAGGGGTTCTGCTGGCAGCACCAGAGAGGTTTGTCGGGGACCCTGGGAAGTTGTCCACCTTTTTGACACAATGTAAACTACATTTCTTGTGCAACACTACAGCATTTGAGTCCGCCCAAGCCCAGATGGCTGTTGTTATTTCTTACTTGTCCGGGGATGCCGCAGCGTGGGCAATACCCTCAGTGCAGAAAGATGATCCCATACTGTATGATTGGGTGGGTTTTTCAGTGGAATTTGTAAGCTTGTTTGATCGCTGGAAAGTGTCCTTGACTGAAGATAAGGAGCTGTTAGCCCTTAGACAAGGTATTAAGGATCTGGTGACTTATGTGACACAGTTTCATCGCTTGGTGGTAGAGACCACTTGGCCAGAACCGAAACAAGCAGTTTATTTTATCAGGCGTTGAGAGAGGAGTTGAAGGATGCAATAGCGCATGTAGAACCGCAACCAGAGTCTTGTAGTGCCTTGATTGATTTAGCTCTACCGCTGGATCACAGATTGTAAGAGCGGAAAGGGGAAATAAGGAGGATGGATGGGGTTCCATTTGTATGTCTAGACAGGAGTAGGGAGGTAGGGGGGCGCACAGGAGGGGATCAGGGGGAGCCCATGCAGATTGGGAATGTACAGGGACCATTGTCAGCTGAAGAGAAGGAGAAGAGGAGAACTAATAAGTTGGGCCTTTATTGTGGAACTTCAGGGCATTACATTCGGAACTGTCCTAATATTCCAACACAAATCAGGGAGAAGAAAAAGGTGAAGGTGGGAAAAGAGGGGGCTCGGTAAGTGGGGGAACGATTACACTGAGCCTTAAGGAGGTGGAGTTCTCATCGGCAGTGGTTAACACAATGCAGGTCAAGGCCTCGCACAATTATCTTCTGGTGACCCTGATTTTTGCCAGTAGTAAGGAGATGGTGTCGGCAATCGTGGATTCAGGGGCTACCGGAAATGTTACTGATATTTCTTTGGCAAAAAATGTAGGACTTCCTACTCGAATCAAGAAGGAGAGTGAGTTCGTACAGGAAATAGTTGGGTCATATTTGACATCTGGTCCTATTACCACCCAGAGCCAGGAAATGACAATGTGGTGTGGGGAGGGCCATCCAGAGATTATTACCTTTGATTTGATTGTGGCTCCCCAATTCAGGGTTATTTGGTGAGTCCATGGCTAGTGACACATAACCCGAACATTGATTGGAAAGAGAGGACATTGACATTTGTAAGTGAGCAGTGTGGTTCTCATTTAACTGGCATTGGGGGGTCCCACTAATTTCTTGGTGGAAGGGGTGGATCATCAGGCCAAGATTGGAGCAGTGGTCACCACTTTGCCAGAGGAATATCAAGAGTTTGCAGGAGTATTTGACAAGGGAGGTGCATCAGAGCTACCGCCCCATAGACCATTTGATTGTGTGATCGAGCTGGAGACTAATGCTAGGTTACCTTGTAGTCCGGTTTATGCATTATCTGAAAAGGAGACTCAACATTTACTGGAATATTTGGATAAAATGCTGGCATGTGGGTTCATTCAACTTTCCAATTCCCCCATTTCGTCCCCATTGTTTTTGTGCCTAAGAAAGAGGGCACCTTGAGGACTTGCATAGACTATAGGGCCTTAAATAAGGTAACCATCAAGAACTGGTTCCCACTAACATTGATTCCAGTGTTGCTAGATTAAGTGAAGATGGCCAGGAATTACATAGAGCTGGATCTAAGAGGGGCATATCACCTCATCAGGGTCAAAGAGGGTGACGAGTGGAAGACTGCCTTTCGTATGAAGGTTGGTTTGTTTGAGTATCTGGTGATGCCTTTTGGTTTATGTAATGCTCCTGCAGCTTTTCAGCGCTTCATGCAGGAGGTGTTAAGATGAGTATTTGGATTTATTTGTGATTGTATATATTGATGATATTTTGATTTTCTCAGAGTCCATTGAGCAACATGTGCAGCATGAATATCATGTATTTGTGAAACTGGAGAAATGTGAATTTCATACCATCAGAGTAGAATTCCTGGGATTTACTTTAACGCCATCTGGCATAGTCATGGACAAGAGGAAAGTGCAGGCAGTTAGCAAATGGCCATCACCCCAGTGTGTGAAGGACATCCAGTTATTTCTGGTGTTTGCTAATTTTTACTGCAGATTTATAAACAATTTCTCGGCCATCATTACACCCATTACCCGACAGTTAAGAAAAGCAACCAAGTTCCATTGGGATCAGGAGGCAGAGGAAGCATTTGGGAAGTTAAAGGCCACTTTCACTGAAGCACCGATTTTACATCATCCCAATCTTGAGAAACAGTTTCAGGTGGAGACGGATGCCTCCAATCTGGCCCAAGGGGCAATCTTGTCACAGACTGATGGGGAGGGCATTTTACATCTGGTGGCTTATTTCTCCCACAAACTTACAAGATGAGATCAAAATTACGCTATTATGGATAAGGAGCTCCTGGCTATTAAAGAGGCTTTGCTCGAGTGGTGACACTACTTAATGGGGGCTTGGCATCCTGTAATAGTTATCAAAGATTACAAGAATTTGCAGTACTTAAGATCAGCAAGAACCTTGAGTTCCCAGCAGCTACGGTGGTCACAATAATTTGAGGAATTTAACTTTGTGGTCACGTATCATCCGGGTAGGAGGAACGGAAAGGCAGATGCCCTGTCCAGGCAGGAAAATATGGGAGGGCAGTATCAAGTAGAACAATGTATTATTCCAGTGGACAAGATTGTGGGTGCAGTGACTAGGGAGGTACGTAAGAACTTCCCTAAAATGAAGTGGATGGAATGGGTGAAGAAGGGCAGTTCCAGACTCATTCGGGGCGGATTACCCTATCAGGAAGGGAAGTTGTTTCTCCCCACTGAGACATTGAGAAAAAAGGCTTTATTTTGGTGCCATAATTCCCCGATTGCAGGTCATGCCGGTGTCAGGAAGACTCAGGACATGGTGCAGCCGTACTTCTGGTGGGAGGGTTGGGCCTCCAATGTACATAAGTATGTGGCATGGTGTGAGACCCGTGTACGGTCTAAAGCAGATCATTTGAGGAAGGCAGGGTTCTTACCAACATTACCCATGTCTAAGGAACCCTGGGCAAGTTTGTCTATGGACTTTGTTTTACCAAACTGCCTAGAGATGGAGATTTGATACAATTCTGGTGGTAGTGGATTACCTGACTAAGCAAGCTCATTTTGTACCTTGTGATTGTATTCCGAGTGCAGGAACCCTGGAGGATTTGTTTATTTGTTTTTGCAACATATAGTGTGGTTGCATGGGTTACCGAGAATGATAGTATCCGATCAGGGCTCTGAGTTTACATCCCGGTTTTGGCGTGCTTTCTGTAAGTTGCTCGAAATGTCCTTTGCTCTACCCACCAGTTATCATCCACAGACGGATGGGCAAACTGAAAGAGTTAATCAGACTATCGAGCAATAGCTTAGGTGTTTTCTGGCAGAATGTAAATCCTCCTGGGTCCGGTCTTTGTGGCTGGCAAAATGTTGTCATAACAATGCCAAACATGATTCACTGGGGATGTCCCCTCATTTCTGCTTGTATGGACAAAATTGTCAAATGTTGCCAGAGGGGGTCCAAGAGTTTAATAAGATTCTGGGAGTGATGGAACACACTCAGGGGCTTCTCAAGATATGTGAGAAGGCATGCCAAACTCTGGACAGAGTCAAGGTGGCCTATAAAAGGCAGGCGTACCGGAAAAGATGAGTCAGTCCCAAGTATGTGGTGGGGATCGAGTGTGGTTGTCCAGCCAGCAAATCAGGTTGTTTGGGTCTTGTACATTTTTGCCTGCTTCATTGGGCCCTATACGATTGTGAAATGTGTTTCAGAACTTGCAGTGCATTTACGTCTTCCCTCGCATATGAGGATCCATCCTGTGTTTCACGTTTCTCTGGTTGAATCCGAAGCTCCTGGTGTGGTGACACAGAAGGCTCCAGGCGTGATGTGGGATGGTCAGGAAGAATTTGAGGTGCAGCGCATTTTGGACTCCAAGTGGCGTGGCAAGAAATTCTGGTATTTAATTTCATGAATAGGTTGTGGTCCTGAGGATGATTCTTGGGAACCTTCAGAGGCAGTGCTTGCAGGCCGTTTGGTAAGACAATTTCACCGGTTATATACAGATAAGCCAGGTCCTGGGAAGGGCCTTAGAGGAGGAGGTAATGTGAGGAAAAGGGGCAGTTTGCGAGCTAAAACAGCCCGAAGACTACATCTCCCATGAGGACATGGGTTTCCGGAGTGCGGGTGCATGCGCATGCCTGTGTGTGCTATTTGAACCCCTGCCCGGCCCACACTGCTTTTCTGTGATTGTTGGAGATGCAGGCATGTGCTGGTGGAGAGCGCATTGCGGAGCATATGGACCTGTGCCCCTGGTGGTGGGGAAAGATGCAGAACACGATGGATGAGTTGGTGGAGTCTCGGCTTTGCCTCTGTCCCTCACGGAGGTGCGAAGCAGCCTGATGGCGATGGCGGTGTGACCACTCAACGCAGGAGCTGAATTGCCTGGGGAGGTGCCGTTGGGCTCCCCTAGGCCTCAGTTAAGTGCATGTGGTTGACCTTGGAGGAGGTGAAGAGCTCTAGGGAAGACTGTAAATTAACCCTATGTTACAAGCGTATCAACGCTAATCTTTTCACGTATCTTTTCACCACGGAGTGTGGAGGCACTGGGTCTTTGTTGGCTGCCACGTGCGCTACGCTGTAGACCTATCTCATGAACTCTAATCTCTGCAAGCCACGGAAAGTGGGATTTACGTTCTGGACGTACTTTTATGTGAACTTAAGTGTTAGGGACGCAATGCATTGATCATGGCTGCTTGCTCTTGTCAACTACTAAGGGGGAAAGTATGTTGAAGTCACATTGCAATTCATAAGCGCATCCTATGGAAATCACCTCTGCCAGGTCGTGAGGCAAGGGGTGTTTGGAGGACCAGTGGGGTGCTAATTATTATATGCAAATGCTTATGATGTTTGCCTGCTTATGCCCCGCTTCAGTGTTAAAGCTGTTATCAGGGTGTTATTCTGATAACACATGTGCTTCAGGGTCGGACTGGGACAAGAAATAGGCTCGGTCACTCCAAAAAAAGTGGCCCACCCGTCGCCTCACGACCTTTGACCTCTGATGACATCACCGGAAGTGATGTCATTTGATCCCACCCCAAAGTGCCTCTTCCTCTGAGACACTAACAGGTGTCGCACTGGCATATATGAAACCAAGTCTACACTGGTAGGACTTGTATTTCTTATAGTAGAACCCAACAACACTTTTTCAAAGGTGCTAAAACTTCATATTTAACACACAACAAGTTTTCCTTTTTTTTATAATGGATATACTAACTAAAAGTCCACTTTCACAAATTGCATTTCCATTATATTGTATCGGCATATAATGTCAACAACACATGATTGTTAATACAACATAGTTATCAAGTGCAATATTACTGCGCATGCACTGAAAAAGAGTCGACACTCAAATGTGTTTCCAGCTGTGTAACAACACAGGTGTTGCTGGTGGGTTGTTCTATAGCTTTCCTCAGGACTGTAAAATGAGAAGGAATCGAGTAGTCTTTTGTGTGTTGCTCAGAAAAAACTGTCTTCAACAGTATTTTGTCTCAGGGCGAAATGATGCGTGGGGAATGGCGGATCCAAGTGCGCCAGACCAAGGAGAGATCGTTCTCTTGAGTTGCAGAAGAGGCATCCACTTCACGTACTGGGAAGAGCTCCTGAAGTGAGCTGTGTATTCCGTTCGTCACTGGACGTGCACCGCATGCGAGTAGTCTTTTGTGTGTTGCTCAGAAAAAGCTGTCTTCAACAGTATTTTGTCTCAGGGCGAAATGATGCGTGGGGAATGGCGGATCCAAGTGCGCCAGACCAAGGAGAGATCGTTCTCTTGAGTTGCAGAAGAGGCATCCACTTCTCGTAGTGGGAAGAGCTCCCGAAGTGAGCTGTGTATTCCGTTCGTCGCTGGACGTGCACCGCATGCGAGTAGTCTTTCGTGTGTTGCTCAGAAAAAACTGTCTTCAACAGTATTTTGTCTCAGGGCGAAATGATGCTTGGGGAATGGCGGATCCAAGTGCGCCAGACCAAGGAGAGATCGTTCTCTTGAGATGCAGAAGAGGCATCCACTTCTCGTACTGGGAAGAGCTCCCAAAGTGAGCTGTGTATTCCGTTCGTCGCTGGACGTGCACCGCATGCGAGTAGTCTTTTGTGTGTTGCTCAGAAAAAACTGTCTTCAACAGTATTTTGTCTCAGGGCGAAATGATGCGTGGGAAATGGCGGATCCAAGTGCGCCAGACCAAGGAGAGATCATTCTCATGAGTTGCAGAAGAGGCATCCACTTCTCGTACTGGAAAGAGCTCCCGAAGTGAGCTGTGTATTCCGTTCGTCGCTGGACGTGCACCGCATGCGAGTAGTCTTTCGTGTGTTGCTCAGAAAAAACTGTCTTCAACAGTATTTTGTCTCAGGGCGAAATGATGCATGGGGAATGGCGGATCCAAGTGCGCCAGACCAAGGAGAGATCGTTCTCTTGAGTTGCAGAAGAGGCATCCACTTCTCGTACTGGGAAGAGCTCCCGAAGTGAGCTGTGTATTCCGTTCGTCGCTGGACGTGCACCGCATGCGAGTAGTCTTTCGTGTGTTGCTCAGAAAAAACTGTCTTCAACAGTATTTTGTCTCAGGGCGAAATGATGCGTGGGGAATGGCGGATCCAAGTGCGCCAGACCAAGGAGAGATCGTTCTCTTGAGTTGCAGAAGAGGCATCCACTTCTCATACTGGGAAGAGCTCCCGAAGTGAGCTGTGTATTGCGTTCGTCGCTGGACGTGCACAGCATGCGCCAGACCGCATGCGCGGTGCACGTCCAGCGACTACAAAACTACAAACGGAATACACAGCTCACTTCGGGAGCTCTTCCCAGTACGAGAAGTGGATGCCTCTTCTGCAACTCAAGAGAACGATCTCTCCTTGGTCTGGCGCACTTGGATCGGCCATTCCCCACGCACGATTTCTCCCTGAGACAAAATACTGTTGAAGACAGCTTTTTCTGAGCAACACACAAAAGACTACTCGCATGCGGTGCACGTCCAGCGATGAACGGAATACACAGCTCACTTCGGGAGCTCTTCCCAGTACGAGAAGTGAATGCGCGATCTCTCCTTGGTCTGGCGCACTTGGATCCGCCATTCCCCACGCATCATTTCGCCCTGAGACAAAATACTGTTGAAGACAGTTTTTTCTGAGCAACACACGAAAGACTACTCGATTCCTTCTCATTTTACAGTCCTGAGGAAAGCTATAGAACAACCCACCAGCAACACCTGCGTTGTTACATAGCTGGAAACACATTTGAGTGTCGACTCTTTTTCAGTGCATGCGCAGTAATATTGCACTTGATAGCTATGTTGTATTAACAATCATGTGTTGTTGACATTATATGCCGATACAATATAATGGAAATGCAATTTATGAAAGTGGACTTTTAGTTTGTATATCTATTATAAAAAAAAGGAAAACTTGCTGTGTGTTAAATAAAGAAGTTTTAGCACCTTTGAAAAAGTGTTGTTGGGTTCTACTATAAGAAATACAAGTCCTACCAGTGTAGACTTGGTTTCATATATGCCAGTGCGACACCTGTTAGTGTCTCAGAGGAAGAGGCAGCCAGAGTCCACCCCTTTTTTCTGCAGTGTAAATTTGTCCTCCAGACTCAGGCCCCTCTATAAAACACAAAGAGGACCCCCCTTTCCCCTTTCTTAAAAATCCCACCCCAAAGTGACATTCCGGGAAGCAATGAAACATGACCTTTCACCCCTTGACAAAATATGTCATCAAATAGTGTCATCAAATAGCATTGTTCCTAAGTACACTAAATTACTTTGAATCCAAGCAGACGTCCAAGGCCAAATGATAATATGTTATTGTATAGCAAATATGCATGCAATATCACCCGACCTGTGTTGGTACTCATTTATCGACCTAAGAAGGCTTTTTGAAAGAAAAAAAAATTGGAAAACAGTTGTTTTTTTTTCCACTTTTTTATTTTTTTTCAAACCGGCCCAGGCATGGCCAGAAACCGGCCCCCACTCCCCAGGGCCGAAAGGCCGAGGGGCCAATCTGACGCTGATGTGCTTAAATTAGTCGCTGGATTGGGAATGAAATGTGTGTGATACAGGCTCTATGGAGCAATACCCTAATTAAGAAGGGTGTTGTTCTGCTGCCAGGAGTATTTGTAGGTTTGTTCGCGTTCCATGACTGTGTGTTATGATGGGCAGGACCTTTCCCTTATCCCCATACCTATCCAATTCAAGAACCCTAAACCCCCTTCCGGTTACCCTAAACACCCCCGACCAATCTACAACTTCTCCCTAACCCTCATCCCCCCATTGGCTGCCTGCAGGCTACCCGTCATACTGAACATTCAGGAGCCCGTGCCAACCAAGGTGGGAGGGGTGAACTGCATTTGGCTTCCTTGCAAGATACTCCAGGGTGTGACAGAGCGCAGGGAGAAAGGTTGTAGAGGGGAATACGGAAGATGGCACACATCCCTGGCTCTGTGTGGCTGTCAGAGCAGGAGTGAGGCCCCCGACTATAGACGGACTACAGACTTTACACGTAAACTCGGTCCTCCTCCTTTCAAGGCGGGGGATGAAAGTGAGAAGTCTGGGGGTGAGGGTCGTGCAGTAAGAAGAGGAATAAAGTAGGTGACACGCATACACGGACATTTCTTTGGTATTTTCCTGCATAAGACCGTTCTGTGCTTTCAACATTATGCGAGCCTCAACTTGAGCGCGGGTATAATTCAGCTCCAAGGCAGGCCCTGGGGTCACCAATTGCCCCTAGGCCTTTGCACACCTTCCCCACGCCATGGAAATCGAATGCATTCCGCTGGTGGGATAGCCCAGTAGGTGAATGCACGTTACGCAGAAATCTGTGCTTCCCCTTGAGAAGGCAAGAAGTTTGAATCCCAGCAGGGCCAGCTCAGCCTTTCATCATTCGAAGGCAAAGCGCTGAGATGCTCAGGGCGTGTGTGTGCGAGTCATACCACTCAACAATACTTGCACGCACACACGCTCCTCCATCCCAGGAGCATTTCAGAGCTACCTGCGTCAGATTCAAACGTCTCAGGTGTGCTATTCCCCCTGGCCCCCAGCCCCTGCAGGAGGCGGTCCCCCCGCCTCCCTCCCCCCCCCCAGGGCTTGTTATCCGCCCCTCGCTCGTGTAATTCGGGGGCTCCTGGGCGTGCCCCGTCTCGTACGCACCCCCATTTCCGCACCAGTGGCTGCAAACAAGGCGGCCATTAACTCTCCACCCCGTGCAGAAACCAGGGTGCACAAAGGGTCCCAGAAAGGCCCCCGCCCCCCTCGACAAGGCGAGCAACCACGGGGTCAGAATGGAGCCGGCCCTCCCCAGCCTCGAATCCATTTACCTCCCTCAGAGACCTTTCGGGGGTGGGCGTGGTGGAAACAAGGGCCCACACAATAGCACAGAGGCCTGCAAGGCCGAACACTGGGAGAGCTGACAGGCCTTCCCCTCCCTGGGCCTTCTTTGTGTCCCACACACAAAGCTAACACAAAGTGAGCAGCCCCAAGACACAGGCCCCCCCCCACACGAGGAATGCTAATCCCATTGTGGGGTCCTGTTAGCTCAACACGGGGGAGGCATGTTGGTTTTCACATGAACCAGCGCCGGCCCATTGGGAAGGGGCCACGGTGGCACCAGGACAAAGGCGTGGGGCGGGCGACCACTGTATCAATGTGCGCAACATTCTGGCGACACAAAACACCACAGCGAAGCATCTTGCACTCGCGCATAAACAGAACTTTTGCAGGAGGGACACAAAGGCACTAATGGACGCCTACTGGTGTCCAACCGCGGCCAAGCTGCCACAAGATGTGTTGAATGGTGTGAAATGGGGACCAGCCAGGCTCAGCTGGACCTGCACCCCAATTCGTCCATTCTCCAAAAGTCTTTATGCTTGCAGAGACTCCAGCTCCCCTCCCTGGACTTGCAGACACTCCAGCTCCCCTATGTTCTGTTGCTGCGGAACAACCTCCGATAGCACAGGAGGATGTCCTGACAGGCCTACGCGGTTTGGGCCTACTATGCGCAGCATGCTGAAATAATAACACGACACCCATTGTGGCTGCATAAACCCGGACTGCCCAACTGCTACGCAGTTCCGGTGATTCCTTTATTTTCCGGCTCTGCCTCCAGCACGTGAGCTCGGTCTCCCGCGATACACGTGACATCACATTCCTCTAAACTTAGAATGCTTTCAATAACTTGTATTTAACTTCTACAACATTTTCAGAGTCAACTCTAGTCTCTTACGGGCGTCGCCCTGCCTCGCTCATTCAGCGATATATGCCCTGCAAGACATGGAGACGGGATGATGGTTTCGGCCTTTCTCTCAGTTGGTAGCGAGGATGTGCTCTTTTTGTTCCTTCTCCTCAAGGAGGGTCTAGCAGAGTACCATCAGTGTGAGGGGTCAGCTCTCCAGTGGCTTGGGTTACATAGTCCTCCAGTGCCTGCTCCGTTGTCTCGGATTGAGTGGGTGAGTCATGTTCTTTCCTTGGACTCTCCGTCCGTGCTTCCCACATTGTTGCAGGGACTTTCCGGAAGTGAGATATGCTCCTGGTCACTACCTCATTGTCTTTGGTGGCTGTTATTCTGTGATTTGCGTCACGCACAGTCCACGGGCGGGACTCAAAGTTTAGAGACATCTTCTTGGGTGCCGCCCGGTTCTTCACTAGCACGTGTCTCCAGGCTGCAGCTCCCGGTGTCTGGCATGGCGAGCTTGGCTTTCTTGTTCATTTCTCTGACTCGTTTTGCCTCTATGATGGGAATGTCCGGATCTGGGGCTACCCAGTTTGGATGCATCAGGTGTTCTGCTTGGATCGGCACTCCGAACATGAGAGCTGCAGGACTGATGCCTGTTGATATGTGAGGAGTTTGGCAATGAGTTTGCAGGAACCGTATACAGCGGTCAGCCAGGGATGGTTGCTTTCTTTGGCGATGCGTAGCACCTTATTCAATGACCCCATGAACCGCTCTGCGTTGCAATTGGCTTGTGGCCAGTACGGGGTGATTTTCCTTTGCTTTATGCTTAGGCCTTGAAAAGAACTGCCTTAGTTCCTGGCTGTTGAATGGCGGGCCATTATCACTCTTCAGCTTGGCCGGGATCCCGTGTATTGCAAATATTTTTTCCAGATCCATGATCATCGTTTCGGCATTGGTGGACTCACATATTTGACTTCTGGATAACGACTGAATTTGTCTACCAAAACCAATAGATATCCTTCCCCTGCAATGGTGCAGAAATCTATGCTAACTGACTCCCACCTTGTGTTGCTCCGCGGGGCACTGATGATTGGTTCCGGTGCTGCCGTTCTTCTGGAGGACCGGCAGGCTGCACATGATTCGATTAGGCTCATTACGCGCTGTTGCATGCGGCGCATCCACATTCTGGATTTCAGATATGATAGTGTCTTGACAATGCCTTGGTGTCCGCTCTACGCTAGCTTGAGTGCTCTCTCCTCAATGTCATTTGCAGGACGATCTGATGCCCTTTTAGCAGCCCTCCTTCAGACGCTAATGTGAGTTTATGGCCGATCCTGAACAACGCTTGTAATTTCTCTTGGGCAGCTTGTGTTCGCTGCGCTACTGTTGCCAGGTAGTTTTTCCATAGAAAAGCAACTTCACCACTAGCTTCCCACCTTCCCAGCACATAGGTCGTGGAATGAGTATCCCATGAATGATTATAACGTTCACTCAGCTGTATCGGTCAACATCAAGTCAGGTATCAAAAAACATATTTTAATATGTATACACAGTAATATAAAAAGACCATGTGTTAAAGAAGCACATGGACAATCTACTAAAACAGAAAAAGGGGCCTGCTTAAGGCCTTTGGAACAATCAGCATTTTTTGGAAGAGTTCATAAAAATAATGCATCACGTAAATCATACTGACATGGTATTAGCGGCTACAATCAATGTAATAAGTCTGCATTCGACTTTTTGCATTCAAACAAGTGTGATGTTAGCAACACTAGTGATTCTGATAATCATGAGTCAATATTTCTTTATCATGACACGTAGTTTTTCCAGTTGCCCGTTTGAATGGCCTGTTTTGTTCGTATTAGGCAGGCATCTGCATTCGTTTTGTCTGCGATTTCTTGCAGAGTGAGGGACCGAGGGTGCACATGCAATGACGTGGCACACGTGTTCCTCGGTCCCCGTCGGGTGTCTTTCCTCCAGTTCGGTGGCTGGGCGCGAATGACTGGAGAGATAGTCTGCCGGGTTATCAGCACAGGCACGGTACTCCACTTCGATGTTGTAGGGTTGAAGCTGTAACAACCACTTCTTGATCCTCGCTGGGGGATGTGGTGCTGACCCTTTGAAGATGGGGATCAGGGGCTTGTGGTCAGAGAAGACTTTTGCTGTCTTCCCTAGCAGGTATACTTTGAAATGACGGCACCCCCAGAGAATTGCTAACGCCTCTTTTTCGTTGTGCGCATAATTCTGCTCAGTCTTGGTTAGTGCGCAGCTGGTGAAGGCGATGGGGTGTACGCTGCCGTATCGGTCTACTTGGATAATGACAGCCCCTAGGCCCACCGGGTTTGCACCTACTAGGAGCTCCGTTGCTCGCTCAATGTCAAGCGGCCTTTTGACATTGAGCCATGGTTGTGGTGCTGGACAGCAAGTCCTTGATCTGTTGAAACGCTTGTTGATGTTGGGGTGTCCATTCCCACTTCTGGTCCTTCTATGTTAGATCGCACAGTGGGCTTGTGAGGGTGGCCAGGTTGGGAATAAATCTCGCACAGTATGTTACCATGCCCATAAAACATCTGACCTCTGTGGCCGATTTTGGGGCTTTGGCATTCTTGATGTCGTTCACCTTTTCGAGGTCAGGTGAGTTGAAAATGTAGCCGAAGAAGCTGAGCTCTTCTTTAGAGAATTCACATTTATCTGCGTTTAGCGTAAACCCGACCTCCTCTAGCCGTTGTAGGACAGCAGCGAGGCGCTCATGGTGTTCTTGGGCATTCGATCCATAAACAATGTTGTCACTTATATTTGTGGTTCCTTCTAGACCAGTCAGGACCTTTTGGTTCTCGTTCTGGAACACTTCGGCTGCTGATGATATTCCGAAGTTAAGTGTTTATATCTTCTCAGGCTGAGGTGGGAGGAGAACGTGGTGATGTATCTCGACTCTCGTGCTAGTTTCAGGTGGTAGTATCCTGATCTGAGGTCCAGCTTACTGAATAGCTTAGCTCCAGTCAGGTCGACAATCAGTTCGTCGATGGTTGGTGCGATGTGCCGCTCCCTCCCAATTGCTGCGTTTGGGAGCCTCATATCTATACAGATTCTCACAGCATTCGTTTTTGTCTGGATTTTTGAGCTACCACCATAGGCGAAACACAGGGGGTTGGTCCTGATATTTTCTCGATGATGCCGGCCTTCTCGAGCTTTTCTAGCTCCTTTTCAACAGCTTCCCGCATATGAAAAGGGACCCTCAGATGCCGTACAGCTTTCGGCTCAATGGTAGGATCTATATGCAGCTTAATGGTCCTGCCTCGAAGGCATCCAATGCCTTGGAACACTTGGTGGTGTTTCTTGAGGAGGTGGTCGATTTCCGTTGGTTGGACATTGAAAGCGAAATGGATCAAACGTGGTTTCTCTGCTGTTCTGCAGCTTAGGAGTGTCTCACATCCTGCGTTTACTATATATATCCTCATTCTGAAGGATGAGTTGTTTTTGGAGAGGTCCAACTGGAATGATCCTTGTACTGGTAGTGGTTTCTTACAGCCGTATGCAAAAAGCGGTATTCTTTTGTCCTGAGCACCGGCTTGGGATGGAGTTTGTTAAAGACGTGCGTGGGCATCACGTTGACGGTGGTCCCGTGTCGATGACTACCTTCGTAGGGTTTCCGTATGCCGTTATCGTACAGGAAGGTTGTTTCCATTGCTTTTTGGCCTTCCCCCGTTTTGCGTGGCTCTACCGCAGAGATCATGTGTACTCTGTGGACTTTCTTTCCTGATTTCTTTCACCTCTCCTTCCCGCGCCTGCCTGGTGAGATGCTCTCACAGCTTTCTTCATTTTCACTGCTGCTGGGTGATCTTTGCGAGCTGTCGACTGCTCTTGCTCTCCCTCTACCCCTTTGTTGGCAAGAAGGTTTGTGTTGGGTGAAACTCCTGCGGTGGTCTTGTTGTTGTTTTTGGTCCCGATCCCTCGGGTTAGGAGGCCGTAGACATATCTCTGCAAAATGGTTTAAACGCTTGCATTTTTGGCACATCACTCCCCATGCGGAGCATGGTTCTCTTTTCTTGCCATGGGCTGCCGCACCATTTGCATGTGTCGCTTCGCCCTTGCGATCGGGTGGTTCTGAAGTTCGGGCCTTTACTCTCTTGTTCTCAGGTGGTCTGCCACCTCTTGATGGCTGCAATTTCTTCATTTTTCTGGGGACTGTCTAGTGGTAGGCATTGGATCAAAGCTTCTATGACAGCCACTTGATCATCCGTACGTTTCCTGAGTCGTCCCATTTCGAGGATGCGGGGCAGTGAAATGTTGTTCTCCGATAGTATGGCCCTTCTGAGATTTTCGGAAGACAGTCCATTTATGACTTGAAGGCGGAACGCAAATTCCTTGTCGGAGAATTCACATCCTACGGCCAATTCCCTTAGCCTTGCATGGAAGTTGTCTATCGTCTCGTTATCGCGTTGTCTGGCCATGCAGAAGTGGAACCTCTCAGTCTGGGTTGAGGTCTGGTTTAAACTTGTTAGTTAGAACTGTTTTGGCGGTGGTGTAGTCATCAGCGGCGCCATTGTTGGGGAGTGAGTTAAACAGGCACAGGGTCGCAGACCCAATATTGAGCAGAAGGAGCGTGTGCCTTTTCCTGTCTTCGGTGACTTCCAGGTGTAATCCGCATTGCTGCAGCCAGATGCCCCAGTGGATTGCAACCCCTGTGGCGAATGGGTCGAATGGTCCCATGAGTGTGGTTTGCGAGGGGTCCTGTCGAGCAGGGCCAAATGCGTTGCTTCTCCTGTCAGAAAGACTGGCTCCTGCCCTTGCTGGGCTCGTATTTGTGCTGGACATGGTGCTGATGGATGATGCAAGCATGCCTTACACTGATGTACTGCAGTCTGAGGCACGTGGGTGCACTTGCTGTTCAGGAAGCTGTGGGTAGTTGGTCTTCTGTTGCTCTGGCACTTGATTTGTGCAGCTAACTATGAGAGCTTTTCCAGTGATCAGAGAGTCTTATGGCTGAACAGCGTGAGCGGTCTGGGCTGAAAAAATGGGCTTTGATCTCATTACGTGGCTACGCGCGTGATCAGAATGTGTGCTTTCTCAATGTGGACCGTTCAGATCTCTTACACGCTTATCAGAGCCTCTGTTCCGTCTGATAGGAACTGTAACCGTCTTGCGGGGTGCAGTGTTCGCATGCGATAGGCCGGTGGCAGTGATTTGTGGGACGCTATGTAGTTGGCGTGCTTACCAGAACAAAACAGTAAGTTTGTCAGGCGTGTACTTGCTGTCCGACGGCCTGCGCCATCTTGATGTGAATCTGTGGAGACTTCTGATAGTGTTCGGAAGACTTGCAATGGAATGTGGGCTTTCCTCTTGGCAGCTACAGTGTTTCGAAGCTTGCAGGTTGAGCACATGTGGATGTGCCCGCCTCGTCGCCAGTGTTCTGTTGCTGAGGGACAACTTCTTATAGCACAGGAGGATATCCGGACAGGACTACGTGGGTTGGGCCTACTATGCGCAGCACGCTGAAATAATCACACAACACACCTTGTGGCTGCATAAACCCGGGCTGCCTAACTGCTACGCAGTTCCAGTGATTCCTTTATTTTCTGGCTCCGCCCCAGCACGTGAGCTCGGTCTCCCACGGTACACATGACATCACACCCTCCTGGACTTGCAGAGATTCGAGCTACCCTCCCTGGACTTACAGAAACTCAAGCTCCCCTCCTGGACTTGCAAAGATTCCAGCTCCCCTCTCTGGACTTGCAGAGATTCCAGCTCCCCTCCTGGATTTGCAGAGACTCCAGCTCCCCTCCTGGATGGGCCATATGCCTTAGTTTAAACTATGTATCTCTGGCTCCCCTCCAGGACTTGCAGAGACTCCAGCGCCCCTCCTGGACTTGTAGAGATTCTAGCTCCCCTAGCTGGACTTGCAGAGACTCCTCCCTGGACTTGCAGGGATTCCAGCTCCACTCCCTGGACTTGCAGAGACTCCAGCTCCCTTCCCTGGACTTGCAGAGACTGCAGCTTCCTGTCATGGTCACTAGACAAGAGCCTAGTTCTCCACCACAAACAAGGTCCCAATGGACCCAGTCTTGGCGCCTATGGCACCAAGCTCATTTCAAAGTGTGCTCAGCACACAGAACATCAGGGGCACGTGCAGCAAGGCTGGGCGGGGCCCGATTACCACTGAGAAGGCACGTGCAGAAGACTGAAGGAGGAGCTGGGTGGGGCCTCAAGGCAGAGCCTACAGGGAGTGGCTGGGGCCAGGCTATATAAGCCGGCCCCACCCAAACACTGGCGCTTCGCGTTAGTTTACGATCAGCAACGTAACGCTCACCGTAGACCAGAAGCATTTTACCAGATCCAGCACGTGTAATCCCAGTCACCGGAGCCCTTCACCAGCTACCTGAATCAACACGCGCACTTCCAGCCACATCGACCATCTTACCTGGAAAGCATCACCAGAGGCCTTGTCATTCGCTTCCTCTCTACAGTCGCTGCGCTTGCCTTACCTGAGATCGCACCACCGTCGGAAGCACAGCCATCTGCCTTCACTCAGCGGTCGCAGTGTAAGCCTTACCTGTGATCGTTTTGTCGCTGGAAGTGTCGCCATCAGCTCCCGACTCGGCTGCATTCATACTCACCTTCTAGGAGTCGTCGACAGGCACTTCCAACAACCTTACCTGTACCGCTTTCCATCGACTAGGACCTTCTTTGGGTGCTGTCTCCACGTGAACCTACGTCTCCGACCACCATCAGGAGCCAGTTACCGGCCTCCAGCCATCGCCAACCTGCCGCATCTGCAAAGAGAGTAAAAGACACAAGGTGAGCGAAAGCAAATACTTTAATCGCTAAAGCTGCCTAACTTACGAACTTGGTGCAATCTCAGAAATCACCAGCTTACCTACCAGTGGTGGAAATTCCCAGAGCTGCTTCCTTTCGCCAGCACGCGCTCCTGGGTCATCTTCATTGCTACAGGGGGGGAGAAAGGACAACATACCCTTACGAACACGAAGTGTCATTACAAGGACACGGACAATACGAAAGTCATAAGAACACTTACCTTCAAGAAGGAACGGTCGCAGCCGGTCTGTACCTCCGCAATCAGGACCAATGACGTAACTAGGTCCTTTCGCAGCGCCCCTGCTGAAGGAAAGCAGGAGGGAGAGCTCACTCTTACATACTATGAGGTGAGCCTGCATGGGTAAATTTCTGTGCACCATATTCTGGCACGAAAGGGGGGAAGAGAACCACAAATCCACCACTCAAGCCTCATTGTCTCTCACCTTCTCGCCGGAACAGGTTCCGCCTTCCAGGCCCACGAAGTGGCAGTTGTTGGGGGAGAGAAGCGGTCTGAGAGAGTCAACTACAGGGTGGGCTCCAACCATGCCCCAACGCTCCCGCAGAGACCAGGTGAGCGTAACAGAACGCAAAGCCTCTCAGAACCTCTGCCTGGGCGTTATGAATACCTCTGAGACCGACCAGTTGGCCCAATTGCTGGGGGATTTACGGGCTGAAGTACACGCCTCCAGACAAGAGACAAACTCTTTAAGAAGGGACTTAATCATTGCCCGAGAACGAACCAACGATCTGGCAAGACAGGTGCTTCAATCACATGCGGGGCAGGTCCGGTTACCTGGGAATGTGTCAACCCCTGCACCATCATCGCCACCAGTACAAGTAGTACTCCCAGGGGTGGTACCACTGGCCCCACCAGAACGGTTTATAGGTGATCCCAACAAATTTTCTATATTTATGAATCAGTGCCAACTGCACTTCCTGTGCCGCCCAGGTGCATTCCCGCTTTTGTACTGTCGTATCTAGGAGGCAGTGCTGCGGACTGGTCGATACCTTTGGTCAACCAGAATGACCCTGTGCTGTAGAACTTCAGGGAATTCCAACAGGAATTGGAGAAACTGTTCGCAAGACACACTCAGGGACAGGCCTTAGATAACAAACTGTTGTCCCTCAGACAGGGGAATCAGGATTTACTGACCTATATAGCCACCTTCCATCGTCTTATTGTACAAACCAACTGGCCTAAGGAGAAAAGGATTACGTTATTTTAGCGAGGGCTACGAGGGGAACTAAAGGATGTGCTAGCTCAAGTGGTCAACCCTCCTGAAGCCTGTGCCAAATACATCAACCTAACATTACAACTGGATCACAGACTACAGAGCCGAGATATGGACCGCACTAGGTCTGAAGGGAGACCTGTCTATGTGAGGTCCAGGGACAATCCAGGCAAGACCCACAAAACCACTGAACCAATGCAAACCGGGGGCTTACGGGCCCCTATATCTAAAGCCGAGAGAGAAAAACGGAGGCAGGAACAGCTATGCCAATACTGTGGTAAGGCAGGACTTTTCCTTCGGGATTGCCCCACTAAACCTCCTAGGAGAACTGTTGGTGCCACAGATAATACCGATAAGGAACAGGACACGGTTCCGGAAAACTCCAGTGCCCGGCAAGGGTAGGGGTCCCCTTGTGAAGCAAAAACCAGAAAGTAGTTCAGACCTCACATCTAGTCATTCCAGTACTCCTAGTTCAACACCAGCAACCATCGGAGGTGCACGCCTTGGAGGCATATATAGACAGTGGAGCAGTTGGTAACTATATTGATCAGGCTCTAGCCGCACGACTTGGCCTCCCTCTTCGGCGCAAACCTCAGGCGGAGAACGTTACTGCTATGGATGGCTCACAACTATCCTCTGGGCCGGTAACGCAACACACCGAAAAGGTTACGCTGATTTGTCAAGAAGGTCACCGAGAATATATCTCTTTGATCTTATTGGGGCTCCACAGTTCCAAATGATCTTAGGGATGCCGTGGCTAGAGGCTCATAACCCCAGAATCGACTGGAGAACATGAGTGCTGACCTTTCCGCAAGAATGCTCCAAAACCTGTCATTTGCAGCAACCCAAGACTGAGACCAAACCTCTTCTGGCTCTTGCTGGTGTCCTGCCCCCGCAATATTTCGACTATCAAGATGTATTTCAGAAGGAATAGGCAAATACCTTGCCTCCTCACAGACCCTATGACTGCAAGATCGACCTAATTGAACCAACACTTGCAAACCTACCTAGATCAGTACCTAGCCAACAGGTTCATCCACCCATCAAAGTCTCCTGCTTCCTCAGCGCTCTTCTTCGTACCCAAGAAGGAAGGTGACCTTAGAACGTGCATCGACTACAGGGCGTTGAACCAAATAACTATCAAAAACAGATACCCTTTGCTACTCCTTCCAGAATTGCTCGACCAGGTAAAAAGCACTCAAATCTACTCAAAACTAGATCTTCGGGGAGCCTATCACCTCTTATGAGTTAAAAGCGGTGATGAGTGGAAGACCACTTTCCGGACCAAATACACACTCTTCGAATATCAGGTGATGCCCTTTGGGCTATGCAATACACCAGCGGCCTTCCAGTATTTTATGAACAATGTGCTCCACGAGCTGCTGGATGTCTGTGTTCTCGTCTACAATGATGATATTTTAATCTATTTGCATCGAAAGGAACATGTTGGCCACATTAGGGCGGTGTTGGAAAAACTCTGCCAGGACCGACTGTTTGCTAAACTAGAAGAATGTTCCTTCCACATCACAGAGGTCGAGTTTTTGGACTTCATACTTACTCCAAGAGGAGTTCATATGGACACACGTAAGGTTGAAGCTATTCTTCAATGGCTTTCCCCAACATCAATCAAAGAGGTACAAAGTGTACTGGGCTTTGCTAACTTTTATAGACGCTTTATACCACAATTCTCACAAATTGTCCACCCAATCACGTCTCTTTTGAAGAAAAACAAGAAATTCCTTTGGTCAGCAGAGGCCGAACTTGCCTTCTAAGAATTAAAACAAGCCTTCACTTCAGCACCTATACTGCGACACCCTCGGCCAGACCTACCTTACGTAGTGGAAACTGATGCCTCCAGCATCGTCATGGGGGCGGTCTTATCACAAACGGACCCTGAGACGTGGCAGCTTCATCCTATAGCATTCTGGTCCCGCAAGTTTTCTGCACCTGAACGAAATTACGCGATAACCGATAAGGAGCTCCTGGCGATCAAAGGAGCCTTCAAGACGTGGAGGTATTACCTTTTGGGAGCCAAACTCACGGTTACTGTCATTACCGATCATCGTGATCTACAGTATCTGAAAACAGCCAAGGCACAATCCTCTCGCCAACTCCGTTGGGCATTATTCTTTGCGGAATATGATTTTGTGATCACCTACCGGCCTGGAGTGCGCAACGGGAAAGCCGATGCCTTATCAAGAATGGGAGAGGACCAGGATGCCTTCAGCCCATCCGATCCCATAGCTACTATCCCCAAGGAGCGGATGCAACACCAAATAGCCATTACTACCTGCTGGGAAGAATTACAGTCTGACCTCCAAGCCCACATGGATCCCACTGCCCAAAAGGAGTGGATAAGTAAGGGAGAACAATACTCCATTAAAGATAATCTGCCGTACTTCCAGGGAAGGTTGTATGTTCTGGACAAGGGATTACGCACTAAAATTATAGCCAATTACCATGAGTCCTTGGTGGAAGGGCACCCAGGGGTCGCCAAGACTAGAGCCAAAACCCAAAAGAATTACTGGTGACCCTCCTGGAGGAAAGACATCACCCAGTTCATTACTACGTGCGGTTTCTGTGCGCAAAATAAATCCCAAAAACAAAATCCGGCAGGGCTGCTGAGGCCTCTTGAAGTGCCACCAACACCACGGCATACATTATCGCTGGACTTCATCACCGACCTACCACTCTATCAAGGGTTTAACACTATCTTGGCCGTGGTAGACTTGTTCTCCAAAATGGCGCATTTCATCTCACTGAAAGGACTTCCTACCGCCGCTACTTTGGCTACAGTATTCCTAGAACAAATCGTCCAACTACATGGATTTCCATCCGTATTAGTCGCAGACATGGGGTCCCAGTTCGTTTCAGCCTTCTGGAAAAGGTGCTGTAAACTAGCCCACATCGACCTTCGGCTCTCTACTAGTCACCATCCCCAGACCTATGATCAAACGGAGAGGATGAACCAAACGCTTGAACAATACCTGAGGTGCATGCTACAACAAACTGGGGGCTCCTGGAAAGACATTCTCTGGTTAAGTGCGTTTGCCTACAACAACTCAATTCATACTAGCATTGGTCGGACCCCGTTCTACGTTATGAACGGTCGGCATCCAAGAACATCCTCTTTCGACCGTCTGGACGAGTTGGAAATGCCAGTAGTGATATTGTTGCATAAGAGAATCACTCAATCCCTTAAGGAAGCCAGCGAGAACCTAAAGCAAGCCAAGGAGCAGCAGAAGAAATTTGCGAATTGACACAGGAGGGAGGCCCCACAATATCATGTTGGGGATAAAGTATGGTTGGCTGCTAAACAAATTCCTTTAAGAGGACCCTGTGCCTTTTGGCCGCGATACCTGGGCCCGTTTTCTATCAAGGCCATCATAAATCCTGCGGCCATGAAATTCGATTTACCACCCAGCTTTCGAGTCCACCCAGTTTTCCACGTCTCCCTTTTATAGCCAGTAGAACAAGACACACAGATTCTAACACCACCACCACCACCAGAGGTCATAGCCGGAGAACGGGAATACGAAGTGAAGAACATCTTGGACTCCAAAAAGGTACGTTCAAAACTCACTACCTCATCGACAGGGAGGGCTACGGGCCCCAGGATCGTGCATGGGAACTTGCCGAATTCGTCCATGCCCCACGACTCATTAGGCAATTCCACCGGAACAACCCCACCAAACCAGGACCAGAGGGGAGAACCATCGTGAGAGGGGCCTTGAGGGGGAGTGCTGCCATGGTCACTAGGCAAGGGCCTAGTTCTCCACTACAAACAAGGTCCCAATGGACCCAGTCTTGGCACCTATGGCACTAAGCTCATTTCAAAGTGTGCTCAGCACACAGAAGATCAGGGGTACGTGCAGCAAGGCCGGGTGGGTCCCGATTACCACTGAGAAGGCACATGCAGAAGACTGAAGGAGGAGCTTGGTGGGACCACAAGGCGGAGCCTACAGGGAGTGGCTGGGGCCAGGCTATATAAGCCGGCACCACCCAAACACTGGCGCTTCGTGTTAGTTTACGATCAGCAACGTAACGCTCACCGCAGACCAGAAGCATATTACCAGATCCAGCACGTGCACTCCCAGTCTCCGGAGCCCTTCGCCACCTACCTGAATCAACACGTGCACATCCAGCCACCTCGACCATTTTACCTGGAAAGCATCATCACCGGAGGCCTTGTCATTGGCTTCCTCTCTACAGTTGCTGCGCTCGCCTTACCTGAGATTGCACCACCGTCGGAAACACAGCCATCTGCCTTCACTCAGCGGTCGCAGCGTAAGCCTTTCCTGTGATCGCTTCGTCGCTGGAAGTCTCGCCATCAGCTCCCGACTCAGCCACATTCATACTCACCTTCTCAAAGTCCTCGCTCGACAGGTACTTTCAACAACCTTACCTGTACCGCTTTCCATCGACTAGGACCTTCTTCGGGTGCTGTCTCCATGCAAACCTACATCTCCGACCACCATCAGGAGCCAGGTACCGGCCTCCAGCCATCGCCAATCTACCGCATCTGCAAAGAGAGTAAAAGACATAAGGTGCACGAAAGCACAGACTTTAACCGTTAAAGCTGCATAACTTACGAACCTGGTGCAATCTCAGAAATTACCAGCTTACCTACCAGTGGTGGAAATTCACAGAGCTGCTTCCTTTTGCCATCACGCACTCCTGGGTCATCTTCATTGCTACAGGGGGGAGAAAGGACAACATACCCTTACGAACAATAAGTGTCATTACAAGGACACGGACAACACGAAAGTCATAAGAACACTTACCTTCAAGACGGAATGGTCGCAGCCGGTCAGCACCTCCACAATCAGGACCAGTGGCGTAACTAGGTCCATCTGCAGCGCCCCTGCTGAAGGAAAGCGGGACAGAGAGCTTGCCCTTACATACTATCAGGTGAGCCTGCATTGATAAACCTCTGCGCACCATATTCTGGCACGAAAGGGGGGAAGGGAACCATGAATCCACCTCTCAAGCCTCATTGTGTCTCACCTTTTCGCCAGAACAGGTTCCGCCTTCCAGGCCCACGAAGTGGCAGTTTTTGGGGGGGAGAAGCGGTCTGAGGGCTCCAACTGTGCCCCAATGCCCCTGCAGAGACCAGGTGAGCGCAACGCTCCCCTCCCTGGACTTGCAGAGACTCCAGCTCCCCGGCTGGACTTGCAGAGATTACAGCTCCCCTCATGGACTTGCAGAGACTCCAGCTCCCCTCCTGGACTTGCAGAGATTTCAGCTTCCCTCCGGGACTTGCAGAGACTCCAGCTCCCCTTCTGGAGGGGCCATATGTCTTAGTTTACACTACACATCTCTGGCTCCCCTTTCTGGACTTGCAGAGACTCCAGCTCCCCTCCTAGACTTGCAGAGATTCCAGTTCCCCTCCTGGAATTGCAGGGACTCCAGCTCCCCGCCTGGACTTGCAGAGACTGCAGCTCCCCTCCATGGACTTGCAGAGACTCCAGCTCCCCTCCTGGACTTGCAGAGACTCCAGCTCCCTTCCTGGACTTGCAGAGATTCCAGATCCCCTCCCCGGACTTGCAGAGACTCCAGCTCCCGTCCCTGGACCTGCAGAGACTCCAGCTCCCCTCCCGGATGGGCTGTATGTCTTAGTTTACACTACACATCTCTGGCTTCCCTCCCTGTACTGGCAGAGATTCCAGCTCCCCTCCTGGATGGATATAACAGCTCCCATCCTGGACTTGCAGAGACTCCAGTTCCCATCCTGGACTTGCAGAGATTCCAGCTCCCCTCCTAGATTGCAGAGATCCCATCTCCCCTCATGAACTTGCAAAGACTCCAACTCCCTTCCTGGACTTGCAGAGATTCCAGCTCCCCTCCCCAGACTTGCAGAGGCTCCAGCTCCCCTCCCTGGACCCGCAGAGACTACAGCTCCCCTCCCTGGACATACAGAGATTCCATCTCCCCTCCTGGACTTGCAGAGACTCCATCTCCCCCCCTGGATGGGCTATATGTCTTAGTTTACACTACACATCTCTGGCTTCCCTCCCTGTACTTTTAGAGATTCCAGCTCCCCTCCTGGAATTGCAGAGACTCCAGCTCCCCTCCTGGACTTGCAGAGACTTCAGCTCCCATCCTGGATGGGCCGTATGTCTTACTTTACACTACGTATCTCTGGCTCCCCTCCTGGACTTGCAGAGAATCCAGCTCCCCTCCTGGTATTGCAAAGATTCCAACTCCCCTCCCTGGACTTGCAGAGATTCCAGCTCCCCTCCCTGGACTCGCAGAGACTCCAGCTCCCCTCCTGGACTTGCAGAGACTTCAGCTCCCATCCTGGATGGGCCGTATGTCTTACTTTACACTACGTATCTCTGGCTCCCCTCCTGGACTTGCAGAGAATCCAGCTCCCCTCCTGGTATTGCAAAGATTCCAACTCCCCTCCCTGGACTTGCAGAGATTCCAGCTCCCCTCCCTGGACTCGCAGAGACTCCAGCTCCCCTTCTGGACGGTTCATATGTCTTAGTTTACACAACTTATCTCTGGGTCCCCTCCTGGACATGCAGAGACTTCAGCTTCCCTCCCTGGACTTGCAGAGACTCCAGCTCCCCTCCTGGACTTGCAGAGACTTCAGCTCCCATCCTGGATGGGCCGTATGTCTTACTTTACACTACGTATCTCTGGCTCCCCTCCTGGACTTGCAGAGAATCCAGCTCCCCTCCTGGTATTGCAAAGATTCCAACAACCCTCCCTGGACTTGCAGAGATTCCAGCTCCCCTCCCTGGACTCGCAGAGACTCCAGCTCCCCTCCTGGACGGTTCATATGTCTTAGTTTACACAACTTATCTCTGGGTCCCCTCCTGGACATGCAGAGACTTCAGCTTCCCTCCCTGAACTTGCAGAGACTCCAATTCCCCCCTTCACGAACAGAGATTCGATCTCCCCTAATGGACCTGCAAAGACTCCAGCTCTCCTCCTTGACTTGCAGGGATTTCAGCTCCCCTCCTGGAATTGCAGAGACTCCAGCTCCCCCCCTGCACTTGTAGAAACTCCAGCTCCCCTCCTGGATGGGTCATATGTCTTAGTTTACAAAACGTATCTCTGGTTCCCCTCCTGGACATGCAGAGACTTCAGCTCCCCTCCCTGGATTTGCAGAGACTCCAGCTCACCTCCTGGACTTGCAGAGATTGCAGCACCCCTTCTGGACTTGCAGAGATTCCAGCTCCCCTCCTGGATGGGCCGTATGTCTTAGTTAACACTACACATCTCTGGCTCCCTTCCTGGACTTGCAGATATTTCAGCTCCCCCTGGACTTGCAGAGATTGCAGCACCCCTCCTGGACCTGTAGAGATTCCAGCTCCCCTCCTGCACTTGCAGAGACTCCAGCTCCCCTCGTGGACTTGCAGAGACTCCAGCTCCAGTGCCTGGACCTGCAGAGACTCCAGCTCCCCTCCCGGATGGGCTGTAAGTCTTAGTTTACACTACACATCTCTGGCTTCCCTCCCTGTACTGGCAGAGATTCCAGCTCCCCTCCTGGACTTGCAGAGAGTCCATCTCCCCTCCATGGACTCGCAGAGACTCCAGCTCCCCTCCTAGACGGGTCATATGTCTTAGTTTACGTAACTTATCTCTGGGTCCCCTCCTGGACATGCAGAGACTTCAGCTCCCCCTCCCTGGACTTGCAGAGATGCCAGCTCCCCCCATGTACCTGCAGAGACTCCAGCTACCCTCCTGGACTTGCAGAGTTTTCAGCTCCCCTCCTGGACTTGCAGAGTCTCCAGCTCCCCTCCTGGACTTGTAGAGTCTCCAGCTCCCCTCCTGGACGGGTCATATGTCTTAGTTTACGTAACTTATCTCTGGGTTCCCTCCTGGACATGCAGAGACTTCAGCTCCCCTCCCTGGACTTGCAGAGATTCCAGATCCCCTCATGGACCTGCAGAGACTCCAGCTCCCCTCCTGGACTTGCAGAGATTGCAGCACCACTCCTGGACTTGCAGAGATTCCAGCTCCTCTCCTGGATGGGGTGTATGTCTTAGTTAACACTATACATCTCTGGCTCCCCTCCATGGACTTGCAGGGATTCCAGCTCCCCTTCTGGACTTGCAGAGACTCCTCCCTGGACTGGGAGAGATTCCAGCTCCCCTCCCTGGACCTGCAGAGACTCCAGCTCCCCTCCTGGACTTGCAGAGATTCCAGCTTCCCTCATGGACTTGCAGAGACTCCAGCTCCCCTCCCTGGACTTGCAGAGACTCCAGCTCCCCTCCTGGACTTGCAGAAATTCCAGCTCCCCTCCCTGGACTTGCAGAGACTCCAGCTCCCCTCCTGGACTTGCAGAGACTCCAGCTCCCTTCTTGGACTTGCAGAGATTCCAGCTCCCCTCCCCAGACTTGCAGAGACTCCAGCTCCCCTCCCTGGACCTGCAGAGACTCCAGCTCCCCTCCCGGATGGGCTATACGTCTTAGTTTACACTACACATCTCTGGCTTCATTCCCTGTACTGGCAGAGATTCCAGCTCCCCTCCTGGACTTGCAGAGACTCCATCTCCCCCCCCATGGACTTGCAGAGACTCCAGCTCCCTTCCTGGACTTGCAGAGATGCCAGCTCCCCTCCTAGATTTGCAGAGACTCCAGCTCCCCTCCTGGACTTGCAGAGATGCCAGCTCCCCTCCTAGATTTGCAGAGATTCCAGCTCCCCTCATGGACTTGCAGAGACTCCAGCTCCCTTCCTGGACTTGCAGATATTCCAGCTCCCCTCCTGGACTTGCAGAGACTCCAGCTCCCCTCCCTGGACTTGCAGAGACTCCAGCTCCCCTCCCTGGACTTGCAGAGACTCCAGCTCCCCTCCTGGACTTGCAGAGATTCCAGCTCCCCTCGCTGGACTTGCAGAGACTTCTCCCTGGACTTGGAGAGTTTCCAGCTACCCTCCCTGGACTTGCAGAGACTCCAGCTCCCCTCATGGACTTGCAGAGACTCCAGCTCCCCTCTTGGACTTGCAGAGACTTCAGCTCCCATCCTGGATGGGCCGTATGTCTTACTTTACACTACGTAGCTATGGCTCCCCTCCTGGACTTGCAGAGACTCCAGCTACCCTCCTGGAATTGCAAAGATTCCAACTCCCCTCCCTGGACTTCAGAGATTCCAGCTCCCCTCCCTTGACTTGCAGAGACTCCAGCTCTCCTCCTGGATGGGTCATATGTCGTAGTTTACACAACTTATCTCTGGGTCCCCTCCTGGACAGGCAGAGACTTCGGCTCCCCTTCCTGGACTTGCAGAGACTCCAACTCCCCTCCTGGACTTGCAAAGATTCCAGCTCCCCTCATGGACCTGCAGAGACTCCAGCTCCCCTCCTGGACTTGCAGAGATTTCAGCTCCCCTCATGGACTTGCAGAGACTCCAGCTCCCCTCCTGGACTTGCAGAGATTCCGGCTCCCCTCCCCGGATTTCCAGAAACTCCAGCTCCCCTCCCAGACTTGCAGAGACTCCAGCTCCCCTCCTGGATGGGCCATATGTCTTAGTTAACACTACACATCTCTGGCTCCCCTCCATGGACTTGCAGAGATTCCAGCTCACCTCCTGAACTTGCAGAGACTCCAGCTCCCCTCCTGGACTTGCAGAAACTACAGCTCCCATCCTGGACTTGCAGAGACTCCAGCTCCCCTCCTAGACTTGCAAAGATTCCAGCTCCCCTCCTGGACTTGCAGAGATTGCATCACCCCTCCTGGACTTGCAGAGATTCCAGCTCCCCTCCTGGATGGGCCGTATGTCTTAGTTAACACTACACATCTCTGGTTCCCCTCCATGGACTTGCAAAGATTCCAGCTCCCCTTCTGGACTTGCAGGGATTCCAGCTCCCCTCCCTGGACTTGCAGAGACCCCTCCCTGGACTTGGAGAGATTCCAGCTCCTCTCCCTGGACTTGCAGAGACTCCAGCTCCTCTCCCTGGACTTGCAGAGATTCCAGCTCCCCTCATGGACTTGCAGAGACTCCAACTCCCCTCCTGGACTTGCAGAGACTTCAGCTCCCATCCTGGATGGGCCGTATGTCTTACTTTACACTACGTATCTCTGGCTCCCCTCCTGGACTTGCAAAGATTCTAGCTCCCCTCCCTGGACTTGCAGAGACTCCTGCTCCCCTCCCTGGACTTGCAGAGAATCCAGCTCCCCTCCTGGATGGGCCGTATGTCTTAGTTAACACTACACATCTCTGGTTCCCCTCCATGGACTTGCAGAGATTCCAGCTCCCCTTCTGGACTTGCAGGGATTCCAGCTCCCCTCCCTGGACTTGCAGAGACTCCAGCTCCTCTCCCTGGACTTGCAGAGATTCCAGCTCCCCTCATGGACTTGCAGAGACTCCAACTCCCCTCCTGGACTTGCAGAGACTTCAGCTCCCATCCTGGATGGGCCGTATGTCTTACTTTACACTACGTATCTCTGGCTGGCTCCCCTCCTGGACTTGCAAAGATTCTAGCTCCCATCTCTGGACTTGCAGAGACTCCTGCTCCCCTCCCTGGACTTGCAGAGAATCCAGCATTCCTCCTGGACTCGCAGAGACTCCAGCTCCCCTCCTGGACTTGCAGAGATTCCAGCTCCCCTGCCTGGACTTGCAGAGACTCCTCCCTGGACTTGCAGAGATTCCAGCTCCCCCCGGACTTGCAGAGACTCCTCCCTGGACTTGCAGAGATTGCAGCACCCCTCCTGGACCTGTAGAGATTCCAGCTCCCCTCCTGCACTTGCAGAGACTCCAGCTCCCCTCCTGGACTTGCAGAGACTCCAGCCCCCCTCCTGTACTTTCAGGGATTGTGGCACCCCTCCGGGACCTGTAGAGATTCCAGCTCCCATCCTGGACTTGCAGAGATTCCAGTTCCCCTCCTGGATGGGCCATATGTCTTAGTAAACACTACACATCCCTGGCTCCCTCCATGGACTTGCAGAGATTCCAGCTCCCCTCCTGGACTTGCAGAGACTCCAGCGCCCCTCCTGGTCTTGCAGAGATTCCAGCTCCCCTCCTGCACTTGCAGAGACTCCAGCTCCTCTCCTGTACTTGCAGAGATTGCAGCACCCCTCCTGGACCTGTAGAGATTCCAGCTCCCCTCCTGCACTTGCAGGGACTCCAGCTCCCCTCCTGGACTTTCAGGGAATCCAGCTCCCCTCCTGGACTTGCAGAGACTCCAGCTCCCTTCCTGGACTTTCAGATATTCCAGCTCCCCTCCTGGACTTGCAGAGATTGCAGCACCCCTCCTGGACCTGTAGAGATTCCAGCTCCCCTCCTGCACTTGCAGAGACTCCAGCTCCCCTCCTGGACTTGCAGAGACTCCAGCTCCCCTCCTGGACTTGCAGGGACTCCAGCTCCCCTCCTGGACTTGCAGGGACTCCAGCTCCCCTCCTGGACTTTCAGGGAATCCAGCTCCCCTCCTGGACTTGCAGAGACTCCAGCTCCCTTCCTGGACTTGCAGATATTCCAGCTCCCCTCCTGGACTTGCAGAGATTGCAGCTCCCCTCCTGGACTTTCAGGGAATCCAGCTCCTCTCCTGGACTTGCAGAGAATCCAGCTCCCTTCCTGGACTTGCAGATATTCCAGCTCCCCTCCTGGACTTGCAGAGATTGCAGCACCCCTCCTGGACCTGTAGAGATTCCAGCTCCCCTCCTGCACTTGCAGAGACTCCAGCTCCCCTCCTGGACTTGCAGAGACTCCAGCTCCCCTCGTGGACTTGCAGAGGCTCCAGCTCCCCTCCTGGACTTGCAGAGACTCCAGTCCCCTCCTGGACTTGCAGGGACTCCAGCTCCCCTCCTGGGCTTGCAGGGACTCCAGCTCCCCTCCTGGGCTTGCAGGGACTCCAGCTCCCCTCCTGGACTTGCAGGGACTCCAGCTCCCCTCCTGGACTTGCAGAGACTCCAGCTCCCCTCCTGGACTTGCAGAGACTCCAGCTCCCCTCCTGGACTTGCAGGGACTCCAGCTCCCCTCCTGGACTTGCAGGGACTCCAGCTCCCCTCCTGGATTTGCAGAGACTCCAGCTCCCCTCCTGGACTTGCAGGGACTCCAGCTCCCCTCTTGGACTTGCAGGGACTCCAGCTCCCCTCCTGGACTTGCAGGGAATCCAGCTCCCCTCCTGGACTTGCAGGGACTCCAGCTCCCCTCCTGGACTTGCAGAGACTCCAGCTCCCCTCCTGGGCTTGCAGAGACTCCAGCTCCCCTCGTGGACTTGCAGAGACTCCAGCTCCCCTCCTGGACGGGCCACATGTCTTAGTTTACACTACACATCTCTGGCCAATGACGTCCATATTATTCCATCCTCACCATGTCACATTCATTCAAGAGGGATTATCTATCCAAATAAAATGAACACATTAGTTTACCCACACATTCCCCGCTTTTACCCAATTCTGGGCTATTTTGTTTCAGAAAGGGCCATCTTGGCATCCTTTTGTGAAATGGTAATGCATTTCCCGGACTGGACCATTAAGGAGGAATCGGCCGCAGGCAGTTCCGGGTTTAGAGCAATGCAATCCTAGGGCATGCTCCCCAATCCGTGAAAAGACTTCAGGTGGAGGCTCGTTCTGTCAATAGTTCAATAACCCGCAGCAGGAATTGGGACTTTGGCACAGCTGAAAATGGAGGCTTATCACAAGGTCACATTACTCCTGCCTCAGAGGGTCTTTGGGGGCCAGTAATGAGCACACAATGTAAGATATAGTGCAAAGACCCCTCATGCAACCCCCCACCCACCAGGGAAGGGAGCCCTTTTACCCCTCTCACTGGCACATGGGCTCTAGACTCCAGACAAAATATCCCAAGAATCACCCCGCCCTGAACCCCAATATCCAGCAATGCGACCCCCACGCTGTGGTGTGTGGCCCATTTAACTGTGGGACCGTTGCCCCTTTAAGAAAGAGTGTCATGACTTTGTCATGACACTCATCAATAAAAGGGGCCCTGCTAGCACGTGAGAGGCAGTGCAGCAGAGCCCCGTAAGTGCCAACACCTGTCTGTGTCTTTTGTGTGCCGTGTGATCAGGACTGGTGCAGCAGCACTGGCCTGGGTGCCACCAGAGCCAAGAATGCCATCTGCTGGGTGCCCCCAGCCAAGGTCACACGTCCGGTGATGCGGACGTTGCAGGGTGTCCCCTGCTGTTTGTATACCGCGTACCTGCAGTAATATTGGTAAGGCGAGTGACCCCGGCATCTGGTGCAGCCCGCTCTGGTGCCTAGTGGCGGGCCGCCACATTGGCGACAAGGAGGGCTATCCAGGGCCCCGCACCTTGCTGGAGCGCAGGCTGCCTCGTGCCCACGGCAAGCAAGAAGTGCCGCCACCGGCTGGTGCTGAGGGTGGCCCTGGGCCCCGTGCTTGTTGTAGCATGGACAGCCTGGTGCCGGCAAGAAGGGGCATGGCCCGCCGAGCTCCTGCCCGCTCCAGTGACTAAAGAGCATCTGGAGAAGGACAGGTTCATCGGCCGCAAGAGGAAAAACATTTAAAAATAAGAAACAGCATCCCTGAAAAGAGGGGAAAAAAAGGTGTGGCCTATGACCACCGGGCCACGGGGGTGAACAAAGAAAAACATTAAAGCCTGCGGAAGGTGGGCATGGCCTATCAACACCGGGCCCGTGGCGAACAGGAAAAAAAAACTCTAAAGCCTGGAGAGGGTCTGCATCCCTCATTTTTCCCGTGGAGTAGGCAGCCTCGCAGCACTGGCAGCCTTTCAACACTGCCTAGAGCCTGGCCTAAGTGTCCCATCAGCCCAGGAGGCCCGGCACAAGAAGCAGCCCTGGGGCCCCATTGATCCACTGGTCTGCCCTGCGGGCCGGGGTATCTACCCCTTGCAACGCTTCTTTGTTTCCACCAGGGGTATCCAGCTGTCCCCAGAAGGGTAGCGGCTCCACAAGGAGTGCCTGTGCACGCTCAGTGGCTTCCAAATTGCTCAACCAAGCCAGGGACCCATCAACAGTGAGCACAGACTGCGGCACGCCCAGCAACCATCATAGGGGAGGAGGAAAATGAAGGGGATTATCGACAAGGTGGTCAGCAGGCGCCCCTGTATCCATTCGATGTGGTGGGTGCACCGGCCAGTGTCGGACCCCGGTGGACGGCGTGGGTGGAAAACCTAGAACTGTATTTCGAGGCCGCCGAGATCAAGGACAGGGCGAAACGCCCAACCCGCCTGTACTCAGCCGGCCCAGCTGGCCAGAGGCTGTTTAAGACCTTGCAGCCCATAGACCCATATGGCACAGCCATTGCAGCACTGTACGAGTACTTCATGCCCATGGTCAAGAGGGATTATGAACGGTTCAGGACGAGATATGCAAGGCAAGAGGAAGGTGAGAGCCTCGATGCATTTCATGGCAAGCTTCATTGCATCGCGTTATGCTGTGCTCTGGGTAAATTCGAGGATGACGAGATCAGGGCTCAGATCATCTATGGCTGTAGCTCTGCTAAGCTGCGGAAACGGGTCCTCAGGGAGCCAGGGCTGGGCTTCGACTGGATACTGGAGCTGGGCCATGCCCAGGAACTGACAAAAGTGCGTGCCTCGGCTATGGACCTCTCCAGGCAGCAGCTCAAGCTAGAGGCCCCCATGCAATGGGTGAAGTTGGAGGAGGGGTCGGCCGTGGGCAAATAGCAAGGAAGTAGGCCAACGAGAAGAGGGTATTGGCCACGGAGAGAGCCGGGTGCCAAAATATGCCATCAGTGTGGATGGGACCCCCTGCACGGCCAGGAGGGCTTGGCCAAACAACACACGTGCGGGAGGTGCAGCAAATTGGAACACTTCGCACGGGTGTGCCCAGCCACAGCGCCGGCCAGCATGGTCAGGCCATCAGCAGGAAGTGCATCAAAGAAGGTCGTAGGGAGAATGCTACCCCGAACTAGTGGCGGTCCAGGTGGCAGAAGAGCAAAGGAGGGACTGTCCGACTGTGCGGAGGACGAAGATGAGGAGAATGTGTTCTTTTTGTTCTGCAGCAGCACAAGCGGTCAGTTTGATCCAGGCATTTTCTGATCCCAATGCCGGCCACTGGGCCTCCCCTGGGTGAGCGGACTGGAATGCACCATGGTTTGCAGTGAGTGATTAGTTTATAAGAGTGGTGTAGTGGTGTACAGACTGGAATGCACCACTGTTTGCAGTGAGTTGGTAGTCGATGGGTGGTGTGTGGACTGGATTGCACCACAGTAGTGGACCCCTGTATAGGGTCATTGTTTTATGTGTGCTGTGAGTTTCGTTATAATAAAGGAGGGGTGTGGTGTGTGTCCCATTTAACTGTGGGCCGTTGCCCCTTTAAGAAACAGTGTCCTCCTCAATAAAAGGTCTCTGCTGGCACGTGAGAGGCAGTGCAGCAGAGTCGCAGGAAGTAGCAACTCGTGTCTGTGCCTTTTGTTTGCTGTATGATCACGGTCTGGTGCAGCAGCCTTGGCCTGGGTGCCCCCAGAGCCGAGGCCGCCGTCTGCTGAATGCCCCCAGCCAAGGTCAAACGTCCGGTGATCCGGACTTTGCAGGGTGTACCCTGCTGTTTGTATACTGCGTGCCCGCGGTAATATTGGTAAACCGGGCGACCCCGGCATCTGGTGTAGCCCGCCCTGGTGACTAGTGGTGGGCCGCCACACACGCCTGGTTCCGGGGATTGAGATGAGAGGTGCCCCCAGCACCAGCTTGAGGCCAAGATAAACACATCCCAGCCCCCCACCCCCCCACCGCAAACAGCACCTCTTATTCACAGCCCCCCCACTGCAAACAGCACCTCTCATCCATTGAGAACAACATATTGCAAATGGCAACGGTTCCCAGTATAAATCAACATAGTATATTCGAAACCTGCACCCACCAGCCCCCCCCATTCAGCAGCAGGGGTAGGGCATAAAAACACTCACCTGTGGCCTTAAAACCCCACTGTAAATGCCAACTCGAAATTGCCAAGGAAAGAGGAAGCACGCAGGCCCCACACACCTGAAATGACCCAGGCTTAAAGCACTTTACCTACAAAGAAAGCAGCAAACAAGGGGGAAGGACAACCTTGCTCCTCAACAAACCCCCAAAGCACGTGGTATGAATTCAAAATGGCCTCACATCCAATCAGATAATAGCAGTAAAATACCTCGCCAGCCAACCGATGGGGGAGTAGGCACCTGCCCCAGCTCTGTTGCTCTGCCTGAGAGAAGGAGAGCTGTGCGACCAGAACCAGGTGAAAGACCCGCAGAGCCGAGATGACTGAGAAGGCCATAGGCAGAGGTCAAGACAACAAAACTCCTAAGCGGCGACATGGCAACACTTTCCTTTCCAAAGTCATCTATCAGCCAGCTGTACGCTAAACCTCGAAAAGCCAGGCCCAAGGTGAGAACCAGACCCTGGGAGAGAACCAGATCCTAGGAGAGAGAGCAACCCAAGGGGGAGAACCAGGCCCTGGCAGAGTGAGACCCAGGGGGAGAACCAGATCCTAGGACAGAGAGCAACCCAAGGGGAGAACCAGGCCCTGGGAGAGAACCAGATGCTAGGGGAAAGAGCAACCCAAGGTGAGAACCAGGCCCTGGGAGAGAACCACACCCTGGGAGAGAACCAGATCCTAGGAGAGAGAGCAACCCAAGGGGAGAACCAGGCCCTGGGAGAGTGAGGCCCAGGGGGAGAACCAGACGTCGGGAGAGAACCAGATGTCGGGAGAGAACCAGACGTCGGGAGGGAACCAGACGTCGGGAGAGAACAAGACCCTGGGAGAGAACCAGATGCTACGGGAGAGAGCAACTCAAGGGGAGAACCAGGCCCTGGGAGAGAGAGGCCCAAGGGAGAACCAGGCCCTGGGGGAGAACCAGGCCATGGGAGAGAACCAGACCTTGGTGAGAACCAGACCATAGGCGAGAGCGCAACCCAAGGGGAGAACCAGGCCCTGGGAGAGGAAGGCCCAGGGGGAGAACAAGACGTTGGGAGAGAACCAGGCCCTGGGCGAGAACAAGACCCTGGGAGAGAACCAGACGCTAGGGGAGAGAGCAACCCAAGAGGAGAACCAGGCCCTGAGAGAGAACCAGACTGTAGGAGAGAGAGCAACCCAAGGGGAGAACTAGGCCCTTGGAGAGAGAGGCCCAGGGGAGAACCAGGCCATGGGAGAGAACCAGGCCATGGGAGAGAACCAGGCCATGGGAGAGAGCCAGACCCTGGGAGAGAACCAGACCCTAGGAGAGAGAGCAACCCAAGGGGAGAACCATGCCCTGGGAGAGAACCAGAACCTGGGAGAGAACCAGACCCTGGGAGAGAGAGTAACCCAAGGGGAGAAGCAGGCCCTGGGAGAGTAAGGCCCAGGGGGAGAACCAGACGTTGGGAGAGAACCAGGCCCTGGGAGAGAACAAGACCCTGGTAGAGAACAAGACACTGGGACAGAACCAGACGCTAGGAGAGAGAGCAACCCGAGGGGAGAACCGTGCCCTGGGAGAGAACCAGACCCTAGGAGAGAGAGATACCAAAGGGGAGAACCAGGCCCTGGGAGAGAGAGGCCCAGGGTAGAGCCAGGCCCTGGGGGAGAACAAGGCCATGGGAGAGAACCAGGCCCTGGTTGAGAACCCGACCCTAGGAGAGAGAGCAACCCAAGGGGAGAACCAGGCCCTGGGAGAGAACCAGACCCTGGGAGAGAACCAGACCCTGGGAGAGAACCAGGCCCTGGGAGAGAGAGCAACCCAAGGGGAGAACCAGGCCCTGGGAGAGTGAGACCCAGGGGGAGAACCAGACACTGGGAGAGAACCAGACCCAGGGAGAGAGAGCAAGCCAAGGGGAGAACCAGACCCTGGGAGAGTGAGACCCATGGGGAGAACCAGACACTGGGAGAGAACCAGACCCTGGGAGAGAACAAGACCCTGGGAGAGAGAGCAACTCAAAGGGATAACCAGGCCCTGGGAGAGTGAGTCCCAGTGGGAGAACCAGACCCTGGGAGAGAACCAGACCCTAGGAGAGAACGAGACTGTAGGAGAGAGCCAGACCATGGGAGAGAACCAGACCCTAGGAGAGAACGAGACTGTAGGAGAGAGCCAGACCATGGGAGAGAACCAGACCCTAGGAGAGAACCAGACACTGGAGAGAACTAGACCCTGGGAGAGAACCAGACCCTGGGAGAGAACCAGACCATAGGAGAGAGAGCAACCCAAGGGGAGAACCAGGCCCTGGGAGAGAACGGCCCAGGGGGAGAAACAGACCCTGGGAGAGAACCAGACCCTGTGCACGTGCCCTGCTTTGCCCATGTCCCCCAACTTGTGGCCAGCATCATACACTGATACCCACTACTAGATGAGATCAACCCTGTTTCTTGACAGAGGCGGGCGATCGCCCGGGGCACAGAGCTTAATAGCTCAGGAGGTGGGTGCAGTAAGGGACCCACCAAGAAAGCTGCCAGACAATAGATGAAGCAGCCTGCTTCGCCGGTGAGCACTGCTCTGCAAGTGCAGCTGGATGTGTGGCTGGCTGCTCTCTGCAGACTTTTGGATGACACGCGCTGCGTTAGGAATGCAAACAAAGGAATGCATATTCCAAACGCAGCATGTGAGATGCTCTGGAGTCACACACCCTGTGCCCCTTATTCTTTGTGTTGACAGGCTTTCAAGTGGGGCAATTTCCAAGTGATGACTCACTTAACAAGCCATTGTTTTTACACGGTATCTGCTAAAACCTGAACATGGGGCGTTTGTTTTCACCTGGCCAGACAATTATCAGTTAGCTGACCAAACCCATGCATTCTTCCAAGAGAATTAACGAGCCACACAGAAACGTTTTAAACTATTGTTATGTCTATTTATTTGACACACCAAAACTATTTTTTTTATATATGTTACTTTTTAGTTACATATGGTGCGTCCCTGCAAAGGTTAACTATACTTTTCTTGCTTAAGTATTCTAGTGGCTGCTTTGGGACATGGACTAAATGCATCCTCTCAGCATGAAAGGTCTTTTAATTGTCTGAACAAGCCGGCTACTGCCTAGCGAGCACACCAGATGGCAACTCAATGTCACTTGGCACCTTGATTAGGCAAGTAGAGTTCATTGTGTGTCACCGTGCAGACAGTAGTCCATGGCAAAGCAATGCAGTGATAAGTGTACAGCAATGATTTGTGCGCTGCACAAGTCGCCACCCTGTTGGTTAATGGAGTCTATGCGGCGCTCCCATATGTAACATCACATGTACTTGTTTTTGTCTGATGTGTCCAATGTCAATACAAGAGCACACTGGGATGTTTTCTGTATGTGACTCCGATGAGCATGCCATACTGTGCCCACACTTAAACACAAAGCAATCAAAGAAGTTGCCTCAAATTGTAACTCTACTAGGCCAAACTCTCGTTCTACACTGACGACACAACATGATTTTCACTAGCTGCAGACCAGCACCAATAAGAGATGCTAATGCCAGCTCTGTTAGATAAAGCATCTGCCTGCTCTTCTTTGCCAAAATAACCCCCGAGGCCTGCGTAATAGTGAGGAGGTAGTGGCTGAGGAACTGTGTACCCTTTACCGGGCATTGGAAGCTGGTTTTGTTTAAAATGCTTCATTCACTTTTTACTGGTCAGGCTAAAGTTTGAAAGAGGTACAATCCTTTCTGTGTAGCCTTTCTGTGCATTGTTTATTGGGTCTCTCTTGTGCGGTATCCTGCCCTGTCTGTAGATATAATTCCCTAAAGATGTTTCTGTATTAAGGTTTGCATGCCCACACCAAAACCCAGCCTTTCCTCCTCTAAAATTCTTCAGAAATAAGAAACAAAAGAGCCCTTGTACCCCCATTTAAGTGGCTGATGTTGCAGCCATTTTATACACGCATCCAAAAACGTAAGCTGTCCAAATGAGCATGTATTGTTCATGGTTACAAACATTTTTTTTAAAAACTTTTATTTATTGGCATAAAGGTCAAGACAGGCACAGTTCAATTTACATAGCAATGAGCTGACAACATAATCGTACAATCGGCACCACACCATGGTTAGGTTATACATGACGAGCTGATAACAACTGATATCGCGGGGAGGCGTCGAGAAGCACAAAGAAAAAGCAAAAACCAATAGGAGAAGTTAGATCACCCTTGGCATGTCGGATTGTCCTGGTAGGGGAGATGAGGTCAGTTCCACTTCATCTCTGCCATTTAAATAGCTACAAACTTCCGACCAGACATTTTTGGGGCGAGATGTCGGAGGTAGGGATCCAATGTATTCCTCTTCGCACATTTGTGTCCAGGTAAGGGCTTTCAGCCACATCGCAAAAGTGGGAGGATTGCGGCGCTTCCAGCATTGCAATATGCATCTTTTGGCCACCATAATACTTACATTTACAAATGTTGCCATTTTCTTTACATTCTCACCTTCCCAAGCACCAAATAGTATGGCAAGTGGCTCCATAGTCACCGGAGAACCAACTATTTCGGAGAGTGCCTCTGTCACGGCCGTCCCGAATGTGTTGAGGGCGGGGCAAGCCCAGAACATGTGTTCATGGTCTTCCTCACAGGATTTGCATTTGGGGCACACAGGGGTCGGGGTGCCTGTGAATGACGCAACTCTATACGGTGTGTAATAGAGCCTATTAAGGAGCTTAAATTGTATGCAGCGGAATCTGGCGCTTAGGGAGACCCTTCGTGTGTGTGTGTACACATTATGCCCCAGAGATCGTCTGTGATTTCCACTCCAAGTTCCCTAGCCCAAGCCTCGCGTGGTTTAAGAGAGTTGTCCGCAGTGTTATGCAGTTGCATTTTGTACAAATTAGAAATTATGGTTTTGGCACCTCCGGAATTTGCTATATATTGTATTTCAGGAGAGTCTGGGGGTTCAATAGGGCATGAGGGCCACATCGTCTGTACTGCAGCTCTAAGCCTATAATACTGCAGCATTTCGAGTGGAGAATTGGAGTGATCAGGGCGCCATGTTTGGGGGGTGATAAAAACACCATCGGGGAAGAGGTCAGCAAGGGCACGGTATCCCAGGTTTTCCCAGTAGCGTATGAGATTTGGGTCATGTGTGGGGGGGAGTCCGGGGAACTGCCACAGGGGAAGCCACTTGTAGTATGGGCGCTGTTCCTGGTCAGAGCCTAGGATGCTCCTCCAGGCCCTAAGCGTAGCGGCCAACGCGTCCGCATAAACATCTGTTTGGAATGCGCGGTTCAGTAGCAGGGACATGATATTAGTTCCACCTGCCGCCAGTTTCTCAAGTTTTACGTGTATGGGCGGATTCTGGAACGTGTACCAATGGGAGGCATGATGGGCATGTGCAGCATTCCAGTACAGGCGAAGGTCTGGGGCCGTGAAACCCCCTTTGTCATAGGGCAGCCTCATGTGTTGCTACTTCTTGCGGACTGAGCCTGGATGCCAGAGAAATTGTGCGCACTCCGAGTGGAGCTTCTTGAAGTATTGAATCCCAGGCCAGATCGGCACGTTAGCAAAGACATACAGGAGTTTGGGGACCACTACCATCTTTATTAGAGAGAGTCTGCCCGCTAGGGATAGAGGTAGATTGCGCCATTTGGAGAACTTGGAGAAGACTAGGTGGGCTGCTGTCTCGTAGTTGTCTGTCAATAGAGAGGCCTTGGCTAGTGATATTTGTACCCCGAGATACCTAACCCCACCCGGGGACCAGCGTAGAGGGTACTCACAAGACGGTCGTTGGGTTGCCACAGTAAGAGGGAACATTTCGGACTTAGAGTAGTTGATTGTGAAACCTGAGAACGTACCTATCTTGGTGATATCACGGATGATCGGGTCCAAATATGTGGAAGGATTTCTGACATACAGGAGCACGTCATCTGCATATAGAGAGATGATCTCTGGTGCATCCATTAATCGTATGCCTTTATTGCCGTGCCGACCCCTTACATGATCAGCCATGGGTTCTATGGCGAACGCAAAAAGGAGGGGAGAGAATGGGCATCCCTGACGAGTGCCCCTGTGTAGCATAAAGGGAGAGGAGGGAACAGAGTTTACAAGAACTCTAGCTCGTGGGTCCGTGTATAACAGTTTTATGTAAGAGGTCATTTTTGGACCCACACCCATTTTCTCCAGCACGGCCCACAAATATTGCCATGAGACCATATCAAAAGCCTTTTGGGCATCTAGTGTTACCGCCACCGCGTCCGCGCCTGGGTCAATTCTGGACATCACATTAAACAGGCGACGGATGTTCAGCGCTGTGGATCGACCCGGGATGAAACCGCACTGGTCCTCATGGATCATGTGGGACATGAAAGGGAGAAACCTGTTAGCAATTATCTTAGCAAAGATTTTCGTGTCGGTATTAATAAGGGATAGGGGCCTGTAAGACCCACACTCGTCCGGGGGTTTTCCAGGTTTGGGGAGGACAGTTATTAAAGCTTCTCTAAGGGAGGGGGGAGGCAATTCAAACGAAGTGATTCGGCCCAGACCCCGTGTAGCACAGTCGCTAGTATAGCCACCTGCTCCTGGTAGAACTCGGAAGTGAGCCCATCCGGGCCAGGCGCCTTGTTTTTGGGGAGGTCCGATATCACCTGAACTATCTCCTGCAGGGTAAATGGGGCGTCTAATATTTCCCGGGTGTCTTGGGAGATAAGGGTCATAGGGATGCTCTCAAGGAGGTCGTCTAGGTCTTGGGCAGAGTGTTCTGGTTGGGGACCATACAGATTGGCGTAGAAGCTAGTGAAAGTCTAGTATGGACTGATCTGACCAGTGCCTCACTCCACTGCCATCTATGATGTTGTCAATGCGGGTCCCACCAGTCTCAGCACGCACTAGCCTGGCCAGGGTTCTACCCGGTCTGTCCCCCTCCCCATATCTACGGGCCGCAACAGGGCGTGTATGGTATTGTACCTCCCTCATAGCGTGTGACTCAAACCTTTCCAGCTCTGATCTGATTGCAGCTAGGGTCATTGGGGACTGAGTGGTCAGGTAGTCCTGTTCAAGTGCTTTAAGTTTGGTTTCCGAGTTGGTTAAGGCCTGCCTTATAGCTTTCAGGACCCCAGCTTCCCTAGAGATGCACATCCCCCTGATGTAAACCTTGAACGTCTCCCACCGAATCCCTTCGGGTGTATCGGTTGTATTGTTCTTTTCGAAGAATGTAGTTATATCGGCTAGGATCTCGGCTTTAAAGACAATGTCTGATAGGGCGGTGGATTTGAAGCGCCAGTGGGGTCTTAGCGGCACTGCGTCACCGAGTTGAATCTGTAGGAGTACAGGGGAATGATCAGATAGCGTGCGTGCAAGTATCGTGACATCTGAGACCTTCCCCACCAGTCTGCCAGAGAGTAGGAACATGTCTATTCTCGAGGAGCTGTCGTGAACAGTGGAATAGAAAGTGTAGTCTCTGTCATGGGGTGGAGCGTTCTCCATACCTCATGTAAATTGAGAGAATCCATATGTAAGAGGAGACGCTTGGTCGCTCGTGGTGTGGGTCTGCGACTGGTCGTCGTCCTATCTAGTAAACTGTCCAGTGTTAGGTTCATGTCCCCCCCCCCATATTATGGGGACGTCTATGTATCTCATGAGTATGGCCGTCACTCCGTCAAAGAACTCGGGGGAGTCAATGTTGGGCGCGTATACGTTGACCAGTAAGCATTCTTCGTGAGCCAAGGTGCAATGCAGGATCACATATCTGCCTTCTGCGTCAATGTGCGATGAGCAGAGAGTAAAATGGATAGATTTGTGAATGAGAGTCAGGACCCCTCTAGCTTGGGTGGAGTATTGGGTGAAATATCTGTTAAGACCCCAAGTTTGTGCAATGTTCGACAATAGGTGTTTAAGGGCATGTGTCTCTTGTAGTAGGAGAACCTTGACCCTGTGCCGTTGTGCGTAGGCCGCAATCCTACGAGATTTCGTGAAATTTGTCAGGCCACGTACATTCCATGACATCATTTTAATCGCCATGTAGGCAGCCTACGGGACATCCCAAGCAAAGGCACTGCCCTTGATAAACGCCATGAGTGCTGCCATGCTGCACCGTTGCCATCGTGTGTAACCCGTCTTAACCCCTGCGCCATTTTGAATATAACCTACCCCAACTTTCCAACCCACCGCCCTGTCCCAACTAGCAGTGTGTGAATACCCACCCCTAAAGTGAACTATTGGATGCCATCCCCAACTTGGCAATGCATGAAAAAAAGCCCAACCGTGGCTAAGACACAAACATTTAGATTCTACAGGAATTGCAGCTGCAATGGGGGCCACCGCTGCCGTTCCGCCCACCAGTATTGATACGAATCTTGAATAAACAACATAATCAGAGGCTCGGCTAACATAAATGAGGTTACAGAGCAAGGATGCATGTATTAACGGGCATCAAGACTAACTCATAAGGGGAGGACAGCGGCCAGTTCTAGTTGTTGTCCATCGGGACCTCAGGCGGCTCTGCCAGTGTAATCTGTGCCTCGATGAACTTTACAGCCTCGTCCGGGACCGTGAAGAAATAGAGCTTGTTACGATGAGTGAATTTAAGGCCTGTGGGGAAAAGCATAGCGTATTCAATCTTCCTATCACGTAGCATTTTCTTCACCCCAGCGAATCTGCGTCTCTCCATTTGCACACCTACTGAAAAATCGGGGAAGATCCTGATTACTTGTGAATCCATCCTTAATTCCCCCTTCTCCCTGGTCAGGCGGAGTATATGATCCCTGTCCTTATAGCTGAGCAGTTTTGCTATGATAGGTCTGGGGAAGTCCCCTGGCCGCCGCCGAGGTGCCAGGGAGCGGTGAGCTCTTTCAACCGTGAAGAATGGCGAGAGATCAGGGTCATCCAGGAGATCTCTGATGAGTTTTTCCACCGCTAGTTCCATTCGCCCTTTGAGTGCAGTTTCGGGGACCCCAATTATGTGAATGTTATTTCTCCGCGACCTCGATTCGAGGTCATCGCATTTAGATTTGACCTGTTTCATGTCTCGGACGAGCTCTGACACTGTGTTTTGCAGAACATGCACATTGTCTTCAGTAGTGCCAGTCCTCTGCTCCACTTCGGTAATCCTAGCCCCGTGCTGGTCAAGCTTAGCCCTTAATGACGCCACATTCGCATTAATGTCATCTAGCTTTTCATGAAATGCTGCAAAGTTTTTAGCCATGGATTCCATCGTAGTGGCCAGGTCCGGCTGCGGGGGGTCCGGCAGAAGGTCGCCCTCCTCCTGGGTTGTAGCGGACGATGCCTGGTCTCCCCTGGGTGTCGCCCTGGCGAACTTGTCCATAGCCCCGGCTTTGCTAGTGGCACGCGATCTGTTAGACATTCTTCTGGGGAAGAGTCAGGGCCAACACGACGATATAGATGGTGGAGGAGGCCTGGATTGCACCGTATTGTGCTGGACCACACTGAGGCCACATCGCGGCCACAGGCGCTGCAGGTGGAGAGAGCCGGGGGAGGACAGGCGAGCCCTGTGTGATTTGTGTCGCTAGGAGTATGCCCGGGCCCGCAGGGCTGCGAGCCGTTAGTGAGTCAGGCAAGGTGTCCCCACAGGGCTGAACGGGTGAAACTGTTCACAGCTACGTGCGTTTAGATAGTGGGATGATTTCCCCCCTCTGCAGCCCCCTGGAACCAACAGATCCGAGTGGGAGATCCCCAGCACTTGAATATGTGGAGTCCAATCAGACAGGGCCCCTCCAGGTGGCCATGGAAGTGATAGGATAGTAAGTCACAGCGGGTGGACCGCGGGGGCCCACAGGCACCGTGGGCACAGAGAGTTGGGGGGGAGCGGAGCATGCTTATGTTTAGGCAGTCTCCCTTGGGCTGTATCTCAACACACTGGGCGAAATACCAGTAGCGGGGTGGGTGGAGGACCCCCAGTAGGGCATAGAACAGCTTCCAGCACCCACCTTATAGCCTTTAGGGTTGCTAGACCCGTATGTTCCTCGGCGCAGGACTGGGGCCAATGAGGCACGGGAGCCGCGGCCAGCCAGGGGTTAATGTCGCGATCCACACCGCCGAGGGCTGTGCAGCAGTTGAGTGTCCCACAGTCCAGCACAGGTGCGCCACGGGGGGGGGGGCAGCGTTGATAGCTCCTCGGTGGAGTAATGGGGCCAATCCTGTTTATTGCCGCGGGAGGCAGCGCCCACGTCCCGCGGCCGTTGCAGGCCGGAGATTCCGCTGCATGGGTGGTGGGGAAAGCAGGTACGCTCACACAGCGTCTCTGTGTCCTCAGGCCCACGAGCGAATACCCCGCTGCCCCTCAACACAGCTCAGGCGGCCCCCGATCCTCCAGCCCGGGGGGGCCGCACATGTATGCAAGTGGGTGCCGGGGCTCCAGCCCAGTCCACGGCTGCAGGAACGGCCGGGCACTCCACCCGGCAGGCAGCCGTCGGAGCAGCCGCGCCGAGCAGCCCAGCCACACGTACACGGCCGGGGTGGCGGGCGTCTCAAGGCCCCGCCTGGTATAAGCGGGAGAGAAGATCCAGCCGAAGCAGAGGGGCCGCAGGTAGTCAGCAGATGACGGTGCCCAGAGATAGAACACGGCAGGGGCCCGGCGGCCGACGCTGCAGTGGGCAAGAGCGGCCACGCAAGGAGGCCGGATGTCGCCGCTGGCTCAGGCACCTAATACTCAGGATGCTGGCTCCGATTCCACCCCAGACTTCGGACACAAGGAGAGGAAAGCAGCAGCAGAAGAATCGTGGCAGTAGCGGTAGGGGATGATAAGGATTAGCGCCGATACAAAGCAGATTCTGGTGGGCAGGAACGGAGCTCACTGGCTAGGCAGCCATATTGCTTGGCTGCTGGTTACAAACATTTTAATGTTGGGGTGAGTATTGTGAACCGCGATGTGAGCACCAAGCCATGCATCAGTTATGAATTTAGAGATTCACACATACAATCCTTTTATCACATACTTGTTTATCAAATGTATAGATCTCTGATGACTGTTATAGTCCTGAAATGCTCTGTGATTTAATGCAAAGTATACATGAATCCTCATTGGTGCCATTTGTCCACTTTCCCACTCTCAGAGAGGTATTTTGAAAGGGTACAATAAGAGTGTACCAGACTGCCCATCTTGGAATGATAATCTTCTATCAGAAAATAATTAATATGTACAGTCTAGTATTGGCCCTTGCGAAATACAAGTGAGGTGGTACGAACGGAACACCTGCAACACAGGGCCAGGTCAGTGAGCCCTCAGACCCTGGTAGGCTGTTCACACCACAGTGTGCCAGCACAGACAGTTTGAAACTGCATTTAGGCAAATCCTTCCCTAAGAGCAGGTAACAGACAAAACATTTACTTGGGCAGCAACAGCTGTGTTTCTACATTTTGTTTTTTTGTTTTATTGATTTAAAATGCTTACACATTTTTTTTACCAATTCTCAAACAGGTTCATCATCCTTTACGTTTCCAAATCATCACAAAATCTCAGGGGGAGGAGAAGGAAAAGAGGTAAAGAGTGGTAGGTAACAGACAGACGTTCAGGAGAAAAAACAAGGACCAAAGGCGTCAGACATCAGTGTGCTAATCTTTCCACCATCAGTTCATGTACTTAGGTCACAAAGAGTTAATCCCGCTACAATCCTACCCTCCCATGTCAGCAAATGTTTTTGAAAGGTCAATATGTTGCAGGAATTGTGTTACTGCAATAACCTCTCTTGTCCTCTCGCACTCAATCAGGCGATTCCACCATTCTTATTCTACATAGAGATGATGGTCTTTTAATAAGTGGGCCATATGAATCATTATTTCCTTCGCAAGACCCTTTCAATCTAAGAGTATGTGTCTGAGCGTTTCCCTCTGATCTACCATCTCACAAAAGTGGCAGGTATTGATGGCTGAAATTCCCCTGATGGCCCTTATCTCATTTTTAAGTAGAATATTGTGACGAGCTCTCATAAAGGTGTCTCGTAGTTTCTTGTTAGGGAATTTCTTCAGATATGGTCTTGTGTCGTTCAGTTTTCTGCTTGCTGATGGTAGATGGGCTGTTAATTTATATTCAGTCGCTTTGTCCAGCGTTTTTATCCAATCCAGATTTTCCAATTTTGTTGCTACTTTGGTCGGGTTGTTTTTTAATTCATCTTCTGTGGATCCGGTTTCCTCCAAAGTTTGATGAATTTTTTCAGTCCAAGCTTTCATGGTTGTAGTGTTTAGATCGTGTATTTCCTTATAGATAATTTTGAAGAGATTTTCTGCACTCCGGTAGGATTATTTTTGTGAATAGCATCAGCCGGTTTCTATCAACGATGGCTTTTAATGAGAGGATACATAGTTCTCTTCTAATCAGGGTCAATGGCGTAAATGTTGGTAGGTTCAGGAGACGTCTCCAGAAATAACTTTCAAGTTTTTGCCATATGCCCTCTGGGATCTTTAAGAAAGCTTCGGGCTCCACAAGTTAGAGAAGGAACCACCTTTGTTCGATAGAATTGGGGAATTGGAGTCAATGAATATTGGCAGAATTTTCTTTCAATTGCTTTTGCTTGGCTCGTCAGCTTTTTTACTTTATTCAGTAAGCTTAATTGCTTATTTACTTCAGTGGAGTTGTTGCTCATGATGACTCTTGGATATTTAAACTCGGTTACCGTCTGGATTTTAGCACCCTCTAACTGCCAGATAAAATTATTGTGGGTCCTTAGTGCTTTTTGAAAGATCATAATCTTTGTTTTTGTTGTGTTGATTTCCAAATTGTTTTTTCTAATGTAGACACTCAGATTGTCCAACTGACGTTGCAGACCTATTGGTGTTTGGTCTAAGAGAATTAGGTCATCTGCATATCAGAGACGGGATATCGAGGAGCCTCCCGTAGATGGAGGGAATTATCTCACTGCCTTCTCTGTGTCTTTAAAATCTCATAGGTAAGCATTGAAGAGAGTGGGGGCTAACGGACACCCCTGTTTAACCCCTCTTGATGTTTGCATATGATCTGAAAGGATTCCTTGCTGAGTCAATCTTACTGACATTAATGTATCAGTATGTTATGCCTGAATTTGATCCAGGATATTTCTCGGACAGTCTTGAACTCGTAATTTTTCCCACAATAGCTCCCGATTGACCTGGTCAAAGGCCTGAACCAGGTCAACGAAAGCCATGTAAACTTTGGGTTTATCTTCCTTTGTCCTGCCTTTTAAGATATTAATGAGTAGGATGTTAGCCTCAGCGTTTTTCACAAACCCTGACTGAAAGGGGTCAGTAGCACCTTTCTCGTTAGCCCAGATTTGAAAAAGGTCCAGTAAAGTAGAACCATAGACCTTTCCAATAACGTCCAAAAGGGCTATTGGTCTATAGTTCTTATATATCTGGACTACAATAGATTTCTTCCAAGTTAACAGTATTGTTTTTGTTCTAATGGTGATTTTAATTATTGCATCAATAAATAACGCCCACTCCTTCGGCGCCTGCTTCAGATGGGCATTAGTTAGCCCGTCTGGTCCCAGTGCCCTTGAGCTGTCCAGTTTCTGAATTTTTGCTGCGATAGTCGTTTTATCGCAGGGTAATCCCCATTCGGATTCCCCTTGTTCCAACTTCACAGGGACCTCCTCAACGGGATTTTTGAAGAGTGCCGTAAAGTGTTTTATCCATTTTTCTTCACTCACATAATTATAGAGTATGTTAAATGTGACCTCTGTGGATGCTTTCATCAACGTCCAAAATTCTCTTGGTTTACGCCCATTCATCAGACTTAGCATTTGCTCTGCGTCTGCTTGGTCCAGGTGTGCTCTATAGGAGTTTAGTCAATTCTTATAGGATTCTTTTACTGCTGTCGCTGTTTCTATGTCTTTGTTGTTTTTGGTTTTATTTGCTAGACGCTTTGCTTTTCGTACTTTCTTTCTCTCTTCAACCAATTTCTTGTCATACGTATGATTTATTCCATTTTGTTTTTTAGCTGATTTACGGATTGTATTTGATATACTGTTAGGTACTGCTCGTACTCTGTATTCCTCTCCATTTGATGTGGATCTAACTCAGTGTATTTCACAGTTAGATTTCTGATCTCTCCTGCGTTAAGTCTTAGGGCATCATTATGACCCAGGTGATAGGGGGTTAATGGTGCTGGAACAGCTGCCGGCGTTGTTAACCCCCTACCGCCTCATTACAAGGTCTGCTTGCGGGTCCCGCAAGCAGACAAGGATGCTAACAATGGGCCCGCCATTAATGGGCCCGTTGTTAGCATCCTCCCCATTCCCATTGAGCCCTATGGGGGCTCAATGGGAATGGGGATGTACCGGGTCCGGGTTCCTTGAATGGGGAAATACTGGGCCTTCCAAGGTCGGAATGCCAAGGTCGGAATGGCCCGGTATTTCCCCATTCAGGGAACCCGAACCCGGTACACAGTATGGGGGTAGCCATGCCGCTAAAAGCGGCATGGCTACCTCCATACTTGTAATGAGGCCCTTAGTCTGTTTCGCCCACTAGATTCCACAATTTCTGCTGTCATTGTTTTCCTTATCTCAAGATATTAAAGGATAGTTCCGGGACTTTTTTTTTTATTGTCCCTACGGTTCGGCCATGTGTTTTTAAGCATAACTCGGTAGATCGTAGAAAACTTTCCTATGGACCTTACCCGACTTTTCGTCCATTAACGCACTCGAAATCAGCCGCCATTTTCTGATAATCCTATCATTTCCCCCCATCGCCCTGGCTCACCTGCTTTTGCGGCACTAAATCAAATCCCCCGCCCCTGAGCCTGACATCAGCAGACGCGTACCGCCCATTTCCCAACGCCAAAGCACGTTTCGTGTTAACAATCGCTGCGCCTCAGCTGATGAAGTGTCGCCATGGAAATGGCAGGACGCCTCTTTCCTCAATAAGTATAAACACACCGTTTCACAACACACAGCATCAGATTTTCGATTCCATTACTCTCTCTGTGTTACTTTGAGTATTCTGTGACTCGTTTCTGTGCTCTGGTCAGCTACCTTCGCCGCTTCTAGGCCTTGTGAACACCTGTACCATCTCTGTAAATTATTTTACTTTCTTTACCACACAATGGCTACAATAATGCCGTATATGTACGAGCCCGAGTACACCGAGGAAGAACTACTGGAAAGGCAAGCACGCGAAAACGATGGGGATTCGGACGGCAGTTGGGAGGACCAGTCAACGGATGAAGAGCCTGGACCATGTCGCATGGACGGCGTCTCCACCTGGTGCACGTGCAATCGGTGCGAGCTAATGCCAACTGAGGAGGAGAACTGCTGCTGCCGTGAAAATTCCGGGTGCTTGGCCTACATTTCGGAAGGCGAGCCAAGTCCGCAATGCATCACCGAGCTGCCAGAGTTCAGGGAAGCCTGCCTCTCACGGACCGTGTTGAGGATGATGATGGTGCTTATGCACGAACTTCGCGGCACTGTTCGTCCGCGTAATCCGAGTAACTAGTAAGTATACTCTGGTTTTGATGTCAGTGAGTGATGCCACTACTATGTCATATTCTAGATAGAATTTTTTTCAAAGCAGAATGACATTTTTTACCTGAATCGACAGTGATAAGAAAGTTTTGTCATTTTAATACAGTTTGCATCTTTCATTTTCACAGGTGGTACAGGCTGGTGGCCTATCGTTGCTTCACTTGGTGGCTTCACGGGAGGCTCGGACACCGTGTTCGGAAAGTAATACCTGCCTGTGCGGTACTTGCCATTAGACAACATTTCCCCAGCGACAGTGGACAATACCGCGGATTTTCCCTGGATGTGCTGCAACCGGAACTTTACAATGTGTAATGTTTATTATTTATGTTCAATTGAAATTAAGATCTAAAATAAAACCCAACATATATTTTAACAATGGTTGTTTGGATTTTTTAAATGAATCTAGTGTGTCTCCATTGAATAGTCTTCCTGTGCCTTGTCTTGTCACACCACATGTCTCCAGCCAGCATCCTCCCTCACGCTGGCCGCCCACCTTCAATCCACATAACCGTTGAACCCATATGCAGCAGACATACATATGTTATTTTGCGGGTTGGCATCAAGCCTCCCGGCCTTGCCTCCTCCCCCAAAAATACTTACCACACCACTTTGTTCAAGCGTTGGCAATAAAAGGAAGGCCGTTGGATTTTATTGATACAAAACATGGTTATAGGTAAATAATCAATATGGTTGATCATAATAAATCATCCTTTTGGTCACCGGGTACAGAGATGACCCCCTCTGGGCCGTGCCGCCTTGCCACCACAGGCCAGCCTGCTGCTGACTAACTGCCTAGGCATCCAGGGTCTCCAGGGTGAACTGCACCCATATATTCTCCTGGGAGGCTGAGGTATTTATAAACTCACCCCCCTGCCTTCCATGTACTAGATCCTTCAGCCTGCCTCTTACATGCAGTGAGATGGCCTCGCCTTGGTGAGGCCCTGCGGCAAACGAGTCTTGTCTCCACGACCAGCGCCCTAATCCACACCCCCCCGCCCTATCAAAGGCAGTTCGCACCGGGGTACTTGTGCTGGCAAGTGGAGCTGTCAGGGAGCGATAAAGGCCAAGAGGTGCCAAAGACCATGTACACTTCAAAGTGGTCTATAGAGCATGGGTTGTTGTTCCCATGTCTACCTCCAGACCCCGTATCTCCTGCCAAGCATCCCCCCTCACACTGGACGGCCCCCTGCAATCCACATAAGTGTGTCTCCATTCACGAGTCTTCCTGTGTCTTGTCTGCACGACCACCGCCCCAATCCACCCCCCGCCCTATCAAAGGCAGTTCGCACCGGGGTACTTGTGCTGGCAAGTGGAGCTGTCAGGGAGCGATAAAGGCCAAGAGGTGCCAAACACCATGTACACTTCAAAGTGGTCTATAGAGCATGGGTTGTTGTTCCCATGTCTACCTCCAGACCCCGTGTCTCCTGCCAAGCATCCCCCCTCACGCTGGACGGCCCCCTGCAATCCACATAAGTGTGTCTCCATTCACGAGTCTTCCTGTGTCTTGTCTGCACGACCACCGCCCCAATCCACCCCCCGCCCTATCAAAGGCAGTTCGCACCGGGGTACTTGTGCTGGCAAGTGGAGCTGTCAGGGAGCGATAAAGGCCAAGAGGTGCCAAACACCATGTACACTTCAAAGTGGTCTATAGAGCATGGGTTGTTGTTCCCATGTCTACCTCCAGACCCCGTGTCTCCTGCCAAGCATCCCCCCTCACCCTGGACGGCCCCCTGCAATCCACATAAGTGTGTCTCCATTCACGAGTCTTCCTGTGTCTTGTCTGCACGACCACCGCCCCAATCCACCCCCCGCCCTATCAAAGGCAGTTCGCACCGGGGTACTTGTGCTGGCAAGTGGAGCTGTCAGGGAGCGATAAAGGCCAAGAGGTGCCAAACACCATGTACACTTCAAAGTGGTCTATAGAGCATGGGTTGTTGTTCCCATGTCTACCTCCAGACCCCGTGTCTCCTGCCAAGCATCCCCCCTCACGCTGGACGGCCCCCTGCAATCCGCATAATGCCACGACATATACACGTCATTCATTCACAAACACACCCCTGTTTCGAATTCTTTATAACCCACGTCATATTTCTAATGAGCACTTCTTTGCGCTTTGCTAGTCAACCCGTGAAGGTGCTGGTTATCTGCTCTTCGTCTCTGTGAACTTCCGTGAACACTTCGAGGAAACTCCTCAGTTTTCAACCTGTGAACTGCTCCCTGTTCTACGACAAGAAACTACTCTGATCCCTGCATCTAACTGTTTGTTCGTCAAGGTAAGGCCATGTACCATAATCATTTTGCGTCCAATTTCTTTTCGTTCAAGACAGTACATGCAAGGAACTAGTCACATGTTCTGAGTTTACATTGGTATTCATAGAGAATTGTTGATCTTTACTTTTCAGAACTTTCCACAATGCCTGCCTGTTCCATTGGCGGTTGCCCTTCGAAGACCCATAATAAATCTGAAGGTACTATAATGCATGTTTTCCCTAAGACAATAGATCAGATAAGAGAATGGGTCCGATATTGCGGATATCCACCGTCTGAGCTTGAAAGTAGAGTCCTAGAAGTCTTTGCGGACAAGAGGGGTGATCGATACCGCATCTGCAGCAGGCACTTTAGCTCAGACATGTACTCCACATCATTGCTAATAAAGAAGAACACACCGCGAGCGAGGCGAAAATTGCTCTCAACCGCTATTCCCACTCTATTCGTCCACATCCCTCCACTGGTGAGTCAAGTTTACGTATTTATCTCTCGGCCTTGCGGTAGTGTGTAGCATTAGCTAACAATAATTTCCCCATTTATGTATCCACTCAATATGAAGGCGGAAGATTCTCCATCCGTGTCGTTATTGCAGTCATCAGCCACTTCAAGCGCCTGTCGGGTAATCTTACTTGGCTATTCTGCCACTGACTTGTTTTAGGCATGTAAATCAATAGTTTTAATTTATCGTGTAATTATTTTACCTAATGGTACACCCTTGTACTCGTCCTCTAGTCTTTGTTTTCAGTTATAATTATTGTTATCCAAAATAATGCAAGTACTGTCTTTCAGGGAGATGCTGAGGAGTCCAACGTATTGACGACAACCGTTGATGTCACTCAGATGCTCGAGGTACGTTTCCGGACAGTTCCATCGATGGAGATCATCAGATCTTGCATTCTTGTAGCGTGATTGTTACACACAATGTTTCTTTCGTTTTTAGCCATTGATATGTCCTTCTGTCGTCGCCCTCCTATGTGTCTTCTTTTTTCAATATTGTGTTCATTACTAATGAAAGTCCTATGTTTCAGGGAGTCGATGGAGCATTAGTCCAAGAAGAAGGGGGAGCATGCAGTTACGGGTCTGCGCAACAGCTTGCAGAAGTGTGCACCGCAGTTACATCGTCCCTTGATGTTCTTATGCATTTCGAGGTATGGATACTGACAGTTCGATCAAGCGAAATCATATGACGTGATTACATCCGCTATACTTCCTTCTTTATTAACGCAAGTACTATGTTTCAGGGAGATGACGGAGCTTCTTCTACAAGAACATCACCCCTAGTAGTCGATGCAGATCTCTGGGTGGTGACACTTCCAACGATCGAGCAAATCGAATCATATTTACATATCCATTATTTATTTTAGACAACTGATCATTTGTGCAGGTCTATTTAGATGAGCCGTTGACGCCTGCACAAAGTTTATGTTCTTTTTAACAAAATAGAAAACCATACTAATGCAATTACTGTGTTTCAGGGAGTTACTGAAGCATCATCTTCAATAATATCATCAATGGAAGTCTATGAGGAGCCCGAGGTATGGATCTTGACAGTTCCATCTAACTAGATCAACAATGCGTGAATAATTGTCGTTTGAATGTTCTACACAAAGCGTTCATTCGTGTTTTGCTATTGAGATGTACGTGGGTATTGGTCCCCAAGTACATTTTGTGTTTTCGATATTATCATACATACTAATGAAAGTTCTATGTTTCAGGGAGTCGATGGAGCGTCAGTGCGTGATGGATGTGCTTATCATGAAAATATAGTCGTTGCAGCGCAAGAGGAAGTGGAGACATGCACACACGAGTCGGAGCAACAGCGTCCTGATGTTGAAGTTCGAGGCTAGAAAGTTTCAAAGAAAAGAAAGCAAAATAAGGTTAGTGTCCTGGTCACTATATTATGTTGTTTTTCACTGTTAATAGTTCAATACTGTAAGTTGTGTTTAAACTGAACATCCCTTTTCCAATCTGTCCTCTAGTTGCGAGTGGGTGTACGAACTAGATCTACACAGACAGTGAAGCGAACGAGAGATGTTGCTTGTCAAACCTTTTGGCAGGGACTTGAGACTGGAGATGCATCGTGCCAATGGGAAGAATATGAAGTGATTGACAACAGAGCTATTCCACCACCAGACATTGATAGTGAATGTCCTCCTGGTAGTTCGGATGCAGTCGGAGATCAATTCACAGAATCCACACCCGCAAAAACTAAGACCGCGAGAAAGTTGAAGAAATTGTTTTATTCACCCATTGCCGGAGAAGGAACAGATGTTGCAATGGAAGAGAATGAAGTGGACGACAATGAAACACCATCAATATCACTGAACATAGCGGAAGACGATATCAGAGATTCTACCTTTCATGTGAGTGACATGTCCTCAACGTTACAGGCTGAACCAGCTGGGATGCAGAGTGACAGTATAAGGAAAGAGGCCAAATTCAATGTATTCGATAGTTGTTTGATTGATATTATTATTCGGATGAAATGTGGGCATTCGGTTGGTGGGGAAGTATGTGGGGAGCCATTGATTAATGTGACTCGTGCAATTCGAGGCACTAACCTTAAAATACATGCCACCTGTACAAAATATCATCCTTTCTCATGGTCTGCACAACCCATGCTGGGGCAACTGGCAGCAGGCAATCTACTTTGTGCAGCGGCTGCACTTTTTAGTGGTACAAGTTTTAAAAAGTTAGAGTCTTTCTTTCAGTTTGTGGGAATCCATTTCATTGCGAAAACTCAGTTCTACAAATACCAAACCGATTATCTATTTCCAGCCATTAGCGAAGCTTGGAGAATGGAAAAAATGTCTATTGATAGTACATTCGCGGGCAAACGGTTCAGGCTAGCCGGTGATGGACAGTGCGACAGCCCAGGATTTTCAGCCAAGTACTGCACCTACCACTTCCAGGACATGGAAAGTAAGACAATTGTGAGTTCGGTGGTCGTGCAGGTGTCACAAAGTACATCCTCAGTGGCCATGGAGAAAGTTGGCTTTGTAGCATCATTGCAAGAACTACAATCGCGGGGAATGGTGATCGACCTGATAGCCACGGACAGACACGTTTCAATTGCCAAGACAATGAGAGAAGAGTACAAAAATATAAATCACCAATTTGACGTTTGGCATCTTGCAAAAACAATCAATAAAAAAATGTCGGCTGCAGGTAAAAAAAAAGATATGCAAGGTATTTCACAGTGGTCCAAGTCAATCAGCAACCATCTTTGGTGGAGCTCAAAAACATGTGGAGGGTCGTTGGAAATTCTACTGGAAAAATGGCGGTCAGTAATGCTACACTGTACCAACGTTCACCGTTGGAACACAAACCAACATTTCCACAATTGTGAACATGGCCATTTGTCCACAGAGGAGGCACGGAAGAAGAAGTGGTTGATTCCTTCATCACCCACTCACAAAGCCATTGAAAAGATTGTATTTGATAAAACTATAACAAGAGATTTGAGGGGACTCACGGAATTCTGCCACACAGGAGATTTGGAGGTGTTGCACAATATGTGCCTAAAGTACAGGCCAAAACGATTGCATTTTGGCATGGAGGGCATGATAAATCGGACTCTTCTAGCGGTCTTGGCACATAACCATAATGTTGGCCGTCAACAAAGTAGGACGACCGGAACTTTAGGGACGCTTCGCTACAATAAGGCCTTCACTAAAAGAAGTAAACAATGGGTGATCAAACCAGTGTTTGAGGATATGCAATATGAGTTTATTGAGAGACTTATTGTGGATGTCATAGATAGGCACATACATGGAGTTGTGAACGAACCTGTGCAGGGGACAACTGCATTGCCACCCAACATTGCCTCTGTTCCATGTCCACCTAAAGAAGAGCTCATTGAGAAATACACATCACGGTTTAAATGATTGTAATTTGATTGTCTGTTCTCTCGAGTCTCCTCATGTCGCAGGCCCATTGAATATGTGTAGCTATGTATTGTGTAAATAAAAGTGATTGCTCAGTGTACATGCAATGTGTCTCTCCACCCTTGCCCCTCCCTTCACCGTGCAGTAGTGCGAACCTCCCGGGTGTCACCTGTGACTTTGTTCTCGAGTCTCCTCATATCGCAGGCCCATTGAATATGTGTTGCTATGTATTGTGTAAATAAAAGTGATTGCTCAGTGTACATGCAATGTGTCTATCCAACCTTGTTCATTTGCGCATTAAATTAAACCAAACAGTAATATAAATCATTTTTCAAAAAATATAGAATGTCTCCGTATTTATGGTTCTCTGGGGCTGCAAAGCACGCATACAAAATGCAAAGATGGAGTGTAAATTTCAAGTCCTGTGAGATGGCCTTACACTGAATGTAGCTAACTAGGAATGTGTGCTCGTTCAAAGTGAAGGTCAGCTGCTTTGATTTTTTGCTCGGGTGCCGGAATGGCCCACGACTCAGTATAAGGTTCTATTGTTATTTGACCTTGACAGGCCGGGACCATCCCGAAAGACTTCTTTTTGGGGGTGTGGTGCAATAACGTAAGAAACGATAATGAATAAAATTTCAGAAACGATAGCCATTTAATGTTCGTTCATTAGAAGAAATAACGTCGGCATAGGAGGAGTGGTATTTCGGGGCTGCCCTACGCACAGACACAATGGAAAATGCAAATATAATGTAAGTAACTCTTTAGATGAGTTTATACTGCAATTTAATTACTATACAGTAGCTTTAAAGACGGGTTAAGTTGTACTTGTTCGTTCAATGTGGCATATTGTTTTGTACCGCGCACTATCTTGAGGAGAACAATCTCCTTTTACGGAAGCGTATTTTCCGCACCTTCCCCTTCCCAGCACTTGTTCTGCACTTACCTTGCACTCGCCACCAGCTGGCCCTATGTATTTATTATTTTATGCTACTTACCTTGTACTCCACTTCCCCCCTCCCCTTCCCCTTGCACTTTTACCTTCCCCCTACCCCTGCACTTGCGCGATCTGAATGACACCTGGCCTTGTAGGATCGTTGTCTGTCTTCTCCTTGCCCCCCCCCGCCTCGCCACGCCTTGAAACACTTGTGTATAGGCGAGTTGCAAATGCCATATTATATCATATCAGTGACGAAGTGGTCCACTGGCGCGCAGGCGGCTGTGAAAAAGGCGGAGGAGAGGGGGTGGGTTACTGGAAATGACGTATAATACCCAGTTGCACTGTCCTAGCTATGAAATAATTTCCCGACCTAATATATAAAATGAATAATTTTAATAAAGATCTGATGGTGAGACTAATTTCATTTTTTATGTTTTTAAAACAGGTACATCACTCATTATTGTGTGTGTCACGAGTACCAGACACCGGCGGATGGGTTTTTCAACCGCCAGTTGCTTCTCCGCGTGAACAACGTTACCACCCTGACCATTTTATGGGACGATCGCCAAGTACAAGTATGCCCTTACGCGGTACTAACGGCTAGATGCAACATACAGACCGTTGTGGTGGCCTAGTGCCTCGTTGTTGGAACAGCCATGCGATTATCAGTGCGACCGAAGAGCTTATTTTATCGTAAACCAACACCCTGTGTACTGCACACGAACATCGCTTGCCTCAAGACGAACTATTTTGGATCGAGAGCAAAGAAAAATGCAAATCGCTGAATATTCTCTAAACATTTGATGTCCAATAAATGTACTTTGCCAAATGTACAATCTTGCAGTTTGCTTTTAAACCAGTTTCATATTCCGAATTGTGGCGCGCTGTGTTGTGAGCTGATCTGTGTTGATTTCCGGGTTCTGTGTGGAGTCGCGTAGAAGACGCCTGGGCGCGTATGCCTACGCAGCACAGTCACGTCACGGATAGAGGCGGGGAATATGAATGTTTTGATAAAGTCTGTTTCAGGGGCGGGGGATTTGATTTAGTGCCGCAAAAGCAGGTGAGCCAGGGCGATGGGGGGAAATGATAGGATTATCAGAAAATGGCGGCTGATTTCGAGTGCGTTAATGGACGAAAAGTCGGGTAAGGTCCATAGGAAAGTTTTCTACGATCTACCGAGTTATGCTTAAAAACACATGGCCGAACCGTAGGGACAATAAAAAAAAAGTCCCGGAACTATCCTTTAATACCAAAGAAACTCAAGATTGTGATCACTATTTTCAGTGCGAATGACTTGGAATTTGCCGATTTGCGGGAGAAACTCTTGTGTGACAAAGATATGGTCCAGGGTAGCTGAAAGGCCGTCCTTTTCTCAAGTTGGGATGAATTCTTCATCGTCATTTCGCAGGAGATGGAGATTATGGAGGTCTCTAGCCTTCATTAATTTAGCCCATTTAATTCCCCTTTTTGTTGACATTGATTTGGGCGTTGCTCCTGTATTTGCCCGTTGTATTTTTGGGTATGACAAGTTCAGATCTCCACATATGATCAAGTATTTTAGCTGATGCTCTGTAGCTAGCTTATCCAAGATGTTACTTGCTTGATTTAAGAACTGGTAATCGCTCATCACCAACGGGCTCCAGTAGGTGTTAGTTATAATTACGGTTTCTCCCTTTGTTTGAAATGTTGGTTGGTGTCCACCCACCCAGCTTAGGAGTAAGACTTGGAAAAATAGATTTGATTCAAGTATTTGTACAACATGTAGTTCCTTGTTCGAGCAAATCATAGTCAGTAGACCCGAAGATGGTCGGCCAGAGGATCCTTTAGCTGCCGGTGAAAGGTAGGTTTCGTAGCCATCCATTTGCGGTGTGTCTCTTAACCACGTTTCTTGGAAGCAAAGTACATCTAATCTCCCAAATGTAAGTCGCTTGGTAATGATAAGCGCACATAGCCTCTGGTGTTCCAAGAGCCACATTTTAAGGAAGCTTGTTGTGCCTTGTTATCTGTTGAACCCTCCTGGTGCCCTTCTGCTCCCCGTGGTTGCTAACTTCGATTTCCATGTTCCAGTTCTCCTGACATCCCGGTCCGTTTTTCAGCTCCTTGTGTTTGAGGTTGTTCGAGATCATGTTCGAGTGTAAGGGACCCTTGGGTATACGCTCCACATTAGACGGGTCTTTAAAGATTCTCGCGTCTTCAATTTCTAGTGTCAACTGTGCGCACCTTCTCTTTGGGAGAAGTTTTTTCAATGAATTCCTTCTTTTTCCCAACACTCCATTCCTCATTGGGGACACTCTTCTCTTCTTTCCACATTAGAATTCTTCTGTAAAGTACTTCAATTACAATGTAATGAACCCAGCTTCATTTATATAGCAATTATTTATTCATATTGAGGAGGGGTTTTGTCACACGACAGAGGTGTCGCTTGGGAGTGACGTGAGGCAGTCGGGGGTGGGGGGAGGGCGTATTCTGAATGTTCGCCCTGGACACCAAGTTGCCTAGAAACTGCCCTGGATGAGATGTCAGTTGTTGCCCACAGGATCTGCGTCCCCTTTAGCCGCTCTAACAGTGCATGAAATATGTTAGGAAATCTGCCATCACACCATCGATTCCCTTACAAGCGCCTAGAAGCTGCAATGACACAATAGCACCCCCATGTGCTGGAGCTCTGGTGAGAAAAACCTTGACTGAGCCTGCAACTGGGCAGGCCGACCTGACACATCCGGAGTGGCCACACGCGGGACAGGGTTACCTCTTTACCTGAGCCTCTTGAAGAG